>NC_073378.1:12133772-12826831 GCF_028641065.1 Leucoraja erinaceus
AAAAATGTCTATTGGTTCTAAAAGCTCGCAAAAAAATGTCTATTGGTTCTAAAATGTTTGCAAAAAGTGTCTCTTTTGGTTCTACAATGCTTGTAGAATGTGTCTTTTTTTGGTTCTACAATGTTTGCAAAAGCTTGCAAAAAAAATCTTTTGGTTCTAAAATGCTTGCAAAAAATGTCTATTGGTTCTAAAATGCTTGCAAAAAAATGACTATTGGTTCTAAAGCTTGCAAAAAAATGACTATTGGTTCTAAAGCTTGCAAAAAAATGTCTATTAGTTCTAAAGCTTGCAAAAAAATGGCTATTGGTTCTAAAATGCTTGCAAAAAAAAATGTCCATTGGTTCTAAAATGCTTGCAAAAAGTGACTATTGGTTCTAAAATGCTAGCAAAGGTGGGACGGGGAGGGACTATAAAACCCGGAAGGTTTTACTAGAATGTTGCCTGGTTCAACCAACAGAGAAAGGTTGAACAAGTTAGGGCTTTATTCTTTGGAGCGCAGAAGGTTAAGGGGGGACTTGATAGAGGTTTTTAAAACGATGAGAGGGATAGACAGAGTTGACGTGGAAAAGCTTTTCCCACTGAGAGTAGGGAAGATTCAAACAAGGGGACATGACATGAGAATTAAGGGACTAGTTTAGGGGTAATGTGAGGGGGAACTTCCTCAGAGAGTGGTTCTAAAATGAGCTTGCGAAAAGTGTCTATTGGTATCATTTAAAAATAAATTGGATAGTTTTGGATGGAAAGGGAATGGAGGGTTTGGTTCTAAAATGGGACTAGGGGAGATTATGTGTTCGGCACGGACTAGAAGGGTTCGAGAAATGTTTCCGTGCTGCAAATTGTGTCTCTTTTGGTGTTCTACAATCTCTTCAAGATGGAGGAAGGCAGAGGGTCACTTTTCTCTGAACTTGAATAACGCATGTCTACTCAAAAGTGCCCTTAGTGGTTCTAAAAAAAAGTGTCTATTGGTTCTAAAGTTTGCAAAAAAATGTCTATTGGTTCTAAATGTTTGGAAAAAGTGTCTATTGGTTCTAAAATGTTTGCAAAAAGTGTCTCTTTTGGTTCTACAATGCTTGCAGAATGTGTCTTTTTTGGTTCTACTATGTTTACAAAAAGTGTCTCTTTTGGTTCTACAATGCTTACAGAATGTGTCTTTTTTGGTTCTAAAATGCTTGCAAAAAAAATGTCTATTGGTTCTAAAGCTTGCAAAAAAAAGACTATTGGTTCTAAAGCTTGCAAAAAAAGTCTATTGGTTCTCTGCAAAAAAAAAAAAAGACTATTGGTTCTAAAGCTTGCAAAAAATGTCTATTGGTTCTAAAGCTTGCAAAAAAAAAAGACTATTGGTTCTAAAATGTTTGCAAAAAATGTTTATTGGTTCAACTAAGCTTGCAAAAAGTGTCTCTTTTGGTTCTACAATGCTTGCAGAATGTGTCTTCTATTGGTTCTAAAATGCTTGCAAAAAAAATGTCTATTGGTTCTAAAGCTTGCAAAAAAAAAGTCTATTGGTTCTAAAGCTTGCAAAAAAAAAGACTATTGGTTCTAAAGCTTGCAAAAAAATGTCTATTGGTTCTAAAGCTTGCAAAAAAAAAGTCTATTGGTTCTAAAATGCTTGCAGGTAGTATCTCTATTGCTTCTAAAGTGTGTGTGCGCGTCGTCTGTCTGTGCGTGCGTATGTATGAGTTGCTGTGTCTGTGTAAGTTTCTGTGGATGAGTGTGTGTGTATGTGTGAGTGTCTGTGTATTTGTGTGAGTGTTTGACTACGTCTCTGTGTATGAGTGTCTGTATGTGTGTCTGAGTTTGTGTGTCTGCATGAGTATCTGTGTGAATGCGTGTGTGTGTGGAGAGCCACTAAGAGTGCATGGGGGGGGATTGAGGGGGGATGGACTGAATGCGTGTGGGGGAGGGGAATGGCATGGAGCAGAGTGGGGGGGGAGAAGGGAAGAGGGGTGACTGAGTGAACTGCCACCACCAGCTATGAGTGACTGGGCTGCCTGCCCACCAGCCATGAGTAAGTGAAATGCCAGCCCCCCAGCTGTAAGTGACTGAAGTGCCAGCCCACCACCCATGACGTAGTGAACTGCAAGTCCAAAAATCCATTCAGTCCATAATGTCCATACTAGCCCTCTGGAAACCAGTTCCTTCAGTGCACAACAGCCTGAGTGCCTGAGCTGCCCGGCCAGAGTGACTGAGCTGCCAGCCCAAGAATCCATTCAGCCCACAATGTCCATACTAGCCCTCTGGAAGCCAGTCCCTTTGACCCACAACACACATACTAGCGCTCCAGAAACCCCCCCACTGGCCAGCAATATTGGGATTGGTGGAGAGGTGGAATATTGCATTGGGGGACCAGCCCTCCCGCGTGATGCTGGGACCCAACGGGTCCCACTTAGTCTAGTAACTAATACAATTTAGATTTAGATACCCCGAGAACATGGATTGTAAAAAGAACAGTAAAACAGTCAAAACAGTTCAAACAGACTAAAGTGCAGATGTGTCTGTGCGACGTGACCATCTGAGGGAGACAGTCCAGGGGGGATGGGGGGCACTCAGCAGGGCTGGTTCAGAGCTGCTATAGCTCTGGGAATGAAGCTGTTCCTTAGTCTGGAGGTGCGGGCGTAGAAGGCCTTGTAACGTCTGCCGGAGGGAAGTAGTTCGAACAGTCCATTACAAGGGTGTGAGGAGTCTTTATGGATGCTGACGGCCTTCCTGAGGCACCGTGTGTGGTAGATGCCCGCCAAGGCTGGTAGCTGTGTCCCAATAATCTTCTGCGCTCTGTGGACGACGCGCTGAAGAGCTCTCCTCTCCGCCTCCGTACAGCTGAGATACCACACAGAGATGCCATACAGCCAGGATGATCTCATAGAGGTGTATAAAATCATGACGGAAACGGATAGGGTAAATCATACCATGACAGGGACCTGCAGTTCAGTTCAGTCAGTCCTGTAAGAAATTGCAGTGAATTATGGGCGCAGCCCACGCCATCATGCAAACCAACCTCCCTTCTATTGATTCCATTAATACCTCACGCTGCCTCGGCAAGGCCAGCAGCATAATCAAGGGTTAGTCTTACCTTGCTACTCCCTCTCCCTTCAGGCAAAACGCATAACACCAGAGTCAGGGACAGTTTCTTCCCAGCTGTTACCAGGCAACTGAATTGATCCTACAACAACCAGAGAGCACTGCTGAACTACTATCTACCTCTTTGATGTCCCTCGGACTATCCTTGACCGGACATTGCTGGCTTCATCTTGCATTAAACGCTATTCCCTTATCATGTATCTCACTTTAAATGGATTGATTGTAGCCATAGATTGTCTTTCTGCTGACTGGTTAGCACGCAACAAAAAGCTCTTCACTGTTCCTCGGTACAGATTCAGATTCAGATTCAACTTTAATTGTCATTGTCAGTGTACAGTACAGAGACAACGAAATGCATTTAGCATCTCCCTGGTACGCGTGACAATAAAACAAACTGAACTGAATTGAACTAAACTGAACTTGGGGAAATCACAGAAGGGGCCTGGGGAGTGTTGTAGAACAGAGAAATCTAGGAGTGCAGGTACATACTGTAGTTCCTTGAGTATGGTGTCACAGGTAGGCAAGGTGGTCAAGGATGCTTTGGTACATTGGCCTTCATCTGTTAGCATATATGGTATTGAAGTTGGGGCATTATGTTACAGTTGTACGAGACATTAATAAGGCCATGCTTTGTGCTGTGTGGAGTGTTGGTTACTCTGCTACATACATTAGGGATCATTTATGATTATAACAGGCCAATTGGCCTACAAACCTGTTTGTCTTTGGTGTGTGGGAGGAAACCAGATCTCCCGGAGAAAACCCACGCAGATCACGGAGAAAACGAACAAGCTCCCCATAGACAGTACCTGTAGTCAGGATTGAATGCGGGTCTCTGGCAGTGTGAGGCAGCAGCTCCACTGCTGCTCCATTGGGCCACCCTTACTATGCCGTAAAAGAGAAAACCAGGGGGTATTTATGCCTTTTACGCATGTGCTACTTATTACACAAGGAAAATGATGGACTAGGGTTAGGTTTCCTGCAGTCCCTATGTACAAGTCACTGGATGGATTTAAGAGAGAGTTAGATGGAGCTCTAGGGGGCTAGTGGAGTCGAGGGATATGGGAAGAAGGCAGGCATGGGTTATTGATAGGGGACGATCAGCCATGATCAGTTAAGCTGGCTCGAAGGGCCGAATGTCCTCCTGCACCTATTTTCTATGTTTTCTATGTCTATGTGTGGAGGAAAGAATCTCGGTCCCACTAGTTGGTTGGGGATTATTTTTAAATTAATTCATAAATGCCATATATACTGAAATGAGTAACTTAATCTTATCCATGCCAGAAGTGTTAAATATTGGACCTTATTATTATTAAGTGTACAATGAACTAAAACCTCAGCAATTAACTCCCTTCAGATGTATTGTTACTTTCCCAGAGGAAAACGTTTGATACAGTTGTTTAGTAAATATCATTTTCTACACCAGGATAACTAATCTATGCGCAAAGTTCAATGCTACTACTCTAAATTTATGACTGCATGAAACAAACTTATCCTTTATCAGCAAATAAACATTTTTATTGTTTGAAACTTATTAATAATCAATAAAGTATCTTCGTTTCGGACTTGCTCATTGTATACAAAGTAGGTGTATAGCAAAGTATGCATTTCATAATAGCTGATAAGAGATAGCTTAAAAGTAATTTTAACCTGATTTGTAAGGAAGCAGTCACCAGTGTGACTGGGATTTAAAAGCCTTATAGGCTGATGATTATTAGCGTGGGAAATTGAAATGGAGATTAGATTGAATGAATTGGACTGGAGAAGTGATGTCAAGGGTATGAAATGAAGGTCATTCAAATATTGCTTTTACAGTGGATGAGGATAAATAGGGATATTTGACACCATATTCCATGAGTACACTTTTGCTGTAATTTTCTTTAATGCATTTCTCATAAACTCTTCTATATACTCTATTCGCTAGAATTTAGAAGATTGAGGGGGGATCTTATAGAAACGTACAAAATTCTTAAGGGTTAGGTGCAGGAAGATTGTTCCTGATGTTGGGGAAGTCCAGAACAAGGGGTCACAGGATAGAGGGGAAATCCTTTAGGACCGAGATGAGAAAAACATTTTTCACACAGAGAGTGGTGAATCTCTGGAACTCTCTGCCACAGAAGGTAGTTGAGGCCAGTTCATTGGCTGTATTTAAGAGGGAGTTAGATGTGGCCCTTGTGGCTAAAGGTATCAGAGGGTACGGAGAGAAGACAGGTACGGGATACTGAGTTGGATGATCAGCCATGATCATATTGAATGGCGGTGTAGGCTCGAAGGGCCAAATGGCCTACTCCTGCACCTATTTTCTATGTTTCTATCATACTGCAACGTTTCTGTCTTGCTTGCCTTTCTCAACCTGCGATGCCACATTTTTTCCAGATTCACAAAATAATTTATTTGGTCGATATGTTTATTGTAGCAATGTATATTACATTGGATACGCAGACTTTGTGGGCCAAAGGGCCTATTCCTGTGGAGTAATTGATTACTGGACCCATCCCACAATAGAGATTTGTAGGAAGGAACTGTAGATGCTGGTTTAAACTGAAGATAGATACAAAAAGCTGTAAAACACAAAAAGGAGTAATTCAGCGGGACATGCAGCATCACAGGAGAGAAGGAATGCATGATGTTTCAGGTCAAGGTCTGAAGAAGGGTCTCGACCCGAAAAACCACCCATTCCTTCTCTCCATTGATGCTGCCTTGTCCTCTGAGTTACTCCAGCATTTTGTGTCTACCACAATGGAGATAACTCTATTCCTTAAATCTCAACACCTGGTCTTCTCCAAAACGCCTTTCCCATTCTCACATTTCTAGTACTTGTCCTATAAATTGTTAAATCAACACCAAATACAATTAGACATCTTGGGGAGAATTTTCTTCTCCCCAAATTCAGGCATGGACAGCAGCAGTTTAATTTAGAGATACAGCGCGGAAAAAGGCGCCTTGGCCCATCGAGGCCACACTGACCAGCGACCCCTGCACATTAACACTATACAACATGCAATGGGGACAAGTTACACTTATACCAAGTTTACAAACCCAGGCCAGTTAGCCTACAAACCTGTACATCTTCGGAAGATTTCGTGGTACGAAATCAAAGATCTCGAGAAAACCCACGCGGTCACGGGGAGAACATACAAACTGTAGTCGGAGACAGCACCTGTAGTCGGGATCGGACCCGCATCTCTGGCGCTGCAAGTGCTGTAAGGCAGCAACTCTACTGCTGTGCCCATATGCCGCCCCTCAGAAAAAAAACAGTACATCTGTCTATTCTAGTATAATATTTTTTTTGCTCCTATGAGATACAGTGTGTACGTGAGGATCATGAATCGTGGCCATCATTTGGAGACCCATTCCACAATTGTGGAAAACCCTTCAGCCTCACACAGGTACCTAGCAGGAAAGGTCCTCTACATCAGGGAAAGGGCAGAATTCGAAAGAGCAGGAAGCTGCCATTTGAGACTCCCCTCCCCCTCCCACTCCCAGCTCGGATAAGTGGTTGAGGGGCTGATTATTTGTGCAAGGTTGTGGTCTGTGAAGAGGGATGACAAAGAATACAGCAGGATATAGACCAGTTACAAATAAGGGCAGAAAAATTGCAGATGTAGTTGGTGGTGGTGGAAGCAAATATGATTATTTGTGTTTAGGAGGCTTTTCAGAAATGCAGAGAATGGAGGGATATGGATCACGTGCAGGCAGAGGGCTTTGTTTAATTTGTCATTATGTTCTGCACAGACCCTGTGGGCTGAAGGGCCTGTTCCTGCACTGTACTGTTTTCAAGGGTGGTTAGAAATGGGCAAAATATGCCTATCTTGTGAATTATACCAACAGATCATGGAAAAAAAAGGCTCTTCTAGTGTTTTTTTCTAAAACAAGCATGTTCCAAAAATGATTTCAGTTTGGTGTACAAGTGTATTTTTTTTCTCAGCCACAGTATTAGAATGAAAATGTTAATAAAAAAAACAGCATCATGATCTGTGATTGTACAGATGTCTCAGCCAGCAGATGCAGCTGACATTTTCTGAATATTCTTTTTTGATCCTGTTTGTTTTAATCTCGGAAGAGCAGGAGGTAGCTTTGAATTCGGAAAAGCCAGCAGCATGGGGGAATAGATCTGGATATAAGAAATTATATCACTAGATGCTACAGCTTGGACTAATTAGGAGCAACTGTTTCACCGTCTGATTTGGAAACTATTTTTGGCTTCTACCAGTGTATCCTAGGGGCATTGAGTATAAGAGTCAGGAAGACATGTTGCGGCTTTATAAAAATTTGGGTTAGGCCGCATTTAGAGTATTGTGTGCAGTCTGGTTGCCCCATTACAGGAAGAATGTGGAGGCATTGGAGAGGATGCAGCAGAGTTTTACCAGAAATATCAGCTGCCTGAAGCCAATGGTATTAGAACATAGAACCTAGAACAGAACAACACAGGAACAATTCCTTTTGCCCATAATGTCTATGCTGAACTCAATGTGTTAGCGTATCCTCTGCTTGCACGGATCCTACATCAGACACGTTCACCATGCTGCACCATTTTGCTGGAGAAATCTTTTCGTGTGTCCCATGGGTTATCTATGTAATGCCACCTTTTACCGGTGGCCTACAAAACTCTAGACACGTTCCATTTTTTAAGATTATTTTGCACCAAAGCTCGCGTTTTTGCTTGAGAAAGACCCACGGTCAACCCAATCTGTCTACATGCCTCCTCCAGACTTATTTGTCCATTGGGGTTAGTCAGTTAGTTTGGAGGGCTTTTATGTGAAGGGGGGGGGGGGGGGGGGGGGGGGGGGGGGGAGAGTCTTAGTCCCCTACCCTCGGAGAGGCGGGGACGTCAAATGTTTACCGGGTGTAAGGCAGCGCTGTGGCCGGTGGGGAGCTGCCGGTTGTAGCTCCGACCCCGGCAACTCTACCCCTGGCTGCGAGGCGCTCCAAATCCAGCGCGGCCCGCGCGGAGGACGCCCCAGCAGAATGTCGGGTAAAGCGTCGAAGCGCTGGGATACCAACGGGCAATGCCTTAAGTCAGGCAAGCTTCTGTGGAGCCGCCGACACATTACATCGGTGAGCGTCGCTGGATTTCGAGTCAGGGGTAGACCCGGAGCTCCAACCGGCGCCGCCCGCTTCACGGAGCCCCCCTTCCGCAGGTGTCGCTGACCAGGTAGGGGACTAAAATAAAGTTTCCCCCTTCACCCCTACTTCACCATGTAAAATTCCTCAAACTCTGACTTTATGCTGATTCTCCCGGTCTCCGGATGGAGGCAGCTTGCTTTGAACGATCTGCGTACCTACCTAATCTCTAAAAATCTTCCATTCGGAAAAGAAAATGTCCGAAATCCGACAAGTGTCTGGTCCCAATCGGTAAAATGCACCTGTACTTGAGCTGCAGATGTTGGTTTTTGCTGGACTACTCTGAGAGAACTTCTCTAAAGATCTTTCGATGACCCATCTTTGCTTCTCAGGTGTCTGTAAATATGAATCAATGTAATTTCATCAGATTTAGCTAATATAATCTGAACGAACGTTATTTTAATCTTAGTTTGAATACTTGAAGACTACTGAGAGAACCTCTAAGAAAACTTCTCATGATGATGATAAAGACCTTGAATGGCTACAAAGTTTTCAGATTTGCAGGAATTTTGAGAAAAACATTTACCTTGAATGGCTACATTTTCAGATTTGCAGTTTGACCACCTTCCGATCTGGCTTACTTTTTGGTTGCTTGATGTCAGGGCAATCCAATATTGTAAGAAATTATGTGTTTACGAAGGAACTGCAGATGCTGGAAAATCGAAGGTATACAAAAATGCTGGAGAAACTCAGCGGGTGCAGCAGCATCTATGGAGTGAAGGAAATAGGCAACGTTTCGGGCCGAGACCCTTCTTCAGACAAAACGTTGCGTATTTCCTTTGCTCCATAGATGCTGCTGCACCCGCTGAGTTTCTCCAGCATTTTTGTGTACCTTCGATTTTCCAGCATCTGCAGTTATTTCTCAAAACACCTATTGTAAAAAATCATCCAGGCCCAATCTGTATATGCAATATGTCTTGCAACTGTGGGCTTTCCATGCCAGTTACTTCACCAAAAGTATATATTTTACCTAATGTAAACGTGTTCCACATTTATTTTTGTTCTCATCTGTTTGCAGTGGGGCAATCAAGGAATCTCAGTCCATTATTGAAATAAGTATTTTCATGTAGTACATAATTCATTAGAACATTTCCTTTCCTCTGTATTGCAACTGTTGCCTTATTTTTAATTTAATGTTGGTTGTTGTATGTACTTCTGCTGCAGGATGAGTGTTTGACTTGGTTCAAATGAAATGTTTTGTTTTACCTAATGCAGGACAATTCCCTTGCCAATTAGCACATGTGCATCTCAATCAAACATCTGAATAAAATTAGTCATGTTATCAACCAGGTTACACTGAAGACACATTACTAAATTAGTCATTAATGTTTTACAAGACTCATCCCAGGGGCATAGGCAGCTAAATAACCCTTGAGCAAAATGTTCACAAGGGGTTTAATAAAGACATGCTCACCAGTACAAAGATCAAAAAACAATCCTTGTGAGATTTTCTAAACTCAAAATAGAAATCCATTGTTAGCATTGTATCTGTAGGAATTGTGACGCACTCACGACAGTGAATACTGTTATTCTTAAACCAGGGTGGTACTTTTCTCAACATTAAAAGAATTTGAAATTACCTCAGTGTTTCACTCATTATACACCACCGCTGAGTAACAAGTGCAGAAGGTCAGAAAGGTTTTGGACCCCTACATCCTTTTTTGGAAATAGACGAGACTTTTGTTACGCTCCAAGGACTGTACTCTCACTTCAGGCGAATGAAGACAATTTATTGTTCGGAACACCTTTTCTTGTCTAAAAAAAATACAACTTGGAAAATAATAAATCCCAAAGTACCGCAGTTATTTGTAGGCTGCCACACCTTGCTGTCACCCAATCTACAGAGAACAGCATGAAGCTCAAAGCGTTGAAAGTTGAATGTACAAGAAAAGAAAGACTGTGTCTACATTTAAATACAACATTTTTATCTCAGCATATTGTGTCATATTTCATAAATAATGATGTTCAAATGTTTTTTTGTGTAAAGAAAAAGGTTGCATCCCTTCCCATTTAATTTATGTTGGGTTTTAAACAGGATCTGTTTTATTATAATAATGACAGTTGCTTCATTCGATGATTGATATATTGACAATATTTTAGTAGATCGATTCATTAAATTAATGCATTGTTTGAAACAATTCTAAATTCAGCTGGTTCAGCTGCTGCTTGAGTTTCTATTTTATAAAGTTAGATGTGGTTAAGACAAAAGGGAAATCATTTGGTGAAAGCAGGATGGAGGTTCGTAGCGTGATTAACAGGAAAAGACTGATCAATGAAAGATGTTGATTGCATGCAAAAGTAGTGCAAAGGGCGGTAATGTTTGATGTGAAATTTGCCATCATATCCCTAAACATTGTGACCTGTAGTTTTAGGCAGGTCTGAATGTCAGTAATCCTCCCATTGGATTGCAACCTTGTTGTGGTCGGGGAGCTTGTGTGTCTCAGTGACCCCTAGAGCTATGTCAGCGGGAGATTCGTCTCCTGTTAGGGTCTCCCATGCTGGACAGGTCGAAGGGTAGAGGTGACACGAAGAGCGATCCACTGGTCCTCCAGGTTGGAGGTTGAGCACAGGGCGAACAGCCCTGTCTCGTAAAACAATTATGTTACAGAAACAGCAACTGAAGGAATCAACGCTACTGAGTGGAAGACCTTCGTTGCTGCCCTACATGCCAGGAGGCATAATAGGCAGTAAGTAAGTGAATGTCAGTAACAGATGATATGAAACTTATTAATTATGATTATTAGTTTGAGCTGTGCACTGGTAGGACAGGCTACTCCTCTAATTCCCCTCCCTCCCTGCAGGGAATGTTGGGTTACTCCCAAGAAATTTTTTCCAACTGGTAAAGCAAGTGTAGAGAAATCATGGGTGTAAACCCTGATTCAAAGCAAAACATGTTGCAGCTGTGTCACTCTGTAGTGCAGTTTGAGAAAAGCTGCAGATTCTTCTATTTTCTTTCCAGAATTATTCCGATTACTGACACTCCAATAAAGTACGGTGTTATTCCAGGTTGTCCTTTGCTTCTTTGCACATGTCCAAATCTGTATCATAGATTTGTAGCATAGTTTCAGTCATGTTGACTAGAGGGCATAGCTTTAACCATATAACATATAACAATTACAGCAAGGAAACAGGCCATCTCGGCCCTACAAGTCCATGCTGAACAAATTTTTTTTCCCCCTTAGTCCCACCTGCCTGCACTCATACCATAACCCTCCATTCCCTTCTCATCCATATACCTATCCAATTTATTTTTAAATGATACTTTATTGTTGTGTTGTATTGTATTCAATTTATTGTCATTATCTAATATTAGAGACAACAAAATGAATTTTCCTTACATTCAAGTATCATAAAAATAAATAAATAATAAATAAATAAAACATATTAAAATTAAAAAATAAATTAAATACAATTTTAAAAAAGCACAAACTCAGAAGTCTACGACACAACAAGGGAATGGAGGGTTATGGTATGAGTGCAGGCAGGTGGGACTAAGGGAAAAAACACAACACAATGGCACCAAAGTTGAGGAAGGTACCATAGTCCAGCCAGCCTCCCCGCCGATCTTGCCAGATGTTCACCCGTGGTCGAGGCCTCCCGAGCACCCGCAGTCGCCGCCACAGGCGGTCCGATGCTCAGGCCCTCACGCCGGGATGATGGAACACCGACGCCAAACCCCGACGGAGAACATCCTCAGCGGCCCGGACCTCCAGATCAGCCGCCTCCCACCAGAGCCCGCGACTCCCGAAGTCCACAGGCCGAGCCGGGCAGAGTCGCAGGACTCCGCAATGTTGATCAGCGCCGCCCGCGTTGGGAGCTCCATGAACCACAGCTTCGCGATGTCGGTGCAACAGGCCCAGCACTCCAGGCTCCAAACGGCGATCCTTGGTAAGGCATCGCCCGCCCCGCAATGTATCCAACGCTGCGCCGCCGCTGCTGGAGCTCTGGTCGGTCCCAGCAGGAAAGGCCGCGCCAATCCAGTAGGTAGGCCGCTGGGGGGGGGGGGGGACTCAATTAATAGTCGCATCCTCTCCAGGAAGCGACTGAAGGACGGTATACCCCTTACCGCACCCTCTTCCCCCACATAAAGACATTAAAAAAACACAAAAAACGCACTCCAACATAACAAAAAAACAAAAAGATACCGGACTGAAGTGGGAGGCAGCGCCACCGGAAATACAACTTCATACAATTTAATACAATTAAGGTAAGATGGACAAATTTTAAAGGAGATGTATGGGGCAAGTTGTTACACAGAGTGTGGTGGATGCCTGAAATGCAGTGCATTTTCTAGTGGTAGAAACACTATCGATGATAGTGGCATTTAAGAGGCTTTGGGATAGGCACATGGTTATGCAGGGGATCTCAAGATATAGATCAGGCAGGCTGATAAGTTAGGTTAACTTGGCATTAAGTTCGTCACGGACATTATGGGCCAGAGGGCCTGTTCCTTTTGCGTAATTGTTCTATGTTGACAATGCTGTTGTCGATTGGACTGCACAAGACTGATGATTTCCAGAATTTATTTGTGCGCATCCTTTGATCTTGGTATCCCAGCTATATGTTGAAACATATTACTGTCAAGTATGACGACTTAATCATACATCGTTTTACTATTAGTGAATAATCATGACTTCTCTCTTTACACTAATGTTTAACATAATTGGAAATCCAATTAGACTAATTGCAACAAAGCACTTCTCCCAATAAAGCCGACATGGTACCTGGTGCATAATTTAATAATGTCTTGTTCTGCAACATTTTACTATCAGAATAAGATTATTGTCTGCAGTACACCTCCTGTTTTGCATCAGAAATCAGATCTGATTTGCATCAGATTTTTGGATCAGCAAATATATATAATTGATGAGCAATGAAAAGAAAAATGGTAATGGGCAAAAAAGGCAGAAGCATCATACAAAAAATATAAGCATGGATTGATTGGTATGGTTATATCACATTAGTTATTCTAACACTGAAATTGTATATCGAGTTGAAATGTCAATACAAGTACAGTGTATTATAAATAACATCATCATCATCAAGCTGGTAGTAGTTTAAACAGCCCCAGGACTGGTGGAATTGGAAGTGCAGCAACAATAAATAGGAGAGATGTACACATTTGCCTGATGGAGCAGATTTGCTTGCATTGAAGAATAGATTGAGAGTTGATATCCATATGTTATTTCAACCTTTCCAGATTAACTTAAGCACCCTAACAATCGATCAACCAACACAGAGAAAAAGCTCATGATAAATGGCACAGAGAAAAAGCTCATGATAAATGGCACAGAAGTAGAAAGAGTATCTGAAATAAAATTTCTTGGAGTATTAATTGACAACAAATTAACTTGGAAACCTCACATAAAATTATATTAAAGCCAAAATATCCAAATCAATTGCAATACTGAATAAAGCCAGAGACCTACTAAATCAAGCCTCCCTGTATATGTTGTACTGCTCCCTCATACTCCCATACATGATCTACTGTGTGGAGGTATGGGGGAACACATACATAATCTACTATGTGGATGTATGGGGGAACACATACAGAAAAAATACACATCCAATCTTCATCCTCCAAAAAAGAGCAATACAAATTATACATAAAACCACCCACAGACAATCAACAAAACCATTATTTATCAGACTAAAAACATTAAAATTTCAAGATCTGACAGATTATAAAACTATCCAAATGATGTTCAAAGCAGCTAATCAGCAATTGCCTTGTAATATCCAGGGGTTGTTCCAACGGAGAGAAAGCAAACACAACCTGAGAGGAACCTATATATTCGAAAAACCGGCAATAAGAACTAATGCAAAACTCCATTGTGTTACAGCAAAGGGTGTTAGTCTCCGGAATAACTGCCATGATGAGCTGAAAAAATGTAAAACTATTCAAACTAAAAACACTCTTCAGAAACAAAAGATTGAATGGTTATGAGCTGGACCAGTGATTTTCTTTTCTGTTTGGTTATTTCTTGTTTGTGGATTGTTCAACAGATTTTGGGTCCATTTTTTTGTTTTTCCATTCCATAAAATGTATAAAAAAAATAAGAGGGGGTAGGACCAGAAAAGTTTTCGAACTTCTCCTTACCCCTTTTGAACATGAACGATATTATTTGTGTTATTTGAGCTACTTATTTGTTTGTTTTCCTTTGTGTTTTATTTTCTTTTTTATTGCATACTAGTTTATTTGTGTTTGTATTTTTTAACATGTTCAATAAATTAATAAAGTAAAAGTAAGTAAGTAAAGTAAAAACAACAGAGAGCAATAGAATTTAGAAGATTGAGGGGGGATCTTATAGAAACTTACAAAATTCTTAAGGGGTTGGACAGGCTAGATGCAGGAAGATTGTTCCCGATGTTGGGGAAGTCCAGAACAAGGGATCACAGTTTAAGTATAAAGGGGACATCTTTTAGGACTGAGATGCGAAAAACATTTTTCACACAGATAGTGGTGAATCTCTGGAATTCTCTGCCACAGAATGTAGTTGAGGCCAGTTCATTGGCTATATTTAAGAGTTAGATGTGGCCCTTGTGGCTGAAGGGTATGGAGAGAAGGCAGGTGCAGCATACTGAGTTGGATGATCAGCCATGATCATATTGAATGGCGGTGCAGGCTCGAAGGGCCGAATGGCCTACTCCTGCACCTATTTTCTATGTTTCTAATAACAAGATGGCTTCATTTGTATGTTTTTTTTTTAAGAATAATTGTCAAGGCATAATGTCTGGAGTGGAGATAGACACAAAAATCTGGAGTAGCTCAACGGGACAGGCAGCGTCTCTGCACAGAAGGAATGGGTGACGTTTTGGGTTAAGACCCTTCTTCAGGCCAATCAGGGGAAAGGAGAACAAGAGATATAGACGATGATGTAGAGAGATAAAGAACAATGAATCAAAGATATGCAAAAAACTAATGATGATAAAGGAAGCAGGCCATTGTTAGCTGTTTGTTCGGTGAAAATGAGAAGCTGGTGCAACTTGGGTGGGGAGAGATGGAGAGAGAGGGAATGCCGGGGTTACTTGAAGTTAGAGGAATCAATATTCATACCAATGGGCTGTAAGGTGCCCAGGCGAAATATGAGATACTGTTGCTGCAATTTGTGTTCAGCCTCACTGTGACAATGGAGGAGGCCAAGGACAGAAAGGTCAGTGTGGGAATTGAAAGGGGAATTAAAGTGTTTAGCAACCTGGAGATCAGGTAGATCCAGGTGGATTGAGTGAAGATGTTCAGCAAAACGATGGCCGTTTGGTCTCGCCGATATATAAGAGGCCAGATCTTGAACAACAAATACAGTAGATGGGGTTGGAGGAGGTGCAATTGAACCTCTGCCTAACCTGACAGGACTGTCGGGGTCCTTGGACAGAGTCGAGGGTGGAGGTATAGGGACGGGAGTTGCATCTCCTGGGGAGGGGGTGGTTTTGGTGAGAAGGGATGAGTTAACCAAGGAGTTGCGGAGGGAACGGTCTCTGCAGAAGGAGGAAAGGGGTAGAGGTGGGAAGATTTGATTAGTAGTGGGATCCCATTGGAGGTGGAGAAAATGTTGGAGGATTATATATTGTACGCTAACTGGGTGAAAATTAAGTACTAGGGGATCTCTGTCGCTATTGCAACTAGGGGGAGCAAGGGCAGAGCTGCAGGGTACCGAGGAGAGACGCGAGGGGCTCATCTATGATGGGAGAGGGGAAACGTTCCGAAAGAATGTGGGAGGTCCTGTTGCAGTTGCATAAGACATTGGTGAGAACCGCATGTGGATTGTTGTGTTCAGTTCTGGGCAGCATGATATAGGAAAGATATTGTCAAGCTTGAAAGGGTTCGGAGAAGATTTACGAGGATGCCAGGACCAGGGGGTATGAGCTATAGGGAGAGGTTGAGTAGGCTGGGTTTCTATGCCTTTGAGCACAAGAGGATGAGGGGTGATCTTATAGAGGTGTACGAAATCAAGAGGGGAATGGATCTGGTCAATGCACAGAGTCTCTTCCCAGAGTAGAGGATCTAGCGCCAGAGAACATAGGTTCAGGGTGAAGGGGAAAAGATTGAATAGGAATCTGAGAGGTACCTTTTTCCACACAAAGAGTGGTGGGTGTATGGAACAAGCTGCCAGATGAGGTAGTCGAGGCTGGGACTATCCCAACATTTAAGAAACAGTTAGACAGGTACATGGATAGGACAGGTTTGGAGGGATATGGACCAAGCGCAGGCAGGTGGGACTAGTGTAGCTGGGATATGTTGGTCAGTGTGGGCAAGTTGGACCGAAGGGCCTGTTTCCACACTGTATATCACTCTATGACTAGGACCCTAAGTCCGAGTAAACATAGAAACATAGATAATAGGTGCAGGAGTAGGCCATTCGGCCCTTCGAGCCGCCATTCAATATGATCATGGCTGATCATCCAAATCAATATCCCATACCTGCCTTCTCTCCATACCCCCTGACCCCTTTAGCCACAAGGGCCACATCTAACTCCCTCTTAAATATAGCCAATGAAATGGCCTCAACTACCTTCTGTGGCAGAGAATTCCACAGATTCACCACTCTCTGTGTAAAAAATGTTTTGCTCATCTCGGTCTTAAAATCTTCCCTCTTATCCTTAAACTGTGACCCCTTGTTCTGGACTTCCCCAACATCGGGAGTAATCTTCCTGCATGTAGCCTGTCCAACCCTTAAGAATTTTCTATAAGATCCTTCCTCAATCTTCTAAATTCTAGCGAGTACAAGCCAAGTCTATCCAGTCTATCTTCATATGAAAGTCCTGACATCCCAGGAATCAGTCTGATGAACCTTCTCTGTACTCCCTCTATGGCAAGAATGTTTTCCTCAGATTAGGAGACCAAAACTGTACGCAATACTCCAGGTGTGGTCTCACCAAGACCCTGTACAACTGCAGTAGAACGTTCGGCCCGAAACGTTGCCTATTTCCTTCGCTCCATAGATGCTGCTGCACCCGCTGAGTCTCTCCAGCTTTTTTGTGTAACCTGCAGTAGAACCTCCCTGCTCTTATGCTAGCTTCTGCTCAAAGCTTATGGAAAGTGAAATGAACAATGCCACTATTTACCACCAGTGGGTAATCTCACTGTATATCAATCAGTGATAAGAAAGTGCTAATTTTCTTATTTTCTTATGGACGAACAATGGAGGAATGGCATGGGGGGCCGGGGGGGGGGGGGGGGGGGGGGGGGGGGGGGGGGGGGGGGGGGGGGGGGGGGAAACATAGGAGGAGCCGATGGGATTACTTTGTACCTTTGTTGGCTCCATATGTGGCGACCTTTTGCATACCTTGTATATGCAAGCAAATAATTTCACTGTGTCTTGTCACATGTGACAATAAAGTATTCCATTCCATTTCAATGAACATTAATATAATGAATTTAGATATGATGATATCAGCATAAACATGGACATACTTGAATATGAAAGCAAATTTCTTTGCAGGATTTTTGTTGGATCCATTTTGAACCCCCAGATTGAAATGCAAAATGCTTCCTTTGAAAACTACTTCTGCAAATTGTTATGTCACAAGTGATCTTGCTTCCCCTTAACGTATCATGTCATTATTCTCCCAGATGAAAATAGAGTGATCCAGATGGAGTGAAAACAATACTGACTCTCTTTAGAAATACTGAAATATAATACCTGGCTGTCTAAAATATGTGCATGCCAAAAAGAAAGAATGTTGCTTTTGCAATTGTAACAGTTTTACTTACATTGGAGGAGGAAGGTGGCTGCTATTTTCCTGGAATGTGGGCCAGTCTTCAATGAAATCAGGTGTTGAGTGTTCTGTGGGCAAGGAAGATGAAATATTGTGGGCAAGGCTCACAAATATCTATCACAAATTTCTCATAGATCATAGAACAGTACAGCTCTGGAATGGGCACCAGCCCGCAATATCTGTGCCAAACATGATGACAAGTCAAACTGATCTCATTTGCCTGTACATGATCCTTATGCCTCTATTCCCTCCATTCCCATGTGCGCCACTATCATTAGCACTGCATTCTAGGCCCCCACCACTCTCTGCAATAAACCTTGATCTGAACATCTCCATTAAATGTCCCCCCTCTCATCGTATGGTTATGCCGTCCAGTGTAGGACAGTTTAACCCTGGGGAAAAAGGTTCTGACTATCTGCCGTCTCTATGCCTCTCATACTTCTATCAAGTCTCCCCTCAGAGAAAACAATCCAGAGGCAACAATCCGAGTCTATCCAACCTCTCCCTGTACTTGAAACCCGGTAATCTAGGCAGCATTTTGGTAAACCTCTCTTGCACCCTTTCCAAAACCTTTGCATCTGTAATGTAGTGGGGCGACCAGAACTGCACGCAATACTCCAAATAACATAGAAACATAGAAAATAGGTGCAGGAGTAGGCCATTCGGCCCTTCGAGCCTGCAACGCCATTCAATATGATCATGGCTGATCATCCAACTCAGTATCCCGTACCTGCCTTCTCTCCATACCCCCTGATCCCTTTAGTCACAAGGGCCACATCTACCTCCCTCTTAAAGATAGCCAATGAACTGGCCTCAACTACCTTCTGTGGCAGAGAATTCCAGAGATTCACCACTCTCTGTGTAAAAAATGATTTTCTCATCTCAGTCCTAAAAGATTTCCCCCTTATCCTTAAACTGTGACCCCCTAGTTCTGGATAATAATTCCCACCATTCATTTTGCTATATTTAAGAGGGAGTTAGATGTGGCCCTTGTGGCTAAGGGGATCAGGGGGTATGGAGAGAAGGCAGGTACGGGATACTGAGTTGGATGATCAGCCATGATCATATTGAATGGCGGTGCAGGCTCGAAGGGCCGAATGGCCTACTCCTGCACCTATTTTCTATGTTTCTATGTTTCTATTCTGTTGTACCTGTTTCACCTTTATGTGGACATCGGCAGCTTAAGAAGGTGGGTCACTGACACCTTCTCAAGGGTGTTTAAAGGTGGCCATGATTTGCTGTTAACTAGTAAATCATGCCAATGGGTGTCAATGGTCCCCTGAAAATTCATGGCAATACATTGGCATGTTGGAAATTCAAAAAAAAAAAAAAAAGACTCACCAGAGAAATTCTGGTGAAAAATAATTATCCTCTTAATATTTGTGCTGCCCGACCTGTGGAGCATTCCCAGTGTTTTTAATTTAGTTTCTATGTGATGAAGGTATGGTGAAGGTAAACCATAGCGGGTGAGGTGAGGAGCATTATGTGTTTATTACATCCCTACGTTAAGGCTTAAATTTTGATTCCTCCGAGAATTTAATCTAAAATTATTTGGTCGCTCCTGTTGACAGTGCATAACATTTATGTTCTAAATATAAAATCATGGTCTTGCCAAATTGGGAATAATATTTCTAACCAAGGTATATAAGAATAAAACCATGACCCATCTGCAGTACATCTCACTAACTACAAAAACAGGCTGCAGTATTTCCTGCAATAATTGGCCCCATGGAATCATTGCACAAACCAATAAGCACTTGGTTCAGTGATGTTTTTCTACCTTCTGAGTCAATATTATGCATCAAAGGCCAACCAATGGTTATAATTATGTTGTTTTTTTAACTTTGGGATGGTGGTTATAGAATGATGCTCTGTCATTAAAGTGAATAAAACCACATCTTACATTAATGAACCTTGCTGCATTTTCCACTTGTGAGTCATATTTTGACATGTTTTGTAACGTGCACCATTGTTTGATGTGCAGTGCATTCTAAGCAACTTCTCTGTCATTGATCCAAGGCATCGAGGTGCCACTGTTTATGTGGCCACCAAAGATTAGCTTAATGTATCTCTAATTTCAATGTTAGTCATCAGTTTATTTCTTAGTAGAACATACACACATTGCAAATTAAAGGGCACAATACCTCAAAATATACAGCGTTTATCATGAAAAATGGTGCTCACAATTTCAGCTTGTGGTGTCAAATGAGTGAGTTAGCAAATCCCTGTCATCTGCAAATTGCAAAAAGACTGACCAAGCTGCAGAGGTAATGCAGGATTCATAGGGGATAGAGTAGAGATGGGTGGATCGAGAGATAATGGTATTGTAGACTCTGATTGAGGGTTGGAGAAGAGATTGTTCACTTTTGGGTTAAACCTCTTTAATTAATGCATAATCAGCTTTAATACTCCCAATCAGCAAAAAGTTCCACCCAAGATTGGTTGCTGACTTCACTGGCTGTCCCTGTGGCCAATGAGTATTTGCAGCTTGCTGGGTCGGGAAGCCACAGTTATCAGATGTGAATTGATGGGAGGACCTTTTGACACTAAAGTGGATGGTATTGTAGATAGTGAAGATGGTTGCCCAAAAATGTCGCAGGATCTTGATCGGTAGGACAGGTGGGCTGAAGAATGGTTGATGGAGTTTAATACAGAAAAATGCGAGGTGTTGCATTTTTGGAAGTCTTACCAGACAGGACCTACATGGTGAATGGCAGGGCTCTGGGGCGCATTGTAGAGCAGAGAGATCTAGGAGCGCAATTATATACTTCCTTGAAAGTACTGTCACAAGTAGATAGGGTGTTCAAGAATGCTTTTGGCACATTGGTCTTCATCAGTCAGAATATAGAAATTGGGATGTCCTGTTACAGTTGTACAAGGCATTGCTGAGGCCACAGTTAGAGTATTGTGTTCAGTTTTGATCACCCTGTTACAGGAAAGATGTTGGAAAGGGTGTAGAAAAGATTTACGATGGGTTGCAAGAACTTGAGGGCCTGAGCTATGGGCAGAATTTGAGCAGACTAGGTACAATCACAAGATTTAAAGATATTATAGACGGGTACATGTATAGGAATAGAATATGTTTATTGTCATTGCACAAAACTGAGCAATGAAATTCCATTTGCTTCTCCTCCGTTAAAAGAAATACAACATGACACCAATGCACATATGTACAGTTAATAGTAGAATATAAATACATTTTTAAAATAATTTAGCGGTATTCCTCGAAGTTACTTCTTACTTCCCAGTGTTCACTATTGGAGTTACGCTCTTTTATCGCACAATGGTAGAAACTATTTTTTAGTCTACCAGTGCGAGCCTGCAGAGACCTGAATCTCCTCCCAGAGGGTAGCAGTAAAAAGGTGGTTGGCAGGGTGGGATGTGTCCTTCTTGATATTTATGGCCCTGCGCAAGCATCGGGCCTTGTATATGTCATCCAAGGAGGGCAGGTCAGTGTTTGTAATGCTCTGTGCAGTTTTTATAACTCTCTGCAGCGCCCTCCTCTCAGCCACAGTACAGCTAGCAAACCACACCAGGATTCCATAGGAGAGGATACTTTCCACGGCGCATCGATAGAAGGACGGCAGCAGCGGCTGTGAGACGTTTGCTCTCCGTAGAGACCTCAGGAAATACAGCCGTTGATGAGACTTCTTCACGAGAGTGATGGTGTTCATGTGCCATTTGAGGTCCTGGGAGATGTTTATTCCCAGGAACTTAAAGTCGTTGACTCTCTCCACCATGTCTCCTTTGATGTATATAAGGAAGCAGGTTCCTCTAGGATAGGTTTAGAGGGATATGGGCCAATGCTGGCAGATGGGACCAGTGTAGATGGGGCATATTGGTTGGTGGGGTGAGTTGGTCTCTATGACTATAAGTGTCATAGATTTATACAGCACGGAAACAGGCCCTTTGGCCCAACTTGCCCATGCCCACCAAGATACCCCATCAACACTAGTCTCATTTGCCCACATTTGGCTCGTACTCCTCTAAACCTTTCTTCTCCATGCACCTGGCCAAATGTATTTTAAATGTTGTTATAGTATCAGCCTCAACTACCCTCTCTGACAGCTTGTTCCATAAATCCATCACCTTTGTATGGAAAACCTTGCCCCTCAGGTTCCTTATGCCCCTTTCCCACTTAGGAAACCTGAACGGAAAACTCTGGAGACTTTGCGCCCCACCTAAGGTTTCCGTGCGGTTCCCCGGTTCCCAGAAGTTGCAGGTAGTGGAAGGCAAGACCTCCCTGGTGGAATAAAACTGGGTGAAAAAAAGATCTTACCTTCCACTACCTGCAACCTCCGGCAACCACCTTCAACTAGCATTGCAATCGGCTTCGACTAAAAAATTACCGATTTTTAAAACGGCAACCTATTTTTAGTCGCGGCCGGTTTTGAATTTTTTGAAATAATCGCCGGAACATAGAAGAAGCGGAAACCACTTTCGACCATTAGGTAGACTGACAAAAACCTCCGGGAACCGCACGGAAACCTTGGGTGGGGCACAAAGTCTCCAGAGGTTTCCGTTTAGGTTTCCTAAGTGGGACAGGGACATGTCCTGTGGTTCTAGATTCCCCTACTCTTGAGTAGAGAACTCTGTGCATCTACCCTTTTCTATTCTCCTTATGATCTTGTGCACCTCTATAAGATCACCCCCTCATCCATCTATACTTCAATGGCCTGCCCAACCTCGCCCTATATCTCAGGCTCTCAAGTCCTTGCGACTGTATAAATCATCGTTAAAAATCCCATTATGGGAGGTGCCATCAAGATGTCCATGCAAGGACCATGAAGAAGTAGGGTTGATATTCATCATGCATGATTCACCCACTTATCTTTCAGTCACAGTTAAGGGATTATGATTTGCACACTAATGCACAATGAATGATGATAATTGGATGCACTTTCCAAATTAATTGACAGGCAGCTGCTAACACTGTAACCCTTAATTGGGCCCAGTTTACATAACGATGGAACTGAGGTAGCCAATTACTCAACGGAAAGGTGAGGTTCCTCTGCATGCAGTTAACGCAGTAAATGCGATCGGAGGTATCAAATTATGAGAACAGTCTCTGCTTGGTTATCAGCTAAATCAGCTGATTAAGTTTATATTTCATGTAAAAGTTTGTGTTGGAAATACCAAAGCCAAGCATGTATTACATTTTGTGAAAGAGTTTGTCATCTGATATTTCTTTGATTTATTTGTCAGTGTATATAAATGAATCAAGCAAGGTCATATTCCACATTCACAGACTAGAGCCATAGAGAGTCATAAAATTAACCATGCATACTGTCATATTGTCTCCACTACCAGTTGTTTGAATATTGCTGGACACAATTTCTTCCATACACTTTGAAATTTAAATAAAAAACATTGCATGCAAAGATTAACCTGTTTGAATTACAAACCCAAATGCTGCAGCAGATTTGTAAAGATGTGTACTCCTACCTTGGGGCATGATGATTGATACAGTTAATGGGCTTTCAGCATTGAACACCGCCTTGTGTAAATCACCAAACAGGTGCAAAGCCTAACTTTTACAGTATTTTTACATTCAGTGAGAGATTATTAACTTGGTGCCATGGCGTGACAGGAGAAAACAGCTGTCTGGAGGTGTGGAAACTACTCTTGCTTGCCTGGTGTTCACAGCTGTGTAAACAGTCAACAATCTGCAATGAAATATCCCCAATGGGAAGCAGGAAAGAGGGAACCAGTAAACTGGGAGTTGAAAAGTAGTTGATTGATATGATTTAGTTAGCCACTTAGTAAAAGTACAAATTAGTAAGAGTGAAAATGACTACACAAGAGAGGGAACTAACAGCAGTTTTCTTGGCTCTTGAAAGAAGTTCAACACAGGTTGGATGGGAGAAGCAGGTCACTTTTGAGACTATTATAGAATAAAAAACACTATCAAAATAAGGTAGGAGATACTGCTTTCCAAAATGTAAAGCAGAAGAAAACAATCTGTTGGGCTGGTTCAGGAAGTGTAGTGTGAAGTGTTTGTTAAATAGCCTTACATGGAAAGTGAAGAGAGACAGTTCTTGCAATTAAACAGATCTCTGTGGTCTAAAATGATGGCTTAACACACCAAGGTTAGACTGTTTGAACTCTTTTCATGACTGACATTGGTAAAATTAGGACGTACAATTTGAAAGCTTTAGTTGTAAAGGCATGCACTCTAAAAACTTGAAGTTTAACAGGAATTAAGTTCCAAGCAACTTTTGGCATAGAAGTGGATTTATTTAAGCCATATGAAGCTCTTTTCAATTAGTACAAACAAAACACCTGCAATTATTAACTTCTGTAGAGTGTACATTAAGTTGGACTTGCTCTTATTTCTAATAATATCATAACTTCAAACCATCAGAGCTTTCACTTTATATAGAAAATGTGGAGTATTCTGAACTATACTTTGTTTTATGAAAAATAAGTGAAATTAATGTTGGTTTTTCTTTCTCTCCTTGTGGAATACCATTGCTTCTTCTTTACGATATTGGTTACTTATTGTCACCTGTACCAAGATATAGTGAAAAACTTTGTTTACATGCTATCCAGTCAAATCACCCAATACATGAGTACAAACAAGCCATACACAAGTACAACAGGTAGTGTGGAGAAAAATACCAGAGTGCAGGATATGGTATTCCAGCATTTCATTCACAGAGAAAGTGCAGATAAAAAAGTGCAGGGTGGGTTGGAAGATCAGTACTGCACCCTTGCATTTTAAAGGACCGTTCAGAAGTCTAATAACAGCGGGCAAGAATCTGTTCTTGAATCTGGTGGTATGTGCTTTCAAAGGGGAGACTAGTCAGTTGATGCACTGGCCGACATCTACAACTCTGTGCAATTTCTTGCTGTTTTGCACAGAACTGCTGCCAAATGCAGCTGTGATGCCTGCTCTCTGTGGTGCAACTGTAGAAGTTGTTAAGAGTCTTTGGAGGCATGCCATACCTCCTTAGTCTTCTGAGGAAGTAGAGGCATTGGCGTACTATCTTAGCCATAGCTTCAATGTTGTTGGTCCATGAGAAATTTACATAAACATAATTGCATATTATAAACACCTGATATTACAGGTGAAAGCATTGACACAGAAATTATATATTGCATTCACTGGATATTTTATAATAATTAGAGCTGGTTTGTTGAATTTCTGCACCAATATATCATCTGTAATGTCAAGTGTTTATAATATACAATTAAGTTTGCCTCAGTTAGGTGCTGCTATTTGAATGTGGGATATGATATTCTGCGTAACATTAAACATTAATATACGAGTAAATGTTGCTTAGGTGGAATGGGTAACTATATTACATTGCAGAAGATTACTTGAGATATTCAAGTTCCCTTCACTGGGATTTTCAATATGTCCAACAACAAAAGACAAAACAGTGGGTGATTACGCCCACAACAACCCTCATCCCCACTACCATTAACCAAACCATAAACCCATATCTGGTAGTGCCACAAACCTGCACTGCTCACTTCTGCCTCCTACACAAGATCCACAAACAGGGCTGTTCTGGTGGGCCTTTTATATCAGCTTTAACTTGCTCTTCCAAACTTATTTCCTCTTTCCTTGAATTGATCCTGTCCTCTGCAGCACCTCCGGGTCCAGTCTCTTCCCATTTGCATCTGTGACACTCCAGATGCCCTCCGTCATTTTGACAATTTCCTGTTCCTTTGTCCCAACTGACACATATTCAGCCAGGATAGTCTATCCATGTATATGTCCAGTCTACATCAGGGTGGTTTGAATGCCCTCTGTTTCTTCCTCAAACATGGCCCATCTAGTTCCCTACCCCTTTATCTCTGATTTCATCCCGGACTTTACCTTGCACTAAATATTGCATCCTTCATCATTTATCTGCCCACTGTGGGCGGCTTGATTTTAATTATGTGCAATATTTTCTTTGACTGGAGAGCACCAAACAAAGGCTTTTCTCTGTACGACGGTACGAGTGACAATTACTAAACTAAACTAAACAGACACACTCATCCAGCTCATTCTATTGGTGGGACTTGACTGTGCACTTAAAAACTTTTCCTTTCACTCCATTCACTTTCTACAGATTAAAAGTACAGCTATTATAACTCACTGTACACAAGCTACACCTGTCCTTTTGTTGGGCTTGTGGAATGTTTCTCTCCCTCAATTTATCCCTGATTCAGTGTTGGCTGCATTGGTACAACATCCTGCAACCATAACAAATTCAAACATCTCCTCACTTTCCCTGTCAATCTCCACACTACTCTCACATTTGTGTGCTCCATGACTAAAGGGGCTGTCCCACTTGGGCGACCTAATTGGAAAGTTTAGAAGAGTTTGAAAAAATGACATGTTGAAGACCTCCTTCGACTATGTAGAAGAGCTCCTTCGACCTCCTTCGACTATGTTGAATACCAACTTCCACTAGCTACGACTAGCTACTACTAACTTCGGGGAAATTGGACACCGAATAGTGGAGAGTGAAAGCCCTGTCCCACGGTACGAGTTCATTCCAAGAGTTCTGCCGAGTTTGCCCTGATTCGAACTTGGAGATATACGGTAATGGCCACTCTTCGGTACTCGGGGCTCTCGTGGACATTATTCAACATGTTGAAAAATCTTCATGAGTCTTCCCATGCTTACCTGCCACTAGCGAGTCTTCCCGAGTACCTGCCGTTAGTGCTAAGAGACGTCCCTGAGCTCCGACGTACCCGCTACGTTCATTCTCCGTGCTTACAATGAGTTTGATATTTTTTAAACCCGGAAGAGCTCTTGGAATGAACTTGTATCGTGGGACAGGGCTTTAAAGATGACCTCCTTCGACTATGGTGAAGACTATCTACGACTACCTTCGATTCCCTTTGATTCCCTTCGACTACCCTCGATTACCAACGACCAACATGCCGACCTACTACGACTAAACCTACAAGTAAAAAAAAGTGTCGATTTTTTTCCATGGCAACCTTTTTTTACTCGCGGGCATTTTTTAACATATTGAAAAAAACGCCACGACCTAGCTGAGGCCTCGTGTACGCGGAGACCACTCTCGAGCATGAAGGAGAGTTACGAAGACCTCCTACAACCTCGTGTCGACCGTGCTGCGAGTATGAGTCGAGGGCAAACACGCCAGAACTCGCCAATTAGTCGCCCAAGTGGGACAGGCCCTTAATGCTTCTTTCCATTTCTGAATCTGTCTATCTCCAACTCGGGCGATAATCTAGCCACTAAGATCTTTTACAAGCCCAGAGACTCCCAAGGCTACCTTGACTATCACTTCACCTCACCTCCTGTGGGATTAACAATGATTTGGTGGCAATACTGGCATACTGATGGGAGACAGCGGGTTGGAAGGACAATATTCAGGTTGGTGGTCTGTGATCAGTGGAAGTAAGTCCACATAGGTCTGTGCTGGCACCTCTGCTGTATGTGATATATTCAAATGACTTGGACTTGTAGAAATAAATGACTGCAGATGCTGGTTTATACCAAGGATAGTCAGAAAGTGGTGGAATAACTCAGTGGGTCAGGCAGCATTTCTGTAGAGAAAAATATGTGACGTTTCGGGTCCGAACAGAAATGTCACCTATCCTTTTTCTCCAGAGATGCTGCCTAATCCATTGAGTTACTCCATCACTTTGTGTTTGTCTTTGGACGTAGACTGGTTGGTTAAGGCGTTTGCACATGAAACCAAGATTGCTGGGTGGAGTACTGTGAGGAAGACTATCAAATTAATCAGCGGGGATATAGTTCAGCTACATAAACGGGTGAAGAAATGCCAGATTTAGTTTACTTAAAGCAAATATGAAGCATTGCACTTTGGGAGGTTAAATATAAGGGAAAAATATAAAATTAATGGCATGACCCTTGATGGCATTGAATTACCGAATATATGGGGTCCAAGTCCATAACTTCCTGAAAGTGGCAACACAAGCAGAAAGAGAGGTAAAGAATGTTTATGTGTTCAAGAAGGAATTGCAGATGCTGGAAAATCGAAGGTACACAAAAAAGCTGTAGAAACTCAGCGGGTGCAGCAGCATCTATGGAGCGAAGGAAATAGGGTCTGAAGAAAGGTTTCAGCCCGAAACGTTACCTATTTCCTTCGCTCCATAGATGCTGCTGCACCCGCTGAGTTTCTCCAGCTTTTTTGTGTACCTAAAGAATGCTTACGGTATGTTTGCTTTAATTGGTCGGGACATCGGGCGTAACAATCAGGAAGTCATGATGCAATTTTACGTCCTATTCTGACCTGCCTGGCTGTGGCCTCCTCCATTTCTACAGTGTGGGGCAATGCAGAACAACACCTTATCTTCCATCTAGTCACTTTGCAACTTTCTGGAATGAACGCTAAAACTTTCAACTTCAGGTGAACTGCTCTCCCGTTATGATGCATTATTTGGCATCAAAGGTTACGGGGAGAAAGCAGGAGAATGGGGTTGAGAGGGAAAAATGGATCAGTCATGGTCAAATGGCGGGGCAAACTTGAAGGGCCAAATAGATTATGTTTTATGGTATTATATCCATTCTCACCCTGTTACTTTAAAACACATCTCTGATGGTCAGCAGTCATTCTCCTTACCTGATCTGTCTTAATTTCCAAACATGGTGGTGGACATCTGTTTTACACCTGGCTCCTTGCAGGAGTATTAGGCCATTTGGCCCATCGAGTCTGCTCCACCATTGGATCAGTTTTACACCTCACTCCCCCTTCCACCCCCCCAGCTCTGCTTTGAGAACTGTAAACCCTCCACTCTGCCCCCTATTGTGAGCAAGGGTCAATGATATGAAATGCCAAGTTGTTTCTCTGTCCATTGACGCTGAATGTCTAGCTGTGTTCTTCCGGTGTTTTTGATTTTGTTTATACAGAGGCCCTTCACATTCATCAGCCAGCTCAAAAGTCCCAAACCGGAACAGAGGCAAGTCAATCTTAATTGTGAGGGGCCGTCTCAGATAAAGGTGAAACATCTCCGCACAGAAAATTGGTGGGGCAGTGGTAGAGTTGATGCCTTACAGCGCTTGCAGCACCAGAGACCAGGAGTTTGTGCATTCTCCCTGGGTTTTCTCCGAGATAATAATAATAATAATAATAATACTAATAATAATAAGAAGAAGAATATCTTCGGTTTCCTCCCACACTCCAAAGACGTATAGGGTTGTAGGTTAATTGTCTTGGTGTAAATGATCTCTAGTGTGTGTAGGATGGTGTTAGTCTGCAGAGGTCGCTGGTTGGTGCGGACTCGGTGGGCTGAAGGACTTGTTTCTGTGCCTCATCTCAAAAAAAAGTTTGAACACAGTTGATTCAAACATTGAATATTATTCATATTTTCAAGGGTCAGAGCATTGCTTTAAACATTTATGAAGCGGAATCAAATTCATAATAATTTTAGTTTATCCATTGTAATTGATTTGCTGCATGCATGTTTGTGTTATCAAGGAAATTAAAAAAACACTTTATTCACAGCAAGCCCTGAGTATTTATCTGTGAGTTAAACACTTCAGTGCCATTATGAATAAGCAATGAGTACAAAATACAACTGTGCTCCTTTATCTATATAAAGTTATAATCTGCCCATATTTAACCTGAATGATTTTGCACCGTAGAAAGCATTTGATCAGGAAGCATCACAACATGGTTTGGGGAACAGCTCCATCTAAGACCGCAATAAATTGCAGAGAATTGTGGACGCAGCCCCCAGGCCATCATGCAAACCAACCTCCCTTCCATTGATTCCACTTGCACTTCACGCTGCTTCGGCAAGGCCAGCAGCTTAACTTAGCACGATTCGCACCCTGGCCACTGCCTCTGCTCCCCTCTCCCATTGGGCAAAAGGTATAGAAGTGTGAAAATACTTCCAGATTCAGGGGCGGTTTCTTCCCAGCTGTTATCAAGCAACTGAACCATCCTACCAACAACTAGATAGCAGTCCCGAACTACTATCTACCTCTTTGGAGACCCTCAGACTATCTTTGATAGGACTTTACTGGCTCTATCTTGCACTAAATGTTATACACATTAGTCCCTTTATCATGTATCTGTACGCTATGGATGGCTTGATTGTAATCATGTATTGCCTTTCCACTGACTGATTAGTATGTAACAAAAGCTTGTCACTGTACCTCGGTACACGTGACAATAATCTAAATGCAATAGTAAAAGCAGAAAGATGAGATTAATCGAATTCCTTACGCGTCTCACCTTTGACATCGATCCCTATTACACCTGGCCATACTCGCCTATCCCTTTGTGAGCTTTATTTCCCGTTAATTCTGGGGTCATTAACTATTCCTTTACTCTCTTTCCCTTTAACTCTGTCCTTGACAATCCCATTAATATACATAAATGACTGGGAGAAAATGAAGATAGGTTGGCTATCAACTATGCAGAAGACACAAAAAATGATGGAACTGGCACGTGGAGAAGGACAGGAGGATATAGATCAATGATAGATAAGGGCTAGGTTTATTCTGGGCAAGTATGAGGTGTTTCAGTTTTCGAGGTCAAATGTCAGTGAAATGAATATGGTTAATGGCTGAACCCTTAGGCCAATGGCTCTGTTCCTGTGCTATTCTTTTCTATGTTCTGGTGGTGTCCACATTTTCTGCAAGGTTTCCTATTCCTTATTTCCATTAAGTTTAACGCCAGGAACTGAAATCTCTCCCTTCCTCACCATGTTGGGAAATGTCAATAATTGGACCATTTCACATTCAAATCTTAAGAATTTAATTTTAAGATTTGAATGTGAAGTGTATCAATTGTTAACATGTTGTTAAACGTGGTGAGGAAGGGAGAGATTTCCGCTCCTGGTCTTAAATGTAATGGAAATACGGAATGTTGCCACAATTTGATAGCTGATAACTTTCATCTACCACCAAATGCTTCCAAAACGTGTTGCAGATTGTTTTGTAACAAATTTGTTCTCTTTAACCAGTCAAAGAAAGCTTCAGCTGCTTTATTCATTGTTAACTGCTGGTAAAGCATTAGCACGGACAAATACTAATAACTAATAAATGGCAACATCTGCCTGTGGTCCTAGGCTTCACTGTTCACCACACCCTCGTAACCTCCCATCGGCAGTTACTAAAACACAATCCTTGTTCTCGGGCTCAGATGTGTATGTACTTGCAGGATGTTAAGTGGTTTGGCAACATACCAGCATTTTGGTAAATCAGTGCCTAATTTGTAAATAATGCAGCCATTAAATCTGTACGATGTACAAAGTCTTTTTAGATATATATTACCGATCAATTGCAAGAATATTAACCTGCTCCAGAAATAAGCAGCATGTTCTGCACGTCTTGTGGTTACTGAGTCATTCTACAAATACTACAGGCACCATGTTATTCAGAGGGAATATTTATTCAATGCAGAAAGTCTTGGCTTCCTTTCACACTTTTTCCAATTCAGATTAATTGCTTAGTAATATCTTATAGTTCTGACAACTGCAGCTATCAGAGAGATTACACAAATGACCTGTCGGCACTGTAATTATTGTCAATGATTAATGTTGTTTATAAAATGAAATCTGTGCAATCTTTACCGCTTATTAATCCTGAAACTCAATGTTATATGTGTTTACTTAGTTTGTCATTTAGTTACTATTAGTTTTTATACTGGCTTGTTCCAAATGCTTGTGGAAAATGGATTTAGTGACTGGGAAACAATTATCTGATTCTGCAAACTGTTCTAATGGAAAATTGTATACATTGAAATGCAAAGGGAAACAATGTTCTATTTATTATTTAACACTCCCTCCTAGATTTATTCATGGGCATCTGTCCCATGATTTGTTGCTCTGATTTTCAACATATGCTTGGTGATTTACGATCCTTAATGTTATTGTCTTTAATTTTGTACCATCTTTTCTCCCAGCAATGCAGTAGCAAATCCAATCAGTAATTAGTTCACCTGATGCAGAAACACTTAGTTTGTTATTAAAGCCGGATGTCTTTAGAGTTAACAATGTTCACTTGAAGGGTAAACTATACGAAATAGAATATGACATACAGTATAATTGGATGATCCCAGCAAACTCTGCCTTTTTTATGACATAGGTAAGGTTTCTGAGATTAGGAAACCAATTGTACTTATGTGTTAGCATAAAGCAACTTGAGCTATAGAAATTGAGTTTATAACTTGAGTCAGAAACACGAAAAGTGTGATGTCACTGAAATGAAACTCCTGGTTTAATCTTGGCAGAAAATCATTCGTGTCGTCACCAACAACTTTGCAGCTCAGGACGATTGAAGGACACGTCAGTGCCAAAAATGAATGTAAAGTAAGGTATCCTTTATTGTCATTCAGACCTTCCGGCCTGAATGACATTTCGTGCCTTGCTGTCATACATATAACAAAATAACAAAAACACACAATAGACACAAATTTAACATCCACCACAGTGAGTTCACCAGGCACCTCCTCACTGTGATGGAAGGCAAAAGTCTTAAAGTCTTTGTCTCTTCCCTCCTTATTCTCCCTCTGCACTGAGGCGATCCAGGCTTCCGATGTTGTGACCCCGCCGGGCGATGGTAAGTAAGTCCCGCAGCTGAATCCGAGCTCCGCGAACGGGCCGGTTGAAACTCCGCGGCCCGGGGTGGTCGAAGCTGCTGAAGCTGCCGCCCTCCAGTCCAGCGGACGAAGCTGTTGTTGTGGGAGCTCCGGAAAAACAGGTCACCAACCTGTGAGCTCCCGACGATGCCGTCCACTGGGCCCGTGGCCGAGCCTCCGAGGCTCCGAAGTCGGGCCGCCGCCACAGCCCCGAAGTCGGCCAGCTTTGCGATGGTAAGTAAGTCCTGGCTCTGCCTCCGGAGCCTCGAGCTTGGTCCCACGAAGCCGTTAAACAAATCTCTCCTGCCTGCACACCGTGAGAAGCTCTGACATTTCAGGGCCAGCATTTTCTTTCATGATTTCTTCCTCATTTCACACTCAAAACACCCACTTGCTGAACTCTCTCCAAACAGATGGTCAAGGCTGTCCTTTGCTAAAGTGGGGCATCTCACTGCTATTGTAACGTTTCCCTTTTCTCTTCTCTCCATGTCATTCTCAGGAGGCCACATTTTTTGAAGTAAACGTGCTTTTAAGTTTCTGAACGTGTTTTAAACGTGTCTGAGGTTTTCTGGAGGAGACACACGAGTCTCCAGGAATGCTGGTATCTGGAGCCATTAACAATCTCTTTAGTGAGATTGGTCTGGATGGAATGTCCGGACTCAACATATTGACAGGGCAGTAGATAGTGAGTTGGAGGAAATCTTCATTTGATGCAACATTCATGTGAATTGTGGTGAAAGAAACAGCTTTCACTCAGCACACAGAGATAAACCCTTGTGCAGATTGTGAAGTCAATGACGTAGCCAATCAGAGTGGCTGTGGATGGTGATCTCTCTTAAAGATCACCACATTTGGGCATCAACTAGTCATTTAATTTAGTTTAGGGATACAGCATGGAAACATGCCCTTTGGTCCACCATGCTGACCAGCGATCACATGATACCAGTTCTAGCCCACACACGAGGGACAACTTACAGGTGCCAATTCACCTACAAACCCACACTACTTTGGAATGTGAGAAGAGAGCACCCGGAGAAAACCCACGCGGTCACAGGGAAAACATACAAACTCCGTACAGACAGCACCCGTAGTCAGGACGGAACCCGGGCTTCTGGCACTGTGAGGCAGCAACTTTATTGCTGTGCCACTGTGTTGCTTTAAGTATCAAGCCAGAATATCAATTGTGGAAGAATTGAGGAAACAACTTAAGGGCCTATCCAACAGACGATTTTTTAGGCGACTGCCGGCGACAGTCACAGTCGTAGCGGGAAGCCGAAATGTACCGACCCTTCAACAATGGACCGACCCTTCGGCAATGGACCGACCCTTCGGCAATGGACCGACCCTTCGGCAATGGACCGACCCTTCGACAATGGACCGACCCTTCGGCAATGGACCGACCCTTCGGCAATGGACCGACCCTTCGGCAATGGACCGACCCTTCGACAATGTCAACGACAAGCTGCCACCTAGTCGACGTCAAGCTACGACAGGCTACGTCAACCGGCGACACAGTTCCTCGTGACTTGGAACATCCACCTACGACCACACCCACAACAACCACGACGACACCTACGACAACCTTCGACCAGACAGGCAACAATCTATGACATCCAAAGTCAACCTAGCTCCACCCGCGATAAGCTACGACCCTTTCGGCGACAAATGAAGACAACTGAAGACTTGTCTTGACGCCGGAACTGTTGCCGGTTGACGTAGGATGACATAGGTTGTCGCCAATGGAATTCAACGAGGTCATCACCCGGCAACAACCAACATCACCAGGCGTCATCCTGGCGACAACCTACGATGGCAGGAGAAGACAGGCAACGTCAAGCCCACTGTCGCCAAAAGGTTTTGAATATTTCAAAATCCAGCGGCTACAAGAAAAAAGTTACGACTCTTGAGAAGAAAACTCACGACAATACAGGCGTCACCGCGCGTTACCCCCGACCATGTGGCGCAACCTATTTTCCGGCTGTCGCCGATAAAATCGCCTAAGTGGGACAGGCCCTTTAGGAGCAACTGGGCCCAAAGGTATCAATTTTCCATTCAAAATGCAACATTTTTTACATTAAATTTACATTGGTAACATTTCAATGGCTCTCACATGAGCTGCTGCAAACAACCATTACATCTGCTAAGCCATAGGCAGAGCAACTCAAAGGAATTGTGAAATCTTCCTTTAAAGAAAGATATTTACAACACAGAGTGCTGAAGTGATTCAGCAGATCATCAAGCAGCATCTCTCGAGGACATGGGGAAGCAATGTTTCCCGGTCAATTCGATGCTTCTTACAGCACGGAAACAGGCATCTCGGCCCTACAAGTCCGTGCCGTCCCACCTGCCTGCACTCAACCATAACCTTCCATTCCCTCATCATATGCTTATCCATTTATTTTAAATGATACTGCCGCCACCATGTCCCTTAATTCTGAAGTCTGACTTAGTTGTTGAAACCCAGGCAACATTCTAGTAAATCTCCTCTGTACTCTCTCTATTTTGTTGACATCCTTCCTATAATTGGGCGACCAAAATTGTACACCATACTCCAGATTTGGTCCTCACCAATGCCTCGGTACAATTTTTAACATTACATCCCAGCTTCTATACTCAATGCTCTGATTTATAAAGGCTAGCAAAAAGTTTTCCACTGCTACCACTCTTTTTTACCCTAAACATCTGTCCCTTAATTCTGAAGAACTTGTTTGAGCTCTTTATTCTCAAAGGGAAAAGCTTGTTTCAACTCTGTAACATTAAATTTGCGCCTTTGGCACTTGGTTTCCTCTTAAGTCAACCGTGAATCCATATTCGATCATGTATACCCTGGTTATCTGTTTCAGCTCTGTGCAATATAGGATTAAGCATTAATGCTGATGAGGATGTTAATGCATGGTCTTTGGGCATCTTGCATTGTGCATTGAAACATGGCAAATATGTTGAGAATGGTAGTGTCTGATAACAGCTGGTAAATCATATCTGAAGAAGGGTCTCCCATCCCGAAACGTCACCCATTCCTCCTCTCCAGAGATGCTGCCTGTCCTGTTGAGTTACTCCAGCATTTTGTGTCTACCTTCGATTTGCAAACTTGCTAATCATGCCATGTATGTTCTCATCCAAATCATTGATATAGATGACAAACAACAATGGGCCTAAGGGACACCACTAGTCACAGATATCCAGTCCGAAAAGTAACTTTGATGAATATGGTTTCAAAGAATTGAAACCATTATTAATATTTTATTCTCCTTTCCAATTCTCTACACGGCATTCTTTAGCCAATTCCATACTTTCACAAATCCCAAACTTTTCTGGAAACATTGGCAGATAACATTACTAGAAGCTAGCGTAATTGTCTAGTGGACCATCTCCTCATTGTCTGTGGATAATGGTACATCAAAAGAAAATTGGGAGAAGACATCCATTTTTTAAATCATAGGAATTGTGGCCTAAATCAACAGAAATGTATTTTACCTGGCCTTGCAGCTTTGAAGTATCAAACTAATGATTCAAATCTAGCTAAATGATTATCTAGTATCTGGTTTTGTTGTTATGTATTTTATAAATCTAAGGGATAGCACTACCAACTAAGCACTAAATCTGGTGAATATTAAATCCTGTTTTTTTTTTTCTGAAATGTGTTGATCAAATATGTTGGTGCAGGTACAACAGCAGCAGAACCCTCAGGAAAGAAATGGAGGTTGGTGCTGGTTCACTACCATTTCAGAAAGTTTTTTTTAAGTGCTATGTCAGGATTAGTTAGATCTTCTTTCTTCCCACCCGAGATAAACCGGGATTTCTGCTTGTCGATCAAGAGACAGTGTTGTGGTGGTGGCCAGTACACCCAGTAAAATGAAGTACAATGGTCTTATAGAGAGTAAAAAGTAACTCGCAACAACAGGCAGCAATTGGCATGTAATTTCAAACAACTATCAATGGTATTTTGGTTAAAAATTCCCCTGGCGCAACATTAGTATGTTGGGGTTAGGAATGGATGAAGGCATACAAATGCTAAAGTTACACTGAAATGGGACTGGCATCTGCCTGTCTAATGCTAAATAGGTGTCTTCCCACCACCTGCACGGGTCCAGACAAGATCAATTCTGGAGAGCATGATTGGGCAAGATTGTGGAATAACCAGTGGCCTGGTAACTTAAGGAACTCAGAATGTCACGCTGGTGGGAACCTCCTTATTTTGAGATTGACTGCAGAATGAAAAAAATAACTTGTTTAGACACAAAAATGCGCGATATTCATTTTGCTTATTATATGCAGCAGAAACACAAGAAATAGAAGAACTAAAGCATTAAAGTTCCTTGGTAACAGCAGTAGGATTACATTGAATTAGAGACTTTAATAATTTGGTTCTTTTCCAGTTCTTTTCTGAAGCAAATTTTCTGAAGCAATGATTTGCATGAATAGTAGGTTTATGTGTTAAGATGGCAATTTGTGCTACTTTTCCTGTGTGTATCCTTCTCAAATCTCAACCTCAATGTAAATGGTGATTTTCTTGACCGTCCTATATATTTACCACTGATCCATGCTCTGAAACGTTAAACACTGAACTAACAAGTGAATGCTTGTTCCATCTAATATTTTCTTCTCATTTGAAGGCTGCTGAGTGATGCTTGCAACAAACTATTCAGATAAGGGCAGCAGAGTTCTCCTGGTTTCCTGGCCTATACTAGTTCCTCATTCAACACACTGTAACACATTCTATTCTTTCAACCTTTGTCGGTTTCTAGTGTGTATCTGCTGATTGCTACATTAGCCAACAAAGGACCAGAGACTGCGCTATTAAAATAAATATGTGACTGCAAAACACTTTAATATGGCTTGATGACTTGAAACTGTAGTGTGAATGTAAATTGTTCTTTCATAACCTCGGAGTGGGTTAAAATGGCACACATTGGCGCATACAGAGTGAATACGAAAATTTTAATCTTGGCACTGAACAAGATATTAGTTTTATTTAGATTTTAGTTTTAAAGATGCAACGTGGAAACAGGCCCTTCGGCCCACAGAGTCCTTGCCAACCAACAATCACCCAGACACTAGTTCTGTGTTATCCCAGTTTCGCCTCCTACATACTAGGCACAATTTAAAGAAGTCAATCAACCTACAAACCTGCACGTATTTGGAATATGGGAGGAAACCGGAGCACCCGGAGAAAACGCACGCGGTCACAGGGAGAACGTACAAACTCCATGCAGGCGGCACCCGTAGTCAGGATCGAGCCCAGAGTCTGAGGCAGCAACCCTATTCGACTGTGCCACTATGCAACCCTAACAGGTTATTTTTTGTATTGTGATGTGTTATGATCACAAAATCAAGGCAGTTTCCTATTGCTAATGTTATGATCCTACCAACTCTCCCTGGATCTTGACCAGCTGATCTCTCCATTATCTGTCTTCTGTAATTATTGGGAAGGCACCTCATTAGCACCAGACAGGCAGATGCAAGCTTCACTTTAGATGTAACTGCACAACCACTGTCCTCTATCAATTGCTAATTCTGGCTCAGCCTTTGGAATTACCCATAGAATCTTATTGAAAATATTATTGTCTATTCCCCAGGGTTTCTGGCAATATGGTTGGCATAGTTCTTGCTATTTGGACCAAAGTTGCCCCATTTCAAAGAGAAATGTCCTTTCATCTCACTTGATGACCTGGTAATGTATACCACTGAATAATGTGTAACTTTGGAAAATGGAGAGCAAAACATGATCACAGAATGAACCTGATGCAACTATTTCAGCAACCATTAAAATCCTTTCCAGGTGACTAAATATTTTCAAAGCACGTTTAGTGAGCCAATTACTTTTCCCTTTTCTTGTGTGTTTTTACTGAATACGGTAGGACTTCCTAACGTCTGCTCTATCTTAGTTCTATCATTTGTCTAGTCTCCTACAATAATGGCAAGAGCTGGAAAAAGCTTAACTTTAGCAGGAGTTTAAGATAACAAGACCAGCCACCTACTATGTATCCCAGCAAATGTTCACCTACGATACATCTCCTGTGTCTTACCAATGTAATACACTTACCAATGTCTGCAGATGCACTGTAGAAGCATACAGGTTTGTAGATGAATTGTCTTCAATATAACTATAAATTGTCCATAGCGTGTGTGTAGAATAGTGTGGGGATCGCAACTTACATTTCATTGCATCCTATGGTGCTTGTGACAAATAAATTTGAACTTGGACTTGAAGTTGAACTCGCAGGTTGGCACGGACTCGGTGGGCCAAAGTGCCTGTTTCCGCACTCTATCTCTAAACTAAACTTAACTAAAAAGGTAAAGCAGCCAACATACGGTAGTTAACAACCTTTCTCTCCTTAGTTGTTCCCTCTTCCCTCCCCTGTCGTTGGACAGAAGATACAAAAGCTTGAAGACACGTATCACCAGACTCGAGGACGGCTTCTTCCCTTCTTTTACTGCAGCAGATTTTTTGAACTTTTCCCCCATAAGCTAGAATCAAGTCCCAATCATCTAACCTGCCTCGTTGTGGACATTAGACTTTTACTGTGGAATTGTAATGCGACAAGCTGAAAACTATATTCTGCTCTGTGATATTTTTCACTTTGTTCTGCTTTTTGTACTTGTGTATGTATTATGTTCATGAAGATTATTATTAGATAATATAATTGGATATCACGCAAACAATAACTTAGGGTGGCACAGTGGAGCAGCAGTGGAGTTGCTGCCTTATGCCCCTGTCCCACTTAGGAAACCTGAACGGAAACCTCTGGAGACTTTGCGCACTACCCAAGGTTTCCGTGCGGTTCCCGGAGGTTTTTTATGTCTCAGTACCTGCTTCCACTACCTGCAACCTCCGGCAACCACCTGCAACCTCCGGGAACCGTACGGAAACCTTAGGTGGGGCGCAAAGTCTCCAGAGGTTTCCGTTCAAGTTTCCTAAGTGGGACAGGGGCATTACAGCGCTTGCAACGCCACAAGACCCAGGTTTGATCCCGGCTACTAGTGCTGTCTGTACAGAGTTTGTACGTTCTCTCCGTAACCGTATGGGTTTCCTCCTGCACTCCAAAGACATACAGGTTTGACTTGGTATAAGTATAATAATACAGGTTAATTGGCTTGGTATAAGTATAAACTGTCCATAGTGTTTATAGGATAGTGTTAATTTGCAGGAATTGTTGGTCGGTGTGGACCCGATGGGCCGAAGGGCCTGTTTCTGTGCTGTATCTCTAAAACTAAAAACTAACAAAACTGTTCACTGTACCTGGGTACATGTGACAATAATAAACCAACATTCCTTTCCAATGACTTCAAACAACATTTGGGTTTGTATTCATTTTACTTAGGGTAACTCAAAAATGAAGACAATTTTCTACTGCCATTAAAACTTCAGATTATTTATTTTGTTATTTGTGACTTTGTAAACAAGCAGGGACGAGTGGATATCTGTTCCTAATGGGCCTGTCCCACTTAGGCGACTTTTTAGGCGACTGCGGGAGATTATGCAGTCGCCACATGGTCACCACATGTTTGCGGGTAGTTGCCGGGGGGTCGCCATCATGGTCGCGAGGAGTTCCCGCATTCTGGGAACTAGTCGCGGCCTCATTATGGTTGCCGTGAATTTTTCAACATGTTGAAAGATTAGTGGCGGCTAGAATGAAACCACCATGGAGAATAGCGAGGTAAGCAGTAGTTTTCAGAACCGTGTATCTCTGGCTTCTTAAAAGTTGTTTCCACTCCTTCTCCCCCCTTCTCCCCCTCTCGCACCCTCTTCCCCCACCTCTTTTAAAGGACTTACCGTACACTGTGCTTTAGCTGTCTTTTTACAGCGCCAACCTCCGTGTTCATCGCGGTGTGTGTCTGTTTCATCGTGGCTTTGCACCATGTGAATTTTTTAGACAGCACTCCCCCCGCTTGCCCTGTCCCCCGCCTGCATAACGGGCTGGTGAAGGAAGCGATGTGTTGGTGTGTGTGTTCCACTCTGACATTCGCCGTTCCAGTTGCCGGTTTTTCAGGCGACTGCCGGCAACTTGACAGTCACCTCCGGCAGTCCGCTGAAAAATGGCCTAAGTGGGACAGGCCCATAAGAGTGACATCTCTTAGCAATGCATGTTGATGTGGCATGGTAGGAGTTCTCAGAGTTTGGTTTGAAGTTATCTTGCTGAGGCAGAACGCTGTAGGTGGAACCTTGTGCTGCATTTACCTTGGAAATTAATACTGCTCAATTGTGGTCTAAGTATAAGAAAAAGAGTATGCAGAGGCTCAAGGTAGCATACAATGATGCAATGAGGTTGCTACTTTGTGTCCCTAGGTGGCATAGTGCCAGTCAATTGTTTGTGTCCACTAGACTGCCAACCTGTGAGGCACTCTTAAGACAGCTGATGTTTAGTTTTATGTGTCGCCTGGACAAGTCAGAGAACCACATAATTGAAGCCTTAGTCAGCCCTCTGAATAGCTGCTATAGATTCACTTCTAGGCTAAGATGGCATTGGTGCAATAGCTTATATATATTTTAGGGTAATATGCAATTTCTTAATGTATCTTTGTAATTCTTTGTACTGTTTGATGTGTATATGGACCTGTGTCTGAAATAAAGGTTTAATAATTACTTGAAAATCTAATTGAAATATACTGGAATGATTCAGCTATTCCAGGGGAGAAAGTTAATCAAATATATTTTTCATCATAAGACTGTTTCACATAGGACAGCATGATAGAGGCTTCTGCTTCCAATAATTGGAAACCATTTTCAAAAACGTTTGCTGATATATTCTTCAAGAAAATTTGTAATTGCAAAAGATAGAAAACTGTGTTCAGACTCCGAACAAAGCTTTAAAAGCATCTTTATAAGTATTCTATTAAGCAGCTCTTCTGATAATATTTGGATGACAAGACCTTTACAGATTTCTAATGTTGAATGTGAATAACACACTGATACAAAATATGCTTCAATATCTCTGCTATCCAAATAAACCACAGAAGTGTTGTTTTGTTATCTTACATTTTCCAGTCTGCAAACAGTTAAAGAATGTGATCTGAGCCTAAGAATAGCAAAATAATCAAAGGGATGCATACTCTAACAGGCTGTGGAAAGGTCTGCAGACAGAGGCAAAACAAACCTCGAAATCCAAGGGATATTCAGGCCTCAGTCAAATATTTTGATGGTCCCTGCTGTAAAAATAACTGGACCACACAAAATCATGACAGCAGTAAAATGTGATTAAATAAGCTGTTCCAAAGAAAATCTTAATTAGTTCGTCCCTGTGCTGCGTAATAAACATTTAGTAGCTTGGGAGCACTTTGGTTCCAAATGTAAGAATACTTAAAAATAAAGTTAATTTGTGTTTCACTATGCATGTAATGGGGCCGGAGTAATGGTAGTACGAGTTGCAACTGTGAATGAATCACACAGAGACCAGAGATGTCGATGGAAAAGCTTTTTGTTCCGGATAAGTACATTTTGAACGCACTCACCACCAACTTCAGGAGAATCTTCTTTCCCTCCGTTACCAGGCTTCTGAACGATCCTAGGACATTGTCCGATTCACCTCTACCCCATCGTGGACCCTATCGAGGATGTTTCCATTAGTGGGAGAGTCTAGGACGAGAGGTCATGGCCTCAGAATTGAAGGACGTTCTTTTAGGAAGGAGATGAGAAATATCTTTAGTCAGAGGGTGGCGAATTTGTGGAATTCTTTGCCACTAAAGCCTGTGGAGGCTGTCAGTGAATATTTTTAAGGCAGAGAGAGAGATAGATTCTTGATAGTACGGGTGTCAGAGGTTATGGGGTGAAGGTAGGAGCCTGGGGCTGGGAGGGAGAGATTGATCAGCCACGTTTGAATGGCGGAGTAGACCTGAATGGCCGAACGGCCTAATTCTACTCCTATCACTTATGACCTTATGACCTTATGACCTTGAACTTTGTCCTTGTCATATGTCCCATCCGGGACATATAAAAATAAAACACTCTTGACTCTTGATTCTCGACTGCATGGGTTTCCACTGGATATGGTGGCTGATTGGGAAAGGGGGAGATGAGCGAGACCTGGGTGTCATGGTACACCAGTCATTGAAGGTAGGCATGCAGGTGCAGCAGGCAGTAAAGAAAGCGAATGGTATGTTAGCTTTCATTGCAAAAGGATTTGAGTATAGGAGCAGAGAGGTTCTACTGCAGTTGTACAGGGTCTTGGTGAGACCACACCTGGAGTATTGCGTACAGTTTTGGTCTCCAAATCTGAGGAAGGACATTATTGCCATAGAGGGAGTGCAGAGACGGTTCACCAGACTGATTCCTGGGATGTCAGGACTGTCTTATGAAGAAAGACTGGATAGACTTGGTTTATACTCTCTAGAATTTAGAAGATTGAGAGGGGATCTTATAGAAACTTACAAAATTCTTAAGGGGTTGGACAGGCTAGATGCAGGAAGATTGTTCCCGATGTTAGGGAAGTCCAGGACAAGGGTCACAGCTTAAGGATAAGGGTGAAATCCTTTAAAACCGAGATGAAAAGAACTTTTTTCACGCAGAGAGTGGTGAATCTCTGGAACTCTCTGCCACAGAGGGTAGTTGAGGCCAGTTCATTGGCTATATTTAAGAGCGAGTTAGATGTGGCCCTTGTGGCTAAGGGGATCAGGGGGTATGGAGAGAAGGCAGGTACGGGATACTGAGTTGGATGATCAGCCATGATCATATTGAATGGCGGTGCAGGCTCGAAGGGCCGAATGGCCTACTCCTGCACCTAATTTCTATGTTTCTATGTTTCTATACTCCAGTTTCCTCCCACATCGCAAAGACATGGTGTTTGTAGGTTAATTGGCCACTGTACGTTGCCTCCTGTGCGTCGGGATGTGATGCATGTGTGTTCAAATAGAACTAATGTTAATGGGTGGTCAATAATTTGCACGGACAGGTTGGGCCAAATGGCCTATTTCCATGCTACATATTTCAATTCATTTACAGCACTAAATAATGTTATGGTTCCATGACCCTTTCAAATATTTTCCCTCTGTGAAGCAATCAAGACAATTTATTTAAAGCATCGGAGGGAAAAGTGTCAGTGACCAATTGTGATCTTTGCACAGAGATATTAGCTGCTCAATATACTCAGTAAATCTGATCGGGTAAGTTGAGTTTGAAACTTGCCACATACAGTTGATAAGGATCAGGGGAAACCAACCAATTTGTAAAATCTCACGGCACAACTGCCTGACTCTTCATGCAGTTTTGCCTGCAGCCATAGTTTGGTTCTCAGCTTGTTCAAAACAGACAGGCGGTCATAAAGGTGTCAGCATCCAAACCCAGCGTAATAAAAACAAGATGCTGGAAACACTCGGCATGCAGGCAGCATCTGTGGAAAGAGAAATAGTTAACTGTTCAAGTCTGGGACCCGACATCTGAACTGGATTCCAACCTAGAACGACCTCTTCAACTTATCTAAATCATGGATTTAAAATTATGAAATAAAAATGGATAAAGTAAGTTGAGTATTGGAAGGAGATAGGGAATTTAGTGACATGTCGTAAGGGCAATTGAATTGGGCGAGATGGTGGCGCAGCGATAGGAGTTGCTGCTTTACAGCGCCGGAGACTGGGCTTCGACACTGACTACGGGTGCTGTCTGTATGGTTTGTATATTCTCCCTGTGACCATGTGGGTTTCCGCCTAGATCCTCGATTTCCTCCCATACTCCAAAGACGGACAGGTTGTAGCTTAATTGGCTTGGCATAAGTGTAAATTGTCCCTAGTGTGTATAGGACAGTGTTAGTGTGTGGGGATCGCTGGTCGGTGCACATTCGGTGGGCCAAAGGGCCTGTTTCTGTGCTATATATCTCTAAACTAAACTAAACTAAACTAAACAATAAGGTCTCCCTCAATGTTATCAGGGCAAAGGAACTAGTTATCGGCTTTAAGAGCATGATGGAGTACATGCCCCAATCAGCAACAATGGTGTCAAAGTGGATATGGTTGGGAGCTTCAAATTTCTTGGTAAACATTTCCAATGATCTGTCATAGATAGCAGTAAAAGGATTGGACCAAGTCAGCATGCATTTATGAAGGAGAAATCCTGCTTGTTTAACCTTCTGGAATTTTTTGAGGATGTGACCAGCAAAATGAATGAAGGAGAGTCAGTGGATGTTGAGTATCTGGACATTCAGAAAGCCTTTGATTAGGTCCCACACAGGAGATTAGTGGGCAAAATTAGAGCACATGTTATTAGAAACATAGAAACATAGAAATTAGGTGCAGGAGTAGGCCATTCGGCCCTTCGAGCCTGCACCGCCATTCAATATGATCATGGCTGATCATCCAACTCAGTATCCCGTACCTGCCTTCTCTCCATACCCCCTGATCCCCTTAGCCACAAGGGCCACATCTAACTCCCTCTTAAATATAGCCAATGAACTGGCCTCAACTACCCTCTGTGGCAGAGAGTTCCAGAGATTAACCACTCTCTGTGTGAAAAAAGTTCTTCTCATCTCGGTTTTAAAGGATTTCCCCCTTATCCTTAAGCTGTGACCCCTTGTCCTGGACTTCCCTAACATCGAGAACAATCTTCCTGCATCTAGCCTGTCCAACCCCTTAAGAATTTTGTAAGTTTCTATAAGATCCCCTCTCAATCTTCTAAATTCTAGAGAGTATAAACCAAGTCTATCCAGTCTTTCTTCATAAGACAGTCCTGACATCCCAGGAATCAGTCTGGTGAACCGTCTCTGCACTCCCTCTATGGCAATAATGTCCTTCCTCAGATTTAGGACTAGGGTATTGACACTGATAGAGAATTGGTTGGCAGACAGGAAACAAAGAGCAGGAATAAACGGGTCCCTGTCAGAATGACAGGCAGTGGCAAGTGGATTGCCACAAAGCTCAGTGCTGGGGCTGCAACTATTTGCAATATATATTAATGTTTAGATGATGGGATTAAAAGTAACACTAGGACATTTGCAGATGACACTAAGTTGGATGGCAGTGTGAATGAGAGAATTTGAATATAGGAGTAAAGAGGACCTGCAGTTGTACATGGCCTGGAGAGACCACATCTGGAGTATTGTGTGCAGTTTTGGTCTCCTATTTTGAGGAAGGACATCCTTGCTGTAGAGGCAATGCAGCGTAGGTTCACGAGGTTATTCCCCAGGATGGTGTGACTGTCATATGAGGAAAGATTGGAAAGACTGGGCTTATAATCACTGGAATTTAAAAAGTTGAGAGGAAGTCTTATAGAAACTTATAAAAGGACTGGACAAGCTAGATGCCTGAAATTTTCCCCCAATGTTGGGGGAGTCCAGAACCAGGGGCCACTGTCTAAGAACAAAGGGGAGGCCATTTAAAACTGAGATGAGAAAATACTTTTTTAACCAGAGAGTTGTGAATTTGTGGAATTCTCTGCCACAGAAGGTAATAGAGGCCAATTCACTGGATGTATTTAAAATAATCAGATAGAGCTCTTGCGATTAGCAGAATCAAATGATATGGAGAGAAGGCAGGCACGGGTTACTGATTGTGGATGATCAGTCATTATCACAATGAATGGCGGTGCTGGCTCGAAGGGCCAAATGGCCTCCTCTTGCACCTATTTTCTATGTTTCTGTGTTTCTAACTACATTGATGTGGTAGGAAGATAGCACATGAATGCCTCTCCTTCCTGAAAAGACTGAGGAAACTTGGCAATGGCTCTTGCAAACTTGTGCAAAGCATACGGTTGGATTGCATCACCGCTTGGTTTGGGAACTGCTCTGCCCTAGACCTCAAGAATTTGAAGTGTTGTGGATGTAGCTGAGTCCATTACACAGACCAGACATCCCACCATTAACTCCAGCGACACTTCATACTGCCTTGGAAAAGCAGTCAACTTAATCAAAAACTTGCCCCACCCCAGTCATTCATTCTTCTCTCTGCTCCCATCTAGCAAAAGGCACAAAAGCTTAAAAAAAATGCACCGCCAGATTCAGGAACCGCTACTGCCCCTCTGTTGTCAGGCTTCTGTTGTCCTTCCATTAGCTAGGGTACTGTCCCATTCATTGCTACATCATTGTGGATATTGGACAGTATCTATGTCGTTAATGCTTTCCCTCCCATTACCAGATCTGCCTATTACCATCTAAAAAGTATTGCAAGAATCAAGGGATTTCTGTCCAAAGAAGACACTGAAAAACTTGTTCATGCATATATTTTTAGTAGGTTAGATTATTGTAATGGCATCTTTACAGGCCTCAATAAAAAGTCAATTAAACAACTGCAGCTTATCCAAAAATGCCGCTGCCAGAGTCTTGACCAACACCAAGAAAATGGACCACATTACACCTGTCCTTAAATCTTTGCACTGGCTCCCTGTGTGTAAGAGGATAGATTTTAAAATTCTGTTGCTGACCTACAAGGCACTGAATGGTCTAGGTCCAAAATACATCTCTGACCTTCTTGTTGTATATGAGGCGCCTAGACTCCTCAGGTCTTCAGGGACAGGTTTACTCTGTGTTCCCAGGGTCAGAACTAAAAAGGCTGAAGCAGCATTCGGTTTTTATGCTCCACACCTGTGGAACAAGCTCCCTGAACACCTGAGGTGTGCACAGACTGTAAGTGCATTTAAATCAGGCCTAAAAAACTGTTGTTTACTATAGCTTGTCCATAACCCGACATGCAGGTAATCTTAACCGTCTAATTTTAACCATTTTATGTGCTTTTTAAAATCGTTTTATTGTTTCATTGACGTTGTTTTATTATTCATACATTTGTCGTGTTGCTTGTTTTGCAATTTTTAATTATTGACTATTTTATTTTTACTTTCCTGTAAAGCACCTTGAATTGCTGTTTGCACGAATGGTGCTATACAAATAAACTTGCCTTGCCTTGCCTTGCCTCCCACACTATAAAGATGCACAGGCTTGCAGGTTAATTTGGCTTTGGTAAAAATTGGAAATTGTTCCTATTGTGTGGGATGGTGCTAGTGTCGGGGTGATTGTTGATCAACGTGGACTCAGGGGGCTGAAGGTCCTGTTTCCACGCTGTATCTCTAAACTAAACTAAATCATGCTTTTTTTGGTCGAGACTCTGCTATTCCAATGCAGTTTTACAGCACAGTTCTATCTTCCCTTTAAGGAGGACAAAGGTCTCATGACACGAACCAATGAAGAGTAGAAATGTCTTCCAGTATCTTGTCTTTGGCTTTTTATCATGAATTAGGATAAGATGAAAAATCTGTTACTCTTTATGGAAATTTACTCTGCTCACTTGGATCTCCAAGCTTCCGATTTGAAATTAGTGATGATTCATCTGAGTTTTACAATCATGGTAAATTGTTACGAAAGGTCACAAAAATCGCTCTTCATTATACAGATGATTCCTCTCAAGAGCTGTCCAGTTACGTAAACTCTCTGTGTAACAACCAGACCGACATTCATTCCTGCCCAATCAATTCCTTGACAATCCGTCCCTGTTTATTGCAAGATTGTTGTCATTAAAAGCAATTTTCTTTCCAGCTGCAGTCTATACCAGTGACCCATAGTGGTCTTTGCAGCTTTTTGTCTTTCCAGCAGGGACTATTAATCACTCACTAGCCACAGTTACTGAACTCCAAATATGCATACTTTGATGACGTGTTTTTCCTTTTTGTTGTTCATTCAAGGGATGTGGGCTTTGCAGTGAGGCAACATTTAATTGTCCATCTCTAATTGTCCTTCTGTTGATGCTACTGCAAGCAACCTGGCGAAAAAACAATACCAGCATCAACTTCAGGGATCTGAAAACTTCACGTTGTAAACAGATTGAAAAAAAGGAATATGACATTAATAGCGCTGTCCCACGGTACGAGTTTATTCCAAGAGCTCTTCCGAGTTAAAAAAAAAAATCAAACTTGTGGTAAGCACAGAGAATGAACGTAGCGAGTATGTCGGAGCTCGGGAACGGCTTTTAGCGCTAACGGCAGGTACTCGGGAAGACTCGTGAAGATTTTTCAACATGAAGAAAAATGTCCACGAGAGCTCCGAGTACCGACGAGTGGCCATTACCGTAAATCTCCGAGTTCGAATCAGGGCAAACTCGGGAGAACTCTTGGAATGAACTCGTACTGTGGGACAGGGTCTTTAGGTTGTTCACGATTCCAAACTGTACTTGAATTATAGATTTGCTGGCTAACAATAACTAAACTACCAAGGTACCAAGGTCTAAGCGGAAGCTCAGAGGGGATAGAGCCTTTTCTGTTGCTGCCCCGGCACTCTGGAACACCTTGCCGCTGCAGATCAGACAGGCCCCTTCACTGTCCATCTTTAAATCCTCCCTAAAAACTCACTTTTATTCACTGGCTTTCGACACTGGCTGAGACATTGTTCCTGTTTTAGTGCTTTTAATGTCTTTTAATTTTTTACTGTTTTTATAGTCCTGTCGTCTTAATGGTTTTAGTAGTTTGTAATAACTTTTTGTTGATTTCCCATGTACAGCACTTTGTGGTAACTGATGTTGTCTAAAAGCGCTTTATAAATAAAGTTATTATTATTATTATTAAACTAAAGTAAACTGAGTTCACATAATTAGTATGGGTGTCATGGGTTATGGGGTAAACCAGGAGGATGGGGTTGAGAGGGAAAGATCGATCAGCCATGATTGAATGCCAGGGTAGACTAGATGGGCCGAATGACCTAATTCTGCTCCTAGAACGTGTGAACTTATGAACATTTTGGAAAAGTGAAAATCAGCAGTTGATGAGCAAAGTACTGATGGAAGCTCTGGATAGTGAATGTACTGAGAAGTATAGAAAGCAGCTGTTTTGTTCCCATCTATTTTGTGTCCTCACTAAAGTCCAATTTTACTTATTTTATGTCTTGATTCAACTTTAGCACAAGCACATGGATGAATGTTTCTTCTCAATCTTTCCATTGTGCAAAAGGCTTTTGGACTGCTTCTGGATCAATGTAATGAACCATATCTGATTTAACAATAATCTTGGCACTAAATTAGCAAAGCTCCTGTAAGAAGTAGGTACAGAGAAGGTTCACCAGACTGATTCCTGGGATGTCAGGACTTTCATATGAAGAAAGACTGGATAGACTCGGTTTGTACTCGCTAGAGTTTAGAAGATTGAGGCGGGATCTTATAAAAACTTACAAAATAATTAAGGGGTTGGACAGGCTAGATGCAGGAAGATTGTCCCCGATGTTGGGGAAGTCCAGGACAAGGGGTCACAGTTTAAGGATAAGGGGGAAATCTTTTAGGACCGAGATGAGGAAAACATTTTTCACACAGAGAGTGGTGAATCTCTGGAATTCTCTGCCACAGAAGGTAGTTGAGGCCAGTTCATTGGCTATATTTAAGAGGGAGTTAGATGTGGCCCTTGTGGCTAAAGCGATCAGTGGGTATGGAGAGAAGGCAGGTACAGGATACTGAGTTGGATGATCAGCCATGATCATATTGAATGGCGGTGCAGGCTCGAAGGGCCGAATGACCTACTCCTGCACCTATTTTCTATGTTTCTATGTTTTAATAGTGAATCATAGATTCATACAGCATGAAAACATGCCGTTCAACCCAACTTGCCCACACTGAACAGCATGCCCCATCTACACTAGTCTCACCTGCCTGCAATTGGCCCACATCCCTCTAAACCTGTCCAAATATTTCTTAAACATTGCGATGATACCTGCCCCAACTGCCTCCTCTGGCAACTTGTCCTATACATCCACCACCCTTTGTGTAAAAAAGTTACTCCTCAGATTCCTATTAGATTGTTCCCTCCTCGCCTCAATCTTATGTTCTCTGGTTCTCAATTCCCCAACTCTGCTCAAGAGATTCTATGCGTTTACCCGATCTCATGATTCTGTACACTTTATAAGGTCACCCCTCATCCTCCTGCCCTCCAAGAAGCCCTAACCTGCTCAACCTGTCCCTATGACTCAGGCTCATGAGTCCAGGCAACATCCTTGTAAATCTTCTTTGGACCCTTTCCAGCTTGACAACATATTTCCTGTAACATGTTGACCAAAACTGAACACAATACTCTAAATGTGACCTCACCATCTTAAATAACTGCAAGATGATCTCCAACGTCTATACTCAATACTCTGAGTGATGAAAGACAATGTGACGAAAGCCTTTTTGACCAATCTATCAACCTCTGAATTCACCTTCATGGAACTATGTACCTGCACTCCTAGATCCTTCTGCTCTACAACACTTCACAAAGCACTACCATTCACTGTATAGGTCCAGCTCATGTTAGACTTCCCAAAAGGCAACACCTCACATTTATTTTTATTAAATTCCATCAACCATTCCTCAGCTCGCCTGTCCAACTGATCAGGATCCTGCTACATTTTTTGACAAACAACCTCACTATCTAAAATGTTTGTGTCATCTACAAACTTGCTAATCATGCCATGTATGTTCCCATACAAATCATTGATATGGATGATAAACAGTAAGGGTCCCAGCACACCACAAGTCACAAGCCTCCAGTCCAAAAAGCAATCTTCCACCATCACTAAAAGCAATCTTCCACCATCACAACCTTCCTTCCATGAAGCCAATTTTCTATCCATTCAGCTATCTCTCCTTGGATCCCACGCCCTCTAACCTCCCAGAGCAGACTATGTGTAACCTTGTTGAATGCTTTGCTGAAATCCCTATGTACAACATCTACAGCTCTGCCCCCATCAACCTTTTTGGTCAGATCTTCAAAAAAACTCAAATCAGATTCGTGAGACGGACCTCCCACGTTCAAAACCGTGCTGACTATCCCTATCAGCCCTTGTCCATATAAATGCATGTATATACTCTCTAGTAACTTTCCGACCAAAGACGTTAAGCTCACTGGCCTGTAGTTGCCCAGGCTTTTCATTGCAGCCCTTATTGAATAGAGACACATCATTTGCCACACATCATCTAGTCTAGTCACCTCACCTGTATTTAATGACGACTCATAAATCTCTGCCAGACCACCTACAATTTCCTCTCTAGCTTCCCAACTTGTCCTTGGATATATCTGATCAAGCCCGGGAGATTTGTCTGCTTTCATACACGTCAGGACCTTCAGTACCTCTTTGACCGTAATATTGACTGCTATCAAGACATTTCCATTGACTGCCCCAAGTTCCCCAGTCGGTAAACAGGAGAAATATTCATTGAGGACATTGCCCATCTCCTGTGGATCCATGCAAAGTTGACTGCTTTGATTAGTAAGGGGCCCTACTCTCTCTCTCTCTGGTAAAATGCAAGAACTTAACATGCAAAATGCTGGAGTAACTCAGCAGGACAGGCAGCACCTCTGGAGAAAATTAGGTGCAGAAGGAGGCCATTTGACCCTTCGAGGCAGCACCGTCATTCATTGTGATCATCCACAATTTCTAGAGCCACCTCCTTGAGTATTTTGGGATGCAGACCATCATGGATTTATCAGTCTTCAGTCCCCAGTCTACCCACTACTATTGCTCGCCTAATGCAAATTTATTTCAGTTTCTCTGTCTCCCCAGATCCTCTGTCCGCCAGTAAATCTGGGAGATTGTTCGTGTCTTCCTTAGTGAAGACAGAACCAAAATACCTTTTTCAACTTCGTTCGGAGTTGGTCCTCACCCTCAACAACTTTACGTTTGACTCCTCCCATTTCCTCCAAACACAAGGCGTAGCTATGGGCACACACATGGGCCCCAGCTACGCCTGCCTCTTTGTCAGGTACGTTGAACAATCCTTGTTCAATATGTACCAGGGCCCCATACCCGACCTCTACCTCCGTTACATTGACGACTGCTTTTGGGCCACCTCCTGTACCCACACACAACTGAGTGACTTCATCCACTTCACCACCAACTTCCATCCGGCACTCCAATACACCTGGACCATTTCCGACACTTCCCTACCATTCCTTGACCTCACCAACTCCATCGCAGGGGACAGACTTCTGACCGACATACACTACAAACCAACTGACTCACATGGCTATCTGGACTTCACTTCTTCCCACCGTGCCCCCTGTAAAGACTCCATCCCCTACTCCCAATTCCTCCGCCTACGCCGCATCTGTTCCCAGGATGAGACGTTCCACACCAGGGCATCGGAAATGTCCTCGTTCTTCAGGGAACGGGGATTCCCCTCCGCCACCATAGATGAGGTTCGCACCAGGGTCTCATCCATGCCCCGCAACACTGCTCTCTCTCCCCATCCCCGCACTCGCAACAATGGCAGAGTTCCCCTAGTCCTCACCTTTCACCCCACCAGCCGGCAAATACAACAAATAATCCTCCGCCATTTCCGCCACCTCCAATGTGACCCCACCACTCGCCACATCTTCCCATCTCCCCCAATGTCTGCCTTCCGCAAAGACCACTCCCTCCGCAACTCCCTTGTCAATTCTTCCCTTCCCTCCCGTACCACCCCCTCCCCGGGCACTTTCCGTTGCAACCGCAAGAAATGCAACACCTGTCCCTTCACCTCCCCCCTCGACTCCATTCATGACCCAAGCAGTCATTCCAGGTGTGACAAAGGTTCACCTGTATCTCCTCCAACCTCATCTACTGCATCCGCTGCTCTAGATGTCAGCTGATTTACATCGGGGAGACTAAGCGGAGGTTGGGCGATCGTTTCGCCGAACACCTCCGCTCAGTCCGCAATAACCTACCTGACCTCCCGGTGGCTCAGCACTTCAACTCCCCCTCCCATTCCCAATCCGACCTCTCTGTCCTGGGTCTCCTCCATTGCCAGAGTGAGCAACACCGGAAATTGGAGGAACAGCACCTCATATTCCGCCTGGGTTGCTTGCGTCCGGATGGCATGAACGTTGAATTCTCCAAGTTTTGCTTGCCCTTGCTGTCTCCTCCCCTTCCTTAACCCTCGAGCTGTCTCCTCCCAACCCCCCGCCCTCGGGCTCCTCCTCCTCCTCCCTTTTTCCTTCCTTTCCCCCCCCCCCCCCACCCCCCATCAGTCTGAAGAAGGGTTTCGGCCCGAAACGTCGCCTATTTCCTTCGCCCCATAGATGCTGCTGCACCCGCAGAGTTTCTCCAGCATTTTTGTGTACCTTTTTCAACTCTTCTGTTAATTCCATGTTCCCCATAATAATTTCACCTGTTTCTGCCTTCAAGGGACCCACATTTGTCTTTGCTAATCTTTTTCTCTTAACATACCTAAAGAAGCTTTCACTATCCTTCTTTATATTCTTGGTCAGTTTACCCTCGTACTTCATCTTTTTACCCCGTATTACCCTTTTTATTACCTTTGAGAGTTTCCCAATCCTCTGACTTCCCGCTAGTCTTTGCTATGTTGGAGAAGGAATGGGTGACCCTTCTTGTCAGGGGAGGGTGAGGGGGAGATACAGAGAAAAGGAAGTGTAAGGTCTGAGAATGTAGAATAGATCATTGTTAACTTGGAGAATGTAACAACAAAGCAAACAGAGATAAAATGTAATCAGGGGAAGTCAGACTGGTCGAAGAACTGGGAAGGGGTAGGGATGGAGGGAGAGGTGAAACCAAGGGTTACTTGAAAATATAGAGAAGTCAATATTCATACCGCTGGGGTGTAAGTTGCCCAAACAAAATATGAGGTGCTGTTCCTCCAATTTGTGCTGGGCCTCACCCTGACAATAGAGGAGGCCCAGGATAGAAAGGTAAGTGTGGGAATGGGAGGGATATTTAAAGTTTACTCCCCCTCCCATTCCTACACTGACCTAGCTAGGTGCAAGTGGCAATAAAGTATCATCATCATCATCATCATCGAATAGTTGTGTGCAAAATCTAATGCAAAAGTTGTTTTGATGCCTAAACTGATACTTGAATCTACATTCGTCCACAATAAACATCTCTGCAACATAAGCATCTTGTCAGACGTTTGCTTGTGGAAGAGATTATTGCACTTACTTTTGCAAGAACTCAATGTCGGTGCTATAATAGAATAATAGGGCAATAAAAGGTCGGCATGGTGGTGCAGCGGTAGAGTTGCTGCTTCACAGCACCAGAGACCTGGGTTAGATCTTGACTACAGGTGCTGGCTGTAGGAAGTTTGTACAGTCTCTCCGTGACCGCATGCGTTTTCTTTAGGTGCTCCGGTTGCCTCACATACTCCAAAGGCGTACAAGTTTGTGGGATTGTCTCCTGTACAAAACTGCATAAATTCTGGAATTACATTTTTGGAACTTTTACAAAACTATTTAACGCAAAACTGAACCCCGATATAGAACTGATTATCTTCGGATCAATGGAAGGCAGATGTAAACTAACTACGTCTCAAAAATCCCTTCTTAACTTTGGCTTAATAACGGCAAAAAAACTTTGGAAAAATGCAGCCACACCAACGCTTAAAATGTGGATAACAAATATGTCTGAAATGTTACATCTTGAAGAAATGAGACTCCTGATAGGCAATACAGACCAATTCTTAATGATTTGGTCTTCTTTTGTCGACTTTTTACAAGCATATGTTGCAACACAACCTTAGAAATTAAACGTTTCAGAACCGGGTGAAGGATAGATAAAGATATTAAATAGGTCTCTGTCTTTTTTTTTCCTCTCTTTTTTCTACTCTCTATCTCCTTCTACCTTTTCTTTGGGTTTTCTTTACTTTCTCGCGAACCAACACCATGGCTTAGGATATTCTTTTCTCCGCTATCTTGACCACTCTCATTTTCTGTTCTATTCTGCTATATTTGAAAAAAGAAGTTATACATGAACTGGATTATCTCATGATGTATTCGATACTTATTTACTACATTATTGTACTTACTTCTAATAATTAAAAAACAAACATACAAACAAATAAATAAATGAATAAAAAGGTTTGTAGGTTAATTGGCATTGGTAAAATTGTAAATTGTCATTAGTGTGTAGGATAGTGTTAACATGCGTGGATCGCTGGTCGACGCAGACTCGATGGGTTTAAGGGCCTGTTTCCGTACTGTATCTCCAAACTTAACTAAATTATAATATGCGTAACAATATAATATTGTTTGAAATCAATTTTTTTTAAAGTAAAATTGGTTTTGAGTACTGCTGTTTTATGGTAATTTTAGTATGTGTCTCTTTGAGTCTGCTTTTCGTGCGATGTTAAAAGGATATCCTGAGAGGAACCTTTACTTGTGAAGTTAACGTGTGTTTGTACCGGACCTTCACAGCAGTGAATTCTCATGCGTAGATTAAAGTACTGGTGCAGATGGCCCCGACTCGTGTGAAAGTCAAATCCATGAACCCCTACCTTCCAGCATTTGCTGGGCTCCCAGAGATCTAACTGAGCGCAGCCTGAGTGGGAGTTTGGTTAGACTCCAGCTCTCTGCGTGTAGTGGTATCAGTGTGACTCCACTTCTGACCTCTGATGTAAGAATTACATTTTTTTGAAAAAAAAATCAGAAGCAAATGTGGATAAGTGCCCAGCGTGGGAATGGGTCATGCGAGGATTTCAAAGCTGGAGCGATCTGAATGATCTATCCCGGGAGTTCATTCTGCAGCCTTTACACCTGCTCCGAACTAAAGTTAAGGAACAGCACAAGCTCAGCATGGGCCCTTTATTTCCGTCAAGGGCAGTCCTTCATAAAGTCATGAAATCTTATCCTGGGTGTGGACTTTCCGTACATGTCTTTGAAAATTGTAAAACACATAATGTGCCTTTGTTCTGTTGAAAGCATCTGAAGTTGTTTATAATGATTCACTTTTTTTTGTTGTTTTGATAAAGTTATTTCTATTGAATTATTTAAACACAATTAAGTAAACAGGTGTCATGAAGAAACACAAAATGATTTTAATCTGCACAGTACTGCCAATGAGTCTTGCTAATGAATTTGCTGCAACAAGCGAAATATAGAAAATACTAGACTAAGTGGGACCCGTTGGGTCCCAGCATCACATGGAAGGGCTGGTCCCCCAACGCAATATTCCACCCCTCCACCAATTCCAATATTGGTCCACGTTGGGGTGTTGTGGGCTGAAGGGACTGGTTTCCAGAGGGCTAGTATGGACATTGTAGGCCGAATGGATTCTTGGGCTGGCGGCTCAGTCTCTCAAGCATGTTGTGCTGGCAGCGCGCTCACTCATGGCTGGTGGGCTGGCAGTTGACTCACGGCTATTCCTTGAAATTCCATTTCAAGCAGGGTGCAAAGCCACCAAATTCAAGTGCAGTTTCATACCATTTCAAGCAGAGTGCAAGGCCACTAAAGACAGTGATTGGTGACCTCTCCCTCCTCCATCTTGCAGAGACTGAGCCATGCCCACACTTTTGGGTTTATAGTCCCTCCCCCCTCCCACCAGAAGGGGTGTGGCCTTCATGCCGTGATTGACAGGAGAGAAAATCTCAACATTTTAAAAATCTTTTATTTTTCATCGATGGGAAAATCCTCGGCACCTGATGAGCGGTGTGGGATTCTGAGTAAGGTGGCCAAAAAGCGTTTTTTCTAAAATCAATATAAAGTGCAAATAGGAAGTGGTCAAGATTAGACTTTTAATTATATAGAAGGCAAGGCAACTTTAATTAGGCAAGGCAACTTTAATTAGGCAAGGCGACTTTAATTAGGCAAGGCGACTTTAATTAGGCAAGGCGACTTTAATTAGGCAAGGCAACTTTAATTAGGCAAGGCAACTTTAATTAGGCAACCCAGCTTTAGCATTTCCAAACCAAAGGCAACCCAGATTTAGCATTTAAAAACTATATTTTCAAACCACATTAAGGGCACTGACAGGTCAGTAAAACCACTTAAAGTTTAGTAGAAATGTGTTCAGTGTTATTCATAGCTCATATTGAGAGATGTAACCCTCTCGCTCCCCCATCTTGCAGAGACTAACTGAGGCACTCAACACTTCTGGGTTTTATAATCCCACCGGAAGGGGCGTGGCCTTCAGGAGAGAAAATCTCAACATTTTTAAAACACTAATAACTTTTATTTTTCATCGATGGGAAAAAATCCTCTTGTCCTGCGCAGCAGATGGGGACTCTGAGTAAGATGGCCAAAAATCACAGCTGTAAGTGGCAGCGCTTTTTCTAAAATTAATATACAGATAACAGGAAGTGGTCAAGATCAGACTTTTAGTAATATAGATTTACATTCAACCGAATATATTGGTTGTTCAATATCCTTCTACCTTTGTTTCTCCTTTGAATCTTAGCCCTGACTGCTGCATTAAATTGATTTCTGTAGAGCTGAATACAACAGGCTGGAGGGGCTCCTGGTCAACTCCTGTTCAAACAGAGCTAGTGCTACAACTCAGAAATTAAATTGAATGGCATAATGTGCAGCGGTAGAATTGCTGCGTATAGCGCCAGAGACCTGGGTTCGATCCTGACTACATGTGCTGTCAGTACAGAGTTTGTATGTTTACCCCGTGATCAAGGTGTTTTTTTCCGGATGCTCCGGTTTCCTTTAAAGACGTACAGGCTTGTAGGTAAATTGGCTTTGCTAAATTGTTGCTAGTGAGTGTAGGATTCTGCTTGTGTACAGGGATCGCTGGACAGTGCAGATCCGGTGGACCGAAGGGTCTGTTTCCGTGCTGTATCTCTAAACTAAATTAAACCAAGTAGGACCTGGGGGAAAGGCTGATGTCCATGACAGTTAAAGGGGAAAAAAAGCTCAAAACTGGACATGTAACAGATACGGAGGCATTGTAAATCGGGGTGGGGGGGAAATAAGGAGAGAAAAATGAAGGTTTGGGACAAGGTGGGAGAGATTAAGCAGTGAAACTTAAAAATGGGTCTGATCTGGAAGAGGGGTATATAGGGATGTCAGAATCCCATGGAGATTCATGAATGAGGGGGCTATATAAGGGGACGGTCATTTAAAGCTAAGGTTTGTCTGAACTGAGGTGTATAGGGCATTTTAGGCTGTATGGACAAGTTGGGCTGAAGGGACTCTCTCCGTGCTATATAATTCTCTAACACTATGACTCTAAGAATTCCTTCTAAAAGAGGATAGTTAATCTTTGGAATTCTCTACCCCAGAGGGTTGTGGAGGCCACATAATTAAAGAGAGGTTAACTAAACATTTTGAAAGGATGGGGAATTCAGGTCTGTGAAGATTTTACACTAAAGAGGAAAGAAGACATCCTATTTTCCCGTGATCGTGTGCTTTCGAAAGATGGTCGCTGATTCTGATCTAAATTTGTTGAAACCATATAACCATATAACAATTACAGCACGGAAACAGGCCATCTCGGCCCTACAAGTCCGAGCCGAACAACTTTTTTTCCCTTAGTCCCACCTGCCTGCACTCATACCATAACCCTCCATTCCCTTCTCATCCATATGCCTATCCAATTCATTTTTAAATTATACCAACAAACCTTCCTCCACCACTTCCACTGGAAGCTCATTCCACACCGCTACCACTCTCTGAGTAAAGAAGTTCCCCCTCATGTTACCCCTAAACTTCTGTCCCTTAATTCTGAAGTCATGTCCTCTTGTTTGAATCTTCCCTATTCTCAAAGGGAAAAGCTTGTCCACATCAACTGTCTATCCCTCTCATCATTTTAAAGACCTCTATCAAGTCCCCCCTTAACCTTCTGTGCTCCAGAGCAACCAACGTTGAATATCAAAAACAGGACCAAGGTGTAATAGGAGGCTGAGGTGCTGTCCCCTAAGCTTCTGCTAAGGTTCAGTGCAAATGTATGTGGGTTATAAAAACGTCAGATTGGCAAAAGGACAGAGAATTTTCTGAAGTGAACAACTGAGGTATGGATGTGGCATTTTGGTCTGCATGGACAAGTTGGGACGAAGGGACTGTAAGGGGTTATGCTGACTACGTACATCAAAGTTGTTATGCTGACTAATGCTCTGGCCACCACATTTATTTTAAACAAGTGCAGTAATTCAGCAGTGCTAGTTGAAACACTCTATTGCAATACATACAATGGCAGTTCCAAATACAGCTCTACTATTCCAAGTTTGCAAATTGGCTGTAGGTATTTTAGTTGCAGATGCCTCACCTTTTCTGGATTCAGCTGAAGAAATGTCCTCGTCTTTGATGTGGTCTACAATTATTATTTCAGACGCTGGTCTATCTTATAAAAAATTATGGATTTAACCACTTCAAACATCTGATGATACAGTTCTGAAGCAAATCTATTTACACTCAGTCACACAACTGCAAACTATCTTTAAAAAAAATATTTGCGCTGAGAATTTCAGAAAAAAAGGGCATAGTCAGACATTACTGGCAGCGTGCAGAAACAAAGAACTGCAGATACTGGTTAATACATAAAAGGACCCAAAGTGCTGGAGTAACTCAGAGGGTCAGGCAGCCTTCCCTCCATTGACGAACTGTACACTGCTCTGACCCCTCACACCCTGGCCACAAACTCTTCGAATCACTTCCTTCTGGAAGGCGACTCCGGATTGTCAAAGCTGCCACAGCCAGACATAAAAAAAGTTTTGTTTTCCACGAGTAGTAGCCAAAACTCAATAACCAAACATTTATAGCCTCCTTTTGCTCTGGTATTTTATTTAATTCACATGTTTAATCAATAATGTTTTATTATGAATGTTTAATGTTTTATGTGTCATTCCTAACTGTCATTGTATGTCATGTTGTCACTTGCGGGCACAGCACCAAGGCAAATTCCTTGTAAGTGAATATTGTGGGCCAATAAACATTCATTCATTTATCTCTGGAGAACATAGATGGGTGATGTTTTGGATCAAGACCCTTCTTTACCAGAGAAAAGTCTATAATGTTTTGAGAGCAGTCTATGAAAGCCTGTACTTCAGGGAAATGTGTAGTGCAGAGAAACATGTCATTGCTCAGTCTGACAGTTCTTGTGGGATAATGGGAAGATTAATCAAAGGACAAGAGAAATAGTTTATTTGAAGTCCGAGTGACCAATCCCATGCAGATGTAAGTAAAAACTGTGGGATGTGGTGGAGAGCAGCATCGGCAGCAGTCTGGAACAGCCCTGAAGCCAGGAAGCTAACAGTTTGACTAAGAATTTGGTCTCCATAGGCATAACAATCCAGGCTATCATAGGTGGGTATATGTGTGCATTGGTGTCGTTTCAATTCTCAGAAAGCACAAAGAGTGCAATTTGGGGTTTGACCCTATAAGTAACAGATGAACTGGGGTCAATATATATTAGGAGTTAAGCTTAGTTTAGAGAATAGTGCGCCGAGCTTCTAAGGTCATCGGTTGCAGCAGACTTCCCTCAGTGACATCACTTTACTCAACAAGACTCACCAGAAAGGCCAAAAAAATCATAGCAGATCACTTTCACCCGGCACATTACCTCTTTAATCTCCTCCCATCAGGAAGGAGATATAGAAGCATTAAAAGTAAAACATCTCGCTTCAGAGACAGCACCTACCTCCAAGCCATCAGATATTTGAATTTGCACTAATCACTTTGCACTTTCTTTTGCACTTGCACTTATGCTTAATATGACGCTGCTGGGTACTGTCCTTCCTGTATATATTGTCCTTCGTACGGTATTGTCTGTATTATTTATTGTGGTGTATGTGGTGGTTGTATTGTACTGTATTGTATCTGTCTGAGAGCGAACCAAGACACATTCCTATCAACTTGTTGACATGGCAATAAATTTCTTGAATCTTGAATCTTGAATCTTGAGATAGAGCACAGAAACAGGCCCTTTGACCCATCGAGTCTGTGCTGACCAGCGATCACCTGTACACTTACACGATCCAGCACACTAGGGACAAATTACAGTACAATTCTTACCGAATCCAACTAACCTACAAACCTTGGACATCTTTGGAGTGTGGGAGGAAACTGGAGCATGGAGAGAAAACCCACGCAGTCACAGGGAGAATGTGGAAACTCAGTACAGACAGCACCCATAGCCAGGACGGAATCTGAACCTCTGCCGCTGCGAGGCAGCAACTTACCACTGAGCCCACTAGTAGTTCTGGGAGTAAATGAGAGTCTTTCAATCCTGAAATTGAAAACTTTGCACATTACACTGCCATTGTACTTTTGGAGAGTTGGGGGAAGGAAATGCTGCTGATATGTGAAGATATATTTCTTAACAGGCATTATATTTTCAGCCTCACTCTGTTTAAGGTTAATCCAAATTTTATCAATGCCGCACTGTTTTTAAGAGTTGTGTGAACAAATGCCATTTGGCTCGTTCTACACCCTGACTCATCTTAAATATCATCTTCAGCAAACCATAATGCTGAGGGCATTGATCAACAAAAGGGTAAAGTTTTCATTAGATGAAGTGCCTCATTATTAATGAAGGTTGTCTTGCATCTAAATTGATGCACAGGACCACTATTCATCGGACTCTCTCTTAGCCTCCTCATAATATTTAAAATAATTTGCTGGATAGTCCGTAATTATCGACACAACAAAAAAGAAACCTAAACTATTGAGTCCCATTCCTGCAGGTATCAACCTAATGTTGAAGTTTTCTTCATTTTTAATTAAGAAAAGACACAAAAATACTGGAGTAACTCAGTGGGTCAGGCAGCATCTCTGGAGAACATGTCGAGGTGATATTTCGGATCTGGAACCTTCATACTACAAATTATTCTATAATTTTTAATTAATACATTTGCTTATTTTTCCTTTCTATAAGCCCTGTCCCACTGTACAAGTTCATTCAAAGAGTTCTCCCGAGTTTGCTCTGATTCGAACTCGGAGATTTACGGTAATGGCCGCTCGTCGGTACTCGGGGCTCTCATGAATATTTTGAAAAATGTTCACGAGTCTTCCCGAGCTTACCGCTTTTCCCGAGTACCTGCCGTTAGCGTTAAGAGCCGCTAAGAGACGTCCTCAAGCTCCAACGTACCCGCTACGTTCATTCTACGTGCTTACCACGAGTTTGATTTATTTTTTTAACTCGGGAGAGCACTTTAATGAACTCGTACAGTGGGACAGGGCTATAACACTTTTTTCCTTCCTCTTTAATCCAATCATTTTTTCCATTGCTTCTCTTTCAATTTGCCTCCACTTTTGTTCACTCTACAAGCTTTGTTTATGAGGTTTCAAGTACCTGTCACTTTCATTTCCATCAGTGATCTTTGGCTTGGCTTCTTCGAGTGTTTCAATGGACTCAACGGGCTCAACATCAAGATCAATAATTGCAAGAGAGAGTTAGATTTAGCTTTTAGGGTTAAAGGAATCAAGAGATATTTGTAAAAAGCAGGAACGGGGTTCTGATTTTAGACGGTCAGCCGAATGGCTTATTTCTGCACCTATTTGTCTATGTTTCTATGTTTCAGATATCCAGTATTTCCGGCTCTTATCCCACCTGAATAGTTCTGCTGTAGGAATGAAGAATACTGGAAGTTTTAGACACAAAAGCTGGACTCAGCGGATCAGACAGCATCTCTGGAGAAAAGGAATAGGTAATGTTTCATGTCGAGATGCTTCTTCAGACCTTCAGACCTTTGGGTCTCGACCGAAAACGTTGCCTATTCCTTTTCTCCAGAGATGCTGTCTGGCCTGCTGAGTTACTCCAGCTTTTTGTGTTGATCTTTTGTGTCAGGACTTTCATATGAAGAAAGACTGGATAGACTCGGCTTGTACTCGCTAGATTTTAGAAGATTAAGGGGGGATCTTATAGAAAACCTACAACATTCCTAAGTGGTTGGACAGGCTAGATGCAGGAAGATTGTTCCCGATGTTGGGGAAGTCCAGAACAAGGGGTCACAGTTTAAGGATAAGGGGGAAATCATTTAGGACCGAGATGAGAAAAACATTTTTCACACAGAGAGTGGTGAATCTGTGGAATTCTCTGCCACAGAAGGTAGTTGAGGCCAGTTCATTGGCTATATTTTAGAGGGTGTTAGATGTGGCCCTTGTGGCTAAAGGGATCAGGGTATATGGAGAGAAGGCAGGTACAGGATACTGAGTTGGATGATCAGCCATGATCATATTGAATGGCGGTGCAGGCTCGAAGGGCCGAATGGCCTACTCCTGCACCTATTTTCTATGTTTCTATGTTTATATCTATAGTTTAAACCAGAATCTGGAGTTCCTTCTGACACTGGAGGTGTTTAGCACGTATGGCGACATTTGTGGAGGGGGGTGCAGAGTTTGTGCTTTGGGTTGATTGACATAGGCCATTGGCTCCTTCTACCTCTCAATGCATGCTGCTCGGTTTCCAGCATTTTCTGTTTGTATTAGATTTCGTAGAACATTGAACAAACATTGAACAGGAACAGGCCCTTCGGCTAACAATGTCCATGCTGAGCATAATGTCAAGTAAAACCATTTCTAATCTAGCTCAAGATTTTCTCTCTCCACACTGCTCTGTTGGGTTTTCCGAGTCAAAGCATGAAGTGCTGGAGGAACTCAGTGTGTGTGTGGCAGCACCTGTGGAGGGAATGGACAGATGGCGTTTCCGGTTGGGGCCCTTCTTCAGACTGTCTGTTTCCCAATACAGATGTTGCCTGACCCATTGTGTTCCTCCAGCACTTTGAGTTACATATAAACATAGAAACATTCGGTCCTTCGAGAAAGCATCGACATTCAATATGATCATGGCTGCATCTAAAAATCAATACCCCGTTCCGTCTTTTCCCCCATATCCCTTGATTCCCTTAGACCTAGAACTAAATCTAAAGGGCTTGTTCTACGAGCATGCGACTGCATGCGGCAAGCGCGACCAAATCGGAAGCGGGGGCCGCATGGAGGTCGAGTGATCCCGTACAAGTTGACGTGAAGTTCGAGCGAAGGCGTATGCCATCAAGACGCTGCGTACGGCATCGAGACGGTGCATTTGCCCGTCGAGGCGGTGCGTATGGCCTCAATGCGGCTGCGGGCTGGCAGGCCGTTTCCGCGCGGAATATTTGGACATTGTCAGTTTTTCGGAGCCACGTGCGATGTCGGGACCAGCTCCGCACAACTCCATACAGCTCCGGCAATCAAAATGGAACCGGCCCAGCGAGGTCGAGGTCGCGCTTGCCGCATGCAGTCGCATGCTCGTGGGACAGGCCGTTAACTCTCTCTTGAAAGCTTGTTTTGCTCAAGCTTTCCTAATGTTGTCCTTATTTGAGATTCCAGCAACTGCACTGTTAACTATCTCACACCTTCTCCAATACTTTTCTTTCCCTCCTCTGTTTTCTCTCCATTTACACATTTTGTTCACTATTGTCTCCAGAGTGGCTCCAATCTGTGTCATCCATTTTATCTGCTTCTTTATTTTATCGCCTCCCCCGTTTCTGCAATGCAAAAAAAAATAATATTTCAAAATGTTCCCAGTTCTTTTTCTTCTCTCAGTTAGCAGTAAAATCTAAATCTGTAGTCACCAAAAGAAAACCTGCTCCAACAAGATTTGACACCATCAAATTAAATTGCTTTATTAAAGGAGGTAGAGAGAGAGGAAATTCACTTTGGTCTTGATCCTTGTGAAGTTTAGTTTAATTTAGTTTAGAAATACAGTGTAGAAACAGGCACTTCGGCCCACCGAGTCTACGCATTTCCGCACACTAACACTATCTCACACACTAGGGAAAATGTACAACTTTACCAAGCCAATTAGCTTGCAAACCTGTACATCTTTGGAGAGTGGGAGGCAACTTGAGCATCTGGAGAAAGTCCACGCAGGTCACGGAGAGAATGTACAAACTTTCTCTGGGAGGGGGGGGGAGGGGGTGGGACACAATTTCCTGGTGACCCGATGACAAGTGTGCATGCCAACTAACAATTTTATCTTCTCCCATTCCCCATCCCCCTACACACATCTTACACGCATCTTACTATAATGATTCTGGGGCCTGGGGAAGACTTGAGAGACAGTGAAAGAAGGCCAAAAGTGGTGTAAATTAAAATAGATATATATTTGCGCTGAGGCCTAACATCTAGGAGCTGGCGGCCTCCAAGTAGAATCGACCATGAGGGCTCCGGTCACAGAGCCCGTGGACTTACGCTGGCTGACATCAGAGGCTGTGGTGGCATTGTGGCTGCGACACGACTTTGGAGGCTTCAGCCGCGGGCCCTGTGGATGGTAACATCAGGAGCTCGCAGGTCCCTGGTTGGTGGCCGGCTTTTGGGAGCTCCAGCAACAGCAGCTTCTTCTGCCCCGAACCGTGGGGTTTGAATCAGCCCGTTCACGAGGTCTTTCAATGCCTGGCGGGGGACTTCAACACCGAGAGCGTTGATCACCTCGATGCAGCAGTTTCAAGCAGGGAAGAAATAAGACTTTTTGCCTTCGATCACAGTAAGGAGATGTCTAGAGGAGATTCACTGAGATGGATGTTTGTGTTAAATTGTGTTAATTATGTGTTTGTTGCTTTTTTTACTGTCATGACTGCATGGTAAGAAATTTTATTCAAACTTGTTTGAATGTCAATAAAGGATATTCAATTCAATTCACTCAATTCAATCTAATGGTAATCCTTCCCCCCCCCCCCTCCCCCCCCCCCCCCCCCGGAACAGCGGAAGGACAATACGTGATCACAATCGAACCATTCACAGTGTACAGATACATGATGAGGGAGTAGTCGGTGGGGGCGCTGCAATGGCGGCAGCCCTGTCAGCAGCGCGTTAGTTTTTTCAACTTTTTAAATTTTTTAGTATGTTTTTAAAGTATGTTTTTAATGTTTCTTTGTGTGTTTTGTGTGGGGGGTGGGGGGGGGGGTTGAGGGGGAAACCGGTTCGGTCGCCTCTTCCACGGAGAGGCGACTTTTTCCAGGTCGCCTGCCCCGTGGCCTGACAGCAAGGATCGGCGTGGCCTTTCCCGGAGACGCGCTCGGGACTTCAGCGGCGGGTGCAGCGTGGACTCTCGGCGTGGAGCGGGTGAGCCCTTGCTGGGGCTCGCTGGAGGGGAGCGCTCCGTTTCGCTGGCCCGGGGCAGCCGGCAGCCTGAAGCCGCGGTCTGCACAGCTCCAGCTGGTGCGGCGTCTACAGCCCGGGATCCCTCGTGGGGGACCCGGGGGAAGAAGAAGCCATCACCGCCGGCCCGCGGCCAACTTCTACAGCGGGCCCGGCGTGAACTTACCATCACCCCTGGAGGGGAGCTTCGACCGCCGGCCCTGCAGTCTGCGGTGCTTCTGTCTGCGGCGGAGACTTTAAATCTCGACCGCCGGCCTGTGGCCTACACCAACTTAAAGCCGCAGTCTCCGGTGGGGAAGAGCCGACTCTGGACTTACCTGGACTTGTACCTTGTCCTTTTACCATCTGGACGCCCGCAGCAACGGCTGCGGAGGGTTGAGGTCCCGACCACGGGGGAAAATGGAGGAGGACTGGCCAAATTGTGTGCCTTCCACCACAGTGATGAATACTGTGGTGGATGTTTATGTTAAATTTTTCATGTGTTTTTGTGTGTGTTCTTTATCATTGTACCGCTGCTGACATATTCATTTCACTTGCACTTATGTGCAATGTGACAAATAAACCGTATTGTATTGTATTGTATTAACGTTTAGTACAAGGTGAGGGTGTATATGGTTTATTTGGAAGAATTATTCTCTTTATGTGCGTGTAGGATAGTGCTGGTGTGCGGGGATTGTTGGGTTGGCGTCGACTCGGAGGGCTGAACCGTCTGTTTCAATAAAACTATAAAACTAAAAAAAGATGGGCACCGAGTAATGAAAGAAAACTGAGGGTGTATATGGTTTCTTTGGAACAGTTATTCTCTGACCCTATATTAGCAAGGCCCTAAATTAGTAAGGCATTGATGAGAAAGGGATTACATGTATGTTGTGGAGTGAAACTGAATTGTGAAGCAGCTGTGGAAAAAAGAATTGACAAGGATAATTGAGTGGGTTGAAAAAATAGAATGCAGAACAATCTTATACTGTAGACCCTGGTAGTTCCCATGCTGGTGGGCCTGGAGGAATAGTTTGTGGAATGGAAGTCATCAGCATTGTATTTTCTCAGTATAAGCATAGATAGATATTTTAGATTTTTGCTTGATTAGTTCTATAGATCGGAAATTCTAATGGGAGATTAAAAATCACACACTGTCCGCTGTGTATGGAAGGTGGAGATAATAATGTGTACAGCATGTGAGAAATACAGCCAGATGGATACACCTCGAGAAACAGATTGGGTTAATGGGAGGAAATGATCGTTAGAACAATGAGCAACATGTGAATTATTTCATCAATGTAAATTGCAAATCCAAACTACCCATTATATATCATTACTTGAGTAATTCACACCGGGAAATGCCAACTTTCAATTACTGCTGTACAAACATAATGTGCTATATCTTTTTATGATTATCTATTTTGTAGCCAGTGATATTTCTGGGCCTCTGGAGAATTGACATTTTGGAGAAGTGTTGAACAGAATGAACATATAATGTCATCCATTTTACAAATATAACCTTATGTTAAAAGAAATGACCCAGTAGTGCAGTTTTAATTGTGGGCTTCAAACAGGAGGCCATTCCTATACTGCAGAATTTTGGTCTACAGTACCTCGAGTAAAGGAGCATTGGTCAGGGAATGTGGTATTAGTGGTATAAGCAATGTGTTTCATTGAGTTCATTGAGTTTCTGAATTTCCCTGAGGGGATCAATAAATTATTTATTATTATTATTATTATTATTATTATTGTTATTATTATTATTATTATTATTATTATTAGACATAAGAGCAGAATTAGGCAATTTGGACCTTCAGGTTGGCTCTGCCATTCAAACATAGCTGATCTATTTTTTCCTCTCAACCCCATTCTCTTGCCTTCTCCCTGTAACCTTTCATGCCCTTTCTTACCAAGAATCTATCAATCTCTATTTTAAAAATACCCAATGACTTGGACTCCACGGACATCTGTGGCAATGAATTCCACAGATTCACCATCCTCTGGCTAAAGAAATTCTTCCTCATAATTCTAAAGGGCGATCCTTTTAATCTGGGGCTATGCCCTCTGGTTGTAGACTCTCCCATTACAGGAACCATCCTCTCCACATCCACTCTATCGGCCTTTCATTATTCAGTCAGTTTCAATAAGATCCCTCCTTCCCCCCTTATACCTTCTACATTCCAGCAAATAGAGACCCAGTGCCAACAATGCTCCTGATACATTAACCCAATCATCCTCAGGTTAAGGCATTAAGTTGAGAGCACATCCCAGCCAAACCAGAAGATAATTGGTAAGGTAAAGTACTTTAGTTTAGTTTAGCCGAAACAGTCCCTTCGGCACCCACCAAGTCCACGCTGACCAGCGATCCCAGTACACCAGGCCAATTCTACACACTAGGGACAATTTACAATTTTTACCAAAACCGATTAACCTACAAACCTGTACATCTTTCGAGTGTGGGAGGAAACCAGAGAACCCGAGGAAAACTCACGCAGTCACGGGGAGAATGTACAGACAGCATCCATAGTCAGTATCGAAATCGGGTCCCTGGCGCTGTAACGTAGCTCCTCCGCTGCGCCACCACGCTGCCCACTTATAAGAACTTATTTTTTTAATTGATAGAGTCTATCACTATGCATTTGTCCCCCTTACTTAATTGTCATTGAGATGCTGGTGGCAAGCTGCCTTTTAGAGGCACAGCAATCTGCATTGTGAAGCTACCCCCACAGTGTTAGTGCATAGGGAGTTAGAGAGTTTTGTCGCAGTGATATTGAAGGAAAATTGATATATTTTCATGTCAGTGTGTGACTGACTTCCGTAAGTTGCAATGCATTACATTTTAAAAATGATGTCTCTTATACATGCCTCGTTCTGATTATAAGGCACATGACAATGCATAGATGAAGTCCCAGTTCCGTAGCAGTTGGTTTTATTCTATGTGCATTTTATTTAGTGCATGGAAAATACAAGGGCATTACCAATGGAGTATTTATCATTTTCATAATGTGGATTTAGCTGATGGTTCAAAGCTGGTAACCTCCAATATAAAATTGTACTGGCTCACATTGTTGGAGGAGCTTTTAAGTTTTCTCAGGTAAAACAAACCTAGAGTCCAGGCCATTTACCCAGCTCTTATTTCAGCTGCTTGGATTGTTCATGACGTTAGCTATGTATATTTTAAACAATTCACTGACATAATTTCATGCCTGCAAGAGAAAAAACAATGTTATGGTCAAGGAACCTTTTTGAAGATAAGTTCAATAAAATGACAGTGGTATAGTTCCTGTAACTTGATTGATGCCTTTGTACGCAAAAGAGCATTGAATTATCTGATCAAGCATCATCAAGTCAGTGCTTCCTTCCTTAACTTTAGTTAATTTCCTATTGCTGACGCGACGCTGTTGAACAGGTCTTTCGACAGCGTGGTCCCTTCCACCAGCTCTGCCTTTCTCTCATGGATAAAAATAATCTGTGTTCCCTGTCTGACAAACACAAAGAAAAGAAAACATCCTCACATCCTGTCCTATTGCTAGCTTTCAAAAGGTACAGCATGTGTGCGATTAGACTTCCCTGTATCAAACAGAGTAAGCCTACTAAAAACTCTTGTTTGAGGTCCTTTGTTGGCAAATAAACAAGGTCACTTCTGCTTTGTTTCATTTTCTCGCGGCTTACAAGTATTTTCATGTGGGATTTCTTGCACTGAGATATCAGTGTAACATTACCTGCTTCCTGTCGCCTTGCTCCATCCAGCGTGGATGAATGAAATCCTGAGAGTTTTGGTGGAGTGCCTCTTCAGAAAATCATCTCTGCGTGGTACTAATGGTTTGCTGAGCAGTGTTTTAACTTGACGGTTACATCTCTGAGTGGTGTTCCCATGGGCACTGTGCAAGGTTGTGATTTGTTTTCATATTCACTGACCAATTTGCTACTTTTGTCAAGTAGAGTTAAAGCTGCAAGGCTTGCTTTGACTATGTGAATGAGCACCTGTCAGACGTCATGAAGCTTTCAGTTCAGTGTTACTTATCAAGCTATAAAAGCATCCCTAAGAAGCATTAATTCAATTGCTTCTTGTTATTACTGACATAGAAACATAGAAAATAGGTGCAGGAGTAGGCCATTCAGCGCTTTGAGCCTGCACCGCCATTCAATATGATCATGGCTGATCATCCAACTCATTATCCTGTACCTGCCTTCTCTCCATACCCACTGATCCCTTTAGCTACAAGGGCCACATCTAACTCCCTCTTAAATATAGCCAATGAACTGGCCTCAACTACCTTCCAGAGATTCACCACTCTCTGTGTGAAAAATGTTTTTCTGATCTCGGTCCTAAAAGATTTCCCCCTTATGCTTAAACTGTGACCCCTTGTTCTGGATTTCCCCAACATCGGGAACAATCTTCCTGCATCTAGCCTGTCCAACCCCTTAAGAATTTTGTAAGTTTCTATAAGATCCCCCCTCAATCTCCTAAATTCTAGCGAGAAATTCTGACATTTTATTAGGATTAGGATTTTAAAATATTTTTCTATGCCGTTCTGCTTACTATTATCTACCTGAGGCACAAAATGCTGGAATGACTCAGTGGGACAGGCAGCATCTCTGGAGAGAAGGAATGGTCGAGCCCCTTCTTCAGACTGAAGATCAGTCCGGTTGAGTTACTCCAGCATTTTGTGTCTGTCTTCAATTTAAACCAGCATCTACAGTTCTTCCCTACACAGATATAGAATTAATAGCTAATTAAATATTACATATCAGCAATGCCAGTGATCTCTTTCCTCATAGACAACGCAGTCAAAACACGGATAAGGGGGAAATCTTTTAGGACCGAGATGAGAAAAACATTTTTCACACAGAGAGTGGTGAATCTCTGGAATTCTCTGGCACAGAAGGTAGTTGAGGCCAGTTCATTGGCTATATTTAAGAGGGAGCTAGATGTGGCCCTTGTGGCTAAAGGGATCAGTGGGTATGGAGAGAAGGCAGATACAGGATACTGAGTTGGATGATCAGCCATGATCATATTGAATGGCGGTGCAGGCTCAAAGTGCCAAATGGCCTACTCCTGCACCTATTTTCTATGTTTCTATGTCAGTAATAACAAGAAGCAATTGAATTAATGCTTCTTAGGGAGAAGGGTTTCGGCCCGAAACGTTGCCTATTTCCTTCGCTCCATAGATGCTGCTGCACCCGCTGAGTTTCTCCAGCTTTTTTCTGTAACCAGCAGTCAAAACACAATTGTTCAGGGCAAAAGTACTGTGACTTTAGGTTTAGCTTTAGTTTGAGTTTAGAGTTACAGAATGGAAACAGGCCCTTAGACCCACCGAGTCCACCCATCAATCACAAGTTCACACTAGTTCTACGTTACCTGACTTTCTCATCGACTCCCTACACATTAGGGGCAATGTTTAACGAGGCTAATTAATCTAAGAACTTGCACGTCCTTGAAATGTGGGGAGAAGCCGGAGTACCTGGAAGAAACCCACGCGGTCACTGGGAGAGTGTGCAAACTATACGCAAACAGCACTTCACAAGTGAACTGTCAAAGAGCAATAGGGGTTTTCTGACAGCGGTGCTCTGGGATCTGCTGCATGGAACTTTGTTGCTACTTGTAGCCCTTTCTGCTTTGTGGGTGGAATCTCTGATACGATGATTCAGTTCAGTCCACCTACTGTCTCTGGATGAAATTGGTGCAGGCAGATGGGTTGTGTAGTCACATGATCCCTCTGTGATCCCACTGTGATCCCACTGTGATCAAGACCATTGATTCTCTTTATACTTTGCTACTATTTGACTAAGTTCAATATTATACTACGATTAGCTTCCCACCCCCCCACCTACCCCCCCTCCCACCCCCCCACCCCCCCCCCCCACCCCCCACCCCCCCCCCTCACCCCCCCCCCCGCCCCCCCCAGGCCTCCCCCCCCCCCCTGCCCCATAACACCCGTCTGTCCAGCCTCTGCACAAATGTGCACACAAGGAACTCAATATATTAAATTACAAAAAAAAAAGACTCAAAAAGCAGGAGTAAATCAGCAGGACAGGCAGCATCTCTGGAGAGAAGGAATGGGTGACATTTCGGGTTGGGACCCTTCTTCAGACTCAATTATACTACCACTGCTCTACATCAACCTGACAGTTTAGCATCAAGCTCATTCATTTTCCAAAGGTTTTGAATTTCATCCTGATTTATTTTAAGGTTATTCAGAGAGAGAGCAGCTGTTCTCTAATTTGTTGCTCCTAGTCTTCTTAAAGGGCCTGTCCCACTAATGCGACTTTTCAGCGACTGTCTTCGACCTTCAAGCTCGAGGGCACTCGCCTGAAAAACCTCGAGCTGGATCGACCGTCAGCGGTGAAACCGCGAGCTGGATCGACCGCAACACACACAAACACATCGCAAAGGCGGGGGTGAAGGAAAGTGGGGAGCGCTGTCTGAAATTCACACCCGCGGTGAACAGGAAGGACGGCTGGCACAATGTACGTTAAGTCCTTTAGAGAGCGCGGGGGGGGGGGGAGAGAAGGGGGAGAGAGAGGGGGAGAGAGAGGGGGGAGACACTTTGAAGAAGCCAGACAACTTATAATAAAGTTTAGCTGGCATTTAACATTACCGGTTGGTTTTCCTTGGTTCTGAAAACGCCAATGGCCAGTCAGCAAAGGAGATTGCCTACGGCTGCCCTCGACAGTCGATCGACCCACTCCACTGCACTATGAGTTCAAAAGAACCATGCCGACATATTTTTACTCAAGGAAATGTTTTCAGCATGAGTGGATGTGTGTGAATGTGTGAGTGGGTGAGTGTGTGTGTGTGTGTGAGTGGGTGAGTGAGTGTGTGAGTGTGTAAGTGAGTGGGTGTGTGTGAGTGAGTGGGTGTGAGTTGGTGAGTGAGTGGGTGGATGTGTGAGTGGGTTTGTGTGGTGGGTGTGTGTGAATGGATGTGTGTGAGTTAGTGTGTGTGTGGGGGTGTGTGCGTGTGGGTGTGAGTGAGTGTGTGGTGGTGTGTGTGTGTGAGGGTGTGTGAGTGTATGTGGGTGTGTGTGTGGGTGTGTGTGTGGAGTGTGTGTGTGTGTGTGTGTGTGTGAGTGTGTGTGTGTGTGTGTGTGTGTGTGTGTGTGTGTGTGTGTGTGTGTGTGTGTGTGGGGGGGTGTGTGTGGGTGTGTGTGTGTGGGTGTGGGTGTGTGTGTGTGTGTGTGTGTGTGTGTGTGTGTGTGTGTGTGTGTGTGTGTGTGTGTGTGTGTGTGTGTGTGTGTGTGTGTGTGTGTGTGAGTGTGTGTGTGTGTGTGTGTGTGTGTGTGTGTGTGTGTGTGTGTGTGTGTGTGTGTGTGTGTGTGTGTGTGGGTGTGTGTGAGTGTGTGTGAGTGTGTGTGTGTGTGTGGGGGGGTGAGTGAGTGTGGGTGTGGGTGTGTGAAAGCCCAGAGCTGCGGGAGAGTCAGGGCGAGTTAGTGCCGGGCCGCCACCTGTGTAAAAGTACATGATTACCTTTTTCTTTACTTGCTCGTTAATTATATTTTATGATAATTAGTGAGGGCAACTGTGCAATATTTGGTCATATTATTAAATTAAGTATTATATGTTTTATTATACTATTTATACACTGGGATGTAGTGATAGGCTATAATCTTGTTTGACCCTCTTGGGAGATTAGCTTGCCCCCCCCCCCCCCCCCCCCCCCCCCCCAACCCCCCCCCTCCTTCCTCCCCAATCAAAACCTGAAATGACGCCCCAGTTTGACAGCTCCGGCACCTAAAAATGTAGCACTGCAACACTGGTGAAAGGATGGTTTGAAATATATAAGTGAAATACATCTAAGTACAGCCATAAAGGATGAGAGGCAAGTGATTTAGCAATTTAAAAACAGTGAAAAGGTAAAGGGAGGTAGTAATGATATTTTGTATAAAATATATATAATATTTTATGTATAAAATATAAATAAGTATTGTGAAATAGAATGTGATGATATAGAATGTGATGGTTGGACAGGCTAGATGCAGGAAGATTGTTCCCGATGTTGGGGAAGTCCAGGACAAGGGGTCACAGCTTAAGGATAAGGGTGAAATCCTTTAAAACCGAGATGAGAAGAACTTTTTTCACACAGAGAGTGGTGAATCTCTGGAACTCTCTGCCACAGAGGGTAGTCGAGGCCAGTTCATTGGCTATATTTAAGAGGGAGTTAGATGTGGCCCTTGTGTCTAAGGGGATCAGAGGGTATGGACAGAAAGCAGGTACGGGATACTGAGTTGGATGATCAGCCATGATCATATTGAATGGCAGTGCAGGCTCGAAGGGCCGAATGGCCTATTCCTGCACCTAATTTCTATGTTTCTATGATATTATTATGTGCATGTATGATGTAAACATTTCTCTGTTAGATCAGAATGAAGGACAATGCCTTCTTTAACAGCTTCTGCTGTCCTGTAGATATTATTGGTGATAGACTTGGCTTGCACTCGCTAGAATTTAGAGGATTGAGGGGGAATCATATAGAAACTTACAAAATTCTTAAGGGGTTGGACAGGCTAGATGCAGGAAGATTGTTCCCGATGTTGTGGAAGTCCAGAACAAGGGGTCACAGTTTAAGGATAAGGGGGAAGTCTTTTAGGACCGAGATGAGAAAAACTATTTTCATGTGGTGAATCTCTGGAATTCTCTGCCACAGAAGGTAGTTGAGGCCAGTTCATTGCCTATATTTAAGAGGGAGTTAGATGTGGCCCCTGTGGCTAAAGGTATGGAGAGAAGGCAGGTACAGGATACTGAGTTGGGTGATCAGCCATGATCATATTGAATTGCGGTGCAGGCTCGAAGGGTCGGATGGCCTACTCCTGCACCTATTTTCTATGTTTCTATGATTCATTCATGAAAGATACAGCATAGAAACAGGCCCAAGGCCCCATTGAGTGCATGCCAACAATTGACACCCATTCTTTAATGTACCACTTTCGCATCCACTCCCTACACATTAGGTGAAATTTACAGAAGGCCAATTAACCTAGGAACTATCATATCTATGGAATGTGGGGGGAAACTGGAGCACCCAGAGAAACCCACACGGGAAAATGTGCCAACTCGTCACAGACAGCACCCAAGGTCAGGATTGAACCCAGGTCGCTTGTGCTGTGAGGCAGCAGCTCCACCAGTGGCACTTACAACAATTCCCATTATGACCCAAAGTCCCCTCAAAATACATTAAAATTGGCGATGAAGGTCTGAATTAGTAAGGTAGACAGACGCACAATGCTGGTGTAACTCAGCAAGTTTGGCAGTATCTCTGGTGAAAAGGAATTCTGGTCAGACTTCTTCAGGCTGAGGAAGGGTTCCAACCCAAACATCACCTATTCCTTTTCTCCAGAGAGTTTGCCTGACCCTCCAACAAGTTGCTTCAGAGGAAATATTACCCTTGCGTGTACTTTGTCAAGTCCCATAAAACTTTTATATGAAATAACTTTCATTTTTCCAAGCTCTAACGAGTACCGGCCCAGTCTGCCTAATCTCTCCACAGGACAATCTCTTCATCCAGGAAATTGATCTGCTAAAACTTCACTGTACTCCCTTTGTTACAAATCCATCTCCCTTTTCACAGGGAGACATGACCTGTGGGCGATATTCCAGGTGTGTTCTCACCTGGGCTCTATAAAATTTCGGCATTGCATTTAAAATGTGCTACTCAAATTATTTTTGCAATAAATAACACCATATAACATATAACCATATAACCATATAACAATTACAGCACGGAAACAGGCCTTCTCGGCCCTACAAGTCCGTGCCGAACAACATTTTTTTCCCTTGGTCCCACCTGCCTGCACTCATACCATAACCCTCCATTCCCTTCTCATCCATATGCCTATCCAATTTATTTTTAAATGATACCAATGAACCTGCCTCCACCACTTCCACTGGAAGCTCATTCCACACCGCTACCATTCTCTGAGTAAAGAAGTTCCCCCTCATATTACCCTTAAACTTCTGTCCCTTAATTCTGAAGTCATGTCCTCTTGTTTGAATCTTCCCTATTCTCAAAGGGAAAAGCGTGTCCACATCAACTCTGTCTATCCCTCTCATCATTTTAAAGACCTCTATCAAGTCCCCCCTTAACCTTCTGTGCTCCAGAGAATAAAGACCTAACTTATTCAACCTATCTCTGTAACTTAGTTGTTGAAACCCAGGCAACATTCTAGTAAATCTCCTCTGTACTCTCTCTATTTTGTTGACAACCTTCCTATAATTGGGCGACCAAAATTGTACACCATACTCCAGATTTGGTCTCACCAATGCCTTGTACAATTTTAACATTACATCCCAGATTCTATACTCAAATGCCTACATATCATTTGCTTTTCAATATTGCCGTATCTGAATGATGACTCCCGGTGGGTCGAGTGTAAGCACAGCCATGCCCTCTGTACACCAACACCTTTCAATGTCATACCATTAACAAAAAAAATGATTTTTGACCATATTTTCTAAAGTTGCCCCTTAGCTTCATCTAGATTAAGTGGGACCCGTTGGGTCCCAGTCACACAGGAGGCTTGGTCCCCCAACGCAATATTCCACCACTCACCCATAGCCCCCAACTGCACAGGCGCAGCTCATTTCCCCTCATCCCTAGCACTCTCTCTCCCTCTCTTCACCCTCCCTCTCCTTTCCCCTCTCCTCCTCCCCTCCCCCAATCCCTCCAGGAGGAGCATTAGCCATCGGCGCCCTCAGAGCCAGGCTTCGGATCGGCCCGGAAGCACCAGCAGCTACGGCCATGTCAGCGTGTGGCGGGTGGGGGAAGAGCCATGGGGTAGAGGGGGGTATCACGGGGGAGGGGGCAGGAGCCAGCGAGAGGGACCAGAGGTAAAGGGGCTGGCAATGCGGGGCATTGCGATGGCGGGCGCTGGATGCTCTCCTGTTCCGGGATCAGATTCACCGCTTTCTGTTTGGCGACATCAGCTGCGCCGCTTCCGTCCCTCCAAAAATTGTGTCCGGTTGGAGATCTCCACCCGCCTCCCTGAGCTCCAGTAAAGTCGCGATGGCGCAGGAAGGGGTGGACTATCCCAGGGAGTGACAGGAGAAGAGACTAATCCATGCTGCGTTGACAGGCAGGAGAGGAGATCAATCTGCGCATGCACGGTTTTTATGATTTTTAAACCGCACTAACTTTAACAATATACCACAATCTGTACGAAACTTGTTATACTCACAGCACAGGAGAATTGTGAGTGAGCTGGCAAAAATTTGTAGCGCTATCGCATACCATTTTTGCATAAATAGAAAAATCACACAAACCGGAAGAGCACAAGATCAGAGCTTTAGTTATGACAGACAGACAGACAGACAGACAGACAGACAGACAGACAGACAGACAGACAGACAGACAGACAGACCAACCGACCCTCTAGTTATCCTGTTTATTTCCCTCATGATTTTATATCCTTCTATAAGATCATCCCCTCAGCTTCCTGTGCTCCATGGAGTAAATCCTAGCCTGCCTAACTTTCCCTTGCAGCTCAGGCCCGTGAGTCCTGGCAACATCCTCATAAATCTTAGTAACACTCTTCCCAGCTCTTTCCTGTAGCTAGGTGACCAAAACTGAACACAATCCTCCAAGTGCGACCACACAAATTTCCTGTACAACTAAACAGAACATTCCAACTTCTCTACTAATTTCCATGATTTGATGAGGGCCATGTCCAAAAAGCTTTCTTCACCACTATTTCTACAAGGCCCTACTGCTCACTGTGAAAGTCCCTGCCCTAGTTTGACTTCATAAAATGCAACACTTCACAATTATCTGAATTAAAATCTATTAGCCATTCCTCCACCCACTTGCCCAGTTGATCAAGATCCCGTTGCAGTTCTTGATAACCATCTTCACTGTTTATGATAGATACCACCTAGTTTAGCATGATCTACAAACTTACTAATCGTGCCCTATACATTCCCATCCGGATCATTGATATAGATGACAAACAGCAATGGGCCCAGCACCAATCCATGAAGCACACCTCTAGTCACAGCTCTACTGTCTAAATAAAGAAGCTTCCACCTCTGCTTTCTGACAAGAAGCCAATTCTGTATCCAGTTAGTTAGCTCTCCTTGGATCCCATGCAATGTAACCTTCCAAGGCAACCTACCATGCGAACCTTATCAAAAGCTTTGCTGAAGTCCATATATACCACATCTAAACCCCTGGCCATGTTAAACATTTTGGTGATTTAAATAAAGCTCAAACAATTCCATGAGATGTACAAAACCATGCTGACTGTCATTAATCAACTTCAGTCCATCCAAATACATGTACATCTTATCCCTCAGAACTCTCTCCAGAAACTTTCCAATCACAGATGTTTGGCTCACTAGTCACAGAAATGCAATGAGTCAACACAACGGTTTGCATATTTTTTAAATTTCAAATAACTGAAGAAATATAAGAGATGAGTTCATAGCCAGGAAAGTCAAACATTAAGTCAAATAAAAGAGATGGGGGAGATATTGAACAATTTATTTTCTTCGGTATTCACCAAGGAGAAGGATATTGAATTATGTGAGATAAGGGAAACAAGTAGAGTAGCTATGGAAATTATGAGATTCAAAGAAGAGGAAGAACTGACACTTTTGAGAAATATAAAAGTGGATAAGTCTCCAGGTCCGGACAGGATATTCCCTAGGACATTGAGGGAAGTTAGTGTAGAAATAGCAGGGGCTATGACAGAATTATTTCAAATGTCATTAGAAATGGGAATAGTGCCAGAGGATTGGCGTACTGCGCATGTTGTTCCATTGTTTAAAAAGGGGTCCAAGAGTAAACCTAGCAATTATAGACCTGTTAGTTTGACGTCAGTGGTGGGCAAATTAATGGAAAGGATACTTAGAGATAATATATATAAGCATCTGGATAAACAGGGTCTGATTAGGAACAGTCAACATGGATTTGTGCCTGGAAGGTCATGTTTGACTAATCTTCTTGAATTTTTTGAAGAGGTTACTCGAGAAATTGATGAGGGTAAAGCAGTGGATGTTGTATATATGGACTTCAGTAAGGCCTTTGACAAGGTTCCTCTTGGAAGGTTGGTTAAGAAGGTTCAATGGTTGGGTATTAATGGTGGAGTAGCAAGATGGATTCAACAGTGGCTGAATGGGAGATGCCAGAGAGTAATGGAGGATGGCTGTTTGTCAGGTTGGAGGCCAGTGACTAGTGGGGTGCCACAGGGATCTGTGTTGGGTCCACTGTTGTTTGTCATGTACATCAATGATCTGGATGGTGGTGTGGTAAATTGGATTAGTAAGTATGCAGATGATACTAAAATAGGTGGTGTTGTGGATAATGAAGTAGATTTAGAGAGAGAGTAGTCTACAGAGAGATTTATGCCAGTTGGAAGAGTGGGCTGCAAGATGGCAGATGGAGTTTAATGCTGATAAGTGTGAGGTGCTACATCTTGGCAGGACAAATCAAAATAGGACGTACATGATAAATGGTAGGGAATTGAAGAATGCAGGTGAACAGAGGGATCTGGGAATAACTGTGCACAGTTCCCTGAAAGTGGAATCTCATGTAGATAGGGTGGTAAAGAAAGCTTTTGGTGTGCTGGCCTTAATGAATCAGAGCATTCAGTATAGAAGTTGGGATGTAATGTTAAAATTGGACAAGGCATTGGTGAGGCCAAATCTGGAGTATGGTGTACAATTTTGGGCGCCTAATTATAGGAAGGATGTCAACAAAATAGAGAGAGTACAGAGGAGATTTACTAGAATGTTGCCTGGGTTTCAGCAACTAAGTTACAGAGAAAGGTTGAACAAGTTAGGGCTTTATTCTTTGGAGCGCAGAAGGTTAAGGGGGGACTTGATAGAGGTTTTTAAAATGATGAGAGTGATAGACAGAGTTGACGTGGATAAGCTTTTTCCACTGAGAGTAGGGAAGATTCAAACAAGGGGACATGACTTGAGAATTAAGGGACAGAAGTTTAGGGGTAACATGAGGGGGAACTTCTTTACTCAGAGAGTGGTGGCTGTGTGGAATGAGCTTCCAGTGAAGGTGGTGGAGGCAGGTTCGTTTTTATCATTTAAAAATAAATTGGATATTTATATGGACGGGAAAGGAATGGAGGGTTATGGTCTGAATGCAGGTGTATGGGACTAGGGGAGAATACGTGTTCGGCACGGACTAGAAGGGTCGAGATGGCCTGTTTCCGTGCTGTAATTTTTATTAGTTATATGGTTATTAAGAAAGACAGTCAATGTTATTAATTTGTGAAGATTGTGCACAAATGTAGAAATTACATGTACACTTGTTTTCGTAAAGGGAAAGCAGTATGGTTTAGTTACGTATAATATGTAAATACAAGATAATGTAGAATACAATATTTCCAGTATTTTTTACTGTTCATTTTATATATTAACAGCTTAGATGTAAACGAAGGAGGTATGATCAGTCAGTTTGCAAATTATACAGAAATTATTGAGTCTTATTGAGAGGAAGATAGTCTTAGTGTACAGATAGGTATTGAACAGCTGGTAAATTGGGTGAGCAGTGGCAAATGGAATTTAGTTTAGAGATACAGCGTAGAAACAGGACTTTCGGCCCACCAGGTCGGCCCGCTGCAGTAGCCGCCCCACCAGGCGCGCGGACGGTGAGCAGGTGCAACCACTCTCCATGCAAGGAGAAGAAGAATGAGTGACTGCTGGGCTGAAAAAGAAGAAAGCTTGGAGGGATCTGAGGACAGTCCAAAGCAGCAGAGGGCCGGCCGATCGTGGCTTCCACAAGGGGAAGCCCACTCACCCGCATGACAGAGCAGGGTTAGACGGAGAGGAGGTCGTCCCACAGGACAGCCAGAGATCGCCAGGTGGGATCGGGATCACCAGTGAGGAAAAGGCGTCACGATTCCCTGAGTGATTCGCAATCGACGGATGAATCGCAGGTCTCCATAGACGGCCTCTCCCAGAGGGAGTAATGGCCACCATGGCCCACCTTCCCATCGCGCTGCCCAGCAACTGCGCGGCGATAACGACCGCCACCGCCATGTTCTAGAACTTCAAGGAGCCCAGCGGAGCGCGCAGCACAACCTGAGCAGCAGTTTAAAAACGCTAAGTGCCAAATTTAAACAAGTGAAAGTTAAGAAGCCAAGAAGTACAGCAGACATAACAGGGGTGACATCACTTGCAGCATGAGCAGAGGCAGGCAGTCAGATCCATTGTGATGTCATCATCTTGTTTATTTTCTAAGTTATTTGAGAATTGTGAACATTTTCATAAATAACTAGAGAAATAATGCGTGACATTTTCAGTTGACGATTTTTGACATCATGGCGTAAATCTCTATCAGAATATGTAAAAATGTCACCGTTAGCATGTCGTGTCTTCAAAGAGATGTGAAACGCACACGAACATCACACAAATAAATACACACCCAAGATCAGAGTTTTATAAGTATTGAGATAACAAGACTAAGTGGGACCCATTGGGCCCATTCACACGGGAGGCCTGGACCCCCAACACAACCCATTCCCCAAAGCAATATTCCACCACTCACCTGTTCCCCCAACGCAATCCTTTCCGCCAGTGCAATATTTTACCACTCACCCATAGCCCCTAACTGTGCAGGAGCGGCTGATGGGTTCCAGTTGTGACGCCCTCAATTCCCTCCACCTCCCCTCACCCCCCCACTCTGCTTCTTGCACTCCCCCCAAGCACACACTCCATCCACTCTCAACCCACTCCCCCCCACGGCAAGTGGAAAAGGGATTTATTAAAATTTAAAATGTGATTAGCTCTTAAAATATAACATCAATTTAAACGTTAAAGATGAGATTTATTCAGTTTATTATTTCTTGGTGTGGGGGAGAGGTATGGCTTCAGGCTGTGGGGTACCAGTGGGGTGGAGGGGAACATCCTGCAGCTGGGGGAGAGGTATGGCTTCAAGCGGGGGCTGACGGGGGCTGTTGGGGGCGGGGGGGGGGGGGGGGAGCATCCTGCAGCCGGGGGAGGGGGATGGCTTCAGTCGGGGCCTGTCGGGGGCCGGTGGGGAGGGGACTGCTGCATTCTGGGCTTTGGAACTCTGTATGGCTTCTGGACTCAGCCCGGCCTCCGGGGCTTTATTCTCCTCACCCTGGTGATTGACAGTGGGTGCCGGAATGGGGAGGGGTTGTGTGGGTTCAGTGGCTCCCGGCCGCGACCGCACTCATCGTAGTCGCCGCCCCCGCTCGCAGAACACAGAACTCAGCCCCCGCTCGCAGAACACAGACCCCGCTCGCACTCCGCTCACTACGCTGCTTCAGCTTTATTCTCACGGCCGGTGATTGACAGCGGGTGCCGGAAGGGGCGTCGCTGTCCTGGCGAATAACAGACCAATAACTTTTCTAATATTTCACCGATCGGAACAAGACTTGGTGCGCTTGGAGCAGAGGAAAACCGTGAGTAAGGTGGCTCAAAAATCCTAACGATTTAGGGTACCTTTTTTGTGCAAATTTAAAACGAACACAGACCGGAAGTGGTCAAGATGAGAGTTTTAGTAATAGTATAGATAGATAGATAGAAGATATATAAAGCACTATGGCACAGTGGTAGGATTGCTGCCTTACAGTACTCACAGTGCCAGAGACCCAAGTTCGACCCCGGTCCAATTTTGGGAACTGTCTGGATGGATTTTGTTCGATCTCCTTGTGACCGCGTGGGTTTTCTCTGAGATCTTCGGTTTCCTCCCACACTCCAAAGACATCCAGGTTTGAGGATTAATTGGCTTGATCTAAATGTAAAATTGTGCCTTGTATGTGTAGGATAGTGTTAATGTGCTGGTCGGTGCGGACTCGATGGATCGAAGGGCCTGTTTCTGCGCTGTATCTCTGAACTAAACTAAACTAAACTAAACTAAACTAAACTAAACTAAACTAAACTAAACTAAATTAAACTAAACCAAACTGAACTAAACATTTCTGGGGCCATATCAAGAATTGTGATTGCCTCAGTGTAGTAAGACTTGATTGCTTTGGAAAGAGTGAAGAGGAGATTCACCAAGATATCCTCAAAATTTTGCTAGCCCTTGCTGTCTCCTCCCCTTCCTTAACCCTCGAGCTGTCTCCTCCCATCCCCCCGCCCTCGGGCTCCTCCTCCTCCCTTTTTCCTTCCTTCTCCCCCCCACCCCCCATCAGTCTGAAGAAGGGTTTCGGCCCGAAACGTCGCCTATTTCCTTCGCTCCATAGATGCTGCTGCACCCGATGAGTTTCTCCAGCAATTTTGTGTACCTTCACCAAGATATTGCCTGGGATGGAGCCTCAGCTATGAGGAGGGACTAACTAGATAATCTGGGTTTGTTTACCTTAGAACGGAAATAGCTGAGGGGAAATATTGACAGAGGTGTACAGAATTATGGTAGACAGTCATACATTACCCCACAGCTGAAGTGTGTATAACCTGAGGGCATAAACATTAAGGTAAGGAGTAATCTGCTTAGAGAGGACATAAGGAGGAGTTTCTATCAACTAGAAGGTGCGTGGAGATTTGAATTCACTGCCTGAGTGGTGGTGGAGGCAGACACACTCACAATATTTATAAAATATCTACATGGGCACTTGAATTGATGAGGACCAAGTGTTGGTAAATTAGATTAGTACAGATGGGGGACTTGATGGTCAATATGGACATGGGTTGGCCAAAGGATATCTTTTAATGCTGAATGACTCAATAATTATGTTGCATATACAATGTTTAAAGGAGATGCGTGGGGCAAGCACTTTATGCAGAGGGTGGCGAATGCCTGGAATACACTGCCAGGGGTGCTGGTGGAAGCAGAAAGGATTGTGACATTTAAGAGACTTTTGGATAGGCACATGATACGCAGGGGAATGGAGGGATATGAATTATATTCAGGCAGGTGATAGTTGGTCTTGTCATCAAGTTTGGCACGGACATTGTGAGCTGTAGGGCCTGACCTTGGGCTGCACTGGTCTATGTTCTATATCTGATGTAAGCACCACAATTTCAATGTTAAATGGTTTGTTTTTAGACTTATAGGTCCAGTAACTTGAAGATACTATTGTGATTCCAGCAAAATACTTTGCTTTGGATGCAACTTGGATATGTGTGTGGTAGGAGGGGGTAGGTAACAGCAGAATGGAATAGAATGCCTTTTATTGTCATTCAAACAGCTTGGTTTGAACAAAATTGCATTTTCAACAGTCTTAACAATTACAAAAAAAAAAACAAAGACCCACACTTAACACAGTTTACACAGACATCCATCACAGTGAATCCCCAACACCTCCTCGCTGTGATGGAAGGCAAAAAGACTTATCCTCTTCCCTTTATTCTTCACCCACGATCCAGCAGTCCAACTGCAACGTCGAGGCGAACTGGGGCTCACGATGTTAAAGCCCCTGGTGGGCGATGGTAAGTCTCGCGGCCGTTTAAGCCATGCCGGGCGATGTTCAGCCCCCGCTCCGATTCCTTTAAACCACGCGATTCTGGCGGGAGAAGATACCGTTACATGAGCTCGGAAAAGCGCCCTCCCACCAGGGATCTGCGAGCTCCCGATGTTCCTGTCCACCGGGCCTGTGGCCGGAGCCTCCGAAGCTCCGAAGTCGGGTTGCAGCCGAGCGCCACCACAGCTCTCCACGCTCCGAAGTCGGCCAGCTCCACGATGGCGAGTCAGCAGGCTCCGTGACTGGAGCCCTCAGGTTGGCTCCGGCTGGAGGCCGCTGCCGGCTCCACGATGTCAGGCCCAACGACACCGGAGACCCGACAGGAAAAAAGTCGGGTCCCCGAAAAGGGAAGAGATTAAAAAACGGTTTCCCCCCCCCACCCCCCACATATACACAGCTAAAAAAATAATTAAACTAGAATCAAAACATATCATAAATTTAACGAGACAAAAATAAAGAAAAAGACAGATGGACTACAGTCGAGCCGCTGCCGTTAGGCGCCACCACACCACCACAGCACAGCAGAGTAATTAAACAACAAAGTTCATGAATTTATCACAGTTTTGAGGACATGAGCTCAGTTATAAGGAACATCTCACCCTGGTGATTGACAGTGGGTGCCGGAATGGGGAGGGGTTGTGTGGGCTCAGTGGCTCCCGGCCCCGGCTGTGACTGCACTCATCGTAGTCGCAGCCCCCGCTCGCAGAACACAGACCCCGCTTGCACTCTGCCCACCACGCTGCTTCAGCTTTATTCTCACGGCCGGTGATGGACAGCGGGTGCCGGAAGGGGCGTCGCTGTCCTGGCGAATAACAGACCAATAACTTTTCTAATATTTCACCGATCGGAACAAGACTTGGTGCGCTTGGAGCAGAGGAAAACCGTGAGTAAGGTGGCTCAAAAATCCTAACGATTTAGGGTACCTTTTTTGTGCAAATTTAAAACGAACACAGACCGGAAGTGGTCAAGATGAGAGTTTTAGTAATAGTATAGATAGATAGATAGAAGATATATAAAGCACTATGGCACAGTGGTAGGATTGCTGCCTTACAGTACTCACAGTGCCAGAGACCCAAGTTCGACCCCGGTCCAATTTTGGGAACTGTCTGGATGGATTTTGTTCGATCTCCTTGTGACCGCGTGGGTTTTCTCTGAGATCTTCGGTTTCCTCCCACACTCCAAAGACATCCAGGTTTGAGGATTAATTGGCTTGATCTAAATGTAAAATTGTGCCTTGTATGTGTAGGATAGTGTTAATGTGCTGGTCGGTGCGGACTCGATGGATCGAAGGGCCTGTTTCTGCGCTGTATCTCTGAAACTAAACTAAACTAAACTAAACTAAACTAAACTAAACTAAACTAAACTAAACTAAACTAAACTAAATTAAACTAAACCAAACTGAACTAAACATTTCTGGGGCCATATCAAGAATTGTGATTGCCTCAGTGTAGTAAGACTTGATTGCTTTGGAAAGAGTGAAGAGGAGATTCACCAAGATATCCTCAAAATTTTGCTAGCCCTTGCTGTCTCCTCCCCTTCCTTAACCCTCGAGCTGTCTCCTCCCATCCCCCCGCCCTCGGGCTCCTCCTCCTCCCCCTTTTTCCTTCTCCTTCCCCCCCCCCCCCCATCAGTCTGAAGAAGGGTTTCGGCCCGAAACGTCGCCTATTTCCTTCGCTCCATAGATGCTGCTGCACCCGATGAGTTTCTCCCGCAATTTTGTGTACCTTCACCAAGATATTGCCTGGGATGGAGCCTCAGCTATGAGGAGGGACTAACTAGATAATCTGGGTTTGTTTACCTTAGAACGGAAATAGCTGAGGGGAAATATTGACAGAGGTGTACAGAATTATGGTAGACAGTCATACATTACCCCACAGCTGAAGTGTGTATAACCTGAGGGCATAAACATTAAGGTAAGGAGTAATCTGCTTAGAGAGGACATAAGGAGGAGTTTCTATCAACTAGAAGGTGCGTGGAGATTTGAATTCACTGCCTGAGTGGTGGTGGAGGCAGACACACTCACAATATTTATAAAATATCTACATGGGCACTTGAATTGATGAGGACCAAGTGTTGGTAAATTAGATTAGTACAGATGGGGGACTTGATGGTCAATATGGACATGGGTTGGCCAAAGGATATCTTTTAATGCTGAATGACTCAATAATTATGTTGCATATACAATGTTTAAAGGAGATGCGTGGGGCAAGCACTTTATGCAGAGGGTGGCGAATGCCTGGAATACACTGCCAGGGGTGCTGGTGGAAGCAGAAAGGATTGTGACATTTAAGAGACTTTTGGATAGGCACATGATACGCAGGGGAATGGAGGGATATGAATTATATTCAGGCAGGTGATAGTTGGTCTTGTCATCAAGTTTGGCACGGACATTGTGAGCTGTAGGGCCTGACCTTGGGCTGCACTGGTCTATGTTCTATATCTGATGTAAGCACCACAATTTCAATGTTAAATGGTTTGTTTTTAGACTTATAGGTCCAGTAACTTGAAGATACTATTGTGATTCCAGCAAAATACTTTGCTTTGGATGCAACTTGGATATGTGTGTGGTAGGGGGGGGTAGGTAACAGCAGAATGGAATAGAATGCCTTTTATTGTCATTCAAACAGCTTGGTCTGACCAAAATTGCATTTTCTACCGTCTTAACAATTACAAACAAAAAACCAAGACCCACACTTAACACAGTTTACACAGACATCCATCACAGTGAATCCCCAAACACCTCCTCGCTGTGATGGAAGGCAAAAGACTTATCTCTTCCCTTTATTCTTCACCCACGATCCAGCAGTCCAACTGCAACGTCGAGGCGAACTGGGGCTCACGATGTTAAAGCCCCTGGTGGGCGATGGTAAGTCTCGCGGCCCGTTTAAGCCATGCCGGGCGATGTTCGGCCCCGCTCCGATTCCTTTAAACCACGCGCTTCTGGCGGGAGAAGATACCGTTACATGAGCTCGGAAAAGCGGCCTCCCACCAGGGATCTGCGAGCTCCCGATGTTCCTGTCCACCGGGCCTGTGGCCGGAGCCTCCGAAGCTCCGAAGTCGGGTTGCAGCCGAGCGCCACCACAGCTCTCCACGCTCCGAAGTCGGCCAGCTCCACGATGGCGAGTCAGCAGGCTCCGTGACTGGAGCCCTCAGGTTGGCTCCGGCTGGAGGCCGCTGCCGGCTCCACGATGTCAGGCCCAACGACACCGGAGACCCGACAGGAAAAAAGTCGGGTCCCCGAAAAGGGAAGAGATTAAACGGTTTCCCCCCCACCCCCCACATATACACAGCTAAAAAAATAATTAAACTAGAATCAAAACATATCATAAATTTAACGAGACAAAAATAAAGAAAAAGACAGATGGACTACAGTCGAGCCGCTGCCGTTAGGCGCCACCACACCACCACAGCACAGCAGAGTAATTAAACAACAAAGTTCATGAATTTATCACAGTTTTGAGGACATGAGCTCAGTTATAAGGAACATCTCACCCTGGTGATTGACAGTGGGTGCCGGAATGGGGAGGGGTTGTGTGGGCTCAGTGGCTCCCGGCCCCGGCTGTGACTGCACTCATCGTAGTCGCAGCCCCCGCTCGCAGAACACAGACCCCGCTCGCACTCTGCTCACTACGCTGCTTCAGCTTTATTCTCACGGCCGGTGATGGACAGCGGGTGCCGGAAGGGGCGTCGCTGTCCTGGCGAATAACAGACCAATAACTTTTCTAATATTTCACCGATCGGAACAAGACTTGGTGCGCTTGGAGCAGAGGAAAACCGTGAGTAAGGTGGCTCAAAAATCCTAACGATTTAGGGTACCTTTTTTGTGCAAATTTAAAACGAACACAGACCGGAAGTGGTCAAGATGAGAGTTTTAGTAATAGTATAGATAGATAGATAGAAGATATATAAAGCACTATGGCACAGTGGTAGGATTGCTGCCTTACAGTACTCACAGTGCCAGAGACCCAAGTTCGACCCCGGTCCAATTTTGGGAACTGTCTGGATGGATTTTGTTCGATCTCCTTGTGACCGCGTGGGTTTTCTCTGAGATCTTCGGTTTCCTCCCACACTCCAAAGACATCCAGGTTTGAGGATTAATTGGCTTGATCTAAATGTAAAATTGTGCCTTGTATGTGTAGGATAGTGTTAATGTGCTGGTCGGTGCGGACTCGATGGATCAAAGGGCCTGTTTCTGCGCTGTATCTCTGAACTAAACTAAACTAAACTAAACTAAACTAAACTAAACTAAACTAAACTAAACTAAACTAAACTAAATTAAACTAAACCAAACTGAACTAAACATTTCTGGGGCCATATCAAGAATTGTGATTGCCTCAGTGTAGTAAGACTTGATTGCTTTGGAAAGAGTGAAGAGGAGATTCACCAAGATATCCTCAAAATTTTGCTAGCCCTTTTGCTGTCTCCTCCCCTTCCTTAACCCTCGAGCTGTCTCCTCCCATCCCCCCGCCCTCGGGCTCCTCCTCCCTCCCTTTTCCTTCCTTCTCCCCCCCCACCCCCCATCAGTCTGAAGAAGGGTTTCGGCCCGAAACGTCGCCTATTTCCTTCGCTCCATAGATGCTGCTGCACCCGATGAGTTTTCTCCAGCAATTTTGTGTACCTTCACCAAGATATTGCCTGGGATGGAGCCTCAGCTATGAGGAGGGACTAACTAGATAATCTGGGTTTGTTTACCTTAGAACGGAAATAGCTGAGGGGAAATATTGACAGAGGTGTACAGAATTATGGTAGACAGTCATACATTACCCCACAGCTGAAGTGTGTATAACCTGAGGGCATAAACATTAAGGTAAGGAGTAATCTGCTTAGAGAGGACATAAGGAGGAGTTTCTATCAACTAGAAGGTGCGTGGAGATTTGAATTCACTGCCTGAGTGGTGGTGGAGGCAGACACACTCACAATATTTATAAAATATCTACATGGGCACTTGAATTGATGAGGACCAAGTGTTGGTAAATTAGATTAGTACAGATGGGGGACTTGATGGTCAATATGGACATGGGTTGGCCAAAGGATATCTTTTAATGCTGAATGACTCAATAATTATGTTGCATATACAATGTTTAAAGGAGATGCGTGGGGCAAGCACTTTATGCAGAGGGTGGCGAATGCCTGGAATACACTGCCAGGGGTGCTGGTGGAAGCAGAAAGGATTGTGACATTTAAGAGACTTTTGGATAGGCACATGATACGCAGGGGAATGGAGGGATATGAATTATATTCAGGCAGGTGATAGTTGGTCTTGTCATCAAGTTTGGCACGGACATTGTGAGCTGTAGGGCCTGACCTTGGGCTGCACTGGTCTATGTTCTATATCTGATGTAAGCACCACAATTTCAATGTTAAATGGTTTGTTTTTAGACTTATAGGTCCAGTAACTTGAAGATACTATTGTGATTCCAGCAAAATACTTTGCTTTGGATGCAACTTGGATATGTGTGTGGTAGGAGGGGGTAGGTAACAGCAGAATGGAATAGAATGCCTTTTATTGTCATTCAAACAGCTTGGTTTGAACAAAATTGCATTTTCAACAGTCTTAACAATTACAAAAAAAAAACAAGACCCACACTTAACACAGTTTACACAGACATCCATCACAGTGAATCCCCAACACCTCCTCGCTGTGATGGAAGGCAAAAGACTTATCTCTTCCCTTTATTCTTCACCCACGATCCAGCAGTCCAACTGCAACGTCGAGGCGAACTGGGGCTCACGATGTTAAAGCCCCTGGTGGGCGATGGTAAGTCTCGCGGCCGTTTAAGCCATGCCGGGCGATGTTCGGCCCCGCTCCGATTCCTTTAAACCACGCGATTCTGGCGGGAGAAGATACCGTTACATGAGCTCGGAAAAGCGGCCTCCCACCAGGGATCTGCGAGCTCCCGATGTTCCTGTCCACCGGGCCTGTGGCCGGAGCCTCCGAAGCTCCGAAGTCGGGTTGCAGCCGAGCGCCACCACAGCTCTCCACGCTCCGAAGTCGGCCAGCTCCACGATGGCGAGTCAGCAGGCTCCGTGACTGGAGCCCTCAGGTTGGCTCCGGCTGGAGGCCGCTGCCGGCTCCACGATGTCAGGCCCAACGACACCGGAGACCCGACAGGAAAAAAGTCGGGTCCCCGAAAAGGGAAGAGATTAAACGGTTTCCCCCCCACCCCCCACATATACACAGCTAAAAAAATAATTAAACTAGAATCAAAACATATCATAAATTTAACGAGACAAAAATAAAGAAAAAGACAGATGGACTGCAGTCGAGCCGCTGCCGTTAGGCGCCACCACACCACCACAGCACAGCAGAGTAATTAAACAACAAAGTTCATGAATTTATCACAGTTTTCAGGACATGAGCCCAGTTATAAGGAACATCTTAAATGAAGATGGTGAAAACATTCAAGGATAGAATCAGGGCTTGGCAACTATTAAAGTGTTTGACAACTGGGAGATCAGGTTGGCCCAGGCAGACTGAGCAAATGTGTTCAGCGAAATGAGTCTATGTTTGGTCTTGATGATGGAAAAGAGTCCATACCTTGATCAACAGACAGAGTAGATGAGGTTGGAGGAAATGCAAGTGAACCTCCGCCGAACAGCCGGAGATGCACCACCTGTCCTATACCTCCTCCCTTAACTCTGTCCTGGGACGCTGACAGTCCTTTCGGGTTAAGCAGAGGTGTGGACTCATGCATCGTCAAGACCAAGCGTAGACTAGGCGATCATTTCGCTGAACACCTTCGCTCAGTCTGCCTGGGTTTACCTAAACTCCCGGTTGCCAAACACTTTAATTCCCCTTCCCATTCCCACACTGACCTTTCTGTCCTGGGCCGCCTTAGCTGTCAGTGAGGCCAAATACAAATTGGAGACGCAGCACCTCATGTTTTTCTTGGGCAGCTTCCAACCCAAGATTCAAGAGACATTAATTGTCACATGTATCAATTGATACAGTGAAATTTGGGGTCACCATACAGCCATACGAATAATAAAGATCACAACACACGATAGACTTGAACACAAACATCCCCACACAGCGGAATCAAAGTTTCCCACTGTGAGGGGAGGCACCAAAGTTCAGTCATCCTCCCCCTTGTGTGCACCCGTGGTCGGGGCGTCCGGAGCCCTCCACAGTCGCCGCTATGCGCGGCCCGATGTTCAGGCCCTCTCGCCGGGATGATGGAACTCCGCCGTCGGATCGGAAGAAGATCCTCAGCAGCTTGGACCTCTGAATCGGCCACTTCTTACCGGAGACCGCGGCTCCCAAATTCCACAGGCTGGGCTGGGCGGAGATTCCACACTGGCGGCCCTCGGCAAAGGGATCCCAGGACTCCGCGATGTTGAAGTCAGCGCCGTCCATGGCTGGGAGCTCCGCAAACCACAGCTCCATGATGGTAAAGCAGCAGGCCCAACACTCCGGAGCTTCAAGCGGTGATCCCAGGTAAGGCATCGCCTGCTCCGTGATGAATCCAGTGCTGCGCTGCTGCTGAAGCTCTGGTCGGTCTCCGCCAGGAAAGGCCACGCCAATCCAGTTGGTAGGCCGCGAGGTGGGGGGGGGAGGGGGCGAGGAAGCGTCGGAGAATAGATGCATCCTCGCCAGGAAGTGACTGGGAACGTTTCCCCCTTACCCTCCCCACCTCCCCCACATAAAAATACTAAGAAATACTCCAACACATACTTTTTAAACAGACTAAAAATTAAAAAAAGATGGGAAAAAGCAGACAGACTGTAGGCAGAGGTTGCCATCATGCGGCTCCCCTAGTGGCCAGCAGTATGCAAATTGATTTCTCTAACTTTATCGCCTTCATAATTGCATAACCTTGCATCCCCTCTCCCTCCATCCCTCCCACACCAAAGTAGTTGTACTAGTTTCAAAGTCATCTTGTTGAGTCTCATTGTCTGTAACTCGTTTTCACCCAGCCCACAGCTAACAATGGCCTTTATCATCATACTTTTTTGCATATCTTTCATTCATTTAGAAACATAGAAACATGGAAATGAGGTGCAGGAGTAGGCCATACGGCCCATCGAGAGCCTGCACCGCCAACTCAGTATCCCGTACCTGCCTTCTCTCCATACCCCCTGATCCCCTTAGCCACAAGGGCCACATCTAACTCCCTCTTAAATATAGCCAATGAACTGGCCTCGACTACCCTCTGTGGCAGAGAGTTCCAGAGATTCACCACTCTCTGTGTGAAAAAAGTTCTTCTCATCTCAGTTTTAAAGGATTTCCCCCCTTATCCTTAAGCTGTGACCCCTTGTCCTGGACTTCCCCAACATCGGGAGCAATCTTCCTGCATCTAGCCTGTCCAACCCCTTAAGAATTTTGTAAGTTTCTATAAGATCCCCTCTCAGTCTCCTAAATTCTAGAGAGTAGAAACCAAGTCTATCCAGTTTGTTCTACAATTCATTTGTTCTACATCTCTCTATATCGCCATCTGTATCTCAACTTTCCCATTCCCCTGACTCTCAGTGAAGAAGGATCTCGTCCCGAAACGTCACCAATTCCTTTATCCAACGATGCTGTCTGACTGAGTTACTCCAGCTTTTTGTGTCCAGCAAAAGGGCTGAAGTGGAAATAGTCAAGAACTTCAAGTTCCTAGGTATAATTATCACCACAATATGTCCTGAACCAACCACATGGAAGTAACAGCCAAAGAAGCAGATCAATGCCTCAATTTCCTCAGGATTCTTACCAACTTGTATAGATGAGCTTTCTATCAGCTTTTTTAGGAAAGTTTTACTGAAGTCCCCACAAAATGATTGAGAGTTGTGGATGTAACCCATTCCATCACATAGACCAGACTCACCACCATCGGTTCCATGTTCAACTCATGCTGCCTCGGGAGAACAGCCATCATAATCAAGGACATTTCTCATCTGGGTCATTCCCTTTTCGCTCCTCTCCCATCAGGCAGAAGATACAAAAGTCGGAAAGACCTACCACCAGACTCAGGAACAGCTATTTGCCAACTGTTTCAGACTACAGGAAAGGCAGTGAGAGTGTTGTCCCAATGTTCAACATAACTTCATTGTGGACGCTGGACTTTTTCTCCGTAATTAACCATATAACCATATAACAATTACAGCACGGAAACAGGCCATCTCGACCCTTCTAGTCCGTGCCGAACACGTATTCTCCCCTAGTCCCATCTACCTGCGCTCAGACCATAACCCTCCATTCTTTTCCCGTCCATATAACTATCCAATTTATTTTTAAATGATAAAATCGAACCTGTCTCCACCACCTTCACTGGAAGCTCATTCCACACAGCCACCACTCTCTGAGTAAAGAAGTTCCCCCTCATGTTACCCCCCCTAAACCTCTGTCCCTTAATTCTCAAGTCATGTCCTCATATTTGAATCTTCCCTACTCTCAGTGGGAAAAGCTTGTCCACATCAACTCTGTCTATCCCTCTCATCATTTGAAAGACCTCTATCAAGTCCCCCCTTAACCTTCTGCACTCCAAAGAATAAAGACCTAACTTGTTCAACCTTTCTCTGTAACTTAGTTGCTGAAACCCAGGCAACATTCTAGTAAATCTCCTCTGTACTCTCTCTATTTTGTTGACATCCTTCCTATAATTAGGCGACCAAAATTGTACACCATACTCCATAATTGGCCTCACCAATGCCTTGTACAATTTTAACACTACATCCCAACTTCTATACTCAATACTCTGATTTATAAAGACCAGCACACCAAAAGCTTTCTTTACCACCCTATCTACATGAGATTCCACCTTCAAGGAACTGTGCACAGTTATTCCTAGATCCCTCTGTTCAACTGCATTCCTCAATTCGCTACCATTTACCATGTTCGTCCTATTTTGATTTGTACTGCCAAGATGTAGCACCTCACACTTATCAGCATTAAACTCCATCTGCCATCTTTCAGTCCACTCTTCCAACTGGCTTTGAAAATCTACTTCATTATCCACAACACCACCTATCTTCGTATCATCTGCATACTTACTAACCCAATTTACCACACCATCATCCAGCTCATTGATGTACATGACAATCAACAGTGGACCCAACACAGATCCCTGTGGCACCCCACTCGACACTGGCCTCCAACCTGACAAACAGCCATCCATCTCTGGCATCTCCCATTCAGCCACTGTTGAATCCATCTTGCCACTCCACTATTGTGATGCTACAATGCTGTATATCTATATTCTGCACTATTGTAGATATTGCACTATCTCTTTGCACTACCTGCTGTATATGTGTCTGAAGAAGGGTCTCGATTCAAAACATCACCTAATCATGTCTTCCAGAGATGCTGCCTGACCTGCTGAATTTCTCCAGCACTTTGTGTGTGTTTTTTTAATTGTACTGGTGTATGACTTGATTTTACTCATGTAAGGAATTAACATAAAAACATAGAAAATAGGTGCAGGAGTCGGCTATTCGGCCCTTCGAGCCAGCACCGCCATCCAATATGATCATGGCTGATCATCCAAAATCAGTACCCCGTTCTGCCTTTTCCCCCCATTTCCCATGATTCTCTTAAGAGCTATATCTAACTCTCTCTTGAACACATCCAGTGAATTGGCCTCCACTGCCTTCTGTGGCAGAGAATTCCACAGATTCACAACTCTGATTTAATTGGCCAGCACGCAAAATTAAATATTTTCATTGTACCTCAGTACCCATGGCACGTGGCAATAACAAACCAATACCACTATTTGTATGAAGCATCATAAGTGACATTCCTCTCAAAATATGTATGGAGAGAGACAAATTGGGTGCATATTGAGAGATGTACAACAGAACAGACACAATGTGCGGGAATAACTCAAAGGGTCAGGCAGCGTAGAAACATGGAAAATAGTTGCAGGAGGAGGCCATTTGGCCCTTCGAGCCAGCACCACCATTCATTGTGATCATGGCCGATCGTCCCATGGTTGATAATGGCTGATCAGCTTCTCTGGAGAACAAGGCCTGTAAACTCCTATCTCAACAGGGACTAACTTACTGTACCAATTTACTGTTGTGTGGTGTCTTTTTATTTTTTTTTTATTTTTTTCCTCCCACAAATATGTAATATGTGAATATGTGATTCTGTTCCATTCTGTTTTGTAGTTTTTCATGCACAATCAGCAAGCATTGCCACTTTTCATTTCACTGCACATCTTGTATGCGTATGTGACGAATAAACTTGATTTGACGACTTGAGATAGGTGACATTTCAGGTCAGGGCCATTTTTTGTGCATATCTTCGCCCATGTACAACAGAACTTTGTTCATGCAGGACCACAATGAGTGGAAAGTCAAGTGAGGTATGGAGCAGTTAAAAGTTTCTATTGGCAGTTTTACCGCCTTTTGACTCTTCCTGATGTTGCCGGCATTTCCAAGATGGCTTCCTTTTCATCTTTATGCCCCTGTCCCACTTAAGAAACCGGAATGGAAACTTCTGGAGACTTTGGGCCCCACCCAAGGTTTCCGTGCGAGTATCTAAAGGGGCTGCTCCAAGTTTTGGCTCCACTTTAGTCCGACGCTATTGATTTTGGGGCACCCGGTACAGAGGGTGGAGGATCGGGAGGGAGGAGACTTTCAAAAAATTCAAAACTGGCCGCGACTAAAAATAGATTGCCATTTTAAAAATCGGTAATTTTTTTGTCCAAGCCGGTTGCGATGCTAGTTGAAGGTGGTTGGTTGCAGGTAGTGGAAGGTCTCCAGAGGTCTTACCTTCCACTACCTGCAACCTCCGTCAACCACCTGCAACCTCCGGCAACCACCTTCAAAAAGCATCGCAACCGGTTTTGACTAAAAATTTACCGATTGTTAAATTGGCAACCTATTTTTAGTCGCGGCCGGTTTTGAATTTTTTGAAATTATCGGCGGAACATAGCAGAGAAGTGGAAACCACTTTCGACCATTAGGGAGACTGACAAAAACCTCCGGGAACCACACGGAAACCTTGGGTGGGGCGCAAAGTCTCCAGAGGTTTCCGTTCAGGTTTCCTATGTGGGACAGGGGCATTAAGCAAGTGCAGGAGAATCTCCACTTTGAGATCAGTAAATGACAGGGAGTTGATTCTTGCAGCGATGTCTGCAGAGACCGTGATTCATCTATTTGTAATGTCACTTGCAAAACAACCTGAGCCTCTTGAAAACCTAAAAAAGCCTGTAGCAACAAGATATTTGCTTACAGTTCTCAATGACTGGAGTTTACCTCTCCAATGTTAAAAAAAACAGGCTGACAGTCGAAAATACGGCACCAAGGATGATCAGTCTTGCTGATGAACAAGGAGCCATGAGCAACGAAACCTAGCTCTGCTTCGTGACACACATCTCCTTTACAATGTAAGACTTGTCAAATCATGCACGTGTCTTGTGCGTGAGAGCAAGTCATTAACTTACTGAATGCTAATGTTTTTATAAACTGCGAGTGTATCCACCTTTGATTTATTGCAACACTTCTTTTATGTGCTTTGCTTACAAATCAAAAGCATGATAATATTCTTCGGGTTGGTCAATATTTTCATACTTTTCCCAGATTATGTTCTCCTCACAAGTAGTCCCCACTGAGACGGGCAGTTGTGTAAAAGAATTGTCAGAAACCTTTCTTTGGTAAGATTTGTGAGGCGGTCAATGTTTTACTTCACAGTTTTCTGCCAGAAATTCCATCCTCTGCCCACCTGGAAGAAAATGTTTTATAGTGTTCATTCACAATGCAACAAGTTATTGTGAGCAGGTTATTTAATATGCTCCACCCTTGTTATATGACACGGTCTTTGGAAACCAAGCATTTTGTGTTTATTTTTAAATGAGATGCATAATGTGCAGAATGTTCCAGAGCACAGCTGTGACATGAAAGTAAATTATGAGGTTAAGTCCAGCAGATATATTATAAGGATTATGCATGATTGTACCTGTAGCTCTGTGCCGTTCCACATGGGGACTAGGGAAAGGCAAGTCCCTGATTCAGGCACAGGAAATATATCTTCACTTTGTTTTTTAGTAATGTATTGGCTTTGGCCCCGTTAGCAAGAATAATTTGATGGAGACACAGTTCCTTTTTAATGAAAAGCCCCAGGGATTCCAGATTGGTGTATTCATATGTCTATTTCAGTGAGGATGGTGGTTGACTTGATGGCACTTGGTCCGTAACTTTTGTGGTGATGTTGGATTAGCCTGGTTTGTGTTTTTGGAGACAGTGCATCCAGCAGCCAAGGTAAATTGATAGTAGAGGAAATGAATGTTATGAGTGGTCATTTAGGAATGCCATTCAGGCTGCCTGTTATTTCCTGGATGGTGTGAAGTTTCCTGAGTGTTGATGGAGCTACACTCATCTTGGCAAGTGGAGAGTTGGAGTCATGGAGTACGAGAGAGATCCAGCATGGAAACAGGCCCTTCAGCCCAACTTGCCCACACTGACTAACATGCCTCATCTACACTAGTCCCACCTGCCTGCGTTTGGCCTATATCATCGAAACATAGACATAGAAACATAGAAAATAGGTGCAGGAGAAGGCCATTCGGCCCTTCGAGCCTGCACCGCCATTCAATATGATCATGGCTGATCATCCAACTCAGTATCCTGTACCTGCCTTCTCTCCATACCCCCTGATCCATTTAGCCACAAGGGCCACATCTAACTCCCTCTTAAATATAGCCAATGAACTGGCCTCAACTACCTTCTGTGGCAGAGATTTCCAGAGATTCACCACTCTCTGTGTGAAAAATGTTTTTCTCATCTCGGTCCTAAAAGATTTCCCCCTTATCCTTAAACTGTGACCCCGTGTTCTGGACTTCCCCAACATCGGGAACAATCTTCCTGCATCTAGCCTGTCCAACCCCTTAAGAATTTTGTAAGTTTCTATAAGATCCCCCTCAATCTTCTAAATTCTAGCGAGTACAAGCCGACTCTATCCAGTCTTTCTTCATATGAGTCCTGACATCCCAGGAATCAGTCTGGTGAACCTTCTCTGTATTCCCTCTATGCCAAGAATGTCTTTCTTCAGATTAGGAGACCAAAACTGTATGGAATAGGATCTGCGACCCTACATCTCTGATGTTGACTGATACTTCTCTTTGCACAATGGTTGTCTGAACTGCTAAGCTTTTCAACGTTTCCATGTTTATGTTTCAGATTTCCAGCATCTGCAGTGTTTTTTATGATTTTTATCTGAAAAGAATCTGTTGAAATCCCCCAGTTCTTGCAGCAACTTCATTGTGAATAATCACCGGTGTTCTTTCATTTTGTATCTTCGGACTCGACCTTGCTTCTCTGATCACCAAAGGCTCCTCAAGCAGAGGGCCTTTCTTGCAGTTTTATGCTGGAGTCTATGGGGCTACCGACATCTTTAGGAACTTGGTACACAGCATAATTTCAGACATACGAACTGTCCGAATTCCGAACAGTTCGCAAGAAGGGAACCCTGCCCAAACAGCAGGTGACGTTTCAGTTCAAACTCCAGGTCTTTGAGGACTAGTTGACATCGAAATAAAATGGATTGAATGAAATACCATTCCAGTTCAATGCTGGGTTTAATTGTGCAGAATGAACAGTGGATCAAACTATAGCCTCAGAGCCAGAGTCCAGCATGAAGGATGGAATTGAACCAATGCGCAATTTCCCTGCACAGATGCTGCCTGACGTGCTGAGTTCCTCATGCGCTTTGTGTTTTGCCTTAGAGCAGTGGGTTAGGCTATTTTCATAGAATGCTGGCTGGTATGACAACATCATCTGCACTAGAAATAATTACAAAGGAATAAATTCTTGCTTATTTCCCGCTTTTCAAGCATACTTCATGTTTGTGGATTTATTTTTATTTTGTGGCTTCACATTCAAAGTGCTTTCATCAATGATATTATTGTTGAACTAAATGCTGAAAGTACGGTTTGGGCCACAATTGTTTTTGTAAGTGTTCAGAGGCAAGTTAACTTATTACATTCCTTGCTCTTTTATTATTGAACCCAATTGGAAGTGAATGTACAGCATCCTCCCTTGAGGCTAAATTGCTTCAATTAAAAGTCAAGTCAAGTCTAATTCAATGTCATATACATAAGTCCAGTGAGGTAAAGGTACAATGAAAATCTTGTTTGCTGCAACATTTCAGCACATAGAAATAAAACAGCATACAAAAACATAAATTACACATCATATAAATTAGTTTAGTTTAATTTAGTTTAGAGATACAGCGCGGACACAGTGCGGTGAGCACATTAACATTATCTTGCACACACGAGGGACAATTCACACATACACCAAGCCAATTAACCTGCATACGTGTATGTCTTTGGGCCACCATTCAGGTAATAATGATGGAGGGGAAGTTATGTCTGTGATGGATCAAGCTACTACCACTTTCTTGCATTACTGTGTGCTGGATTTCCTATAGAAACATAGAAACATAGAAACATAGAAATTAGATGCAGGAGTAGGCCATTCGGCCCTTCGAGCCTGCACCGCCATTCAATATGATCATGGCTGATCATTCAACTCAGTATCCCGTAAACCAAGTATAAACCAAGTCTATCCAGTCTTTCTTCATAAGACAGTCCTGACATCCCAGGAATCAGTCTGGTGAACCGTCTCTGCACTCCCTCTATGGCAAGAATGTCCTTACCCCTCAGATTTGGAGACCAAAACTGTACGCAATACTCCAGGTGTGGTCTCACCAAGACCCTGTACAACTGCAGTAGAACCTCCCTGCTCCTATACTCAAATCCTTTTTGCTATGAAAGCTAACATACCTTTCACTTTCTTCACTGCCTGCTGCACGTGCATGACTACTTTCAATGACTGGTGTATCATGACACCCAGGTCTCGCTGCATCTCCCCTTTTCCTAGTCGGCCACCATTGAGATAATAGTCTGCTTTCCTGTTTTTGCCACCAAAATGGATAACCTCACATTTATCCACATTATACTGCACTATAAAATTCCATTATGCAACAAATCAGGATACTTTGTGTATGTCGAAAGCAAATTGATCAGAAGTTACACAGTCTGGTCCTTTATTTTTCTAATTAGCCATTTTTTTATTGCCTCTTTCTCATTGTTAGAACTTTTTCCTTATTTTAGTTCAACGATACGATACGATAAAACTTTATTCATCCCCAGAGGGAAATTGGTCTGCCGACTGTCACAACACACAAGGTACTCAAAAACGTGAAATTAAAAGTGAAAACAAAAAGAAAAAGACAACCGACTGTTGGGTGGCTGCTGTGTGCACAGCACCTTCACTGGAACAAATGAACACACAACCACGGACACAAACGCAGACTTATCCCCTGGGCAGAGGGTTCTCAGATTAACTGAGCAGGACAGAGTAACATATATAAGGTTTTTAATCAATTCTCCAACTGAAGACACAATAACAATTTATTAATGGTTTATGATATGTGACATGCTTGTACCAATTGTGGTTATTTGATTGTCTCAAGAAAGGGCAGAGCAACCTAATGTTACAAGAATTTAAATCACTTTAGTAGTCACACTGACCTCAGAATAAATTTTAAAGTTTTATAACCTGTAACATATATCATGGTGTCAACATTGTACATGGAACATGTAAAGGGGCACAATGAAGCAAGATTGTACACATTCTCTAGACAGCCTACTGTGTCACGTCATCTTACTGTTTGTATGGGCACGGATAGATTAGGCTGGATTGTGCTTGTGTTGGCCCACCACTTATGCTCATTGCCCAAGTTATTCCCTTGGATGTTTAATTTTACACCCATGGGTCTTTGGTCAAACTGGAGGCCAAACTGCTGCTGCCAGCATGAAGCACCGGCTTAGAAATACAGGAGCGAGCTGATCTGCGAGAGCACAGTTAGCCATGGGTTCGCTACAGAATGGCTGGCTGAAGATAAACAAAATACAGGTCATTCATGTACTGCTCTACCTCTGCTATCCTGAACTATATTTAAAATACCTGTAAAATACCAGCTGGAAAAAACAGGAAACTAGACTGTTACCTGAATGTTGGCCGATTAGGAAAAGGGGCGATGCAACGAGACCTGGGTGTCATGGTACACCAGTCATTAAAAGTAGGCATGCAGGTGCAGCAGGCAGTGAAGAAAGCGAATGATATGTTAGCATTCATAGCAAAAGGATTTGAGTATAGGAGCAGGGAGATTCTACTGCAGTTGTACAGGGTCTTGGTGAGACCACACACCTGGAGTATTGCGTACAGTTTTGGTCTCCTAATCTGAGGAAAGACATTCTTGCCATAGAGGGAGTACAGAGAAGGTTCACCGGACTGATTCCTGGGAGGTCAGGACTTTCATATGAAGAAAGACTGGATAGATTCGGCTTGTACTCGCTAGAATTTAGAAGACTGAGGGGGGATTCTTGTAGAAACTTACAAAATTCTTAAGGGTTTGGACTGGCTAGATGCAGGAAGATTGTTCCCGATGTTTGGGAAGTCCAGAACAGGGGGTCACAGTTTAAGGATAAGGGGTGAAGTCTTTTAGGACCGAGATGAGAAAAACATTTTTCACACAGAGAGTGGTGAATCTCTGGAATTCTCTGCCACAGAGGGTAGTTGAGGCCAGTTCATTGGCTATATTTAAGAGGGAGTTAAATGTGGCCCTTGTGGCTAAGGGGATCAGGGGGTATGGAGAGAAGGCAGGTACGGGATACCGAGTTGGATGATCAGCCATGATCACATTGAATGGCAGTGCAGGCTCGAAGGGCCGAATGGCCTACTTTTGCACCTAATTTCTATGTTTCTACGTGCCTGTTATAAAGTCAGTTCATGCCTCTAGAATTCTCTAATACTGGAAGTCAGATGCAGAGTTCAAACGATAGTGACCTGGTGTAACGCAAGTATTTGCGCTGATAGCTTGGAATTAATGTAGTAGAAAATACACGACACAGTGACCAGGTTGATCAGGCTCGTTACACCCTCTGCTACCACAACACCCTGCCCTAGGCTGCATAGGGAATTTCCTCCTTGGAATCTTTGGCAGAAGTCAAACTCACAGGGCAATTTATGGCTTTCTAGTTGCAAGATGATTTGCAAACATTTAGCCCATCATTCATCGTTGAAAGCCACCCCATCTCGCTACCTATTTTCCTTGTTGCACCATCTACCACCTTCCTATTATTAAGGCACATATAGTTTTTTTCTGTTGAACCACCCAAAACAAGGTTTTAATTGTTCCTCGGTACCTGTGACAATAAAAAACCTAAAACTAAAGGGGGGGAGGGTAAAGATTTAATAGGAAACCTCATTGAGGGTGGTGGGTGTATGGAATGAGCTGCCAGAGGAATGTAGTTGAGGAGCGTAATATCGCAACATGTAACAAACATTTAGACAGGTACATGGATAGGACAGGTTTAGAGGGATATGGGCCAAACGCAGGCAGGTGGGACTAGTGTAGTTGGGACATGTTGGCCGATGTGGGCAAGTTGGTCCGAAGATAGATATGGCTCTATGACTCTAAACCTCAACGTAACCCTTCTGGATTCAGATGTTATCCTGCTGAAGGTGACCCCTGAGGCATTCTACTGCAGCTTGTTAATGGTTCTCCCTCCATCCCACTAACCACAACATTAGCAGCAATCAAAGTTAGTAGTAAAGAACCCTTAACATGACACCCAGGTCTCGTTGCATCTCCCCTTTTCCTAATCGGCAACCATTCAGATAATAGTCTACTTTCCTGTTTTTGCCACCAAAGTGGATAACCTCACATTCATCCACATTATACTGCATCTGCCATGCATTTGCCCACTCACCCAACCTATCCAAGTCACCTTGCAGCCTCCTAGCATCCTCCTCACAGCTAACACTGCCCCCCAGCTTCGTGTCATCCGCAAACTTGGAGATGTTGCATTCAATTCCCTCATCCAGATCATTAATCTATATTACTAAAAGTCTGTTCTTGGCCGGTTTTGGCTTTCTGTGCTGCGATTTCCGAGAGTACGCCGCCACCTACGGCCGTCATTTTTGGCCACCTCGCTCAGAGCCCCCCTCCGCCGCATGTGTGCCGAGGATTTTTCCCGTCGATGAAAATTGACAGAGATATTAATGTTTTTACAAAATTCCCCATTCTCTCTGCTGCCCCTGCTGGAGGGAGGGGGAGGGACTATAAAACCAGGAAGTGGTGTGCCTCAATCAGTCTCTGCAAGTGGTGTGCCTCAATCAGAGCTCTGAATGACACTGACAAATGTCTACAGCACTGTGAGTACCCTTAATTTGGTTTGAAAATGAAAATATGGTTAGAGGTAAAAAAGCACTGCCTGCAAATGGTTGTTTGGATTTGGGTTGAAAAAGGCACACTCTCTCCCCCCCCCCCCCCTCTCCCCTAAGAGCCCCCCCCCCTCCCCTCCCTCTCCTCTCCCCCCCCTCTGCTCTACCCCCCCCCCTCCTCTCTCTCCCCCTCCCTCTCCTCTCCTCTCTCTCCTCCTCCCTCCCCCCTCCCCCCCTCCCCCCCCTCCCCCCTCCCCCCTCCCTCCCTCTCCTCTCCCCCCTCCCTCCCTCTCTCCCCTCTCCCCCCCTCCCTCTCCCTCTCCCTCCCTCCCTCTCCTTTCCCCCCTCCCTCTCCTTCCCCCCCCCCCTCCCTCTCCTCTCCCTCCTCCCTCTCCTCTCCCCTCTCCCTCTCCTCTCCCCCTCCCTCTCCTCCTCCCCCCCTCTCCTCTCCCCCCCTCCTCCTCCCCCCCCCTCTCCCCCCCCCCCTCTCTCTCCCCCCTCTCCTCTCTCCCCCCCTCTCTCTCTCCCCTCCTCTCTCTCCCCCCCTCCCCTCTCATCCCCCCCTCCCCACCTCCTCCCCCCCCCCTCTATCCTCCCCTCATTTTCTCCACCTCCCTCCTCCCCTCCCCCCCCCCCTCCCCAACCATCCCTCCCCTAAACACCCCCCCTCTCACACCCCCCTACCCCCCTCTCCCTCCCCCCCTCCCCCCCCCCCTCCTCCTCCCCCTCTCTCCCCCTCCCCCCCTCTCTCTCCCCCCCTCTCTCTCCCCCTCTCTCTCTCCCCCTCTCCCCCCCCCCCCCCCCCCCCCCCCCCCCCCCCCCCCCCCCCCCCCCCCCCCCCCCCCCCCTCCCCCCCCCCCCCCCCCCCCCCCCCCCCCCCCCCCCCCCCCCCTCCCCCCCCCTCCCCCCCCCTCCTCCTCCCCTCCCCCTCTCCTCTCCCCCCCTCTCTCTCTCTCTCTCCCCCCTCCTCCCCTCCATTAGCGTGAGTGTGGGAGGGAGGGTAGTTAGTGTGTGACGCTGCATGCCGCTTCCCCCCCCCCCCCCCCCCCCCCAACAACTGCACGTTGGGGGAACAGACCCAACAGGTCTGCACTTGGTGTAGTATATATTGTAAATAGTTGGGGTCCCAGCACTGAGCCTTGCGGTACCCCACTAGTCACTGCCTGCCATTCTGAAAAGGACCCGTTTACTCCTACTCTTTGCTTCCTGTCTGCAGCTGTTACTTCTTAAGACATTCAAAAGTGGGGAGTATTAAGTGTCTTGTATTTTTTGTAACGATTGACAAAAATTGTTTTCAATACATGGATCTAATGTAACATTCTATTTGCACTAAGCAATTTGACATGGTATTACAAACAGCTTGGTTTACCACCACATACCGATTGTGACGTGATGAGGCATCCTGTGGATTATGCAATTATTATTATTACAGTTGTTTTTATGCAATGCCTTGATTATTTGGATTGGGGGGGGGGGTATGCGTAGCGAGGAGTTAAGCATTTTAAATGTTTTAATAATTTCCCAGTGCAATATGGCACTGTAATATTTAGTCTATATTTCACTTACATGTCAGTGCCTATTGAAAAAGTTTTCTCTGAATTACACTTGAAGGTCAGTTACACTCTTTCTTGGAACAACCCAAGTTCTCAGCAGTTTACAAAACAACTGCCAATCAAATTAAAATGCATAACTCTTTTCTTCATGTTGCTTGTGCAGACTGCTGCTGGAACTTTTACAGTAGTATACTTTGTGCAATCACATTAACAGATAGCCCCTGAGGCTATCAGGGTCTTACTCATTAAGTTGTTCAGCTTTGAATGCATCGCGAATGTTTATTTAAATATGACTATAACCACATTCAGAATTTCCTTATCAGATATCAAGAACATGAATCAACAAATCAATTTGAAAAAAGTTCTCACGCACCTCCAAGCACTTTGTGCCAATGTATCCTTTATACAGGAGACTGAAATGACATAATCACCCAAGATAAGCTGAGATGCAAGTCACGCAATGGGCTGAGGCTGGTCTTCTTTACTTCACTTGCCATTGAATAGTATTAATGTAGAACATAGAGATTAAAAACATACAGCATAGGCACAGGAACCGGCCCTTCAGCCCATGCTATCTCTGCCGAACGTAATGTCAAGATAAATACCTCTTAAATGCCTCCAGGCACCCACCACTCTGTGTAAAAAAAATTGCTCACTCAAACATTCCCCTTTCACCTTAAAGCCACTCCCTCTAGTCTTTGACATCCCCAACCTGAGAAAAACATTCTGATTCTCTACCCTATCTATACATCGTTTTTTAATTTATTTCTGACGTTATAAAACAATCCAAGTGTATAGAAACATAGAACGTAGAAAATAGGTGGTCATGGTTGGTCTATCTCATTCGGCCCTTCGAGCCAGCAATTCAATGTGATCATGGCTGATCATCCAGAATCAATTCCCCGTTCCTGCTTTCTCCCCATATCCCTTGACTCCATTAGCCCTAAGATCTATACCCAACTCTCTCTTGAATATCCAACTTCTCCGTATAACTAATAGCATTGAATCCAGATAGCATGACTCAGAAATGAAAATAATAATTTCGGAGACATTTTATGTTACTCTTGTCATTTACGCCAGCAGTTTCAGGCATAATTTCACTGTTCTACCCAGATGCAATTCCCCTCGCAAAACTGCATTAGATAATATCATAGAAACATAGAAACATAGAAATTAGGTGCAGGAGTAGGCCATTCGGCCCTTCGAGCTGCACGGCCATTCAATATGATCATGGCTGACCATCCAACTCAGTATCCTGAACCTGCCTTCTCTCCATACCCCCTGATCTCTTTAGCCACAAGGGCCACATCTAACTCCCTCTTAAATATAGCCAATGAACTGGCCTCAACTATCTTCTGTGGCAGAGAATTCCAAAGATTCACCACTCTCATCTCGGTCCTAAAAGATTTCCCCCTTATCCTTAAACTGTGACCCCTTGTCCTGGACTTCCCCTACATCGGGAACAATCTTCATGCATCTAGCATGTCCAAACCCTTAAGAATTTTGTAAGTTTCTATAAGATCCCCCCCTCAATCTTCTAAATTCTAGCGTGTACAAGCCGAGTCTATCCAATCTTTCTTCATATGAATGTCTTGATATCCCAGGAATCATCCTTCTAGAATATTAAAAAAAAATTGAATTATGTTGTCCCAGGAACATCCTTAACTTGGCACTCCAAGGAAAACCTGGTCTTATCATGCTATGAACCACTGCTTCCTATTTTGCACTGACTCCCACTTCATCACCAATCCCCTCCCAAGCCCATCAACCATCCAACTGCTATATCCAACCCTCTTGGCCATAAACGTGGACGGTTCGACTTGCAGTCACCATCTTTTCCAATCTACCCTCTCTGAACTTAGCCTCAGATCAAAAGACCAAGTTGCATGTTTTCAATAAATACGTTTCACAAATGAATTGTAATGGAGAAGTCAGTGGACAAAGAACGTCCACTAGCTGTGCCAACTCATAGTCTCTTCCGTGCATTCCCTGAAAGTGCCGTCAAGGGTAAGATAGGATTGTAAAGAATGCCTTTGGGACATTGACGTTGCCCGGATTTGAGGGCCCGAACTGCAGGGAGAGGATGGACAGGCTGGGATTTAATTCCTTGGCTGAGGGGGTGATCATATAGAGATGTATGAAGTCATGAGGGGAATAAATAGAGTACATGCACAGTGCCTTTTACCCAGAGCAGGAGACTCAAAAACCAGAGGCATATGTTTATGGACGGGAAAGGAATGGAGGGTTATGGTCTGAGCGCAGGTATATGGGACTAGGGGAGAATACGTGTTTGGCACGGACTAGAAGGGTCGAGATGGCCTGTTTCCGTGCTGTAATTGTTATATAGTTATATGATTATATGGTAAGATGGGAAAGATTTAATAGGAACCTGAGGGGCAACTTTCTCACTCAGTGGAAGGTGGGTATATGGAAAGAACTGCCAGAGGAGGTAGTTGTGGCAGCCACTATAAATACCATTTAAATGACACTTGGACAATTACATGGATATGAAAGGTTTAGATGGAAATGTGGTTCTGGGACAAGCATAGATGGGGATCTTGGTTGGCATGGATGAGTTGGGCCAATTGGCATCTTTCCATGCTATATGACGATGACTAATTTCTGACCTGCCATACTGAAGTTATTTCCTCTTGTCCAGCTGGATATAAAAGAGCTTGCATTAAAGTATAGGAGTAGAGTTCTCCTGGTTTTCTGAACAAAATGTATTGCTCCCTATTATTCCCTGTCTGTGGAGAGTGAGGTCAATTGAGGACTAGATATTGTTCTTGAAATGTACCTGATGTGTAACCATATAACATATAACCAAATAACAATTACAGCACGGAAACAGGCCATCTCGACCCTTCTAGTCCGTACCGAACACATAATCTCCCCTAGTCCCATATACCTGCGTACCTGTGTATTATGCTTGATGCAGTTTACCTATTGAGGCACTGAAGGATTATAGCTCTTGCCACCTGGACAGAACTTTATTTTACACATTTTCCAGGTGCTTAAAAAATTTGAAGGTTGATCTAGTTTTACAATGGTTATTTGTTGAAAGATGTTCATCCCATATACATGATCATTAGACTCAGTGGTGGCCCTGTGATTAATATTACTTATTGTTAAGCTCCTTGGAGGGGCTTTTAAAAATTGCAGTAGGAATGGGGGTTGGGGAGAGGTACAATATGTGGTTATCAGAGCTGGAGGGAGTCAGAAACAAAGCCGGGGTATAAAAATCCCTTTCAATATTATTTTCATATTGAAACAATACTAGATATTCTTTTCCTGGCTTCCAGTTAATGTCAACAATGACAGTATTCTAACAACCCACTGCAGGACTCTGCCAAGAGATATTTGGCAAGTTTGATCACATGAGGATCATTTCTGGCTCAAAAATAAAGTTCTGAATTAAATTTTTCAGAAGTGACACAAGTCATGAAAGCAGCAATTTCCTGCTTCATAAATGTAAAATTACATTCAGCAAATAGTTTTAATGTTTGTAAATAGAAATGGCCAGCATGAAATTGAGTCGGGACGGTGAGCTATAACATATATTTAAAGGAGCTACTTTCAGCACTTGGCGAAATAAATTAGATCATCTTATCCTAATCCTGCAAATATTATTCAATGCAAACCTCCTGCCTTTAGTTACTAAATTAAACGCTCTAATTCAATTCTGGAAAACACTTCCGATGTCTCTAATAGGCGGAATAAATGCCATAAAAATGATTTTTCTCCCCCAAATTCTCTATTTATTTCAATCTATAGCGACATATCTACCTAATTTTTTTTTTTAAATACCTGATTCCCTGATTACAAATTTTATTTGGGATTATAATTCACACAAAATTCATAGATGACATTTATGTAAACCAAAAGAAATCGGTGGATTAGCGCTCCCCAATTTCTTGTACTATTATTGGCAGTGAATATTAAAAATGTAATTCACTGGCTGGCCAATTCATGTCAACAGGTAGATTGGTTAGTAATGGAGAGAGAGGATTGCTCACCTTTTAACATAGGTGCGATCCTTCTCTCCTCAATAAAGTTGAAGAATAAAATATACAAGAAAAACCCGATTATTCACAGCACTTTACGAATTTGGAGACAAGTAAAATTTACTCTTAAACTATGAAATCTATCTCTTCTTTCTCCAATAGCTAATAATCCGTCGTTCCAACCATCTATTATAGATAAAACGTTTATTTATTGGGAAAGACTAGGAATTAAAAAGGTTGGAGATTTGTATGAAATGGGAAACCTTTTATCATTTCAGAAATTACAATTGAAATACAATCTGAAAGGTGACCAATATTTTAGATATCTTCAAATTCGAGATTATTTGAAAATATATACCCACGAATACCAAACTCTGTTACCAGCTATATTAGATGAAGGTATGAATAGAAGCGTAGTTAAATAATTTAATATCACATTTGTACAATATCATTCTAAATATAGAAATTCCATCGTCAGATGTAATTAGAAGACAGTGGGAACTGGAATTAAGCTTAAATATTTCCAAAGACAGATGGGGAAAAATATATTTTATATGTACATAATTGTTCGATTAATGTAAGACATATTCTAATCCAATTTAAAATACTGCACAGATTATATTACTCAAAAACTAAACTGAACAAAATTTTCCCAAATGTATCTCCCATCTGCGATAAATGTTTATCTCAAGAAGCAACTTTAACACACTCCTTCACCTTGTGCATAAAACTCCATAAATTTTGGAAAGAAATAGAAACATAGAAACATAGAAATTAGGTGCAGGAGTAGGCCATTCGGCCCTTCGAGCCTGCACCGCCATTCAATATGATCATGGCTGATCATCCAACTCAGTATCCCGTGCCTGCCTTCTCTCCATACCCCCTGATCCCCTTAGCCACAAGGGCCACATCTAACTCCCTCTTAAATATAGCCAATGAACTGGCCTCAACTACCCTCTGTGGCAGAGAGGTCCATCTTTGAAATCTTCTCAAAATTATTCAAAACAAAACTGGACCCCCATACAAAATTGATTACTTTTGGAACAACAGGTGCCTGCTCTGAGCTATCAATATTTCAAAGACGTTTCCTCAATTACGGCCTGATAATGACAAAAAAACCTATACTTAAATTTTGGAAAAATGCATCCACCCCAACTCTTAAAATGTGGATCACAAGCATGTCTGAGACGCTACATCGTGAAGATATGTGACTCGTCTTAGCAGGAAAATCAGAGCAATTTTTAAAGATATGGTCTCCTTTCATTGATTCATTACAAGTATAATATGGTGCAACACAACTTTGGAATTAAACCGATTTGCGGGCAGGGCGATGGGTGTGGTGAGAAATGAAGCAGGAATATCAATACGTAATGCTCCCTTTTTTTATTTCCCTTTATTATTTTTTGTTTTTTCTTCTTATTCTTCTATAGGCTTTTACTCATTCACTCCTGGACTGCACTGTTGGTAGTCTAGGGGTTTATACATTCACTATTTCTTTCACTTTCTCTCTTTCTCGCTCTTTCTCTCTTGTTCTACTTCTTTTTTGTTAAATTTGAACTGGAAGATGTACACTAAATGTATTTTGTCATATGCCACGGTTTATACTACTGTACACTGCTTCTAATACAAATATTAATTAAAAGAAATAAAAATTATTAAACAAAATACTAATCCTGCAAATACCACAAAAGGCAATGACTAAAATTATTGCAAGGGCCATGATTATGGAATTCCCCTTTGAATCAGCATGTAAAAACTGTTTCCACTGAGTGTGAAAACAGTCACGGGAGAAAGTTGCTGAGTGTGACTGTCGGGGTTATTGATCACATAATGTCATAAGTAAGAGAAATCAGTCAAGATTGCTGGTCCCGTCATTGTCCTGTGATCCCTGTTAGAAGGTGCATGTGCATGGACACAAGCTTTCATTATTTTGCCCTTCACTTACATGTGAAGAAAGGGTGAGGTGTTTGGCAAACAGCCAGAACTCATGGCACCAGCCTGGACCGTGAGTTTTTAGCAGAGAGAGAAAATCATGTTCATTAATTGAAGAATGTATTGAATTACTTTGTTTAATGAATTAACAAAACATTTTAATCCAGTGGAAATGAATGGGATGGATGAAACAGCTAAGTCAATCTACATTATGTAGAATGGGAAACTTTAGCTTTTCTATGTGGGGGAGGGGGGCAGGGTAAGGGGGAAAGTGTTTCCCAGTTGTTTCCTGGCGGGGACGCGACTATTTCTCTGAGTCACGTCCTCGCCCCCCTCCTCGCGGCCTACCACCTGGATCGGAGCGGCCTTTCCTGCCGGGGACCGGGAACCGGACCAGAGCTACAACAGCAGTAGCGCGGCGCTGAATTCACCGCGGAGCGGGCGATGACTGCCTGGATCGCTGCTTGGAGCTCTGGAGCGTTGGGCCACTGCTCCAACATCGTGGAGCTGCGGTTTGGGAAAGCTCCCAGCGCGGGTGGCACTGACCGTCATCGCGGAGTTCCGCGACCGCCAGCACTGAGGGCCGCCAGCACTGCATCTCCACCCAGCATGGCCAGCAGACTTTGGGAGCCGCGGACTTCGGTAGGAGGGGGACGACTGATGTCCAGGCCGCTGAGGATGTCCCACAGCCCCGACGTCGGACTTACATCACCACGGCGAGCGGGCCTGATCATCGGGCCACCCGTAGCGGCGACTGCGGAGGGCTCTGGGAGGCCCCGATCATGGGAGAACATTGGGGAACATTAGAGGAAGATGACTGACTTTGGTGCCTTCCCTCACAGTGGGAAACTTTGATTGAGTTTTTATGTTGAACTCTATCGTGTGTTGTGTTCTTTATTTTTATTATATGGCTGTATGGTAATCACATTTCACTGTGCCATCTGGCACATGTGACAAATAAATGTATCTTGTATCTTGTATTATAAAGAATGGGAATACTGTAAATAATCCCGAAAAATCCTTGAATCAATTCCGAAACACTATTAAACCAATAATTCCTCAAAGATGTGAGCATGATAGTTTCTTTATGTTTACACAACTTTGCACATCTATATTAACCTTAGAATGTGATATTTGTGTGTGTATGTGTTCAACGTTGATTTCCTCTTAGTAACAACTTATTTTGATTTTATCGCCAAGGCCTTCAGGCTGTATCTCATGTAGCATTACATGGGGAGTAAGATTATAAACACAATCCCTGCACTACATAACAAATTGGAAGTTAGGCGGTTGAATTTCAACTCCAAGAGGGTGGGGAGGAGAGGCGTTATGAGGTGTCAGGCTTTTAAAGTTTAGAAACACATTTCATAGTTAAACTGGGAGGTACAATTTTCAGCTGATAGAGCTGCTACCTTACAATGCCAGAGACCTGGGTTTGACCATGACCTCGGGTGTTGTCTTCATGGAGATTCTCCCACATCCCAAAGACATGCGGGTTTGTAGGTAAATTGACCCACTTTAAAATTGCTCCTAGTGTATAGATAGTGGATACCAAAATGGAATAACACAGAATTATTGGAACGGGTGCTCAATGGTCGGCATGAGCTTGATGGACTGAAGAACTGTTTCAATGCTGTATGTTCAATCAATTAAAAAAACATACTAACTTCTGGTTGACTTCGGATGGACGGAGGTGTTCAAATACGCTGCTGAGGCTGCATTTTGATTTGATGGTGGCCGATTTGGAAAAGGGGAGATGCAACAAGACCTGGGTGTCATGGTACACCAGTCATTGAAAGTAGGCATGCAGGTGCAGCAGGCAGTGAAGAAAATCAATGGTATGTTAGCATTCATAGCAAAAGGATTTGAGTATAGGAGCAGGGAGGTCCTACTGCAATTGTACAGGGTCTTGGTGAGACCGCACCTGGAGTATTGCGTACAGTTTTGGTCTCCTAATCTGAGGAAAGACATTCTTGCCATAGAGAGAGTACAGAGAAGGTTCACCAGACTGATTCCTGGGATGTCAGGACTTTCATATGAAGAAAGACTGGATAGACTCGGTTTGTACTCGCAAGAATTTAGAAGATTGAGGGGGGTATCTTATAGAAACTTACAAAATTCTTAAGGGGTTGGACAGGCTAGATGCAGGAAGATTGTTCCCGATGTTGGGGAAGTCCAGAACAAGGGGTCACAGTTTAAGGATAAGGGGGAAATTGTTTTGGACCGAGATGAGAAAATCATTTTTCACACAGAGAGTGGTGAATCTCTGGAATTCTCAGCCACAGAAGGTAGTTGAGGCCAGTTCATTGGCTATATTTAAGAGGGAGTTAGATGTGGCCCTTGTGGCTAAAGGGATTGGGGGAATGGATAGAAGGCAGGTACGGGATACTGAGTTGGATGATCTGCCATGATCATATTGAATGGCGGTGCAGGCTCGAAGGGCCGAATGGCCTACTCCTGCGCCTATTTTCTATGTTTTTATGTTTCTATGAATTGTGAGAAGTGGGTTTGTAATTCAAAGACACTGCTGAGGCTGCATTCTGATTTGATATGACATCTAAGCCGTAGAATTATGAAACAAAATGAAACCATTTGGCCCATTGTTTCCAATCAGTCAAAATTAAGGTTTTGTTATATCTCTGACATGGTGTCCCTGCATCAGCGCCTCAGCCAAGAAAGGCGAATATTCCAAATGCAAAAAATTGCAAAGTGTCCAATCCTATGCATAGATAGGATATTCACCCGACCATTGCATGTCAGCATTGCATTGGCTTAAGTTTCCTCCTCTCTTTCCTCAATCTAAATCTCTAACCCTCTAATCCCTTTGCTCGTACATGTGTGTTTAGCCTCCCTACATATGTACCTAAATTGTGCACTTTTAACCTGCCCAATGGTAGTGACTTCCACATTCTCACCTTTCCTTGGCAAAAGGCGTTTCTTATGAATTCCATATCAGATTTCTTATATTGATGGTCTCCAGATATTCTCTTCCCTACGGATGAAAATATTCTCTCTGAATTCACTTTCATTCGTTATTACATCACCATACAGGTTGGAAGTGGTGCATGTGAATCTCTGCTTCAGCTGGAAGAAAACAAACAGACTGCATCCCAGAGTACTTAAGGAAGTAGCTCCAGAAATAGTGGATGCATTAGTAATAATCTTTCAAAACTCTTTACACTCTGGAGTAGTTCCTGAAGATTGGCGGGTAGCAAACGTAACCCCACATTTTTACGAAGGGAGGGAGAGAGAAAATGGGGAATTACAGACCAGTTAGTCTAACATTGGCAGTGGGGAAACTGCTAGAGTCAGTTATTAAAGATGGGATAGCAGCACATTTGGAAAGTGGTGAAATCATTGGACAAAGTCAGCATGGATTTACGAAAGGTAAATCATGTCTGACGTATCTTATTGAATTTTTCGAGGATGTAACTAGTAGCGTGGATAGGGGAGAACCAGTGGTGTATCTGGACTTCCAGAAGGCTTTCGACAAGGTCCCACATAAGAGATTAGTATACAAACTTAAAGCACACGGCATTGGGGGTTCAGTATTGATGTGGATAGAGAACTGGCTGGCAAACAGGAAGCAAAGAGTGGGAGTAAACGTGTCCTTTTCACAATGGCAGGCAGTGACTAGTGGGGTACCACAAGGCTCAGTGCTGGGACCCCAGCTATTTACAATATATATTAATGATCTGAATGAGGGAATTGAAGGCAATATCTCCAAGTTTGCGGATGACACTAAGCTGGGGGGCAGTGTTAGCTGTGAGGAGGATGCTAGGAGACTGCTAGGTGACTTGGATAGGCTGGGTGAGTGGGCAAACGTTTGGCAGATGCAGTATAATGTGGATAAATGTGAGGTTATCCATTTTGGTGGCAAAAACGGGAAAGCAGACTATTATCTAAATGGTGGCCGATTGGGAAAGGGGGAGATGCAGCGAGACCTGGGTGTCATGGTACACCAGTCATTGAAGGTAGGCATGCAGGTGCAGCAGGCAGTAAAGAAAGCGAATAGTATGTTAGCTTTCATTGCAAAAGGATTTGAGTATAGGAGCAGGGAGGTTCTACTGCAGTTGTGCAGGGTCTTGGTGAGAGCACACCTGGAGTATTGCGTACAGTTTTGGTCTCCAAATCTGAGGAAGGACATTATTGCCATAGAGGGAGTGCAGAGACGGTTCACCAGAATGATTCCTGTGATGTCAGGACTGTCTTATGAAGAAAGACTGGATAGACTTGGTTTATACTCTCTAGAATTTAGGAGATTGAGAGGGGATCTTACAGAAACTTACAAAATTCTTAAGGGGTTGGACAGGCTAGATGCAGGAAGATTGATCCCGATGTTAGGGAAGTCCAGGACAAGGGGTCACAGCTTAAGGATAAGGGGGAAATCCTTTAAAACAGAGATGAGAAGAACTTTTTTCACACAGAGAGTGTTGAATCTCTGGAACTCTCTGCCACAGAGGGTAGTTGAGGCCAGTTCATTGGCTATATTTAAGAGGGAGTTGGATGTGGCCCTTGTGGCTAAGGGGATCAGGGGGTATGGAGAGAAGGCAGGTACGGGATACTGAGTTGGATGATCAGCCATGATCATATTGAATGGCGGTGCAGGCTCGAAGGGCCGAATGGCCTACTCCTGCACCTAATTTCTATGTTTCTATGTTTCTATCTGCACTTTTTTGGTTTTCATTTACCTTATCTATTTGACCACCACCTTCACAAAATTGTGAAGATGTACTCCTGCGCTCATCATATGTCTGCACTTAGGTTGCTGCCACATTTGCATTCTTTTGCTTTGCTTGACCTCCCCAATTGTATTACGTCAGAGTTTTTTGGAATTAATTCCAATTGCCTTTTCTGTGCCAACTGAGCTAGTCCATTGATGTTTTTTGGACAGCCAGAACTTTCTTTCCCACCATCAATCATACCACCGGTAATGGTATCCTAAATACATTTCTTAATCATGTTTCGACACTTAATTCCAAGCTGTTAATATATATCAAGATAAACAGGGGGCTTTGTTCCCATCTCCAAACTCAGTACAGAAAACCCTTCAAGACTGAAACTCCAATCCACCAAATATTTCTGGTTACTCCTTGAGCCAATACAGCTTATTAATTTTATTTTCCTGGTATAGATGTCTTGTAGAAATTTGTGAAGTGCCTTCCCACATGGATACATGCAACAATTGCCAGATCTGGTATTTCTTCAGCATACGTTGATTTCTGGGAAATTTCTGAAAGGTTCTTCCAGCTACCAAGATGATCTGCAATGATCTGCCTGTCTTCCATCTCATGTCACCCTACAGTCTAATCTCTCCTAGAGTCATAGAGTCATACAACGTGGAAACAGGCCCTTTGGCCCAACTTGCCGAGTAACGTGCCCCATCTACACTAGTCCCACCTGCCCGCGCTTGACACATTACCCTCTAAACCTATCCTATCCATGTACATAGAAACATAGAAACATAGAAAATAGGTGCAGTAGTAGGCCATTCGGCCCCTCGAGCCTGCACCACCATTCAATATGATCATGGCTGATCATCCAACTCAATATCCTGTACCTGCCTTCTCTCCATACCCCCTGATCCCCTTAGCCACAAGGGCCGCATCTAACTCCCTCTTAAATATAGCCAATGAACTGGCCTCAACTACCTTCTGCGGCAGAGAATTCCAGAGATTCACCACTCTGTGTGAAAAAAGTTTTCCTCATCTCGGTCCTAAAATGTTTCCCTCTTATCCTTAAACTGTGACCCCTTGTTCTGGACTTCCCCAACATCGGGAACAATCTTCCTGCATCTAGCCTGTCCAACCCCTTAAGAATTTTGTAAGTTTCTATAAGATCCCCCCTCAATCTTCTAAATTCTAGCGAGTACAAACCGAGTCTATCCAGTCTTTCTTCATATGAAAGTCCTGACATCCCAGGAATCAGTCTGGTGAACCTTCTCTGTACTCCCTCTATGGCAAGAATGTATTTCCTCAGATTAGGAGACCAAAACTGTACGCAATACTCCAGGTGTGGTCTCACCAAGACCCTGTACAACTGCAGTAGAACCTCCCTGCTCCTATACTCAAATCCTTTTGCTATGAATGCTAACATACCATTCGCCTTCTTCACTGCCTGCTGCACCTGCATGCCTACTTTTAATGACTGGTGTGCCATGACACCCAGGTCTCGTTGCATCTCCCCCATTCCTAATCGGCCACCATTCAGATAATAATCTACTTTCCTGTTTTTGCCTCCAAAGTGGATAACCTCACGATTATCCACATTATACTGCATCTGCCATGCATTTGCCCACTCACCCAGCCTATCCAAGTCACCTTGCAGCCTCCTAGCATCCTCCTCACAGCTAACACTGCCCCCCAGCTTCGTGTCATCCACAAACTTGGAGATGTTGCATTCAATTCCCTCGTCCAAATCATTAATATATATCGTAAATAGCTGGGGTCCCAGAACTGAGCCTTGCGGTACCCCACAAGTCACTGCCTGCCATTGTGAGAAGGATCCGTTTACTCCTACTCTTTGCTTCCTGTCTGCCAACCAGCTCAATATCCACATCAATACTGAACCCCCAATACCGTGTGCTTTAAGTTTGTGTACTAATCTCTTATGTGGGACCTTGTCGAAAGCCTTCTGAAGGCCCAGATATAACACATCCACTGGTTCTCCCTTATCCACTCTACTAGTTACATCCTCGAAAAATTATATAAGATTCGTCAGACATGATTTACCCTTCATAAATCCATGCTGACTTTGTCCAATGATTTCACCACTTTCCAAATGTGCTGCTATCCCATCTTTAATAACTGATTCTAGCAGTTTCCCCACTACCGACGTTAGACTAACTGGTCTGTAATTCCCCATTTTCTCTCTCCCTCGCTTTTTAAAAAGTGGTGTTACAGTAGCTACCCTCCAATCCTCAGGAACTACTCCAGAATATAAAGAGTTTTGAAAAATTACCACTGATGCATCCACTATTTCTGGGGCTACTTCCTTAAGTACTCTGGGATGCAGCCTATCTGGCCCTGGGGATTTATCGACCTTTAATCCATTCAATTTCCCTAACACCACTTCCCGGCTAACCTGGATTTCACTCAGTTCCTCCATCTCATTTGACCCCCGGTCAGATTATTTATGTCTTCCTTAGTGAAGACAGAACCAAAGTAGTTATTCAATTGGTCTGCCATGTCCTTGTTCCCCATGATCAATTCACCCGTTTCTGACTGCGAGGGACCTACATTTGTTTTAACCAATCTTTTTCTCTTCACATATCTATAAAAGGTTTTGCAGTCAGTTTTTATGTTCCCTGCTAGTTTTCTTTCATAATCTATTTTCCCTTTCCTAATTAAGTCCTTTGTCCTCCTCTGCTGGTCTCTGAATTTCTCCCAGTCCTCTGGTAGGCTGCTTTTTCTGGCTAATTTGTACGCATCATCTTTTGTTTTGATACTATCCCTGATTTCCCTGGTTATCCACGGATGCACTACCTTCCCTGATTGATTTTTTTGCCAAACTGAGATGAACAATTGTTGTAGTTCATCCATGCAGTCTTTAAATGCCTTCCATTGCATATCCACCGTCAACCCATTAAGAATCAATCGCCAGTCTATCTTGGCCAATTCACATCTCATTTACAGACCAGTTAGTCTAACATCGGTAGTGGGGAAACTGCTAGAGTCAGTTATTAAAGATGGGATAGCAGCACATTTGGAAAGTGGTGAAATCATTGGACAAAGTCAGCATGGATTTACGAAAGGTAAATCATGTCTGACGAATCTTATAGAATTCTTCGAGGATGTAACTAGTAGCGTGGATAGGGGAGAACCAGTGGATGTGGTGTATCTGGACTTCCAGAAGGCTTTCGACAAGGTCCCACATAAGAGATTAGTATACAAACTTAAAGCACATGGCATTGGGGGTTCAGTATTGATGTGGATAGAGAACTGGCTGGCAAACAGGAAGCAAAGAGTAGGAGTAAACGGGTCCTTTTCACAATGGCAGGCAGTGACTAGTGGGGTACCGCAAGGCTCAGTACTGGGACCCCAGCTATTTACAATATATATTAATGATCTGGATGAGGGAATTGAAGGCAATATCTCCAAGTTTGCGGATGACACTAAGCTGGAGGGCAGTGTTTGGTGTGAGGAGGATGCTAGGAGACTGCAAGGTGACTTGGATAGGCTGGGTGAGTGGGCAAATGTTTGGCAGATGCAGTATTATGTGGATAGATGTGAGATTATCCATTTTGGTGGCAAAACCGAGAAAGCAGACTATTATCTAAATGGTGGCCGATTGGGAAAGGGGGAGATGCAGCGAGACCTGGGTGTCATGGTACACCAGTCATTGAAGGTAGGCATGCAGGTGCAGCAGGCAGTAAAGAAAGCGAATGGTATGTTGGCTTTCATAGCAAGAGGATTTGGGTATAGGAGCAGGGAGGTTCTACTGCAGTTGTACAGGGTCTTGGTGAGACCACACCTGGAGTATTGCGTGCAGTTTTGGTCTCCAAATCTGAGGAAGGACATTATTGCCATAGAGGGAGTGCAGAGAAGGTTCACCAGACTGATTCCTGGGATGTCAGGACTGTCTTATGAAGAAAGACTGGATAGACTTGGTTTATACTCTCTAGAATTTAGGAGATTGAGAGGGGATCTTATAGAAACTTACAAAATTCTTAAGGGGTTGGACAGGCTAGATGCAGGAAGATTGTTCCCGATGTTAGGGAAGTCCAGGACAAGGGGTCACAGCTTAAGGATAAGGGGGAAATCCTTTAAAACCGAGATGAGGAGAACTTTTTTCACACAGAGAGTGGTGAATCTCTGGAACTCTCTGTCACAGAGGGTAGTTGAGGCCAGTTCATTGGCTATATTTAAGAGGGAGTTAGATGTGGCCCTTGTGGCTAAGGGGATCAGGGGGTATGGAGAGAAGGCAGGTACGGGATACTGAGTTGGATGATCTGCCATGATCATATTGAATGGCGGTGCAGGCTCGAGGGGCCGAATGGCCTACTCCTGCACCTAATTTCTATGTTTCAATGTTTCTATACCCTCAAAGTTACCTTTCTTTAAGTTCAGGACCCTTGTTTCTGAATTGACGATGTCACTCTCCATCCTAATGAAGAACTCAACCATATTATGGTCACTCTAGCCCAAGGGGCCACGCACAACATGACTGCTAACTAACCCTTCCTCATTACTCAATACCCAGTCTAGAATAGCCTTTTCTCTCTTTGGTTCCTCTACATGTTGGTTTAGAAAACTATCCCACATACATTCCAAGAAATCCTCTTCCTCAGCACCCTTGCCAATTTGATTCACCCAATCTATATGTAGATTGAAGTCACCCATTATAACTGTTTTACCTTTGTTGCACACATTTCTAATTTCCTGTTTGATACCATCTCCAACTTCACTACTACTGTTAGGTGGCCTGTACACAACTCCCACTAGTGTTTTCTGCCCCTTAGTGTTTCGCAGCTCTACCCATATCGATTCCACATCCTCAAAGCTAATGTCCTTCCTTTCCATTGCATTAATCTCCTCTCTAATCAGTAACGCTACCCCACCTCCTTTCTCTTTCTGTCTATCCCTCCTGAATATTGAATATCTCTGGATGTTCAGCTCCCAGCCTTGGTCACCCTGGAGCCATGTCTTTGTGATCCCAACTATATCATAGTCATTAATAGCTATCTGCACATTCAACTCATCCACCTTATTACGAAAGCTCCTTGCATTGAGACACAAAGCCTTCAGGCTTGTTTTTACAACACTCTTACCCCTTATACTATTATGTTGAAAAGTGGCCCTTTTTGATTTTTGCCCTGGTTTTGTCTGCCTGCCACTTTTACTTTTCACATTGCTACTTATTGCTTCTACCCTCATTTTACACCCCTCTGTCTCTACGCTCACACATTTAAGAAACCCTTTCCCTTTAACTCCATTATCCACTATCCCATTCGACACCCCATCCCCCTTATTCAGTTTAAAACCACCCGTGTAACAGTGGCAAACCTGCCTGCCAGAATGCTGGTCCCACACCTGTTAAGATGCAATCCGTCCCTTTTGTACAGTTCCCCCTTACCCCAAAACAGATCCCAGTGATCTAAGAATCTAAATCCCTGCCCCGTGCACCAGTTTCTCAGCCACACGTTCAGGTCCCGTATCTCCCTGTTCCTGCTCTCGCCAGCACGAGGAACTGGAAGGCAACCGGAGATAACAACCCTGGAGGTCCTGCTTTTCAACATTTTTCCGAGCTTTCTAAAGTCACGCTGCAGAATATTCATCCCCTTCTTTCCGACATCGCTTGTGCTGACATGCACTACCACTTCCGGATGTTCACCTTCGCCCTTGAGGATTTTCTGCACTCTGTCCGTGACATCCTGGATCCTGGCACCAGGAAGGCAGCACACCATCCTCGCATCCCGTCTGTTGCCGCAGAAACCCCTGTCCGCACCTCTCACAATGGAGTCTCCCACTACAATGGCGTTGCCTGCCTTAGACCTACCTGTCCAAATGTCTCTTAAATGTTATGATAGTACATGCCTCTTCTCTGGTTTTCTTGCTCTCCATCCCACCTCTTGTTGACCAATAATTCCGATAATCAGATCTGGCCGTGCATGTTACAATCCAAAGTAACAATAGGCCTACTGCCTTTTCAAGGTATTAAACATAGAAACATAGAAAATAGGTGCAGGAGTAGGTCATTCAGGCCCTTCGAGCCTGCACCACCATTCAATATAACCAATTAACTGGCCTCAACTACATTCTGTGGCAGAGAATTCCAGAGATTCACCACTGTGTAAAAATGTTTTTTCTCATCTCAGTCCTAAAAGATTTCCCCTTTATCCTTAAACTGTGACCCCTTGTTCTGGACTTCCCCAACATCAAGAACAATCTTCCTGCATCTAGCCTGTCCAACCCCTTAAGAATTTTGTAAGTTTCTATAAGATTCCCCCTCAATCTTCTAAATTCTAGCGAGTACAAGCCGAGTCTATCCAGTCTTTCTTCATATGAAAGTCCTGACATCCCAGGAATCAGTCTGGTGAACCTTCTCTGTACTCCCTCTATGGCAAGAATGTCCTTCCTCAGATTATGAGACCAAAACTGTACGCAATACTCCAGGTGTGGTCTCACCAATACCCTGTACAACTGCAGTAAAACCTCCCTTCTCCTATACTCAAACCCTTTTGCTATGAATGCTAACATACCATTCGCTTTCTTCACTGCCTGGTGAACCTGCATGCCTACTTTCAATGTTTAAGAAGGAACTGCAGATGCTGGAGAATCGAAGGTTACACAAAAAAGCTGGAGAAACTCAGCGGGTGAAGAAGGGTTTCGGCCCAAAACGTTGCCTATTTCCTTCGCTCCATAGATGCTGCTGCACCCGCTGAGTTTCTCCAGCTTTTTTGTGTAACCTGCCTACTTTCAATGACTGGTGTACCATGGCACCCAGGTCTTGTTGCATCACCCCTTTTCCTAATCGGCCACCATTCAGGTAATAGTCTACTTTCCTGTTTTTGCCACCATTGCCACTATTGAAACAATTTACTCCACCTGCATACATTCTGCTTATCATATCTAAAGATTGGTGTTTCCATGGAGGATGATGCATTATGCTTAAACTGACCCACGATAAGATTTTTTCTTTTAATTTGGTATACGATCTGTTTATTCTTTAAAAAATCACCATTCAATTATTTTCCAATTTTTTTAAATATATGTAAATAAGGATGTCTTTTTCTTCCAAAACGGCAGAAGAACAAACAAAAGGAGAAATAAAGTGGAAGCAATTTGGTTTTGGTTGCCATTACAATTGTTTCCCAGTTGTACTCTCTTTCTGACATCTGCTTCATTGAACTTAATATCACCAAATGTGTGCAATGATTCAAGGAGCACATGCATTTGGCTGCTACCAGGTAAACATTAGCAGAGCCGCTGTGTTTTTTACGATTACAGATGTCAACATTTGGTGTTCAACTTTATTACTCTTTATGACATATTACACATTACTCATTTTACAACTTCCATATATGTTGTGTCTTTAGCATTAGAAAATTGTCCCAAAAATACAGAGGGAAAGAGGAGATAGAAACATAGAAACATAGAAATTAGGTGCAGGAGTAGGCCATTCGGCCCTTCGAGCCTGCACCGCCATTCAATATGATCATGGCTGATCATCCAACTCAGTATCCCGTACCTGCCTTCTCTCCATACCCCCTGATCCCCTTAGCTACAAGGGCCACATCTAACTCCCTCTTAAATATAGCCAATGAACTGGCCTCAACTACCCCCTCTGTGGCAGAGAGTTCCAGAGATTCACCACTCTCTGTGTGAAAAAAGTTCTTCTCATCTCGGTTTTAAAGGATTTCCCCTTTATCCTTAAGCTGTGACCCCTTGTCCTGGACTTCCCTAACATCGGGAACAATCTTCCTGCATCTAGCCTGTCCAACCCCTTAAGAATTTTGTAAGTTTCTATAAGATCCCCTCTCAATCTTCTAAATTCTAGAGAGTATAAACCAAGTCTATCCAGTCTTTCTTCATAAGACAGTCCTGACATCCCAGGAATCAGTCTGGTGAACCGTCTCTGCACTCCCTCTATGGCAATAATGTCCTTCCTCAGATTTGGAGACCAAAACTGTACGCAATACTCCAGGTGTGGTCTCACCAAGACCCTGTACAACTGCAGTAGAACCTCTCTGCTCCTATACTCAAATCCTTTTGCAATGAAAGCTAACATACCATTCGCTTTCTTTACTGCCTGCTGCACCTGCATGCCTACCTTCAATGACTGGTGTACCATGACACCCAGGTCTCGCTGCATCTCCCCCTTTCCCAATCGGCCACCATTTAGATAATAGTCTGCTTTCCTGTTTTTGCCACCAAAATGGATAACCTCACATTTATCCACATTATACTGCATCTGCCAAATATTTGCCCACTCACCCAGCCTATCCAAGTCACCCTGCAGTCTCCTAGCATCCTCCTCACAGCTAACACTGCCCCCCAGCTTAGTGTCATCCGCAAACTTGGAGATATTGCCTTCAATTCCCTCATCCAGATCATTAATATATGTTGTAAATAGCTGGGGTCCCAGTACTGAGCCTTGGGGTACCCCACTAGTCACTGCCTGCCATTGTGAAAAGGACCCGTTTACTCCTACTCTTTGCTTCCTGTTTGCCAGCCAGTTCTCTATCCACATCAATACTGAACCCCCAATGCCATGTGCTTTAAGTTTGTATACTAATCTCTTATGTGGGACCTTGTCGAAAGCCTTCTGGAAGTCCAGATACACCACATCCACTGGTTCTCCCCTATCAACGCTACTAGTTACATCCTCGAAAAATTCTATAAGATGTAGAAGAAATAAAATATATACTCCCAGCTGAGTTTTCAAGAGATTATTTCTTTAAAGTACGAATTCCTCGTATGTTGCAAAACATACAGTACTTGGCTAATAAAGTACATATCGAATCTCCATAATCTTCTCAGGAAGTAGAGGCGTTGATGTGCTTTATTTATAATTGCATCAGTGTGCTGGGTCCAGGAAAGATCTTCGGAAATAAGCGCGCCCAGGAATTTGAAGTTTTTGACTCTCACCACCATGATATAAACAGGATTGTGGGTCCTCATCTTTGCTCTTCCAAAGTCCACAATCAGTTTGTTGCTTTTACTGGTATTGAGAGCCAGGTTGTTATGCTGGCACCATTTGGTCAATCGGTTGCTCTCACTTCTAGACTATGACTCATCACCATCTGTAATTCGTCCAACAATGGTGGTGTTGTCGATGAACTTGAAGACGGAGTTCGCTCTATGTCCGGCTACACAGTCATGAATATAGAGAGAAGAAAAAGACAATAAACAGAGAATAAGAGAGGGTGGGTTTCTTAAATGTGTATATTTTAATGCTAGGAGCATTGTAAGGAAGGTGGATGAACTTAGAGTCTGGATTGACACCTGGAAGTATGATGTTGTGGCGATCAGTGAAACATGGTTGCAGGAGGGCTGTGATTGGAAACTAAATATTCCAGGATTTCGTTGCTTCATGTGTGATAGAATTGGAGGGGAAAGAGGTGGAGGTGTTGCATTGCTCATCAGGGAAGATATTACAGCAGTGCTTTGGCAGGATAGATTAGAGGGCCCGTTTAGGGATACTATTTGGGTGGAACTGAGAAATGGGAAAGGGGTAGCAACACTTATAGGGGTGTATTATAGACCGCCAAATGGGGAGCGAGAATTGGAAGAGCAAATATGTAAGGAGATTGCAGATATTAGTAGTAAGCACAAGGTAGTGATTGTGGGAGATTTCAATTTTCCACACATAGACTGGGAAACACATTCTGTAAATGGGCTGGATGGGTTGGAGTTTGTAAAATGTGTGCAGGATAGTTTTTTGCAGCAATACATAGAAGTACCTACTAGAGGAGGGGTGGTGCTGGACCTCCTGTTAGGAAATGAGACGGGTCAGGTGGCAGAGGTATGCGTTGGGGAACAGTTCGGGACCAGTGATCACAATACCATTAGTTTCAATATAATTATGGAGAGGGTCAGAACTTGACCTAGGGTTGAGATTTTTGATTGGAGAATGGCTAACTTTGAGGAGATGCGAAAAGATTTAAAAGGAGTAAATTGGGACAGTTTATTTTATGGGAAAGATGTGGTAGAGAAATGGAGGACATGGAGGTGAAATTTTAAGAGTACAGAATCTTTATGTCCCTGTTCGGTTGAAAGGAAATAGTAAAAATTGGAAAGAGCCATGGTTTTCAAGGGAAATTGGACACGGTTCGGAAAAAGAGAGAGATCTACAATAATTATAGGCAGCATGGAGTAAATGAGGTGCTTGAGGAGTATAAAGAATGTAAAAAGAATCTTAAGAAAGAAATTAGAAAAGCTAAAAGAAGATATGAGGTTGCTTTGGCAGCTAATGTGAAAGTAAATCCAAAGGGTTTCTACAGATATATTAATAGCAAAAGGATAACAAGGGATAAAATTGGTCCGTTGGAGAGACAGAGTGGACAGCTATCTGCAGAGCCAAAAGAGATGGGGGAGATATTGAACAATTTATTTTCTTAGGCATTCACCAAGGAGAAGGATATTGAACAATGTGAGGTAAGGGAAACAAGTAGAGTAGCTATGGAAACTATGAGATTCAAAGAAGAGGAAGTACTGACATTTTTGAGAAATATAAAAGTGGATAAGTCTCCAGGTCCGGACAGGATATTCCCTAGGACGTTGAGGGAAGTTAGTGTAGAAATAGCAGCGGCTATGACAGAAATATTTCAAATGTCATTAGAAACGGGAATAGTGCCGAGGATTGGCGTACTGCGCATGTTGTTCCATTGTTTAAAAAGGGGTCTAAGAGTAAACCTAGCAATTATAGACCTGTTAGTTTCACGACAGTGCTGGGCAAATTAATGAAAAGGATACTTAGAGATAATATATATAAGCATTTGGAAAAACAGGGTCTGATTAGGAACAGTAAACATGGATTTGTGCCTGGAAGGTCATGTTTGACTAATCTTCTTGAATTTTTTGAAGAGGTTACTCGGGAAATTGATGAGGGTAAAGCAGTGGATGTTGTACATATGGACTTCAGTAAGGCCTTTGACAAGGTTCCTCATGGAAGGTTGGTTAAGATGGTTCAATTGTTGGGTATTAACGGTGGAGTAGCAAGATGGATTCAACAGTGGCTGAATGGGAGATGCCAGAGAGTAATGGTGGATGGTTGTTTGTCAGGTTGGAGGCCAGTGACTAGTGGGGTGCCACAGGGATCTGTGTTGGGTTCACTGTTGTTTGTCATGTACATCAATGATCTGGATGATGGTGTGGTAAATTGGATTAGTAAGTATGCAGATGGTACTAAGATAGGTGGGGTTGTGGATAATGAAGTAGATTTTCAAAGTCTACAGAGAGATTTATGCCAGTTGGAAGAGTGGGCTGAAAGATGGCAGATGGAGTTTAATGCTGATAAGTGTGAGGAGATTTACTAGAATGTTGCCTGCGTTTCAGCAACTAAGTTACAGAGAAAGGTTGAACAAGTTAGGGCTTTATTCTTTGGAGCGCAGAAGGTTAAGGGGGGACTTGATAGAAGTCTTTAAAATGATGAGAGGGATAAACAGAGTTGACGTGGATAAGCTTTTCCCACTGAGAGTAGGGAAGATTCAAACAAGGGGACATGACTTGAGAATTAAGGGACAGAAGTTTAGGGGTAACATGAGGGTGAATTTCTTTACTCAGAGAGTGGTGGCTGTGTGGAATGAGCTTCCAGTGAAGGTGGTGGAGGCAGGTTCGTTTTTATAATTTAAAAATAAATTGGATAGTTATATGGACGGGAAAGGAATGGAGGGTTATGGTGTGAGCGCAGGTATATGGGACTAGGGGAGAATACATGTTCGGCACGGACTAGAAGGGTCGAGATCGCCTGTTTCCATGCTGTAATTGTTATATGGTTATATTGTTAGTGAGTAGAGCAGGGGGCTGCGCACGCAGCCTTGAGGTGCTGCTGTACTGATTGTTAATGAGGAAGAAGTCGAGGATGCAATTGCAGAGGGATGCGCAGAGACCCAGTTCCGTGAGCTTGGTAACCAGCTTGGAGGGTATGATAGTATTGAACGCCGAGCTTTAGTCTGTAAACAACAGCCTGAGGCAAGTGTTTTTATTGTCCAAGTGGTCCAGAGCGGGGCGGAGAGCCAGTGAGATTGCAACCTCCGTTGACCTGTTGTGGCGGTATGTGAACTGTAGTTGGCCGAGGTTCTTGTTGAGGTAGGAGTTAATATGCACCATAACTAACATCTTGAAGCACTTCATCACAACAGACGTTAGCGCCATTGGTCGATAGTCATTGAGACACGTCATGTTACTCTTCTTGGGCACCGGTATTATTGATGCCCTCTTAAAGTAGGTGGGAACCACAAACCTCAATAATGAGAGGTTGAAAATGTCCCCAAAAACTCCAGCCAGTTGATCCGCACAGGTTTTGAGAACTAGACCGGGTATACCATCAGGTCCAGGTGCTTTCCAAGGGTTCACCCCACTGAAGGATATTCTGACATCAGCCTCTGTCACTGTGACTGTGACTGTAATACCATCTGGGCGTATGGGGGCTCAGGAAGGCACATCAGTGTTCTCCCTATCAAACCGTACGTAGAACGCATTGAGCTCGTCAGGGAGTGATGCTTCCCTGTCGCTTGAGCTGTCTCCTGATTTTGCCTTGTAGGAAGTGATGGCATTCAAGCCCTGCCACAGTTGCCGAACATCTGCCCCATCCTCCAGCTTTGAGCGAAAGTCCCTTTTGGCCTTTTTGAAGGCCTTGTCAAGGTTGTATCTGGATTTCCTATAGACCTCTGCGTCACCTGACCTGAATGCCCGGGATCTGGACTTCAGAAGAATGCGGATTCCCTGGTTCATCCAAGGTTTCTGGTTAGGAAACACTCGGATGGTTTTTGTAGGAACACAGTCCTCCCCACATTTCCTTATGAAGTCTGTAACGACTGTGGCAAATTTATTCAGGTTCGTTGCAGAGTCCTTGAACATTGCCCAGTCTACTGACTCCAAGCAGTCCTGTAGTTGTTCCTCTTCAATAATTTGTCGACATATTGAATCTCCTCAATGTTCCAAGGAAGTAGAGGATTTGATGGGTTTGCTTAGCGATTGCATCAATGTGTCAGACCCAGGACAGATCTTCAAAGATGTGCGTGCCCAGGAACTTGAAGTTGTTGGCCCTCCCACCACTGACCCAGTGATGATGATAGGTTCATGGATCCTTGGCCTTCTGTTACGTCAACCATCTCCTCCTTGTTCTTGCCGAAGTTTTGAGCAAGATTGTTGTTCTGACACCATTTAATGAGACGACCAATCTCCAGCTGATACTCTGTTTCAGCATTACCTGTAATTTCTCCAACAGCGTTGGTGTCAATTGTAAATTTAAATATGGCGTTGGAACTATGTCTGGCTACACAGTCATGGGTCTACACAGTATAGCAGGGGACTGCACTCAGCTCTGAGGTGCTCCTGTACAGATGGTTATGCAAAAGCATTGAATTCTCCAAAGTTTGTTAGTCCTTGCAGTCTCCTCCCCTTCCTCAGCCCTCCTGCTGTCTCCTCCCAGTCTCCTCATTTTTTCCTTTCTCCCCCCCCCCCCCCCCCCCCCCCCCCATCAATCTGAAGAAGGGTTTCGGCCTGAAACGTTGCCTATTTCCTTTGCTCCATAGATACTGCTGCATCCGCTGAGTTTCTCCAGCTTTTTTGTGTACCTAGCATGTTAAAGATATCCGGTTTAGGCCCTGGAGATACATTAAAAAATGTTTTAATTGGATTAACAATTTAATCGATGCATCAAGGCAATCTCTGTCACTAAAAGCAGATGTGATCCCAGGGCAGCACTTTGAGGCATTTTGGTTAGGATCACTCAAGTTTTGGATGTGCTGGAATATTACAATACGAGTTATAGTAATGTTAATGAAAGCTAAAAAACTGATTGACATAGAAATGCACCATGTCCATTGACCCTACAACAATCTTAGGTTTAAACTTAAATTCATTAAACCAATCATCCATGTTATATAAACAGCTGGCTGGAGATTAAATTAGCTATCCACAGACTGTATACAGCAAACATTATGGCCAGCAAAAGTGAGTTATCACTCTAACCATAAAGTATTGGCTCTCAACGTAGATCCTCTAAATACTTGACAATGACGGCTATTTTCCAGTAATTAATGACAGATTATTTGAGTTGAATTATTTCAATCTTTAATCCTCCACGACGGTTATTCCACTATGAGCATCAACATTCTTAACATCTGCTACTGCATTGAATTATAAATAGGATATATGAAGTGATCCAATCATATTTTTAACTACTCTATCTTTAGTTACACAGGTGATGATGCTATCCAAATGATGATTAAATTAGACACTTTTATTCACTTTCTAGTGTCTAAATTATTTTCTGCACATTGTAACATTGTGCAATGCCGCAGAGCTGACATAACCATTGAAGATAAGATAGGTATATCTTTTTTTTTAATAATTTAAATTTCTATCTAAAATAGTGTTTTCTTTACTCAGGTACTTTTCATTATTTTGCTTTTGAGCAACAAAAGCGGGAATAACTTCAGGGAGCCTGAAACAGAGACACTTGATTAAAATGTGTATAATTGCACCAGCTAAGCTAAATGGATCATTAATAACCACCAAACATAAAAGAGATGAAAGAATAAACCTCAGCTGTTATGTTTACTCAGGATTTGGAGCATGTAAAGTTGAATTTCATGAAGCCAATGATCCAGTTCCAATCCCATCCCACCACTGTAAATCTCCCTTTCATTCTGTAATGCAAGTTCCCATGCATTGACCAATTTTCTCAGAAGCAAATTGATCACAGATGCAGAGCATTTCAATTATAACCATATAACAATTACAGCACGGAAACAGGCCATCTCGACCCTTCTAGTCCGTGCTGAACACGTATTCTCCCCTAGTCCCATATACCTGCGCTCAGACCATAACCCTCCATTCCTTTCCCGTCCATATAACTATCCAATTTATTTTTAAATGATAAAAACGAACCTGCCTCCACCACCTTCACTGGAAGCTCATTCCACACAGCCACCACTCTCTGAGTAAAGATGACCCCCCTAATGTTACCCCTAAACTTCTGTCCCTTAATTCTCAAGTCATGTCCCCTTGTTTGAATCTTCCCTACTCTCAGTGGGAAAAGCTTATCCACGTCAACTCTGTCTATCCCTCTCATCATTTTAAAGACCTCTATCAAGTCCCCCCTTAACCTTCTGCGCTCCAAAGAATAAAGCCCTAACTTGTTCAACCTTTCTCTGTAACTTAGTTGCAGAAACCCAGGCAACATTCTAGTAAATCTCCTCTGTACTCTCTCTATTTTGTTGACATCCATCCTATAATTAGGCGACCAAAATAACCATATATAACCATATAACAATTACAGCACGGAAACAGGCCATCTCGGCCCTACAAGTCCATGCCGAACAATTATTTTCCCTTAGCCCCACCTGCCTGCACCCATACCATAACCCTCCATTCCCTTCTCATCCATATGCCTATCCAATTTATTTTTAAATGATACCAATGAACCTGCCTCCACCACTTCCACTGGAAGCTCATTCCACACCGCTACCACTCTCTGAGTAAAGAAGTTCCCCCTCATGTTACCCCTAAACTTCTGTCCCTTAATTCTGAAGTCATGTCCTCTTGTTTGAATCTTCCCTATTCTCAAAGGGAAAAGCTTGTCCACATCAACTCTGTCTATCCCTCTCATCATTTTAAAGACCTCTATCAAGTCCCCCCTTAACCTTCTGCGCTCCAGAGGATAAAGAAAAAATTGTACACCATACTCCAGAATTGGCCTCACCAATGCCTTGTACAATTTTAACATTACATCCCAACTTCTATACTCAATGCTCTGATTTATAAAGGCCAGCACACCAAAAGCTTTCTTTACCACCCTATCTACATGAGATTCCACTTTCAGGGAACTGTGCACAGTTATTCCCAGATCCCTCTGTTCACCTGCATTCTTCACTTCCCTACCATTTACCATGTACATCCTATTTTGATTTGTCCTGCCAAGATGTAGCACCTCACACTTATCAGCATTAAACTCCATCTGCCATCTTGCAGCCCACTCTTCCAACTGGCATAAATCTCTCTGTAGACTTTGAAAATACTTCATTATCCACAACACCACCTATCTTAGTATCATCTGCATACTTACTAATCCAATTTACCACACCATCATCCAGATCATTGATGTACATGACAAACAACAGTGGACCCAACACAGATCCCTGTGGCACCCCACTCGTCACTGGCCTCCAACCTGACAAACAACCATCCACCATTACTCTCTGGCATCTCCCATTCAGCCACTGTTGAATCCATCTTGCTACTCCACCGTTAATACCCAACCATTGAACCTTCTTAACCAACCTTCCATGAGGAACCTTGTCAAAGGCCTTACTGAAGTCCATATATACAACATCCACTGCTTTACCATCATCAATTTCCCGAGTAACCTCTTCAAAAAATTCAAGAAGATTAGTCAAACATGACCTTCCAGGCACAAATCCATGTTGACTGTTCCTAATCAGACCCTGTTTATCCAGATGCCCATTAATTTGCCCACCACTGACGTCAAACTAACAGGTCTATAATTGCTAGGTTTACTCTTAGACCCCTTTTTTAAACAATGGAACAACATGCGCAGTACACCAATCCTCCGGCACTATTCCCGTTTCTAATGACATTTGAAATATTTCTGTCATAGCCCCTGCTATTTCTACACTGACTTCCCTCAATGTCCTAGGGAATATCCTGTGTGGACCTGGAGACTAATCCACTTTTATATTTCTCAAAAGTGTCAGTACTTCCTCTTCTTTGAATCTCATAGTTTCCATGGCCGGCAACACTTTTTGTTACACACTTGGAATTTTGTTTTCCACTTGGACGTTTCCGAGATATCAGGTACGTCTGAGAGTGGGAAAAGCAATAATTTATTTCTCCTTGCTGTTGCATGAGCAATATGTCCCAGAGAATTAGGTCTCAGGCTGCTCATGATTCATGCAATGACATCATTACACATGTTGCCACTGATTCTGGCATCTTGCTGATATTAATTACTCTGACATTGTCAGCTGTACCATCAGCTGTTTGTGTCCCAAGGTCCAAAAATCCTTCCTTAAACTTCTCTTCTCATTTAAAATGAGATGCATCAAACCTGTCTCATTGGCCAAGTTTTTGATCACTGTAAAGCAAAAATAAATGTTCAAAATCTGCCTATACAAAATCTGCCTATATAATGCTGCCTATATTCAGCAGGCCAGGCGGCAGGTGTGGAGAATGGAACAGATTTACTACTTTAGATCAACGGTCCATTATCAGGATGTTAATAATCAAAGTTGTTTTCTCTGTGGGAAAGAGGGAAGGGTGGAGAGGACAAAGGTGTATCTGTGACGTGTAAGAGACCAAGGGAAACTGAAAGGCACAAATGGTCTTGATGCCAGCTGAGAGAGGGCGGAGAAGGCTTATTAGCTACAGGCTAATCTGTTTGGATGAAATGTGAATAGAAGGAACTAGACAAAAACTGCCGGAATTGTCACATACAAAACACTGATTTGCTAGAAGTCTGAAATAAAATATCTGGCAGTTTAGACGCCCACTGAATAGAGAAAAAAATTGTAGTTAACAATGCAGCGTGACGACCTTTCCTCACAACTGGCCCATTGTGCTACAAACTGGAAAGGCTGGTTACTTGAAAATGTTGAACTCAACTTTGAGTCCATAGGAGTGTCACATGTCAAGTCAGAAGATCTGTTCCTCGAGCTGTCATTGGAGTTACTTAGAATAGCGTAGCAATCCAGAGAGATCAGAGTGAAATAGAGATTTGAAGTGGCAGGGTTGCTTTCACAAACTTAATAGCAGTGCAATTACAAAGGACATGGAACAGTATAGGAACAGGCCCTTTGGCTCACACATCCGTGCTGAACATTGGCAAAGGTAATCTAATCTCCTCTGCTTACACGTGATACATATCCTCCCACTCCCTGCATATCCATGTGCCTATCCAAAAGCCATACAATAGAGACATTTGTCTCAATCGTATCTTCCTCCACTACCACCCCAGCCAGTGCGCTCCAGGCACCCACAACTGCGTAAAAAACTTTCCCTGCGCATCTCTTCTAAACTTTGTCCCTCTCACCTCAAGGCTATTCCCTCCAGTTGTTGATATTTCCATCTGAAAAAAAGGAGAGGGACACCATTTTTTTTTTTAATTAATATTTTTATTAGCAGTGTACATTAGTATTAACCGCGGCATATGATAAAATACAATTGTTGTACATCTTCCATTTTAATTTGACAAAAATGAAACTGAATAAGAGAAAGAGAGCAAGAAGGAAAGAAAGTAAAAGAAATAGTGAATGTGTAAACCCCTAAACTACCAAAGTGTGTAATCAAAGAGTGAGTAAGTAAGAACTTAAAAAAAAAAATAAGAAAACAAAACGAAAAATAATAATAAAAAATTAAATAACGAAAAGACCAAAACGTGTTGTTATACCTGCTTCATTTCTCACCACACCCATCACCCTGGGAAAAAAGCTTCTGACAGTGTACCCTGTCTATATATCTCTCCAGCAATATTGTTTTGTGCCTCGTTACATTCATAGAAACATAGAAAATAGGTGCAGGAGTAGGCCATTCGGCCCTTCGAGCCTGCACCGCCATTCAATATGATCATGGCTGATCATCCAACTCAGTATCCCGTACCTGCCTTCTCTCCATACCCCCTGATCCCTTTAGCCACAAGGGCCACATCTAACTCCCTCTTAAATATAGCTTCAGCAAACCCTGCTTGCTCAAAGTACTCATGCTAAGTCTATTTGATTTCTCAAATGCAGAGAAGGATGCACCATAAGCTTTTGAAAACAGCACGCAGAAATGAAGGGACGACATGTTTCACCTACTGGGAGTGATTGCGTCTTTGACGATAGGGAGGGGAGAGGTAGCAGGGCAGATGTAGCATCTCCAGCTCTACATTTGCCAAAGACATCGCCGTTGTTGGACAATTTACGGATAATGATGAGTCAGAGTATAGTAGCGAGATCGATCATCTGAATGGTAATCGGACATCAATCACCATGTTATAGGAAAGATGTTGTCAAGCTGGAAAAGCGGCAGAGAAGATTTAAGAGGATGTTGCCAGGACTCGAGGGCCTGAGCTATGGGCAGAGGTTGAGTGGGCTAGGACTATATTCCTTGGACTGCAGGAGGATCTTACAAAATCATGAGAGGATTTGATCGGGTAGACACACAGAGTGGGGGAATCGAGAACCAGAGGACATAGCTTTAAAGTAAAGGTGGAAAGATTTAATAGGAACCTGAGGGATAATCTTTTCACACAAAGGGTGGTGGGTGTATGGAATGAACTGCCGGGGGCAGTTGAAGCAGGTATTATCGCAACATTTAAAAAACATTTGGACAGATACATTGATAGGACGTGTTTAGAGTGCTATGGGCCAAATGCAGGCAGGTGGGACTGGTGTAGATGGGACATATTGGTCAGTGTCGGTAAGTTGGGCTGAAGGTCCTTTTTCTACACTCTATGACTATGACTGAATAGTGCCAGGAACAACAACAACTTCGCTCTCAACATCAGTAAAACGAAGGAACTGATTGTTGGCTTTCGAAGAGGAAGTCCAAGGATTCACAATCCTGTCTTCATCGACGGGACGGTGGTGGAGAGAATCAACAATTTCAACTTCCTGGGTGTGTATCTGTGCTGGATCCAGCACGTTGACACAATTATGAAGAATGCCCATATTCACCTCTATTTCATTAGAAGATTGAGGAGATTTGGTATGTCGACGAATACTCTCTTGAATTATTACAGGTGTACAGTAGAGAGCATATTGACTGGTAGCGTCATGATCTGTTTCAGCAACTTGAACACCCAAGGGCAAAGGAGATTACAAAAGGTGGTGAACTCTGCCCAGTTAATCCCCACCATCAAAGAGATTGATAGGAGGCTCTGCCTCAAAAAAGGCAGCCAGCATCATCAGATTCCTACAACACCCTGGCCATGTGCTGATTTCACTCCTGACATCAGGAGGAAGGTATAGGAGCCTGAAAATTCTAACGTCCAGGTTCAGAAGCAGCTTCTTCCCAACAACCATCAACATTACAAACTGCAAATAAACTCCAAACTATGAGCTGCCTTGATTGCTCAAGGGACGTCGGCTTTGTTTTTGTTTTTGCATTATATTGTTTTTTTTTAATTTATTAAACTTTTATTGTTGTTTATCATGGTATCAGACTCCCAAAAGCTCCCGATGGGACATGTGAGGCAGAAGCTCCCGACGGGCTCCATGGCCCTGCCATACCCTGGCAGCAGGTCTGGCTCACCCGCTGTGGAACCAGGACCCCCCCCCCCCCCCCCCCCCCCCCCCCCCCCCCCCCCCCACCCCCACCCCCCCCCCCCCCCCCCCCCCCCCCCCCCCCCCCCCCCCCCCCCCCCCCAGAGAGAATAGCCGCCTAGCTCGGTCATAAGGTCATAAGGAATAGGAGTAACATAGAAACATAGAAACATAGAAAATAAGTGCAGGAGTAGGCCCTTCGAGCCTGCACCGCCATTCAATATGATCATGGCTGATCATCCAACTCAATATCCTGTACCTGCCTTCTCTCCATACCCCCTGATCCCCTTTGCCACAAGGGCCACTTCTAACTCCCTCTTAAATATAGCCAATGAACTGGCCTCAACTACCTTCTGTGGCAGAGAGTTCCAGAGATTCACCACTCTCTGTGTGAAAAATGCTCTGTGTGAAAAATGAATGAGGACATTCAGCCCGTCAAGTCTACTTCGCTATTCAATCATGTCTGATCTCTCTCTCTCCCTTCAAACCCCATTCTCCTGCCTTCTCCCCATAACCTCTGACACCTGTACTAATCAAGAATCTATCTATCTCTGCCTAAAAAAAAGTGCTCGTCCCCGAGAACCGGAGGTGATGGTGGAGGGTTGAGGGCGTATTGGGCGATGACCGTAGACACTGGAACAAAGGGCCGGAAAGTAGAACGGAGGGCCTTATGTTCTGTGCTCCCGAGGCCGGCTGCCTGAAGCTCACCTGGGGCACAAAGGCTGAAGGCAACCGGGCGAAGCGAGGGATGATGGTTCACTGGTGACCCAGGTGGATGCAATGGCGACAATGAGCCTTTATGGCCAGCTATAGCTGTGAATTTGAAAATGATGCCATAACCTGGCGACTTGTATATGGACTGAGTGAGATGTTGAAGACCTTAACAGTGTACAATGGGAAACATTCTGAGAGAACCCAAAGTGTTTCTCGGTGCACACTATAAAGGCCTCCAATGAATCAACTTGTTTGATAGACTCACCACTGATCTACGAGCTGTTTTATTGTGTGTCTGTGCCTATTTGAGTAAAGCCAGATACAGGGTACCGCTGTAGCACAAAAGTCCCTCCTCTAATTGGTGAGGTCGGCAGGATACTACACAAGACGACCGTCAATAATGTGGCTTTGAGCCGGGTGAGTATGTTTAATTTTCCCACCCGTAGTTAGAGGAGTAGATTCCGCATAGTGTTGGGTGACCGTAAGTTGTGGTATCAAAAGAACAAAGTGAAGGAAAAGAAAAAGAAAATTAAAAAATGTGGCGTCTTTACTGGACAAAATTGGAGAAGGTGTGATACATTAGGTGGCATAAGACGTTAGGTACTGTCACGAAGGTAACAAGATGATTGGAACTAACACAGGTTCTTGGTCCTCCAAATATTCCAAACGGAATTTAAACTGGAGGTGGCGGGGAGTGGACTTAAGCAAAAATTGTTTCTTGGAGAAGAAGAGCTACCTTAAATTTAGTTGAGTCTGGTTGGGTAACTATGGTAGGGTGAAGACTATTCCATGCTTTAATTGTGCGGGGGAAGAACGAATTGCTGTACACATCTGTCTTGGTATCTGGAATCTCAAATTGGATCGAATGCCCTCGTCTGCTCCTAATAGGATTGGGTTTGATGTAGGTTTGATAATCTATGTCAAGCCAACCATTTAATATCTTGTAAAAACAGGTCAAACGGTGAGCTTTACGTCTGTCTTAGAGAGGGTTCTACCCCAGTGAAGTCAGAAGTTTGGTAACACTCGCTTCTCTCTCATATGTGTTAGTAACAAATCGAGCTGCCTGTCTTTGGACCCGTTCGATGGAAGAAATGTTTCTATTTGTGTATGGGTACCATGCTGCAACTGCATCGTCCAAATCAGGTCTATCAAGGGTGAAGTATAACTTCTCCTTGATAGAAGTTGAACAATGATGGAAGTTGCGTCTCAAAAAATTTAGGACACCTGTTGCTTGCACCGTTGCATGATGAGACTGATTATTCCAATGTAGATCGTTCGGTAATTTGATGCCAAGATACGGTCTGTTTGGATTCTTCAAGGGTGACACCAAGAATATTGTTCGATGTTTCGCCTGGATTCCTCTTCCTGGTGATACGCATGGTTTCACATTTGGAAGGGTTGAACTGCATGCCCCATTGTTGTGACCACTCAACCATAGTATCGAGATCTTTTGGGAGAGCATTTTCATCATCAACTGACTTAATTGGACGGTACAGCAAAAAATACTCTGGTGGTGCTTGTGTATTTTTCATGGATGTCATTAATGTAAAGCAAAAACAGATGTGGGCCAAGTACTGTGCCCTGAGGTGTACCACTCAACACTGAATGCCAATCAGGGCTTTTTCCATTCACACACACGCATGCTGAAGACGTTTTGTGAGAAAACTGGAAATCCATCATTTTGTGTTGGAACGAATACCGTAGAAGTCAAGCTTCCAAAGCAGTTTCTAGTGTGGGATGACATCAAATGCTTTAGAAAAATCTAGCACTACTAAATCCATGATGACATTGCTATCAAGGTTCTTGGCCAGGTCATTAGTTGTCAGGATAAGCTGAGACTCACATGATCCATGCCTCCTAAATGCATGTTGGTTGTCAGCAAGAATGTTACGTTTGCTAAGTTGTCTCATCAGATTACTATCGATTAAATGATCCAGCAGTTTGCAGCAAGTGCTTGTTAATGAAACAGGACGATAATTCGCCGGGTTGGTGGTTGAACCCTTCTTAAAGAGAGGAGTGATGTTAGCCTTCCTCCAATCCAACAAAGCATCACCTGAGTCAAGCGACTGTTGGAAAACGCACTGCTAAACAGGAGCCAGTTCTTCAACTGCGATCTTGAGGGCTTGATTCTGTATCTGATCAGGTCCAATAGCTTTTGTTGCATTGATGTTGAGCAATAACTTCTTGACACCTTCAACCCCAATTTTATCAGCATACGGGCGGCAGATCTGGAAGATGAAGACTCCGTATCTTCCCGTGTTAAAAATGGTTTGCAAGACCTTCTGCTTTCGCCTGGCCCTCAGTGATTATACAGTTGTTCACTTTAAGCATCTGGTCACAAATATTGTCTGTCTGTCTAGATTTCACATATCTCCAAAAATACTTGGGTTGCTCTCCCTCAAGAATAGAAGAAACATGTTATCTATGGGCACCATGGTGGCATAGCCTCTGGTGTGGTGAGACAGACACAAGGGCAGCTGGCGTTGGTGAGAAGCCATATCACATCTACAAGTAACCATTGTGTCATGAGATATAAAATGCTGTAGGTGCTGTGAATCTTTGAAACGCTTGGGGTTCGCTCAGAGTGTTATTTGGTGCACATTGCTATGGTCTTCAATAAACCGAATTGTCCGATAGACACCACTGATCTACAAATTGTTTGATTGTGTGTCTGTGCCTATCTACGTAAAGCCAATGAGAGGGTGCAGATATAGCAGAAAATTCCCTCCTGCGGGCAAGCAGCCACTGGAGACACTGGCAGTTCTTCTAAATTAGGAGCAAGGCGATTATTAGATGAGCTTAAATTCTATGTGCATCATTCTATTCCTGTGGATTGCTCAGTGAAAGAAATAAACTTTTTTTTTTTGCTGCCAAAAAGAGTAAAATTGCTTTGCACCTATTCATGGTATTTATGACATTTTCAATTTTATTTCAGATTTCCAGTATATTCTTGGATCCTTTTCAAAAGCTGCGAAGGGATCTCCCTCGGGGCTTTTGAAAAGGATCCAAGAATATACTGGAAATCTGAAATAAAATTGAAAATGCCATAAATACTCACAGGTTAGTAAGTTTCTTATAGAAACTTACAAAATTCTTAAGGGGTTGGACAGGCTAGATGCAGGAAGATTGTTCCCGATGTTGGGGAAGTCCAGGACAAGGGGTCACAGCTTAAGGATAAGGGGGAAATCCTTTAAAACCGAGATGCAAAGAACTTTTTTCACACAGAGAGTGGTGAATCTCTGGAACTCTCTGCCACAGAGGGTAGTTGAGGCCAGTTCATTGGCTATATTTAAGAGGGAGTTAGATGTGGCCCTTGTGGCTAAGGGGATCAGGGGGTATGGAGAGAAGGCAGGTACGGGATACTGAGTTGGATGATCAGCCATGATCATATTGAATGGCGGTGCAGGCTCGAAGGGCCGAATGGCCTACTCCTGCACCTAATTTCTATGTTTCTATGTTTCTATGTTAGGCAATAGCTGTGAAGAAAAGCATAGTTAATGTTTTAGATTGATGATGTTTCAGCATCAACCCTGAAGCATTAACCTTGTATATCTGCAGATTTGTTAAATATTTACAGCATCTTCTGTTTTTAAAAAGGGAATTGAAAGGGCACTTGAGGAAAAGTAACAGTCAGAGAGTCTTACCTCACAGAATTGGGCCCTCTGGCTCAACACTGTCCATACAAAAGTTCCCCATCTATGCTAGTCCCACTTGCCCACATTTGACCAATATCCCTCTAAATCTTCCCTATCCATGTACCTGTCAAAATGTCTTTTAAATGATGTTGTACCTGATCTCCTATGGCAGACCATTCCATATTCCCACCACCCTCTGCATGGAAAAGTTACCCATCAGGTTCCAATTAAATCTTTCCCCTCTCACCTTAAACATACGTATTCTGGTTCTTGAGAACTAATGCCCCTGTCCCACTTAGGAAACCTGAACGGAAACCTCTGGAGACTTTGTGCCCCACCCAAGGTTTCCGTGCGGTTCCCGGAGGTTTTTGTGAGTCTCCCTACCTGCTTCCACTACCTGCAACCTCCGGCAACCACCTGCAACCTCCGGGAACCGCACGAAACCTTGGGTGGGGCGCAAACCATATAACCATATAACCATATAACAATTACAGCACGGAAACAGGCCATCTCGGCCCTACAAGTCCATGCCGAACAAATTTTTTTTTTTTCCCCTTAGTCCCACCTGCCTGCACTCATACCATAACCCTCCATTCCCTTCTCATCCATATGCCTATCCAATTTATTTTTAAATGATACAAATGAACCTGCCTCCACCACTTCCACTGGGAGCTCATTCCACACCGCTACCACTCTCTGAGTAAAGTAGTTCCCCCTCATTTTACCCCTAAACTTCTGTCCCTTGATTCTGAAGTCATGTCCAGAGCAAAGTCTCCAGAGGTTTCCGTTCAGATTTCCTAAGTGGGACAGGGGCATAAGGACAGAAAGTGAAGAATAAGGTTGGACATCATTTGCTATAAGGAGCAAGCAGGGGCTAAATAGGCTGAAAGTGATGGCTTCCACTGATTGTCGCCGGAAGCTTGTGTCCTTTTCAAGACGGACGATGACAGCAAGGTCAACATTCGTAACAAGATGGACACGAAAAGAAGAATAGGCTGAATGGTCTCCTGACCTTTAATAATCTTTAGCGATACAACATGGAAACAGGCCCTTAGGCCCACTGAGCCCACTCCGACCAGCGATCACCTGCACATTATGTCTACCCTAAACACAAGGAATAATTTACAGAAGCCAATTAACCTACGAAGCAGTGATCACCCCATACGCTGGCACTATCCTACACACTAGGAACAATTTATAGCTTACACAAGCTGATTAACCGACAAACCTGTACGTCTTTGAAATATGGGAGGAAAGTGGAGCATCCGGAGAAAACCAATGCGGTCACAGAGAGAAAGAAAACGCTGTCTCCAAACAGACGGCACCTGCCGTCAGGATCGAACCAGGTCTCTATTGCTGTGTGACGGTAACTCAACTACCTCCTCTGGCAGCTCATTCCACACACCCACCACTCTGTGTGAAAAAGTCACTCCTGTTCCTTATAACCATATAATCATATAACCATATAACAATTACAGCACGGAAACAGGCCATCTCGGCCCTACAAGTCCATGCCGAACAATTTTCTTTTTCCCCTTAGTCCCACCTGCCTTCACTCATTCCACACACCCACCACTCTGTGTGGAAAAAGTCACTCCTGTTCCTGTTAAATCTTTCCCCTCTCACCTTATACCTATGAAAACGGTGCTGCCCATACTCTTAGAATCCTCTGATTCTAAACAAATGATTTGGAAACAGACCTCTGGCAATGCTCAGAGCAAGGACATCTGAATGATTTCAGTCTGTGAGAAACTTTTCAGCCACCCAGTATGTTTACTCCTTCCAGAACTGAATCATTTAGGAGTGGTAGATTAGGTATCACGTATGAAACTCAGCTCTGGCACATAAGTATCGAGGGGGAGGACAGGGCCAGCATTTTGTATTCCCTCAAAGAAAAGAAACAATGGATAGCATGTTACTTGATTTGAATATCGTGTGGAATATTTTTTTCATCATGGTTACAACACATCTACACGCAGGAGATAATATGTCACGTTGTTTGAAGGGCAACATAAGGTTTCACAAGTTCACCAGTAATAGGAGTAGAATTAGGCCATTTAGCCCATCGTGTCTACTCTGCCATGCAATCATGGCTGATCTCTGCCTCCTAATGCCATTTTCCTGCCTTCTCCCCATAACACTTGACTCCTGTTCTAATCCAGAATTTGTCCATCTCTGTCTTAAAAATATCCTCTGACGGCCTCCACAGCCCTCTGTGGCAATGAGTTCCACCGATTTATTACCCTCTGACTAAAGAAGTTTCTCCTCACCTCCTTCTAGAAGAGTGCCCTTTAATTCTGAGGCTCTGACCTCTGGTCCTAGATTCTCCCACCAGGGGAAACATCCTTTCCACATGCATTCTATCCATGCCTTTCATTATTATGTAAATGTCAATGAGGTCCCCTCTCAATCTTCTAAACTCCTGTGAGTACAGGCCCAGTGCTGTCAATTGCTCATCATATGCTAACCCACTCATTCCTGGATTCATTCTTGTCTGGACCCTCTCCAGAGCCAGTACAACCTTCCTCGGATATGGGGCCCAAATTTGCTCACAGTACTCCAAATGCGGTCTGACCAGTGCCTTATAGAGCCTCAGCTTTACATCTGTTTTTGCATTACAGTCCTTTTGATAATAGACAATAGACAATAGGTGCAGGAGTAGGCCATTTGGCCCTTCGAGCCAGCACCACCATTCAATGTGATCATGGCTGATCATCCCCAATCAGTACCCCATTCCTGCCTTCTCCCCATATCCCCTGACTCGGCTATTTTTAAGAGACCTATCTAGCTCTCTCTTCAAAGCATCCAGAGAACCCGCCTCCACCGCCCTCTGAGGTAGACAATTCCACACTCACCACTCTCTATGAGAAAAAGTGTTTCCTCATCTCCGTTCTAAATGGCTTACTCCTTATTCTTAAACTTGGCCCCTTGTTCTGGACTCCCCCAAGATTGGGAACATGTTTCCTGCCTCTAGCGTGTCCAAACCCTTTACAATCTTATATGTTTCAATGAGATACCCTCTCATCCTTCTAAACTCCAGTGTACAAGCCCAGCTGCTCCATCCTCTCAGCATATGACAGTCCCGCCATCCCAGAAATTAACCTTGTAAACCTACGCTGCACTCCCTCAGTAGCAAGAATGTCCTTTCTCAAATTAGGGGACCAAAACTGCACACAATACTCCAGGTGTGGTGTCACTAGGGCTCTGTACAACTGCAGAAGGACCTCTTTGCTCCTATATTCGATTCCTCGTGTTATGAAGGCCAACATGCCATTCGCTTTCATCACTGCCTGCTGTTCCTGCATGCTTACTTTCATAGACTGATGTGCAAGGACCCCCAGATCCCGTATACTTCCCCTTTTCCCAACTTGATGCCATTCAGATAGTAATCTGCCTTCCTGTTTTTGCCACCAAAGTGGAGAACCTCACGTTTATCCACATTAAACTTCATCTGCCATGCATCTGCCCACTCACCCAACCTGTCCAAGTCACCCTGTATTCTCATAGCATCCTCCTCACAGTTCACACTGCCACCCATCTTTGTGTTATCTGCAAATTTGCTAATGTTACTTTGAATCCTTTCATCCAAATCATTGAGGTATATTGTAAATTGTATATAGTAATATACAATATTGTATATTGTATATTTTAAATGCTAGCATTGAAAACCCTTCCTTACTACCGAATTGAATTTTTGGGTATCCTGCACCAGCACTCCCAAGTCCCTTTGCACCTCCGATTTCTGGATTCGCTCTCCATTTAGAAAATAATCTAGGCCTTTATTCTTATTACCAAAATGCATGATTCCGCACTTTGCTACACTGAATTTCATCTGCCACTTTTCTGCCCACTCTTCTAACCTGTACAAACCCTTCTGCAGAGTCCTTGCTTCCTCTACACTACCTGCATCTCCACCAATCTTAGCATCATCTGCAAACTTGACCACAAAGCCTTCAATTCCCTTATCCAAACCATTAATAACTATTTGTAACAATAGTTAGAAACATAGAAACATAGAAAATAGGTGCAGGAGTAGGCCATTCGGCCCTTCGAGCCTGCACCGCCATTCAATATGATCATGGCTGATCATCCAACTCAGTATCCCGTACCTGCCTTCTCTCCATACCCCCTGATCCCTTTAGCCACAAGGGCCACATCTAATTCCCTCTTAAATATAGCCTATGAACTGGCCTCAACTGCCTTCTGTGGCAAAGAGTTCCAGAGATTCACCACTCTCTGTGGGAAAAACAGTTTGGGCCTGTTAAGCGAATAAATTGATGAAATAGCAGAAACTGCTAAGACCCAGACCATGGTCCGCTATTAAGCAAATTCCTCATTCAGTCAAGGCTTTCCATTCATAAATGATAGGAGCAGAATTAGGCCATTGGGCCCATCATGTCCACTGCACTATTCAATCATGGTTGATCATGGTTTTTCACTTAACCCCATTCTCATGCCTTTTCTCCATAACCTCTGACACCTGTACTAATCTTGAATCTATCTATCACTGCCTTGATTTTGTGACAATTAATTTTCAATTTAATAAACTAATAATTCAAATCTTCGAGGCAGCACCGCCTTTCAATATGATCATGGCTGATCATCCAAAATCAGTACCCCGTTCCTGCTTTCTCCGCATATCCCTTGATCCCTTTGCGTTAACGCAAAGAGCTATATCTAACTCTCTCTTGAAAACATACAGTGAATTGGCCTCCACTGCCTTCTGTGGCAGAGAATTCATCACATTCACAACTCTGAGTGAATTCAGTTCTGTTTATTATTGTCACATGTACCGAGGTACAGTGAAAAGCTTTTGTTTGCCTGCTATCTTGTCAGAGAAAAAAACTATACATGAATACAATTATCCTCTGACATTTCCAGCATCAGCAACGTGATCCCACCACGTCACATATTCCCATCTCTACCCCTTTCCGCAGAGATCGTTCACTCCGCATCTTGTTCACTCAGCCCTTCCCATCCAAACCACCTCCTCCCCAGGTACTTTACTCTGCAACCACAGGAGATGTATCACCTATCCCTATAGCTCCCCCTCGCCTCCTTCCAGGGAGCCCAGCAGTCTTTCCAAGTGAGACAGAGGTTCACATGCATCTTCTCTAATCTCATCTACTGCATCCGGTGCCCAGCGCATACAGATAAACAGTGCTCCTAGCCTTAGAATTGTTAGAGATCAATTACATTATGACATCTTCGCCTGCACTGGACGTTACTTCACAAAATGCCTCTTAAAATAACTATATCACCCAAGCACTGTTTGATTTCAGTCCCACTGTACAGACTCATCAGGTCATATTCACAGCAAATGGTTAAAATTGATTACTGCAAAACAATACTTCCTTATTATAATTAGACAATAGACAATAGGTGCAGGAGTAGGCCATTCAGCCCTTCGAGCCAGCACCGCCATTCAATGTGATCATGGCTGATCATCCCCAATCACTACCCCATTCCTGCCTTCTCCCCATATCCCCTGACTCAGCTATTTTTAAGAGCCGTATCTAGCTCTCTCTTCAAAGCATCCAGAGAACCGGCCTCCATCGCCCTCTGAGGTAGACAATTCCACAGACTCACCACTCTCCATGAGAAAAAGTGTTTCCTCATCTCCGTTCTAAATGGCTTACTCCTTATTCTTAAACTTGGCCCCTGGTTCTGGACTCCCCCCAACATCGGGAACATGTTTCCTGCCTCTAGCGTGTCCAAACCCTTAACAATCTTATATGTTTCAATGAGATCTCCTCTCATCCTTCTAAACTCCAGAGTATACAAGCCCAGCTGCTCCATTCTCTCAGCATATGACAGTCCCACCATCCCGGGAATTAACCTTGTAAACCTACGCTGCACTCCCTCAATAGCAAGAATGTCCTTCCTCAAATTAGGGGACCAAAACTGCACACAATACTCCAGGTGTGGTCTCACTAGGGCCCTGTACAACTCCAGAAGGACCACTTTGCTCCTATACTCGACTCCTCTTGTTATAAAGGCCAAATTGGCTTTCATCACTGCCTGCTGTACCTGCTTGGAGGCTTGCAGAATGACAAACACCTTTAAATTACTTTTCATTTTCTCTTATCCTAGTGCTCCGTTAAGGCGTATATTTTGGGTGGCACGGTGGCGCAACAGTAGCGTTATTGCCTTACAGTGCCAGAGACATGGGTTCAATCCTGACTATGGGTGCTGTCTGTATGGAGTTTGTACGTTCTCCCTGTGACTAGGTGGGTTTTCTCCAGGTGCTCCTGTTTCCTCCCACTCTCCAAAGACCAACAGGTTTGTAGGTTAATTGGCTTCTGTAAAATTGTAATTTGTTGCTTATGTGCAGGATAGTGCAAGTGTACTATCGGGGTGATCACTGGTCAGCGCAGACTGGTCGGGCCAAAGGGCCTATTTCCACACTGTATCTCTGAAGTCTAAATCCCCAATGATCCCCCTTGGGGGGCACACTGTCGGTGAAAGAGCCATCACTGGGTCAGTTCGGTTCAGTTTAGTTTATTGCCACATGTACCGAGGTACAGTGAAAAGCATTTGTTTCGTGCTAACCAGTCAGTAGAAAGAGAAAACATGATTACAATCGAGCCATTTACAGTGTATAGATACATGATAAGGGAGTAACGTTTAGTGCATGGTTAGCCATCCAAGTTCAATCAGGGTTAGTCCAAGGGTCACCAATGAGATAGTTAGTAGCTCAGCACTGCTCTCTGGTTGTGGTAGGCTGATTCAGTTGCCTGATAACAGCTGGATAGAAACTGTCCCTGAATCTGGATGTGTGCTTTTTCTCACATCTATAACTTTGAGAGATCTTGAGTGCCCAGCCTCTGACTACTGCATTTGGATTGTTACGGACAACCTGTGCCAACATAGGATGTGGCAGTGACCAGAACAATGGTAAACAGGGTCACAGTAGAGTGGGTATGTTGCCATTCTAAATCTTCTGCAGAGAAAATACATCCCTCAGACAGATTCTTTGCAAGAAAGAGTAAAGCAATAGTCGAAACTGTAAATAATGTTGCAGCATGAGAGCAGCAAACGGAGTTTGCGTGTTATTGGTATCGTTGCTATGGAAGCTGTCAGTGTTGTTAGTGGAGGCTCCAGTAAGCTCGGTGTACCACTCACTCTATGCATGATGGAATGTTCTGCATAAAGCCGTGACTCAAGTTAGAGCTAGACTTTTCCCAGCTTTAAATTGCTGCACGCAAACTACCTGGCAAGCTGCCCGGTACAGCTACAGTATTAACTTGTTGGTGTGAGGCCAAAACATTTCTTCCATGGATTCAGCCCTCAGTGTCCACATTTGAGTTGTTCTGCAGGTGCACCAAGATATAATCTTGTCCTCTCGTGAGTATCTTCTGCACGATCCAATCGCTCCGTCACAAGATTTGTTTACAGGTGCCTAGTAATTCTCTAGAATATCCTCCACAGTGCACATGGGGCAATTTCTGAACTGGTGCTTAGCTTCATACCTTGTGAATATGACTCAAGCAGGCTGCCCTGTCATAGCAGCTATTATCAGGGATTTTTTATATTGCTTAGGGGGTTCGAAAACTCCCCATCTGTGGACTGTCTCCAAAAGTGCTTCCAAGAGGCGGCGCAACAGTAGAGTTGCTGCATTACAGTGCCATCGACTCGGGTTCAATCCCGTCTATGGGTGCTGTCTGTCTGTAGTTTGTACGTTCTCCCCATGACCTGCGTGCGTTTTCTCCGAGATCTCCAGTTTCCTCCAACACCCCAGAGACGTACCAGTTTGTAGGTTAATTGGCTTGGTATAATTGTAATTGTAATTTGTTCCTAGTATGGGTAGTATAGTGTTAGTGCACGGGGATTGCTGGTTGGCGCGGACTTGGTGGGCCCAAGGGCATGTACCATAAACTAAACTAAACTAAGCAGCTGGTAACCATTGTGCAACATTTGCGTCTGTTTTTTGAAATGCTTCCTCCTCAGTGCATGTCTTCTTCAAAAAGTGAAGGTTACTTATATGTTTGACAGAGTCATAGTCATAGTGTGGAAGCAGGCCCTTCGGCCCAACTTGCCCACGCCGACCAATGGGTCCCATCTACACTAGTCCCACCTGCCTGCGTTTGGACCATATCCCTCTAAATCTGTCCTTTCCTAATTGTTTCATAAATGCTGCCTCAACTACCTCTTCCAGCAGCTTGTTCCATACACCCATCAATCTATCTAATCTAATTCCCCACACCACCACCATCCAATTGGTACCAAATGTGCGGTACCGGTGTCAGGGACAGTAGCCCCAATGATAATGAGTATGCCCAATGATAATAAGGGTGTCAGGGGTTATGGAGCAAAGGCAGGAGAATAGGGTTGAGAGGGATAGGTAGATCAGCCATGAAAGGATGATGGCAAAATAGACTTGATGGGCTGAATTGCCAAATTCTGCTCCTAGAACTTCAGAACATGAATTTATGACCCATTGACCCAGATGTCCAATGGTCCTCATGAGCTGTAAGTAGACATCAGAACACTTCTTAAAATCAAGTCGTCCAAGTCAATCAAGTTTAGGTTTACCTGTGGGCTTAGCTTTAGGTATAGATTTATTATTGACATGTGTACAAAGGTACAGTTAGAAGCTTTGTTTTGCTTACTATCCAATCAGATAATACTACACCTCAATACGATTAAGTCTAACACAAGTAAGTCAAACCCGTTTATTTATTGTCATACATGCACAAGTATGTTCAGTGAGTACATACTGTATGTACAGTATGTGAGTATGTACAGTGAGATACAGGTACAATGACAATCTTGCTTGCAGCAGCATCACAGGCACATAGATTTAGACAGCACATGTAACCATAAATTATGCATAAATTGTACAAAATTATATACTGTATGCTGGGCAGAAAAAACAAGACATTAGTACACAAAGTCTTTTCACTGATCTTCCCATTTGCCAACCGGATTACAAAACTGATGAATATTTCCTGAAAGTTGTTTATCTGCAACTCAGTTCAGTCTTGACCTTCACATCACGGTATAGGTATGCAAAACCAACAACAAGGCACGGTGATGCAGGTAGTTTTGTTGCCTTGGAGACCCTTTGCTGCCTGACTATGGGCAGTGTCTGTACGGAGTTGGCACATTCTCCCTGTGACCGTGTGGGTTTTCTCTGGGTGCTCCAGTTTCCTCCCACACCACAAAGATGCACAGGTTTGTAGGTTCATTTGGCTTTAGTAAAAATTGTAAATTGTCCCTAGTGTGTAGGATAGTGTAATGCCCCTGTCCCACTTAGAAAACCTGAACGGAAACCTCTGGAGACTTTACGCCCCACGCAAGGTTTCCGTGCGGTTCCCGGAGGTTTTTGTCAGTCTCTCTACCTGCTTCCACTACCTGCAACCTCCAGCAACCACCTGCAACCTCTGGGAACTGCACGGAAACCTTGGGTGGGGTGCAAAGTCTCCAGAGGTTTCCGTTCAGGTTTCCTAAGTGGGACAGGGGCATTAGTGTGCGGGGTCTGCTCGTTGGTGCACACTCAATGGACTGAAGGGCCTGTTTCCGCTCTGTATCTCTAAACGAAACTAAAAATAAACTAACATCTAATTCCAAACCAACATTGTCAATTGTTTGCATGCTACAGTTTGAGCTTTTCCAATGTGCTGAGTAATATACTTCCAACATGATACCCAAAGGAACCAGGAAATGGTAAATAGAATCTATCCAAAGCATTTCAGCAACATTTCTTGCATTCCTTATTTAATTGTATAGAGCATTTTTTTAATCAAACATACTTTTGCAGGAGCATGTTATTAAAAATGTATCACATATCAACCCCAGTCCCCTTTGCTCACTGACCTACATTGGGTACTCAAACTTAGTTTTTATGTTCTTATTTTCAAACACATCCATGACCACAAAACTCCCTCTTTCAACATCTCCAATTACACTGCATGCTAAGACCCCTGTGCTTTTTTGATACTGGTCTTGCACAACCCATTTGTTCTACTCCACTGGCAGCCTTGCCAACAGATGTCTAGCTACTAATCCTGGAGCTATCTCATTAAACATCTCCCCCTCTCGACCACCCTCTCTGATGAATGATGGTGATGCATATCTGTAATGGAGGAAGGTACACAAAAAAGCTGGAGAAACTCAGCGGGTGCAGCAGCATCTATGGAGCGAAGGAAATAGGCAACGTTCCGGGCCAAAGCCCTACTTCAGACGATGGAGGAGGTGGTTTGGAGGAGGTGGTTTGCCAGCTTGATCATTATTGCCCAGCCACACAATTGTATCATCAGTTGGCATGTGCAATTTATGCAGTCAACACCTATCTAGCAAGGTTCATTGATGAATGAAAGGTTAGAGCCTTGAGGGCAGGTGATGGGGTCAATGAAAAAGGAGCTTGCCTGGCAGTGATAACAGGAAAGATGCATTCTTTCCATCAAAGGATGTCCGTTAGATAATGCGAATGCAGCAGCTTGGATCATAATGGATGAGATCAAGTTAAATGTGACAATAAATATTGTTATTCAGTGGCAGATATGGTTCGCGTGGAACTAACCCAATAGCTTATAACTGCAGTTTCTAATGATAGATCAGTTGGGAACAATGATGCCCTGGGCTGGGAGCTGTGGCTAAGGAATCATTCCTCAAGAGCATCATTGACCATATGTGTCCAGATACAAGTTTGATGTTGCCAGGACTTGTGTGTCTGAGCTGTAGCGAGAGGTTGGGCAGGCTAGGATTTTATCCCTAGGGTTTTACAGGGGGATGAGGGATGAACTTGTAGAGGTGTATAAGATCATGGGAGGAATAGATAGGGTGAATGCACAGTCTTTTACCCAAAATAGAGGAATTTAGAACCAGAGGATATAGAGGCCCGGGAGCGGTTGGAGAGGTCGCGGAGGGAGGAGCTACACCCGAGCGGTAGGGATAAACCCCGAGGCGTGGGGCTTGTTGCGTACAGAGGCCGGAGAGCCGTTGGCGAGGTCGCCAAATCTGCAACGTTCCAAGTTCCACTCGCACTTCAAAACAAGTGGGCTTGAGGAAGCCGCTGATCCGTGGAAGCTGACAAGAGGGAGCAGCTGATTGGAAGTCAGATCCCTGCTGATTGTATTGTGGCAGTTTGTTTTGTATTGTATCCTAGGTAAGAGGAGAGTATGAGGCCCAGGGCAGTTTACTGTTCTGGATGTCAGATGTGGGAGGTCAAGGAATCTGATAGCCTTACAGACGTCCACATCTGCACCAGGTGCATCGAGATGGGGCTCCTAAAGGACCGTATTAGGAACCTGGAGCAGCAGCTCGATGACCTCCGTCTGTTCAGGGAGTGCGAGGAGGTCATAGAGAGGAGTTATAGGGAGGTGGTCACTCCAAGACGACGGGAGACAGACATGTGGGTCACGCTAAGGAAGGGCAAGGGGCAGAGGCAGGGACGAGTGAGTTCCCCGGTGTCGGTACACCTTGAAAATAAGTACTCCTGTTTGAGTACGGATGGGGGTGACAACCTACCCGGGGGTAGTGACAGCGGCCAGGCCTCTGACACAGAGACCGGCCCTGTTGCTCCAAAAGGTAGGGACAAAAAGAAGAGGGCAATAGTAATTGGGGACTCTATTGTTAGGGGGTCGGATAGGCGATTCTGTGGACGCAGTCGGGAGACCAGGATGGTGGTCTGCCTCCCTGGTGCCAAGGTCTCGGATGTGTCTCAACGCATCCAAGATATCCTGAAATCAGAGGGAGAGGAGCATGAGGTCGTGGTACATATAGGTACAAATGACATAGGTAAAAAAAGGGAAGAGGTCCTGAAGGGAGGATTTAGGGAGTTGGGAGGAGAGTTAAGGAAAAGGACCAAAAAGGTAACAATCTCAGGATTACTGCCTGTGCCACGCGACAGTGAAAGTAGGAATGGAGTGAGGTGGAGGATAAATGCGTGGCTGAAAGACTGGTGCAGAGGGCAGGGATTCAAGTTCCTGGATCATTGGGACTTCTTTTAGGGAAGGTGGGACCTGTACAGAAAGGATGGGTTGCACTTGAACCCGAGGGGGACCAATATCCTGGTGGGGAAATTTGCAAAAGCTACTGGGGAGACTTTAAACTAGAATGGTTGGGGCGAGGGCATCAAATAGAGAAAGCTAGTAGACAGAGTGTGAGGCAGGAAGCAGAAATGGGAAGCACTCAGACTCAAAATCTAGGGAGAAAGAAGAAAAAGAAAATAAACAGAGAATAAGAGACGGGGGTTTTCTTAAATGTGCATATTTTAATGCTAGGAGCATTGTAAGAAAGATGGATGAGCTTAGAGTCTGGATTGATACCTGGAAGTATGATGTTGTGGCGATCAGTGAAACATGGTTGCAGGAGGGCTGTGATTGGAAACTAAATATTCCAGGATTTCGTAGCTTCAGGTGTGATAGAATTGGAGGGGCAAGAGGTGGAGGTGTTGCATTGCTTGTCAGGGAAGATATTACAGCAGTGCTTTGGCAGGAGATTGGAGGGCTCGTCTAGGGAGGCTATTTAGGTGGAACTGAGAAGTGGGAAAGGTGTAGCAACACTTATAGGGGTGTATTATAGACCGCCAAATGGGGAGCGAGTATTGGAAGAGCAAATATGTAAGGAGATAGCAGATATTAGTAGTAAGCACAAGGTAGTGATTGTGGGAGATTTCAATTTTCCACACATAGACTGGGAAACACATTCTGTAAATGGGCTGGATGGTTTGGAGTTTGTAAAATGTGTGCAGGATAATTTTTTGCAGCAATACATAGAGGTACCTACTAGAGAAGGGGCAGTGCTGGACCTCCTGTTAGGAAATGAGACGGGTCAGGTGGCGGAGGTATGCGTTGGGGAGCGCTTCGGGTCCAGTGATCACAATACCATTTAGTTTCAATATAATTATGGAGAGGGTCAGAACTGGACCTAGGGTTGAGATTTTTGATTGGAGAAAGGCTAACTTTGATGAGATGCGAAAGGATTTAAAAGGAGTGAATTGGGACAGTTTGTTTTATGGGAAAGATGTAGAAGAGAAATGGAGGACATTTAAAGGGGAAATTTTAAGAGTACAGAATCTTTATGTCCCTGTTGGGTTGAAAGGAAATAGTAAAAATTGGAAAGAGCCATGGTTTTCACGGGAAATTGGACACTTGGTTTGGAAAAAGTGAGAGATCTACAATAATTATATGCAGCATGGAGTAAATGAGGTGCTTGAGGAGTATAAATAATGTAAAAAGAATCTTAAGAAAGAAATTAGAAAAGCTAAAAGAAGATATGAGGTTGCTTTGTCAAGTAAGGTGAAAGTAAATCCAAAGGGTTTCTACAGCTATATTAATAGCAAAAGGATAACGAGGGATAAAATTGGTCCATTAGAGAGTGGACAGCTATCTGCAGAGCCAAAAGAGATGGAGGAGATATTGAACAATTTATTTTCTTCGGTATTCACCAAGGAGAAGGATATTGAATTATGTGAGGTAAGGGAAACAAGTAGAGTAGCTATGGATACTATGAGATTCAAAGAAAAAGAAGTACTGACACTTTTGAAAAATATAAAAGTGGACAAGTCTCCAGGTCTGGACAGGATATTCTCTAGGACGTTGAGGGAAGTTAGTGTAGAAATAGCAGGGGCTATGACAGAAATATTTCAAATGTCATTAGAAACGGGAATAGTGCCCGAGGATTGGCGTACTGCGCATGTTGTTCTATTGTTTAAAAAGTGTTCTAAGAGTAAACCTAGCAATTATAGACCTGTTAGTTTGACTTCAGTGGTGGGAAAATTAATGGAAAAGATACTTAGAGGTAATATATATAAGCATCTGGATAAACAGGGTCTGATTAGGAACAGTCAGCATGGATTTGTGCCTGGAAGGTCATGTTTGACTAATCTTCTTGAATTTTTTGAAGAGGTTACTAGGGAAATTGATGAGGGTAAAACAGTGGATGTTGTCTATATGGTCTTTGGTAAGGCCCTTGACAAGGTTCCTCATGGAAGGTTGGTTAAGAAGTTTCAATTGTTGGGTATAAATGCAGGAGTAGCAAGATGGATTCAACAGTGGCTGAATGGGAGACGCCAGAGAGTAATGGTGGATGGTTGTTTGTCAGGTTGGAGGCAGGTGACTAGTGGGGTGCCTCAGGGATCTGTGTTGGGTCCACTGTTGTTTGTCATGTACATCAATGATCTGGATGAAGGTGTGGTAAATTGGATTAGTAAGTATGCAGATGATACCAAGATAGGGGGTGTTGTGGATAATGAAGTAGATTTCCAAAGTCTACAGAGAGATTTAGGCCATTTGGAAGAATGGGCTGAAAGATGGCAGATGGAGTTTAATGCTGATAAGTGTGAGTGCTACATCTTGGCAGGACAAATCAAAATAGGACGTACATGGTAAATGGTAGCGATTTGAGGAATGCAGTTGAACAGAGGGATCTAGGACTAACTGTGCATAGTTCCCTGGAGGTGGAATCTCATGTAGATAGGGTGGTAAAGAAAGCTTTTGGTGTGCTGGTCTTTATAAATCAGAGTATTGAGTATAGAAGTTGGGATGTAGTGTTAAAATTGTACAAGGCATTGGTGAGACCAATTCTGGAGTATGGTGTACAATTTTGGTCGCCCAATTATAGGAAGGATGTCAACAAAATAGAGAGGGTACAGAGGAGATTTACTAGAATGTTGCCTGGGTTTCAGCAACTAAGTTACAGAGAAAGGTTGAATAAGTTAGGTCTTTATTCTCTGGAGCGCAGAAGGTTAAGGGGGGACTTGATAGAGGTCTTTGATAGAGGTAAAATGATGAGAGGGATAGACAGAGCTGATGTGGACAAGCTTTTCCCATTGATTCAAACAAGAGGACATGACTTCAGAATTAAGGGACAGAGGTTTAGGGGTAACATGAGGGGGAACTTCTTTACTCAGAGAGTGGTAGCTGGGTGGAATGAGCTTCCAGTGGAAGTGGTGGAGGCAGGTTTGATTTTATCATTTAAAAATAAATTGGATAGGTATATGGATGGGAAAGGAATGGAAGGTTATGGTCTGAGTGCAGGTAGATGGGACTAGGGGAAAATAATTGTTCGGCACGGACTTGTAGGGCCGAGATGGCCTGTTTCCGTGCTATAATTGTTATATGGTTATATGGTTATTTAAGGTGAGATGAGAAAGATTTAATAGGAACCTGAGGGACAACCTTTTCACACAGAAGGTGGTAACCATATGGAATGACCTGCATAAGGAGATAATTAAGCCAGTTACCATGGCAACATTTAAAGCATTTGGACTGGTACATGGAAATAGAAACATAGAAACATAGAAAATAGGTGCAGGAGTAGGCCATTCGGCCCTTCGAGCCTGCACTGCCATTCAATATGATCATGGGTGATCATCCAACTCAGTATCCTGTACCTATCCATACCCCCTGATCCCTTTAGCCACAAGGGCCACATCCAACTCCTTCTTAATGATGGAAGGCAATAAAGTTCAGTCATCTTCCTCTTTGTTCACCCGCGGTCGGGGCATTGAATCCTCCGTAGACGCCGCTACTGACGGCCCGATGTACAAGCCCTCTCGCCGGGATGATCGAAACTCCGGCGTCGGAATGGAACGGAACACACTCAGCAGCTTGGAGTTTCCGAATCGGTCGCTTCTTGATGGGTGGAGTGGGATTCGAATGGATAAACTTTCTACTGAGCCACAAGTGAATGTAAATAAATGCTTTGTCTAACCATCAAACTGTTGGAATTGTGCAATTTCCATGCAGGGGCATGGCCTGTTTTGTGAATGGGGCGAGCACTGAATTTCTATCTGGTATAAGGTTATCTGGGGGGCTTGATAGAAGTCTTTAAAATGATGAGAGGGATAGACGGATAGACGTGGATAAGCTTTTCCCTTTGAGAGTAGGGAAGATTCAAACAAGAGGACATGACTTGAGAATTAAGGTACAAAAGTGTAAGGGCGACAATGAGGGGGAACATCTTTACTCAGAGAGTGGTAGTTGTGTGGAATGAGCTTCCAGTGGAAGTGGTGGAGGCAGGTTCGATTTTACCATTTAAAAATAAATTGGATGGGAAAGGAATGGAGGGTTATGGTCTGAGTGCAGGTAGATGGGACTAGGGGAGAATAAGTGTTTGGCACGGACTAGAAGGGCCGAGATGGCCTGTTTCCGTGCTGTAATTGTTATATGGTTACAGATAACATGTTATTTTACAGGAGCGTTCTTCAGGTTGACCTGTCCACTATTTGTTTTTATTGCGCTCTTTTCAGCTGGGGAATTCAGTAACATGCTAGCCCAGAGCACAGAGAGTTACCTTGCAGAGTTTGGACAACCAAAGGCCTTTTCTTTGACAAACTTTGCCTTGCGAATCACATGAAGTAAATCGGGCAAATCTGTGGCTGTGCCCTGTTGGTGGGGAATTGAGTAGGGTGTGGGTTAGGGGAGGGGTGGAAGGCAAGGTGGCTAAAATGGAGGGGGCACCATTACGGAGGAGAAGATTTGACCTGGCACAGGAATGTCAAATCCTTTATATATACTCAGACCATAGAGACCTGCATAGAGAAAGACACTGGTCAAGGTGGAATATGCAGTTTATTTTGACTAAAAACACAATTGCTATATACAGTACTGTAGGACTATGTGTGGGGTCCTGGTTTGGCCTTGATCTCTTCACCCTGTACCAATCTCTCCTCCAGAACTGGTGGTGGTTTAAATGTTTAGCTCATCACTGTTACCAAGTGCTAAGGTACAGATGATAATAAGTTCAGTGATAATCCCGTTTACCCTAAAATCCTCATAGTGTGGACCTTTGGGCTAATCTGTTGACAAGTACAGAGTGATATTTCAATAAGTTAATGCTTTCAGACTGCACCTCCTTTATGGCAGATTCTCAAAAATGATCCTTCCCCTCTCCAGTATCATCGACTTTCAGTCCCACCATCTAACTCAGTGTTCACACATAATATTTAGAATCATATTGTCATACGGTCAAAGCAGGTCTATCAGCCCAACTCATCCATGTCAACCAAGACATTTAATCAAGTCCCATTTATCCCAAATCCCTCTAAACCTTTGCTATCAATGTACCTGTCCTAGTATCTTTTGAATACTGTTATAGAACCTGCCTGAACTACCTCCTCTGGCAGCTAATTCAATATACCTACTACCCTCTGTCTTAAAATGTTACATCTCAGCTTACCATTAAATCTTGCCCCTCTCATCTCAAACCTATGTCCTCTGTTCTTGATACCCCATCTCTGGATAACAGACTTTAGGCATGCACCCTACTCTTCTCCTCATGATTTTATACACTTCTATAAAATCTTCCCTCATCCTCCTGCCGTCCGAGGAATAACCTGTCCAACCTTTCCCTAGAACTCAGACCCTCTAGACCTGACAAGATATTTGTAAACCTTTTCTGCACTCGTTCCAGTTTAATGAAACCCTTCCTATAGCAAGGTGACCAAAATGGAACACAGTGCCCAAAAGTGGCCTCAGCAAAATCTTGTGCGTCTGTAACATATTGTCCAAACTCCTACACTCAGTGCCCTGCCTGATGAAAGCCAATATACTGAAAGCCATCTTGACTACCCTAACTACATGCAATGCCATTTCCTGTAAAGTGCCATTTCCTGTACTCCCAGATTCCTCTGCTCAACAGCATCCCCAGGACCCTGCCATTTCACCGTGAAATCCTACTTCCCGAAACATCACAGCTCATGCTTATCTACATTATTTGATTGTCTTGGCTCAGTCCGACCTCACAGTGGTTGTTCTCATATGATTAATAGCATCAAGACCAAAAGTAAAACAATTATTTTTCAGTATTAAATTACAATGTTGTTCTTTATTTGAGAATCGCATACTCTGCAGAAGTACAGAATGGAAGTACAGAATGACAATCCATGTGCATAGCACTGTGGAGGCTGTTTTATGTGCTCACTGGTCAAATATAGTGCGTCTGTAAGGTTTTATCTTGGCTACAGTATGCAAGGGGCCTGTCCCACATAGAAACATAGAAACATAGAAAATAGGTGCAAGAGGAGGCCATTCGGCCCTTCGTCCCAGCACCGCCATTCATTGTGATCATGGCTGATCGTCCCCTATCAATAACCCATGCCTGCCTTCTCCCCATATCCCTTGACTCCACTAGCCCCTAGAGCTCTATCTAACTCTCTCTTAAATCCACCCAGTGATTTGGCCTCCACTGCCCTCTGTGGCAGGGAATTACATAAATTCACAACCCTCTGGGTGAAAAAGTTTTTTCTCACCTCAGTCTTAAATGACCTCCCCTTTATTCTAAGACTGTGCCCCTGGTTCTGGACTCACCCAACATTGGGAACATTTGTGCGTTTTTTTCGACGACTGCTGGCGACTGGGACCCCCCCCCCCCCCCCCCCCCCCCCCACGACAACGACAATGTCTACAACAACCTAACACCTAGCCGACGTCAAGCTACCGACAAGAGGCGACCCATTAGGACGTCCACCTACGACCACACCTACAACAACCTACGTCTACCTGTGACAAGCTATGACAAGCTATGACCCTGTCGGCAACAACTGAAGACAACTTAAGACAATTCAGTCGCCGGTACCTGTCGCCGGTTGACATAGGTAGTCGCCAGTGGAATTCACCGAAGTCAGCACCGGCGACAACCTACGTCACCTGGCAACAACCTGCGTCACCCTGGCAACAACGCACGACAAGCCAACGGTCGCCGACTGTCGCCCAAAGGTTTTGAACATTTCACAATCCAGCGGCGACCAGAAAAAAGGCCCCACTCTTTGGGTGACTGAGGAGACCTTCAGGCAACACCCCGGCGACCATATGGCCACAGCCGAGTCGCCTAAAAAAATCGCCTAAGTGGGATAGTGGCATAACTTCTTTTGAGGCCTCCTGAAATATCAAAGGTTGAGTGTATGGTAAAAGAAGCAGGAAATTGGTCAACACAAAACAACTGTCTCCACAGAAGTGGTATGGGGGAACACCTTGATATTCCCACTGCAATCTACAAGAACACTATCGAGTTGTTATCTCCACACAAAAATTAGTATTATCTTGCTTCAGAGTGACTGCAGTGAGCATTCACTAGATTGATTCCAATTAAGTGGGTATTGTTTTATGAAACCCTATTATGTAAGGTTGACCTAGACTGTTTAAAAGAGTAAAATATGATTTTACTGACGCATTAAAATGACGAGAGGCTATTTCGCAGGCTGACATGCTTGGCATTTGGAGAAGTGGAGCATAGTCATGGAACAAAGTGTCTGCCATTTAAGACTAAGTTAAGGAGACATGTCTTTATACAGACGGTGGTAAATCTTTGGAAATGTCTATCTCAGGGGACTATGGTTGCTCAGTCATTGTGTGCATTTAAAACAGCGAACAATGGATTTTTGGAGATTAAGAAGAGAGTCAGAGGATATGGGGATCAGAGGCGTGGACTTGAGGAGCAGGATCATCCATGGCTTTTTGAATGTTAGTGCAGACTTGTGGCCTAACCTGATTCTATTTGTTTAGTTTTCATCAAACACACTCAAAGTTTAAACCACACTGTCCATTATGATTTGACAAATGCAAGTCATTGGGGACCCAAAGGATGAAGGTGGAGATCAGCAGTGTCTAATTATCCTCAACTATCCTCCTTTTTAGATTCTTGCTCACCTCCCTTTTCTTCATAAGCATTTGTACTCACTAAATGTCCTATTACAGACCTTTCTACGGCAGCCTCTGCCAAGCAACTTGCTGACCTCTAATTGATATTAGCTTGGGTAGCAGATTAATGACATAGTATCCAGCATCTGGAGTTTACCTGGAGTCCGACGAAGGGCCTCGACCCGAAATGTTACCCATTCCTTCTATCCCGAGATGCTACCTGACCCGCCGAGTTACTCCAGCACTTGGTGTCTATCTTCGGTGTAAACCAGCACCTGCAGTTCCTTCCTACACACCTGGAGTATATTGTTACCTTTCTCCAGTCAGCTTTGCCCTGTGAGGTCTTAGGAGCTGAAAGGAAAGGAAAGGTTAACAGTTAGCAGCAAGCAGAAACAGATAACAAAATTGTTGTGAGGAGAAGAAAGGTTTAGGTTCAGAGTTTTTATTGGCATGGCAGGCAGTGGCGAGTGGAGTGCCGCAAGGTTCGGTGTTGGGGCCGCAACTGTTTACCATATATATTAATGATTTGGAAGAGGGAATTAGGAGCAACACTAGCAAGTTTGTGGATGACACAAAGCTGGGTGGCAGTGTGAACTGTGAAGAGGATGTTAGGAGGTTGCAGGATGACCTGGACAGGTTGAGTGAGTGGGCAGATGCGTGGCAGGTCCAGTATTATATAGATAAATGTGAGTTTATCCACTTTGGTGGCAAAAACAAGGGGGAAGATTATTATCTCAATGGGGTTAGGTTAGGTAAGGGGGAGGTACAGAGAAACCTGGGTGTTCTTGTACTGAAAATTGATGTGCAGATACAGCAGGCAGTGAAGAAAGCCAATGGAATGTTGGCCTTCACAACAAGAGGATTTCAGTATAGGAGTAGAGAGGTTCTTCTGCAGTTGTATAGGGCTCTGGTGAGACCACATCTGGAGTATTGCGTACAGTTTTGGTCTCCTAATTTGAGGAAGGACATCCTTGTGATTGAGGCAGTGCAGTGTAGGTTCACAAGATTGATCCCTGGGATGGCGGGACTGTCATATGAGGAAAGATTGAAAAGACTAGGCTTGTATTCACTGGAGTTTAGAAGGATAAGGGGAGATCTTACAGAAACATATAAAATTATAATAGGACTGGACAAGCTAGATGCAGGAAAAAATGTTCCCAATGTTGGGTGAGTCCAGAATCAGGGGCCACAGTCTTAGAATAAAGAGGAGGCCATTTAAGACGGAGGTGAGAAAAAACTTTTTCACCCAGAGAGTTGTGAATTTGTGGAATTCCCTGGCACAGAGGGCAGTGGAGGCCAAATCACTGGATGGATTTAAGAGAGAGTTACATAGAGCTCTAGGGGCTAGTGGAGTCAAGGGATATTGGGAGAAGGCAGGCACGGGTTTATTGATTGGGGACGATCAGCCATGATCGCAATGAATGGCGGTGCTTGCTCGAAGAGCCGAATGGTATCCTCCTGCACCTATTTTCTATGTTTCTATGTATTTATATGTGTGTGTATATGTACACATAAAAATCAAACAACAATAATAGTCGATGTAGTTCTGAGCTTATTTGGATGTTGTAGTGTTTAATAGCCTTGTGGCTGTAGGGAAGCTGTTCCTGAACCTGGACATTAAATTCTTCCTGAACTACCCTCAAATAATGGCAGAGACATCCAATGTCTCCCTTTACTACATCTCACCTATAGGTAAAATGCCAAAGAAGAGCAAAACCATGACGCTCATTATTTGTCAGCAGCCAGATAACCAAATTTCGCTGTACTAGTTTACTGGTGAAATTTACTGATCAATTTTATCTCCAAGGGTTTTACATCTATCTATCTATCTATATCTATATACATTTAAAACTCTCGCCCCATCCGTCCGCCTGCCGTACAGATCCCTTCCTGCCTTTCGATTCGTTCCCGCCGTGCGATGTCACAATGCCCGATGCTCACGGACGTCCAATCGCGATGCCCGACGCTCGCGGACGTCCAATCGGAATGGATCCATTTGCATGTACGGCTTCCGGCCGCGTTTCTTCCTTTGATTCTCCGCAACTCCGAAACCAGACGCAGAATCGCCGACGTCTTTTCCATTTCGGTAGAGATTTCGCTTTTCTTTCTAAGTATCCGCTCCTCATTACATTTCGTCGTGTTTAAGTACACGTTTTTAATCAAATCCTTCACCCCCCCACCCACCAAAATATTTCAAAAATAAACTGGCTTCTCACCCATAGAAGCAGCACCAGCCCCAGCCCCAGCCCCAGCCCCTGGTGAACGTTCCATCGTGTGATGTCATAATGCCCAATGCTCAAATACATTGTTGCCATAGAGAACGCTCAGCGATTATTCAAATTCTTCACTAATTGTCATTCTGACTTTGCTTGTGAAGTGAAAAGTCCTGAATTGCTTTTGGCTGATGCAGGAAGATTGTTCCCGATATTGGGGAAGTCCAGGACAAGCGGGACACGGTTTAAGGATAAAGGGGAAATCCTTTAGTACTGAGATGAGGAAAACATTTTTCACACAGATAGTGGTGAGTCTCTGGAACTCTCTGCCACAGAAGGTAGTTGAGGTCAGTTCATTGGCTATATTTAAGAGGGAGTTAGATGTGGCCCTTGTGGCTAAAGGGATCAGGGGGTATGGAGAGAAGGCAGGTACGGGATACTGAGTTGGATGATCAGCCGTGATCATATTGAATGGTGGTGCAGACTCGAAGGGCTGAATGGCCTACTCCTGCACTTAATTTCTATGTTTCTAAGTGTCCCTCTCCTCACCCCTCTCCCTCTCCCACCCATCCCATTCTCCCCCACCCCCCTTCCTTCTCTACCCCACCCCCTTCCCCTACCACTCTGTCCCTCTTCCACCAGTCTCTCTACCCCTTCAATTCAATTCAATTCAATTCAACTTTAATGTCATCGCACAAATACAAGTATCAGTACAACGAAATGCAGTTTTGCGTCAGACCGTAGTAGTTGTACATAAAGAGAAAAGACAAGAAAAAAATAGAAAGAGAGAAGATACAGAATAATCAGGAAATACAGAATGATTAAACAAAAGGGGGACGGAGGGACCAGAGAAGTCTATCGTCGGGACTCCGAGTTCAGCAGTGTGATTGTGTTGTTATAGAAGCTTTTCCTCATCCTGCTGGTACGTGACCTGAGGCTCCTGTACCGCCTCCCTGATGGGAGGAGGGCAAACAGTCCATGGTTGGGGTGTGAGGGGTCTTTGATGATCTTCCCAGCCCGTCTCAGACACCGTTTTCGGTGGAGGGCATCCATGGCAGGGAGCGGGGCACCGATGATGTGCTGCGCGGTTTTCACCACCCGTTGTAGTGCTTTCCTGTCCGCAGCAGTGCAGCTGCTGTACCATACCGTGAAGCAGGTGGTCAGGATACTCTCTATGGTACAGCGGTAAAAGTTGGTCAGGATCTGGGGGGACAGGTGGGCTTTCTTGAGCCTCCTCCCCACTCTCCCACTTATCTCCTCTTACCCCACCCCTCTCCCTCCCTCACCCCTCTTTCTACCCTTCCCTGTCACACCCCTTCCCCTACCCCTGTCCCTCTTCCACCACTCCCCCGTCCCTCTTCCTGCTACCCCTCCCTCCCTGCCCACTCTTCCACTCTCTCTCCTCCTTCTCTCCTCCCCCTCTCTCTCCCTCTCCTCCCCCTCTCCCATCCCTCTCTCCCCCACCCCTTCCCTCTCTACCCCACCCCCCTTCCCTCTCCCCCCGCACCCTTCCCCTCTGTCCCTCTTCCACCACTCCCCTTCCCCTCCCTCTCCCACTTCTCTCCCCTTACCTCACCCCTCTCCCTCCTCCACCGCTGTCTCCCCCTCCCTTCCCGTCTTTCCCCCCACCCCTTCCCCTACCCCTCTGTCCCTCTTCCACCACTCCCCCTGTCCCTCTTCCACCATTCCTGCTACCCCTCTCCCCCTCCCTCCCCACTCTTCCACTTCTCTCCCCCCCCCCCCCCCCCCACACTCTTTCCCCTCTCTCCCCCCCACCCCTCTCCTTCACCCATCCCACTCTCCCCCTCCCTCCACACTCTCTTCCCCCTCTCCCTCCTCATTCCCTTACCGTGCACAGTCTCTGCCTTTAAGAAGGAACTACATATGCTGGAAAATCGATGGTCGACATAAAAAAAGCTGGATAAACACAGCGGGTGTGGCAGCATCTATGGAGCGAATTGAATGGTCAACGTTTTTGGCTGAAACCCTTCTTCCGGGTTTCGGCCAAAAACGTTGCCCTTTTCCTTCGGTCCATAGATGCCGCTGCACCTGCTGAGTTTATCCTGCTTTTTTGTTGTTGTTCCAGCCTCTCTATCTCTCTCTGCCCTTCTCTCTTCTCTCGACTCATGCACACCTGCTCCAACCCCTCCCCCTCAACTCTCTCCCCCATCCTCTCCTCCCCCTCTTCCTCTCCTCCCCATCCCCCTCTCCACCCTCCTCCTCCCCTTCCTCACACAATATTTTTTGTGGGGGCGGGTCCACAGTGCGTGTGACTGTTTGTGGAGGCAGCCACGCGCACTCCATTCAAGAAGACGCTCATCTGTTTGTGGAGGCGCGAGCTTAGTGTGTGACCAAAGATCTTATAGCGGAGCTCCCACCCCCACCCCTCTCTCTTCCCCTCCCTTCCCCTCTCTCCCCCACCCCATCCCCTACCCCTCTGACCCTCTTCCCACCACTCCCCCGTCCCTCGTCTACCACTCCCGCTACTCTCTATCCCTCCCTCCCTCCCTCCCCACTCTTTCACTTCTCTCCCACTCTTTCACTTCTCTCCCACTTTCTCCTCCCCTCTCCTCAACCCTCTCCCATCCCTCTCTCCCCCACCCCCTTTCCCTGTCTACCCCACCCCCTTCCCTCTCTCCCCCCCACCCCCTTCCCCCTATCCCTCTGTCCCTCTTCCATCACTCCCGCTACCCCCCCTCTCCACCTCCCTTCCCACTCTTCACTTTCTCTCCCCCTTCCCCTCCACTCTCCCTCCCGACTCTTTCCCCTCTTTCCCCCACACCTCTCCCCATCCCTCCCTCCTCCCCATCCCCCCTCCCCCACATCTCTCTCTCCCCATCTATCACCCCCTACCGCGCTCTCCTTTCCCTCCCGAATCTATCCCGTTTCCTCCTCCTCCCTCCCTTCTGCACACCTCACGCCCCCCCTCCCCCCCCCCCCCCCCCCGCAAACGCTGTTGGGGAAACAGACCCAACGGGTCTGCACTTGGTCTAGTTATTATATAAAACTCTCGTGCCATCCGACCGGCTGCCGTCCGACTGCCTTTCTGCCTTTTGATTCGTTCCATCGTGTGATGTCACAATGCCCAATGCTCGCAAATGTCCAATCGGAATGGCCGATGCTCGCAGATGTCCAATCGGAATGGATCCATTTACATGTACGGCTGCCGGCTGCATTTCTTCCTTGGATTCCTTCCCACCCCGAATCCAGACGCACAATCGCCGAGATCTTTTCGATTTCAGTAGAGATTTCACTTTTCTTTCTAAGTATCCGCTCCTCATTACATTTCGTCGTGTTTAAGTACACGTTTTTAATCAAATCCTTCTCCCCCCCTTCCACCCCGCAATATTTCAAAAATAAACTGGCTTCTCAACCATAGAAGCAGCCATTTGGGTAGACATTTCACTTTTCTTTCCTACTATCCACTCCTCATTAGATTTCGTTATGTTTATGTCCACATTTTTCATTAAATCCTTCTCCCCCCCCCCCCCCCAACTCACTAATTTTGTCGCCTCCTGCTGGCCAGCGACCATAACGGCTGCTGGCGCCCGCATCTCGCCTCAAAGACGCCATTTAAAACCAGCTGCACTGCTCATTCCTGAGCCGCTTGAGTTGGAGGACCACGTCTCCCGTGGGGGCTACGGGTAGGGAACGGCTGCGTTGGGGGAGCAGACCCAACGGGTCAGCCCTTGGTCTAGTAAAACATAAAAGTAAACTCAAAGAAATTGCATGATACCAAAATACATGGGAGGTTTTAAGTTGACAAGAAAAATGGGAGTGTCAGCATTAAAAATGAAAACAAAAGAGAATGCCAATTATAAAGAGTGTGCTTCAGGGAATTACTTTCAGAAGAAGTCATTGGATCAGGATTGTGAAACACAGGAATGCATAGAAACTATAGAAGATAAACTATTGACGTAGCAGTGACTAAATATCAGAATTACTTAATTTGCAGAAGGGCATTTTACGACGTCCAAAGGATATGTAAAGTGCTATATGTTCAACTGTTGGGTATAAATGCAGGAATAGCAAGATGGATTCAACAGTGGCTGAATGGGAGAAGCCAGAGGGTAATGGTGGATGGCTGTTTATCGGTTGGAGGCAGGTGACTAGTGGGGTGCCTCAGGGATCTGTGTTGGGTCCACTGTTGTTTGTCATGTACATCAATGATGTGGATGAAGGTGTGGTAAATTGGATTAGTAAGTATGCAGATGATACCAAGATAGGGGGTGTTGTGGATAATGAAGAGGATTTACAAAGTCTACAGAGTGATTTAGGCCATTTGGAAAAATGGGCTGAAAGATGGCAGATGGAGTTTAATGCTGATAAATGTGAGGTGCTCCACCTTGGCAGGACAAATCAAAATAGGACGTACATGGTAAATGGTAGGGAATTGAAGAATACAGTTGAACAGAGGGATCTGGGAATAAACGTGCATAGTTCCTTGAATGTGGAATCTCATATAGATAGGGTGGTAAAGAAAGCTTTTGGTATGCTAGCCTTTATAAATCAGAGCATTGAGTATAGAGGCTAGGATGTAATGTTAAAATTGTACAAGGCATTGGTGAGACCAAATCTGGAATATGGTGTACAATTTTGTTCGCCCAATTATAGGAAGGATGTCAACAAAATAGAGAGAGTACAGAGGAGAATTACTAGAATGTTGCCTGGGTTTCAACAACTAAGTTACAGAGATAGGTTGAATAAGTTAGGCCTTTATTCTCTGGAGCGCACAAGGTTAAGGGGGGACTTGATAGAGGTCTTTAAAATGATGAGAGGGATAGACAGAGTTGATGTGGACAAGCTTTTCCCTTTGAGAATAGGGAAGATTCAAACAAGAGGACATGACTTGAGAATTAAGGGACAGAAGTTTAGGGGTAACATGAGGGGGAACTTCTTTACTCAGAGAGTGGCAGCGGTGTGGAATGAGCTTCCAGTGGAAGTGGTGGAGGCAGGTTCGTTGGTATCATTTAAAAATAAATTGGATAGGCTAATGGATGAGAAGGGAATGGAGGGTTATGGTATGAGTGCAGGCAGGTGGGACTAAGGGAAAAAATGTTGTGTCGGCACGGACTTGTAGGGCCGAGATGGCCTGTTTCCGTGCTGTAATTGTTATATGGTTATATGGTTATATATCAATGCACGTATATACAAGTTTATGTAATCCTCTTGTATATTCTGTCAGATTATCCTCTCCAGTGCTGCCACCTCCCTCATCCCAAATCACATTTCAGTTACTGCTGTACATACCCCATTCGAGAAACAGATTCACAAGCCAAATCTGCAGCACACTCCACATCCCTCACAGATTGCCGGCATAGTGTGGCTTGACTCAAAGATGGTAATTCAGTTTAGTTTAGAGATACAATGTGGAAACAGGCCATTTGGCCCACCGATTTCACGCAAACCAGTGATCACCCATTCACCAGTTCTGTCCCACACACTAGGGACAAGTTACAGGCCAATTAACCTGCAAACACGCACATCTTTTGGAATGTGGGAGGAAAGCAGAGCAGCCAGAGAAAACCCACCCGTGGTCAGGATTCAACTCTACCACCGCGCCACTGTGCCACAGTGGTATCAATAAATGATAGAGATGGGAAGAAACAGCACGGTTCTTTCCAAGTAGATGCCTTCCACAAATCTGGATGGAATATTGAAGTCTCCATCTGGATATCTTGTATTGTATTGTATATCTTTATTGTCATTTCCTGAGTATTCACATACCCAGAGGAAACAAAAAAACGTTGCTCAACCAGTGTCCATTCAGTGTGCATTAAAAATAAATAGAAATAAAAATACATATATCATGAACAAATTTAACACTCTACTAAACATTCACCAGGCGTTCCGATCGGCAGCGGCACAACAGTGGCTCTGCTGCAGTGTGTCCAGGTTGGTGGTTGGTGCGCGATACTTTGGCAGGGGGCAAAGTCCGTTTAGCAGTCTTATAGCCTGCGGGAAGAAGCTGAGGAGCATCCTGCTGGTTTTGCAGCTAATGCTCCTGTACCTCTTCCCAGATGGCAGGATGGAGAATATGTGATGCGATGGGTGGTAGGGGTCTTTGATGATGGAGATGGCTCTGCTGATACATCTCTTCCTGTATATGTCCAGCAGGAAAGGGAGTGGAGCACCAATAATCCTGCTGGCGGTCTTCACAATCCTGTCAAGTTGGTGCCGTTCGTACGCCTTGCAGCTCCCGAACCAGGAAGTGATGCCGTAGGTCAATGTGCTCTCGATTGTCCCCCTATAAAAAGTCCGTAGGTGTGTAGTGGGGAGACCTGCTTTACGTAGTCTTCGGAGAGGGTGTAGTCGCTGCTGGGCTCTCTTGACCAGTGCTGTGGTGTTGGCCGTGGACGTCAGGTCATCTGACAGGTGTAGTCCTAAGAACTTCACGCTGCTGACCCTTTCCACATCAGCTCCATCGATGTGCAGAGGTGTATGGTGTTGTTTCCCCGCCCTCCTGAAGTCAACCACCATCTCCTTAGTTTTTACCACGTTGAGAATGAGGTTGTGGGATTTGCACCAACCTGTGAGCAGCTCCACCTCCATCCTGTACGCCGATTCATCATTGTCACTGATGAGACCCACCACTGTTGTGTCATCAGCGAACTTGTTGATGAAGTTGTTGTTGAGTCTAGCAGTACAGTCATGTGTCAGCAGACTAAACAGCAGGGGGCTTAGGACACAGCCTTGGGGTGAGCCAGTGCTCACGGCTATGGTTTTTGATGTCCTACTGCCCACCCTGACTGTCTGCTACCGTTGCGATAGAACATATCTACAACCAAGTGCAATTGTTGAAATGTATCTAGATATTTCCAAAGGTAGAGCAAACGTCATTCTGTTGTTGCATATAGTCTCTTGCTTCCATGACAATATGGCCTTGTCTCGTATGTTTTTGGTCCACGTTCTCCACAGAGTTCGTAAGGAATGCTATTTGTCAGTAAGAAGACTATCATTGATCCACATATTGTGCATTTAATAAAGAAATGGATCCTAATGGCCCTGTCCGCACTTGGCGAATTTTTAGGCAACTGCTGACGAATGTCATAGTCGTAGCAGGTCGCTGAAAAACCTCGACAACCTACTTCATCCTGGCAAAAACCTACGACAGCACCTACGTCAGGAGAAGTCAAGCTAGTGTTAAACCCATTGTCGCCGAAAATTTTTCAACCTGTTGAAAATTTAGCGGCGATCAGAAAGACGCTACGACTTTTTACGCGACTGAGGAGACTACTTCCGGCGACCACCGCCGAACATGTGGCGACAAACTAGTCGCCTGTAGTTGCCAAAAAAAACGCCTAAGTGGGACAGGCCCTTAAGGCACTTCATCACAACACAATACATTTGCCAACCTATATAAGGAGATATCAGAACAAGTGTACAAAATCTTGGTCAAAATAATATATTTTAAGGAGTGTCCTTTATGAGAAATGTGTGGGGGAGAGGCTTAGGGGGAGGATTTCAGGCACTTGTCAGATGCAGGCAGACAGGTTTCAAGGTTATAGAGAAAGGGAGAAGAAAAACAATGGAAGGGTTTGAAATCAATAACTGAGAATTTTTAAATCAAGACATTGCTAAACTGGGTGCCAGTTAAAGTCAGAAAGTGTAAGGGACCAATGTTAATTAGGACATAGGCAGAACATGTTTGAATAAATAAATTGGTGTCTAAGTAGAGTATCATGACAAGAGGCCAGCTAGAGATGGAGCTCGATTTGTCAAGTCCCAAAGAAGCTAATACAAGAATGAGTAAAGCAGGAGTTAAGTTCAGGCAGAGGTTTTATTAGATTTGGTTCAATGTTTTACCTTTCCAAATCTGAGTTTTGCTGCAAGAAGATACAAATCTCATAGAAAATCTAAATCAGATCTAAATGAGCTTTGCGCAGATGCTCTTTAGGAATAAATTCATAGTTTCTCAGAACCATTTCAACTTCAAATTGTTGTCCGGTGTGGCAAGTTGGGCCGAAGGGCCTGTTTCCACAGTGTATCCCTCCATGACTCTATGACTCTGACTAGCTATAATAACTGTATGAACATTCCAAGTTTTGTTGTCAAAATGCAGAACTAATATGATACAAAAAAACTTTAAAGATTAATTTGAATAAGGCAAAATAAAAAGAATAAGATTACTTTCATTTTAAAAATTAAACGACTAAGCTATAATTGATGTTAATGTTAGAAATTGGCTCATGAGCAATCCCACGTTTGCACAAGAAAGATGTGAGTAAGACATGTTGAAACAACAGGCAGTTGGTGTAGGTACACAAAAGCAGTATTATTAGGTTAATAGCAGTTCTATGTTCTAAACAAAGTATTTTATTAATTTAAAATTCACTCAGTAGGACTAAAACATTCAAATAATGTACCTTTCATTTTTGCCCGTTTGATTTACAAAAGATCTTGTGCATTTTGAGAATGCCCTGTTATGTTTTAATGCAATCTTCAAGAAAGAAATATTCAATAATTGCATGTTTAAATATGGGGTGGAAATACTATGAATAAAGTGCCCTTTCATTTATATAAGAACAGAGAATTGCAACAAATCTGCATATAATTAAAAAAATAAAAATAAAAGGTGAAAGAGTTGATATTTCCAGTATCATTAAAAGCAATTGTTGCTTGTTTTGATCTTCAATGGATGCAGTTATTAAGTGACTTAATGTTGTTATAAAACTATCTGACTTAGGAAAATGAGAGTCCTGGCTTTTGGTTTTTGCTTCTGAAGTTTGAGTTTATAGAGACAAAATCAGCAATTTAGCAACAAGAAAACTTGAAGCACATTTCCAAGAGAATAATAATCAGCCTGAGTGCTTCGCTATTCAACTGATACAAGGGATAAGACTATGAGAAATTTCAGCTTGTTACTTTTTGATTGATCTCAACCCAGTACACTTCCTTTCTCATTGTACAGCGAGTTCATTGATCTTTTATTCAAACAACCTTTGAGGTCACTGCCTAACCTAAAATTCATCTGCCTTTGCAATCTCAAACACTCTTTGGGGCAGATCACAAATTTTGGATTACGAAACCACATATTATTCTCTAAATAATATCTGGTAAAATTATTGGTATATTATTCCATCTGTTAATGCACTCAAAGAACCACTTTCCTTGCTATGGGTCAAATCTTTCCCTGTCCGTACAATAAGATCACTTTTTAGGTACACAAAAAAGCTGGAGAAATTCAGCGGGTGCAGCAGCATCTATGGAGCGAAGGAAATAGGCAACGTTTCGGCCCGAAACGTTGCCTATTTCCTTCGCTCCATAGATGCTGCTGCACCCGCTGAGTTTCTCCAGCTTTTTTCTGTACCTTCGATTCTCCAGCATCTGCAGTTCCTTCTTAAACAAGATCACTTTTTAGTTCATTTCCCAGGGACTCAGGCATAGCAGCGTTGGAGGTCAATCCTGAATTGCCCATGAGAATGTGATGATCGGCTATATTTTTTAATCCTGACAGAGCTTCTGGTGAAGTTACTCCCACAATGTTGTTACAATGCAAGTTCCAAAGTTTAGACCCATAGATGATATATTTGCAACTCCAGCTGGCAAATCTGCTGCCTCACAGCACCAGTGGCAGCATTCAATCCTGACCTTGGGTACCGTCTGCATGAGGTTTGCACCTTCTCCTTGTGGCCAGGTAGTTTTCCCCTGGGTGCTCTGGTTTCTTCACACCAAAGATCTGCAGGTTTCTAAGTTAATTGGCCTCTGTACATTCACCATATTGTGTAGCGAGTGGAGGAGAAAGTTGGGTACCTTGAAACCTGTTTAGTTTAGTTTAGAGATACAGCGCGGAAACAGGCCTTTCAGCCCACCGGGTCAGTGCCGACCAGCGATCCCCGCATAATAACACTATCCTACACCCACTAGGGACAATCTTTACAAGATTCAAGATTCAAGATTCAATTTAATTGTCATTTGGACCCCTTGAGGTCGAAACGAAATGCCGTTTCTGCAGCCATACATTACACACAAATAGACCCAAGACACAACATCATTTACATAAACATCCATCACACCACTGTGATGGAAGGCCAAAAAAACTTATCTCTCCACTGCACTCTCCCCCCCCCCCCCCCCGATGTCAGAGTCAAAGTCAAAGCCCCCGGCTGGCGATGGCGATTGTCCCGCGGCCATTAAAGCCACGCCGGGTGATGCGAGGTCGCACACTGGGTCTTGGTGTTAGAGCCCCCGGCGGGCGCTCGCAGAGTCCCGCGGCCATTCCAAGCCGCGCGGGGCGGTGATGTCAGGCCCCGCTCCAGGAGCTCTTCGACCCCGCAACTCGGGCGGGAGAAGTCGCCGTTGCGAGAGCCCTGAAAAGCGGTCTCCCTCCAGGGACCCGCGGGCTCCCGGTGCCGCCGTCCGCCAGACCCGCAGTTGCAGCCTCCGAATCTCCGGAGGTCGGGCCACAGCAGCAGCAGCGCTCCACCACCGCTCCACCCGCTCTGGACTCGGCCAGCTCCGCGACGGTGAGGTGAGTCATCGGCACCAGAGTCCCCGGTCTTCTCCTGTTGGAGGCCGCTCCTCGTTGCAGCCCCAACGACAACGGAGACCCGACAAAGAAAAGGTCGGGTCTCCCGTGCAGGGAGAGATTTAAAAGTTACCCCCTCCCTCCCACCCCCTCTCACACACACACCCCAACAAAAAATAACAAAAACTACATAGAAACATAGACAAAAAATAATAAAAACGCAGACGGGCTGCAGAGGCCGTTGCTGACGAGAGTCGCGCCGCCTACATTTGCATTTACATAGCCAATTAACCTACAAACCTGTACGGCTTTGGCGTGTGGGAGGGAACCAAAGACCTCGGAGAAAACCCACGCAGGTCACGGGGAGAACGTACAGACTCCATACAGACAGCGCCCGTAGTCGCGATCGAACCCGAGTCCCCGGCGCTATTGTTGCGCCACCATGGGTGTGATCGGGTGATCGACGGTCGACATGGAACTCTGTGGGGCATAGGGCCTGTTTCCATGCTTTAAACTTAATCTTTAAATTAAGTGACTATTGGCTGCTGTTAGTGATGCAGCATTTTGAGTTGACTGGTAATAGATATTGTGAGTTTGGGAAATGTTATCAAATAAAACTTGTCAAGTAAATGCAGTTAATAAAATATGCACACTGGTTATAGGGTGCCAATGATGGAGAGACTAACTATTCAAGTTCCTTGTACTGCTTTAATTGGAACTGCATTCTGGCCAGTGGGAGGCATGTTCCCTCACTCTCTTGAGGGCCCTCTAAATGGGAGAAAGGTTTTGGGGAGAAAGGGTGAGTGGGTCACTACACGATGCTAGCCTTTGACCTGACTTTGTAGCCAAGGCACTAGTGTTGCTGCAGATAGACACAAAAGGCTGCAGTAACAGCAGGACAGGCAGAGTCTCTGGAGAAAAGGAATGGGTGACATTTTGGGTCAAGGCATTTCTTTAGACTCCAGACTTAGAAACATGGAAACATAGAAAATAGGTGCAGGAGTAGGCCATTCGGCCCTTCAAGCCTGCACCACCATTCAATATGATCATGGCTGATCATCCAACTCAGTATCCTGTACCTGCCTTCTCTCCATACCCCCTGATCCCTTTAGCCACAAGGGCCACATCTAACTCCCTATTAAATATAGCCAATGAACTGGCCTAAACTACCTTCTGTGGCAGAGAATTCCAGAGATTCACCACTCTCTGTGTGAAAAATGTTTTTCTTATCTCGGTCCTAAAAGACTTCCGCCCTTATCCTTAAACTGTGACCCCCTTGTTCTGGACTTCCCCAACATCGGGACCAATCTTCCTGCATCTAGCCTGCCCAACCCCTTAAGAATTTTGTACGTTTCTATAAGACCCCCCCCGCAATCTTCTAAATTCTAGCGAGTACAAGCCGAGTCTATCCAGTCTTTCTTCATATGAAAGTCCTGCCATCCCAGGAATCAGTCTGGTGAACCTTCTCTGTACTCCCTCTATGGCAGAAATGTCTTTCCTCACATTAGGAGACCAAAACTGGATGCAATACTCCCGATGTGGTCTCACCAAACCCTGTACAACTGCAGTAGAACCTCCCTGCCCATCGACTTAAGACTAAGTAGTCTGAAGGAGGGTCTTGACTCGAAACGGCAAAAAATTACTTCTCTCCAGTGGTGCTGCCTGTCCCGCTGAGTTACTTGTGTCTATTTCTGGTGTAAACCAGCATCTGCAGATCCCTCCCTACTACTGTTGCTGGTCCAGTTTTAGTCAGTGATGATACCCAGGATTTTCATGATCAGGGACTTTGAAAATGATGATGATAGAAATGCATGGTTAGTCCTTCTCCTGATGGTCATTGTCTGATACATGGGTCATATTAATGTTACTTGCCTCCTTCTACCCCAGGCTTCAGTATTATCTATGTCTGACTGAACTTGGGTGGCAACTGCACTATTTACTGAGGAGCTGTAAATGGAAATGGAAATAGTTTAGTTTAATTTATTTTTGAGATACAGTGTGGAAACAGACCCTTCGACCCAGTCCGTGCCGACCAGCGATCACATAGAAACATAGAAACATAGGTGCAGGAATAGGCCATTTGGCCCTTCGAGCCTGCGCCGCCATTCAATATGATCATGGCTGATCATCCAACTCAGTATCCTGTACCTGACTTCTCTCCATACCCCCTGATACCTTTAGCCACAAGGGCCACATCTAACTCTCTCTTGAATATAGCCAATGAACTGGCCTCAACTACCTTCTGTGGCAGATGTATCGCACGTATCTATCCTATGCACTAGGGGCAATTTACAGGAGCTAATTATCCTACAAACCTGAATGTCTTTGGAGTGTAGGAGGAAACCAGAGCACCCGGTGGAAACCCACGCAGCCACAGGGAGAATGTGCAAAATCAGTACAGACAGCACCCATGTCTGTGCCCATGTACAGACATCAAACTCATGTCTCTGGTGCTATAAGGCAGCAAATCTACCGCTGCACCACTAAGCCGCCTCTTTTGGACAAATTGCACAAGGGATATGCCAGGTCATCAAGTTCCACATCATGCTGCACCCTTGTCCCTGTTTTTTTTGGAAAAGCCAAGTAATTACCATCTCCAGCAAGGGAGAGTCAGTCAACCTAGCCTTGACATTCATAGCATTGGTCAATGAGTAGGAGGCAGGGTGGGGCACATGACTCACACCAAACAGTCTGTTGTATGTAAACAAAATCATTTATATAAAAAGCTGGGTCTTGGAGTCATACAGACACACTGTATGGTAATACACCCTTTGGCCCACCATTACTTTGCTGACCATCCAAGTTTCTACCTAAAATTATTTTATTTTTTAGCATTCACCTTGTATCCTTCTATACCTTGGCAATTCATGTGCACCTTTAAATAGTTCTTAAACACTCTGCCTCCACTAAAGCTTCAGATAGTGTATTCCAGATTTCAACAACCCTCTTGGTGACATAAAATAATTTCCTGAGTCCTCTCGCCATCCCTTATTCTTTTCTTTACTGAGGTAATTCGATCCCTTTGAGTTAGATAGAACTCTTAAAATCGCAGAATCAGGGGACATGGGGAGATGGCAGGAGTGGGGTACTGAATGTGGATGATCAGCCATGATCAGTGAACGGCGGTGCTGGTTCAAAGGGCCAAATCACCTACTCCTGCATCTATTGTCTATTGTCTATAGCTACAAACAGTTCTGTAGAGTTGAGGCATTTCTCACTATCTTATCTATGCTCCTGTGGTGCGTGGGTCTCAAAAGGAGGCACGGTCCAGTGTTTGAGAAGCACCTTTATTGTATTCCTCCCGGTTGAAGGGAAGACGAAACCAGAGGAAGATGGCACCCAAACCCTGCCTTTTAAACCCTCCGGCTGAGGGCCGCCTCCGGACTGCACCACTCCTGTGCCGAGGGGTTCGGCAGTATAATGACACGACCCTTAGGAGCCACCACACTCCTCTTCATTTTATATACATCCATCAGATTACACCCTCAGCTTTTCCACTCCAAAGAAAACAAACCCAGCCCATCCAGTCTTTTCTCATAACTAATAAGCCCCATCCCAGCAATATGCTGGTAAATCTCCTCCGCACCTATCCAGCTCAGTCAATGCCTCCTTATAGGGTGGCTACAAGAACTGTACACAGTAGTCTATTTGTGGCCTATCCAATGTTTTATAGAGTTGTATAGTTGTACCGCAGGGCAGCACACTTGCGCATCTGATGGAGCTTCTGGTTCACAGCATCAGAGAACCGGGTTCGATCCTGACCTCAGATGCTGTCTGTGTGGAGTTTGCACATTCTCCCTCTTGACCACATGGGTTTCCTCCAACAGGGGGCACCGGTTTCTTCCCACATCCCAAAGATGTGTGTATCTGTAGGTTAATTAGCCTCTGTAAATTGCCCCTAGAAGATAGAGAGTTAATGCAAAAGTAGGATAGCATTGAACTAGTGTGAACGGGTGATTGCTGGTCAGTGCGGACTCGGTGGGTCAAAGGCCTGTTCCTATTGCTGTAACTCTGGAAATTAAAACTGAAGCTACCATGACCTATGAGAGAGAAGCGAGTGTCACCAAACTTCTGAATTCTCTGGGGTGGAACCCTCTCCAAGACAGACGTGAAGCTCACCGTTTGACCTGTTTTTACAAAATGTTAAATGGTCAGCTCGACGTAGACTACAAGACCTACACCAAACCCAAACCAATTAGGAGCAGACGAGGGCATTCGATCCAATTTGTGATCCCAGCTACAAAGACAGATGTTTACAGCAATTCGTTCTTCCCCTGCACAATTAAAGCATGGAATAATCTCCACCCAACTATAGTTACTCAACCAGATGCAACTAAATTTAAAGTAGCTCTTTCTTCCCAATAACCATTTCTGGCTTAAGTCCTCCCTCCACCACCTCCAGTTTAAATTCCATTTGGAATATTTTGGAGGACCAAGAAACCAAGAGCCAAGAAACCAAGACCTCAATATTCTTGTATTCTGAATGAAAATTGGTGCCATTCTGTTACCCACAGACTTCAAATCTGACTCTATGGTATTTCCCCTACTGTAAACATGTTTTACTTTCAACTGCAAAATGAAAACAGCCATACACAGCTCTAGAAAGTTAGACATACACAAATGATTCCTTTTTAGAGATTCACTAAGGCAGTACCCCCCCCCCCCTTTGGAAACCATGTAGTTAGCATTGATTACAACTCTTGTAGAGCATGTGCCTCATTGCAGCATTTCTCATCTGCTGTCCTTACAGCTCATAACTGGGTCATGATCCATTGCAACAGGGGGTATGCTTTGTCATCACAGACCATCTGGATTTTTTTTCTTGAAAGAGATCAAGCAGGGCAGACTTCCTCAGGACAAAAGCGTCATGGCAACTTCCTGCAAACCTGGGATTGGCAGGCAGAATCTTTACATCTGGACACGCACAATCTGGACATTCAGCCAGTGCAAATCCTTCCTATGCAAAAATCCCGTTTGTGTGTGTGGGATGGGGCTGTGGGATGGGGGCTGCTATTGGTTCTGTAGGACTATGTAATGTTACATGAGTGCCACCTATTGTACCCTGTACTTTGGCAACTCAGGCAACCTCAGAATAAAAATGATAAAGCAATTCCTCCAAAACTCCAGCTCTTTTTGTGTGTGTGTGTGTGTGTGTGAATATGTCAGGCACAGAAATAATGGCCTCAGAATGGAGTAAAATGGAATAGCCTGCTACATAGTTCTATTATTTGTGCTGCGTGGTTTTTGCTTAGATTTCTTGTCATTATAATAATATCAGCTTGATTGTGGGAACATGATAATAATCATTTGTATAAAATGGGCTTTGAAAGTGACAGTAAAACTGGTAATTATACATAAAATAAAATTAATAGAGTTAAAGATATGTAAAATATTGACAGCTGAATTCTTACTTTGACTAACTAGTGAAAGCCTTTGACTTTGGTTTTATTCTGCATGTAATAATTATGGGTGCAATACGTTAAGTAAATAACAATTATTTTCATGCTATTTAACTTCTTAGTTTGTTGTAATGCTTTCAAATTTACCGAAATTCTTTTAACAATTTGCCATTCTTTTTCAAGTGAAATTTCTTTTCGTAACAAGAAATTGTTCTGATCATTACCATCAGATTCAAAGAAGGCACCGATTCAAAGAGATCACTTTAATCTGGGCCTTACTTTATTTTCATCATATATGCTGATGATAAATAATGCTAATCCTGCAATGATAATAGATTTTTCTCTATTAATGTGCAAATTGATGAGAATGCTGAAGTTTCCTGTTTTTGATAATCAAAGCATTCTCTAATACATAAATCCTACTGGGAAGGCAATTATGCTGAGAAGTCGGCCTGCTGTGTCTACCATATTCATTCAGTTCGATGGCAAGCAATATCCAATTTTGAAATGTAATTTCCCTCTCTGAGATCTTAACCACAAAACAAACTGCTGGAGGTAAAGAGCTGGACGATGATTTGGGCCCAGACATGGCATCAATCCTGATTCAGTCTTGATCCCATGTGTCAACACATTCTTTTACCACAGATGCATCCTTGCCCGTTGAGTTACTCCAGCAGTTTGTTCTATGTCCCATATTGCAGCAACTGCCATGCCTTGTGTCAGCATAAAATGTAGATACTCCATGACATCCCAAGCCAAATCCAAGAGATGGTGCACTGTTAGACGTGCCATTTTTCAATGACATAGAAATATAGAAAATAGGTGCAGGAGTAGGCCATTCGGCCCTTCGAGCCTGTACCGCCATTCAATATGATCATGGCTGATCATCTAACACAGTATCCTGTACCTGCCTTCTCTCCATACCGCCTGTTCCCTTTAGCCACAAGGGCCCCATCTAACTCCCTCTTAAATATAGCCGATGAACTGGCCTCAACTACCTTCTGTGGCAGAGAATTCCAGAGATTCACCACTCTCTGTGTGAAAAAAGTTTTCCTCATCTCGGTCCTAAAAGATTTCCCCCTTATCCTTAAACTGTGACCCCTTGTTCTGGACTTCCCCTAACATCGGGAACAATCTTCCTGCATCTAGCCTGTCCAACCCCTTAAGAACTGAGACATTAGGAGAGATGGTCCTTCTTATTATGCCTCTGTGATATTGTGAAATGCAACATTAATTCAAGTTGCTATAAATTTCCAGGCTACATTTCTCAAATAGATTAAACAACAACTCACCCTGCAGTACCCATAGAAATATATTGATTTTAACTTCCATAATGAATCAACAGAAATAAGCTGAGGACTGTAATAGACAGTGGGTCTACAACACCAACCTTACGCTTCGATTTAAGTTGAAAACTACCCAATTAAAGTAATTTAAAGTTTTGCTGTTGGTTTGGGTCTTGCCTCAGCAGTTTCTGCCAATTTCCTCCATAGTCCATAGCTCCCCGTGAACTGATTAAATCTGTGGTAAACATGAACTCGCATCTTTATGTACTGCTGCTTAAGATTTACCTTACCCAAAGCCGCATGAAAGATTGTATGGAAAATACAAATCTACTTGTTAAATGTACCCATGATAACAGGTCAAAGACCATTGTTATTTCTGCACCCATGCAGAACTCACTGACTTCATCCATTTCACCACTAACTTCAGTCCGGCACTCAAATTGACCTGGGCCATTTCCGACATCTCCCTACTGTTTCTTGACCTCAATATCTCCATCGCAGGTAACAGACTACTAACCGACATCTACTACAAACCCACTGACTCCCATGGCTATCTGGACTACACTTCTTCCCACCCTGCATCATGTAAGGACTCCATCCCCTACTCCCAATTCCTCCGTCTGCACCACATCTGCATGCAGGATGAGATGTTCCAAACCAGGGCATCGGAGATATCCTCATTCTTTAGGGAACGGTGGTTCCCCTCTTCTACTATAGATGAGGCTCTCACCAGGGTCTCTTCAATATCCCGTAGCTCCGCTCTCACTCCCCATCCCCCCCACTCGTAACAAGGACAGAGTCCCCCTTGTCCTCACCTTCCACCCTACCAGCCGTCACATACAACAGAAATCCTCCGACATTTTCGCCACCTCCAACGGGATCCCATCACTGGCCACATCTTCCCATCTCCTCCCCTTTCCGCTTTCCGCAGAGACCACTCCCTCCATAATTCCCTAGTCAATTTGGCCCTTCCCACCCAAACCAACCTCTCTCCTGGTACTTTCCCTTGCAACCACAGGAAATGCTACACTTGTCGCTTTACCTCCCCCCTCGACTCCATTCAAGGACCCAAGCAGTTTTTGCAGGTGAGGCAGAGGTTCACCTGCAGCTCCTCCAACCTCATCTATTGCATCCGCTGCTGCAGGTGTCAACTGCTTTACATCGGTGAGACCAAGTGTAGGCTTGGCAATCGCTTCGCCCAACACCTCCGCACAGTTTGCATTAACCAATCCGATCTCCCGGTGGCTCAACATTTCAACTCCCCCTCCCATTCTGTATCTGACCTTTCTGTCCTGGGCCTCCTCCATGGCCAGAATGAGTCCCATCGCAAATTGGAGGAGCAGCACCTCATATTTCGCTTGGATAGTTTACACCCCAGCGGTATGAACATTGACTTCTCCAATTTCAGGTAGTTCCTGTTTTCTCCTTTCGCCTCGACTTCCCAGCTCTCCCACAGCCCACTGTCTCCGCCTCTTCCTTTTTTCTTCCCGCTCCCCCCCCCCCCCACCCCCACATCAGTCTGAAGAAGGGTCTTGATCTGAAACGTCACCTATTCCTTCTCTTCATAGATGCTGCCTCACTCGCTGAGTTTCTCCAGCATTTCTGTCTACCTTCGATTTTTCCAGCATCTGCAGTTCTTTCTTAAATAAATAGTTCTGTCTATAGTCGCCTTTTGATGCTTTCTCACAGATTAACTATACGTTATTTTCTATTTAGAAATTTTGAATTTAATTCTAGTTATTGACGAAGTTCAATTATGCATCCCAATTAATCTCAATGTCAAACACCACTATACTCTTAGTCATTGTTATTCTAGAATTGACAGCAATTGGATCCGAGCAACTCATGTGAAAAAAAAGACATAAAGTGCTGGCATAACTCAGCGGGTCAGGCCGCATCTCTGGAGAACATGGATAGATGATGTTTTGGGTTGGGATCTCAGTTCAGACTGAAGCGTATTTGTTCAACTATCCAATTATCTCCTAGAACAAGAAACAGAGCAGTGGGTGAATCTCAAGGGGTAGGGGAATGGGCTATTGATTCAGATTCAGATTCAATTTTAATTGTCATTGTCAGTGTACAGTACAAAGACAACGAAATGCATTTAGCTTCTCCCTGGAAGAGCGACATAGCAAACGATTTGTTTGAAATAAATAATAATAAGGTGTCTGGGGGGGGGGGTGGTGATTGGCAGTCACCAAGGTATGTTGTTGAGTAGAGTGACAGCCGCCGGAAAGAAGCTGTTCCTCGACCTGCTGGTTCGGCAATGGAGAGATCTGTAGCGCCTCCCGGATGGTAGGAGGGTAAACAGTCCATGGTTGGGGTGAGAGCAGTCCTTGGCGATGCTGAGCGCCCTCCGCAGACAGCGCTTGCTTTGGACAGACTCGATGGAGGGGAGCGAGGAACCGGTGATGCGTTGGGCAATTTTCACCACCCTCTGCAATGCCTTCCAGTCGGAGACAGAGCAGTTGCCATACCATGCTGTGATGCAGTTGGTAAGGATGGTCTCGATGGTGCAGCGGTAGAAGTTCACCAGGATCTGAGGAGACAGATGGACCTTCTTCAGTCTCCTCAGGAAGAAGAGACGCTGATGAGCCTTCTTGATCGGAGTAGAGGCATTGTGGGTCCAAGAGAGGTCATCGAAGATGTTGACTCCCAGGAACCTGAAGCTAAAAACACGTTCCACCTCCGTCCCGTTAATGTGGATGGGGGTGTGCGTGCCGCCTCTGGACTTCCTGAAGTCTACAATGAGCTCCTTGGTCTTCTTGGAGTTAAGGGCCAGGTTGTTGTCAGCGCACCATGCTGCTAAGTGCTGGACCTCCTCCCTGTAGGTCAGCTCATCGTTGTTGCTGATGAGGCCAATCACCGTTGTATCATCTGCATACTTGATGATGGTGTTAGTGCCATGTACAGGTGTGCAGTCATAGGTGAAGACGGAGTAGAGGAGGGGGCTCAGCACACAGCCCTGTGGAACGCCGGTGTTCAGGGTGAGGGTTGAAGAGGTGTGCTTGTCTAACCTCACAGACTGGGGTCTGTTGGTTAGAAAGTCCAGTATCCAGTTGCAGAGTGAGGGGTCGATGCCCAGGTTACCGAGTTTGGTGATCAGTTTTGATGGTATAATGGTGTTGAATGCTGAGCTGTAATCGATGAACAGCATTCTTACGTAAGTGTCTCTGTTGTCGAGGTGGGAGAGGGCGGAGTGAAGTGCCGTTGAGATGGCATCCTCCGTACTCCTGTTCTTGCGGTAGGCAAACTGATAGGGATCCAGTGTGGGGGGTAGGCAGCTTTTGAGTTGTGCCAGGACAGCCTCTCGAAGCACTTGGTGATGATGGGGGTAAGTGCAACTGGGCGGAAGTCGTTGAGGCTTGCCGCAGTGGAGTGTTTTGGCACTGGCACATTCCTCCACAATGATTTGGGCAAATCAACACTAGACATGTGTAGTGTACACCCTATTAATAACATCTCTCTCTGGTTCACTCAAATCTTTACCTTTTAATATGGGGAAAACAGAATTCTAATGGAAATTCACTTCAATAATTACTAAAGGTTTGGTTCCCAGACTATCTGATTGATCATGGTTGTAAATAAATTATTGCAAAAGAGGAACCAAAAATAATGTTTAGTTTACTTTAGTTTAGTTTAGTTTAGTTTAGTTTAGTTTAGAGACACTGACCCTTCTGCTGAGTCTACACCAATCATTGATCACCTGCACATTAGTTCTATGTTATCCCACTTTTGCATCCTGCACATGAGGCACGATTTACAGAAGCCAATTAACGTTCGGTCACAGGACGAGCGTACAAACTCCGCACAGACAGCACCCATCGTCATGATCAAAACTGGGTCTCTGCTGCTGTGAGGCAGCAGCTCCACTGTGCTGTCCTATCCAAGATATAATGTTTGCATCAAATTTCCTTGCTAAAAGCACATAAGGCTGCCATATCACATTTTGAGAAACAGTTAGTACTTTGCATCCTTCTGAAACAAACACTGAATTTTTCAACTTCAGGTAAATTGATTTTATGCTTTGGAGGCTGCAGACCACCTGAGGTTTACTTAACTTAACATCTGAGTTGCTGATTGGTCAGCAAAACATTATGGTTTGACATAGTTGGCACCTAAAATTAGGTTCCACTGTACTGTTTTGTACTGTATTAACTTCTAATAAAAAAAACAACAACAAAAAAAACCAACAAAAAAAAACATTTGTCTCTAATTCTAAAGCTAGTTAATTTCCAAGCACTATGGAAGTCAACTGAATCAAATGTAGTCACAATATATAGGGTGGCATGGTGGTAGAGATGTTATCTTACAACGACAAAGACCCGGGTTTGATCCTGACTGCGGGTGCTGTCTACAATGGAGTTTGTACGTTCGCCCTGTGACCCTCATGGGTTTGCTCCAAGATCTTCAGTTTCCACCCACACTCCAAGGATGTACAGGTCTGTAGGTTAATTTACTTGGTATAAATGTATATCGTCCCTAGTATGTGTAGGAAAGTGTTAATGCGAGGATTGCTGTCCAATACACAGATTAGAGTCTCAATGAATCAGTTTTCATTTTGTTTCTAATTTTCCCAGGAAACAAACTTTTAAAGATGTGAACCTAATTGTGAGTGCCGTGCATTTGCACAACATGAGTGATAATAAGTATAACCAATCTGTTCACATCACTGCCTTGTCAGGCGCAACAGTGCATTTGAACTATGTACATCTTTTCTCACTGGCTTACAGATGATTGTTGAATTTTAATGTTCCTAGAGTCACAATGATACACTGTGGAATCAAACCCTTCAGCCCAACTTGCCCTCACCAGCCAACATGTCCCAGCTACACTGCAACATGTCCCAGTCCCACCTGCCTGCGTTTGGTTCATAGCACGCCAAACCTGTCCTATTCATGTACCTGTCTAACTGTTTCTTAAATATTAGGATAGTCCCTGCCTCAACTACCTCCTCTGGCAGCTTGTTCCATACACCCAAATCAGAGAATTAACAAGACTCCCAGGTTGTTATGATAAGAAGTATTGAAATTAGAAGTATTGAAATTTGAGTATAGAAGCTGGGATGTAATCTTAAAATTGTACAAGGCATTGGTGAGACCAAATCTGGAGTATGGTGTACAATTTTGGTCGCCCAATTATAGGAAGGATGTCAACAAAATAGAGAGAGCACAGAGGAGATTTACTAAAATGTTGCCTGGGTTTCAACAACTAAGTTACAGAGATAGGTTGAATAAGTTAGGTCTTTATTCTCTGGAGCGCAGAAGGTTAAGAGGGGACTTGATAGAGGTCTTTAAAATGATGAGAGGGATAGACAGAGTTGATGTGGACAAGCTTTTCCCTTTGAGAATAGGGAAGATTCAAACAAGAGGACATGACTTCAGAATTAAGGGACAGAAGTTTAGGGGTAATATGAGGGGCAACTTCTTTACTCCGAGAGTGGTAGCGGTGTGGAATGAGCTTCCAGTGGAAGTGGTGGAGGCAGGTTCATTGGTATCATTTAAAAATAAATTGGATAGGCATATCGATGAGAAGGGAATGGAGGGTTATGGTATGAGTGCAGGCAGGTGGGACTAAGGGGGAAAAAGTTGTTCGGCACGGACTTGTAGGGCCGAGATGGCCTGTTTCCGTGCTGTAATTGTTATATGATTAAATCCATTATATATTGTATTTGTGTGGGATTCAGGATTACCAGATGGCGAAAGGTAAATCTCAACCACATGGCTGAATTTATAGGTATACTTCCAAAGATGGATTTAGAACGATGTCCCATTTTCTCCATAGGTTGGTACTCTTAAACATTTATTGCTATATCATCATTAGGCTAAAATGGAAAAGTAAAATCAAGATGTTCTTTTTCACACAAATCTGGTAGGAATCTGGACTTCGCTTCCTGAAAACAAATAGGCTGCAAGTCTGTGGTTTCTAAATTAATCAATCTTTTTAGGACTGAGTTTGACAGATTAGTTGGAAAACAACCAAAAGAGTTAAGGAGCAAACGTGGAAGAGTAGAAGTGCAGATCTCTCATAATCTAATAACCAAGTGGGGCAAACTCTGCTGTTTCTGTTGCTAACATGAGAGTTACATTAATTTGCCGTTTTTGGAATAATAAATCTTATATCGCACAATTACAGACTATTGCAAGTGATTCACTTCTGCATGAGCTTCAGTTCACAGCTAAGCATCGTCTAATTTAAGAAATAAACAAATATATTGCTAAGACTCTTACTCCCAGTGCAGGGATTTACTCAAAATGGGCTAGATACCTAAATAACCCACGTAGAATAACTCAGAAATATATACAGAAAATGCTTGAAACACTCTGATGGCATCTGTGGAAAAGGAAAGAAACTATTTCTGATCTTATCAGAATTGGGAAAAGGTAACTCAGTAAGGTTAAAGGAAACTTAATGGTAAGATGATGGCTGAATGGGTTGCTGTACAGGTGAGTAAATAAACAGCAGGATAACTTTCTGAGTTGGGACTTTTTGCGTTGGGACTTTTTGAGTTGGGACTCTTTTTCAGCATAATCAGGTCCCCACCCAAAACATCACCTTTAGTTTAGTTTAATTTAGTTTAGAAATACATTGTGGAAACAGGCCCTTCGGCCCACCGAGTCCGCAATGACCATCGAATCCTGAACATGAACACTACCCTACTGAAACTATGGACAATTTTACATTTGCACCAAGCCAATTAACCTACAAATCTGTACGTCTTCACAGTGTGGGAGGAAACCAAAGATCTTGGAGAAAACCCACGCAGGTCACGGAGGGAACGTGCAAACTCCACACAGACAAACACCCATCATCAGGTTCAAACCCGGGTCTCTGGCGCTGTAAGGCAGTAGTTCTACCGCTATGCCACTGTACTGCCCCAGCAGTCACCTATCCATGTTCTGCAGAGAAGCTGCTTAACCTGTTGAGTTACTCTGGCACTTGTATCTTTTTTTGTAAACCAGCATATGCAGTTCTTTGTATCCACAAGTTCAACTGGGACTTTACCCTAGAAGGATGAGGGGACACCTCATTGAAACTGATCGAATAGTGGAACGCTTGGATAGAGTGGAGAGGATGTTTCAACTAGTGGGAGAATCTAGGACTAGAGGCCACAGCCTCAGAATTAAAGGACGTTCCTTTAACAAGGAGATGTGGAGGAATTTATTTAGTCAGAGGGTGGTGAATCTGTGGAATTCTTTGCCATAGAAGGCTGTGGAGGCCGTCAATGGATATTTTTAAGGCAGTGATACCAAGCGCAAACTCGGCGATCGTTTCGCTGAATACTCTGCGCTCAGTCTGCTTGAATCTACCTGATCTCCCGGTTGCTCAGCACTTTAACTCCCCATCCCATTCCCAATCTGAACTTTTGGTCCTAGGCCTCTTCCATTGTTAGAGTGAGGCCCAGTGCAAATTGGAGGAACAGCACCTCATATTTTGCACTTGCTTTCCCTCTCTTTCCATCCCCTCCCCCTTCCCGGTTCTCCCACCAGTCTTACTGTCTCTGACTACATTCTGTCCCGCCCACTCCCCTGACATCAGTCTGAAGAAGGGTCTCGACCCGAAACGTCATCCATTCCTTCTCTCCAGAGATGCTGCCTGTCCCATTGAGTTACTCCAGCATTTTGTGTGTAACACAGATAGATTCTTGATTAGTATGCATGTTAGGAGTTATGGGGAGAAAGCAGGAGGATGGGGTTAGGATGGAGTGATAGATCAGCCATGATTGAGGGGCGGAGTAGACTTGATGGGCCGAATGGCCTAATTCTGCTCCTAACTCATGACCTTATGACCTTATGAGGAGGAGACTGAGAGATGGCCATATAAAAACATAGAAACATAGAAATTAGGTGCAGTAGTAGGCCATTCGGCCCTTCGAGCCTGCACCGCCATTCAATATGATCATGGCTGATCATCCAACTCAGTATCCCGTACCTGCCTTCTCTCCATACCCCCTGATCCCTTTAGCCACAAAGGCCACATCTAACTCCCTCTTAAATATAGCCAATGAACTGGCCTCAACTACCCTCTGTGGCAGAGAGTTCCAGAGATTCATATGGAGGGGCATATGGAGGTTTACAAAATTATCTGGTGGAAGGATATTATTGTTACAGTCTTTTTCCCTTCCCAGGGAATCTAAAACTAGGGGACATAAGGTTAAAGGGAAAGGAAAACAAATTAAGGGGGATCTGAAATGCAGGTTCTTGATACAGAGAATGGTGGGGTTTTCAAAACAGCAGCCAGAGGGAGTGGTAGAGGTGGGTACAGTCAGTATGGTTAAAAGATGTGTGGACAGGTACATAGAAAGGAAAGATTTTGAGGGACATGGGCCAACTTTTAATTTAGTTTAGTTTAATTTAGTTTAGTTTAGTTTAGCTGTGAGGTAGCAACTCTACCGCTGTGCCACTGTGTTGCTGAAATGTAGTCAAATGGGATTAGCTCAAGAAGCCATCTTGGCCAGCATGGATGAGTTGATCCCAAGGGACCGTTTCCATGCTGTATGACTCTAAATCAATGTCTCACCAAGTTGCAGATGATGCTGCTTCGATCACTATAGTGGAGTCCAATGGCAGACCCTGCTTTGTGGAAAGGTCGAATGGCAGACCCAACTTGTGGCAGGTCAACTTGTGGAATTAGGTGCAACACTAGCAAGTTTGCGAATGACACAAAGCTGGGTGGCAGTGTGAACTGTGAAGAGGATGTTAGGAGGTTGCAGGGTGACCTGGACAGGTTGAGTGAGTGGGCAGATTTGATTTGATTTGATTTGATTCAATTTATTGTCATTGCACTTTTCAGTGGAACAAAATGGTTTAGCCTGCAGTCATAACATAGAATAAATAACAAACACTCAACACAATTTAAAGTCCCAAAGTCATTGTCTCTTCCCTCCTTGCTCCCCCTCTGCGCTGAGGCAATCCAAGCCTCCAATGTTGTGACCCCGCCGGGTGATGGTAGGTAAGTCCCGCGGCTGAATCCGTGCTCCGCAAACGGGCCGGTTCAAACTCCACCGCCCGGGGCGGTCGAAGCTGCCGAAGCGTGGCAGATGCAGTATAATATAGATAAATGTGAGGTTATCCACTTTGGCTGCAAAAACAAGGGGGAAGATTATTATCTCATAGGGATTAGGTTAGGTATGGGGAGGTACAGAGAGACTTGGGTGTCCTTGTACACAAGTCACTGAAAGTTGGCATGCAGGTACAGCAGACAGTGTATTGTATTCAAATTTTTTTATTGTCATTGTCTCAATTAGAGGCAACAAAATGAATTTTCCTTGCAGGCAGTATCATAAAAATAAATAAATAATAAATAATAATACATGTTAAAAATAAAATTGAATTGAATTAAAAAAAACAAAAGCACAAACACAGAAAGTCCACAACACAACACAAAGCAGTGGCACCAAGGTGAGGAAGGCACCATAGTCCAGCCAGCCTCCCCTCTGATCTTCCCAGATGTTTATCCGTGGTCTGGGCCTTCTGAGCACCCACAGTCGCCGCACCGGGCGGCCCGATTTTCAGGCCCTCACGCCGGGCTGGTGGAACGCCGACGCCGATCCCCGACGGTGAACATCCTCCTCCTCAGTGGCCCGGACCTCCTGATCAGCCGCCTCCCGCAGCTCCCGAGTCCGCAGCTACCGAGTCCGCAGCTCCCGAGTCCGCAGCTCCCGAGTCCGCAGGCCGAGCCAGGCGGAGTCGCAGGACCCCGCGTTGTTGATCAGCGCCGCCCGCGTTGGGAGCTCCGCAAACCGCAGCTCCATGATGTCGGTGCAGCAGGTCCAGCACTCCGGGCTCCAGATGGCGATCCCCGGTAAGGCATCGCCAGCCCCGCGATGTTACAGCGCTGTCCCGCCGCTGCTGGAGCTCTGGTCGATCCCGGCAGGAAAGGCCGTGCCAGTGAAGAAAGCTAATGGAATCTTGGCCTTCATAACAAGAGGATTTCAGTATAGGAGTAGAGAGTTTCTTCTGCAGTTGTATGGGGCTCTGGTAAGACCACATCTGGAGTATTGTGTACAGTTTTGGTCTCCTAATTTGAGGAAGGACATCCTTGGGATTGAGGCAGTGCAGCGTAGGTTCACGAGATTGATCCCTGGGATGGCGGGACTGTAATAGGAGGAAAGATTGAAAAGACTAGGCTTGGATTCAATGGAGTTTAGAAGGATGAGGGGGATCTTATAGAAAGATATAAAATAATAAAAGGTGTTTTTGATGATGTATTTATCAAATTTAATTATATATGAAAAACATTTTTTAATTAATAAAAATTAAGAATGTTTTATTTTTTAATTATTTTTTTATTATTCTTGTACAATCCCACTGTAGAGTGTGTGTCAAAGATGATTCCAAATGCAACATCAGTAAAAATGTCAGCCACTGCATTCTTAGACAAGATGTCATACTTAAGGCAAGAAAACATAAACAAATGCTCTTCGTGAGGTGAGGAAAAACACCTTGAGGGTTATTCACAAAATCATATCTATCCATGAGTCAGAAATCAAACACAGAAAGCAAAGGTGTACATCTGTTTTTAAGAAAACCTGTTTTTTCGAGGTCAGAAAAAGGCAAATTCTTCTGTTTGTTTGATCCACGTCTAGCAGCAAAACCAACTTATAATTTACCCTGCTTCTTCCCTGAGCCTATAATTAAAGGAATGCTTCATATCTTGTTTAATTTACTCCCTTCCCCTCTAGTAGCTGTGAGGTTTTGTGCCTGCTGATTCTTGTCCCTTTTAGTACTTTGCCCCAGAGGGCATTTCTCACACTATTAATTGATATCAAGGGTTCCCAACCTGGGGTAATTTTACCCCCAGGGGGTAAATTTCACCTACCCAGGGGGTAAATTTGTTGATTCTGGATTTGTACATATTTTTTCTCATTGACTGCCTGTGTTTGCTTCTGTTCATCATTAAATGAAATAACATTGTTATGGGCTATTAAAGTTGCCAGGGCTAAACGGGATGAAAAAGGTTGGGAACCCCTGGATTATACCTGGCCATATGGTCATATAATCCTCACCTAAAAATCCATGCACACATGTCACAGGCCTTAGTGAAAGCCCTGGTTTGGAAAGCCATGAACCTCCCACCCCTTTTTGCTCCGTGGCTCAACACCATAATAAAGCAGAGCTACTGAATACAAACTGACATTTGAGTCTATAATTATAGCCCAGAAACTGTAATCTATAGGAGGATGCACGTTGAAGCGTTGAAGTGGATGAAGGGTCTCTTGGAAAACCTTCAAGCAGCGCACAGGGGCCAAGATATTGCTCACGGTAAATTAGGCCATACACTGATCTTTCTTCTGTGATATCCTGATATCCTGAAATGAGTTTAGGAACTAGTTGCTGTTGGGGTTAGATCTTTGGTGGGGGGGGGGGGTCAAAGGACAGAGGAACATGAGCGGGAGAGGGGGTTGCTGGTCAACAATCAATGACTGGGATGGGGTGGTGTAGTGAACTGGGAGATATCAGTTGAAGAAAGCTGATTAGGGATATGATCTAGTTTGGCTGGGGAGAAGATTCACGAGGGCAGCTGCAGAGATGATTGGATTAGGCTATGGGAGAAGATTGTAGTAAGAGGTTTGGAGATGAAGGAGGACATTGAGAGAGTTTGATCCAAGAAATGGGGGAAGTTTCTAACTGTATCTTTCTCCTGCACAAAGATGGTAAATAATGGTGGATGGTGTACATTGCTGTGATGTTGTGGGAGAGAGTGCTGGCATCTACAATGGATACAGATGCAATACTAATCTATACTGCCTTATTTTATGATGTCTGAATGCAATGAAGCATCCTAGTGCCCAACACCTACCAATGCTATCATGGAACATTGAAAGAATGTAGAAACGTACAGGACAGGGACACGGTCACATGATGCCAAGCTGAACTAAACTCATCTGCCTTCACATGATCCATACCCTTCCATTCCCTGCATATCCATGTGCCTATCTAAAGGCTCTTAAATGGTACTATCATATCTGTCTCCACCACCACCCCCGGAAGTGTGTTCTGTAATAAAAGCCTGCCCCTCACATACCTCAACTTTGCCCATTTCATCTTAATGCTACGCCCTCCAGTCTTTGACATTTCCACACTCGGAAAAAAGTTCTGACCGTCTACTCTATGCATGCCTCTCGTCGCATGGAAAGATTCAACATCCAACAGGAAAGACGAGGAGACTGCACACCAAATCCCACTATGGATTGTACATTTATTGTTCAGGCTTAAAATTTAAGAAATTTCAGGGCGTTTGTCTTTTATTTTAAAATTTGAAGAAAATACGTATTCAGTCCACACTCCAACAAATTCCTGAGATTTCTGCTGTCAGAAGATTTAAAATAGAGCTGCATTCAATTGAAAATGAAATACTTCAACCCATTGTGATTGAAAGATGCTAATCTGATTGAGAGTCAACATTGACGCACGAGAAGGAAATAGGTTTGAAACCCTTAAACTATTGTTATGAAATCAAATTTCACTCAGAGGTTACCAGCTGAGTGCACTGGAAAAGTGGACAATGGTTAGTGTCCACTTGCAAATGTTTTTATAGTTTACAAAATAAATAATCTCTTGATTGTACGTTTGGTAGATTCCACACACGCTTTGGTCAATCTTTAATTGGAATAACGGGGACAAACGTAGCCTCTTTTTAAAAAGCTACTAATGTGAAATGGCAACATGTATCCCAGTTATTCACTTCTGAAATTCATGAAACATAGAAACATAGAAAATAGGTGCAGGAGTAGGCCATTCAGCCCTTCGAGCCTGCACCGCCATTCAATATGATCATGGCTGATCATCCACTCAGTATCCTGTACCTGCCTCCTCTCCATACCCCCTGATCCCTTTAGCCACAAGGGCCACATCTAACTCCCTCTTAAATATAGCCAATGAACTGGCCTTAACTACCTTCTGTGGCTGAGAATTCCAGAGATTCACCACTCTCTGTGTGAAAAATGTTTTTCTCATCTCGGTCTGAAAATAATTCCCTCTTATCCTTAAACTGTGACCCCTTGTTCTGGACTTCCCCAAACATTGGGAACAATCTTCTGTCCAACCCCTTAAGAATTTTGTAAGTTTCTATAAGATCCCCCCTCAGTCTTCTAAATTCTAGCGAGTACAAGCCGAGTCTATCCAGTCGTTCTTCATATGAAAGTCATGACATCCCAGGAATCAGTCTGGTGAACCTTCTCTGTACTCCCTCTATGGCAAGAATGTTTTTCCTCAGATTAGGTGACCAAAACTGTACGCAATACTCCAGGTGTGGTCTCACCCAAGACCCTGTACAACTGCAGTGGAACCTCACTGCTCCTATACTCAAATCCTTTTGCTATGAAGTGCCTTTCAAAAACAGATGACATTCATGTATACTACTCTATTGCAGTTTCACCACCCAGAAATAAGGGTGTATTTGTGTCCAGTTTTGATGTCTCACAAAATGACACGTGTCTGTGAGACTAATATCTTGCATTAAATACCTTGGTTATTAAAAGAGTTGGCCAACAACACTTTAGAAAAAAAATAGACTATGGGTTAATATAGTTTTGTTAAATAAAAATGGGTTAGATAGCATTCCAGTTAACAAGTATGTTAGATTAATTAATACTAAAGAAGACTAATTCAAACATGTGTAGAGTCAGATCTAAATTGGGAGGTGAATAGTTTTTCCAAAAGCAATGGATCTCTTGACTCAAACATTTTGAACTACTTCACACAACAGCCGGATATGCTTTTGCAAAGTAGACAACAGTACATACAATTCAACCCCAAAGTACTGGGTTCCATCAATTGGATGCCCTCTGGTCCTCGATTCCCCTACTCTGGGCAAGAGACTAAGTGCATCAGCACGATTTATTCCTCTCATAATTTTATACACCTCTATAAGATCACCTCTCATCCTCCTGCGCTCCAAGGAATAGAGACCCAACCAACCCAACCTCTCCCAATAGCTTAGAGCCTCTAGACCTGGCAACATCCTCGTAAATATTATCTGAAGCCTTTCAAGCTTGACAATATCATTCCTATAACATGGTGCCCAGAACTGAGCAAAATATTCTAAATGCGGTCTCACCAACATCTTATGCAACTGCAACATGACTTCTCAACTTCTATACTCAATACTCTGACTGGTGAAGGCCAATGTGCCAAAAGCCTTTTTGACCACCTTATCTACCTGCAACTCGACCTTCAAGGAAGGGATCTACCTGCACTACTAGATCCCTCTGCAACACTCCCCAAAGGCCTACCATTCATTGTGTAGGTCCTGCCCCAAAATACAACACCTCACACTTCTCTGTATTAAATTCCATCATCCATTCCTTAATCCCCCTGGCCAATAGATCAAGATCCTGCTGCAATCTTTCACAACACTTTACTACCTGTAAAACCACCCACTTTTGTATCATCAGTAAACATTGATACATAGATACATGGACAATAGGTGCAGGAATAGGCCATTCAGCCCTTCAAGCCAGCACCGCCATTCAATGTGATCATGGCTGGTCATCCACAATCAGTACCCCGTTCCTGCCTTCTTGCCATACCCCTTGATTCCGCTAGCCCAAAGAGCTCCATCTAACTCTCTTGAATGCATCCAGTGACTCGGCCTCCACTGCCTTCTGAGGCAGAGAATTCCACAAATTCACAACTCTGTGTGAAAATGTTCACCCTCATCTCAGTTCTAAATGGCCTACTCTTTATTCTTAAACTGTGGACCCTGGTTCTGGACTCCCCCAACATTGGGAGCATTTTTCCTGCATTTAATCCCTTAATAATTTTGTATGTCGATATGTCCATCCTTCTAAATTCTAGTGAATGCACGCCCAGTCGCTCCATTCTTTCATCATATTACAGCCCCACCATTCCTCCCTCAATAGCAAGAATACCCTTCTCAAATTAGGAGACCAAAACTGCACACAATACTCCAGGTGTCGTCTGACCAGGGCCCTGTACAACTGCAGAAGGACCTCTTTGCTCTTTGTCACAACTCCTCTCATAATGAAGGCGAACATGCCATTAGCTTTCTTGTTGTACATGCATGAATACTTTCAGTGACTGATAGAAACATAGAAACATAGAAAATAGGTGCAGGAGTAGGCCATTCGGCCCTTCGAGCCTTGATTCAATATGATCATGGCTGATCATCCAACTCAGTATCCTGTATCTGCCTTCTCTCCATACCCCCTGATCCCTTTCGCCACAAGGGCCACATCTAACTCCCTCTTAAATATAGCCAATGAACTGGCCTCAACTATCTTCTGTGGCAGAGAATTCCAGAGATTCACCACTGTCTGTGTGAAAAATGTTTTTATCATCTCGGTCCTAAAAGACTTCTCCCTTATCCTTAAACTGGGACCCCTTGTTCTGGACTTCCCCAACATCGGGAACAATCTTCCTGCCTCTAGCCTGTCCAACCCCTTAAGAATTTTGTAAGTTTCTATAAGACCCCCTCATTCTTGTAAATTCTAGCGAGTACAAGCCGAGTCTATCCAGTCTTTCTTCATATGAAAGTCCTGACATCCCAGGAATCAGTCTGGTGAACCTTCTCTGCACTCCCTCTATGTCTTTCCTCAGATTAGGAGACCAAAACTGTACGCAATACTACAGGTGTGGTCTCACCAAGACCCCGTACAACTGCAGTAGAACCTCTCTGCTCCTATACTCAAATCCTCTTCCTATGAATGCTAACATACCATTCGCTTTCTTCACTGCCTGCTGCACCTGCATGCCTACTTTCAATGACTGGTGTACCATGACACCCAGGTCGCGTTGCATCTCCCCTTTTTCTAATCTGCCACCATTCAGATAATAGTCTATTTTCCTGTTTTTGCCACCAAAATGGATAACCTCACATTTATCCACATTATACTGCATCTGCCATGCATTTGCCCACTCACCCAACCTATCCAAGTCACCTTGCAGCCTCCTAGCATCCTCCTCACAGCTAACACTGCCCCCCAGCTTTGTGTCATCCGCAAACCTGGAGATGTTGCATTCAATTCCCTCATCCATTAATATATATTGTAAATAGCTAGGGTCCCAGCACTGAGCCTTGCGGTACCCCACTAGTCACAGCCTGCCATTCTGAAAGGACCCGTTTACTCCTACTCTTTGCTTCCTGTCTGCCAGCCAGTTCTCTATCCACATCAATACTGAACCCCCAATACCGTGTGCTTTAAGTTATACAAGGTATAACATACAAGTTATTGTAAATTGCTGTGGTCCCAGCACTGGGCCTTGTGGCACCCCATTAGTTGCTGCCTGCCATTCTGAAAGGGATGTGTTAATCCCGACTCTTTGTTTCCTGTCTGCCAACCAATTTTCTATCCATGTCAATACCCTACCCCCAATGCCAAGTGCTCTAATTATTCCCACTAATCTCCTGTGTGGGACCTTATCAAAGACTTTCTGAAAGTCCAGGTACACTATATCCCCTGGCTCTCCCTTGTCCATTTTACTTATTACCTCAAAAAATTCTAGAAGATTAATGAAGCATGATTACCTCTTTGTAAAACCATGCTGACTTGGACCGATTCTGTTACTTCTATCCAAACGGCCGCCATTACATCTTTAATAATCAACTCCAGCATCTTCCCCTCCACTGATGTCAGGCTAACTGGTCTATAAATCCCTACTTTCTGTCTCTCTCCCTTCTTGAAAAGTGGGATAACGTTAGCTAGACTCCAATCCACAGGAACTGATCCAGATTGTATAGAACATTGGAAAATTATCACCAATGCACCCACGATTTCTAGTCACCTCCTTGAGTGCCCTGGGATACAGACCACCAGGCCCTGGGGATTTATCAGTTTTCAGTCTCATCAGTCCACCCAACACCATTTCCTGACTAATGTGAAGTTCCTTCAGTTCCTCCATCACCCGAGGTCCTCTGTCCCCTAGTACATCTGGGAGATTGTTTGTGTCTTCCTTAGTGAAGACAGAACCAAAGTACCTGTTCAACTTGTTTGCCAGTTCCTTGTTCCCCATAACAAATTCACCTATTTCTGTCTTCAAGGGACCCGCATTGGTCTGAACAAATGTTTTCCTCTTCACATACCTAAGGAAGCTTTTCCTATCCTGCTTTTATATTCTTGGCTCGCTTACCTTCATAATTCATCTTTTCTCCCCGTATTGCCTTTTTACCACCAGGGGTGCCGGGGAGATGGCTGCCCTGCCAGCAATCTGTAGTATTTTCTTTCTTTTTGGTATTTTTTAGTGTGTTAAAAGTTTGTTTTAATGTTCTTCGGTTGTGGGGGGAGGGGGAGGGGATCGGGGGAAGCTTCAAGCTCTTACCTTCCCGTAGATGTGATCAATTTTCGGATCACATTCTCCGGGCTCTGCGGCCTACCATCGATCGAGCTGGAAGCCTCCTCGGACTGTCGTGAGCCCCATCGTGGGGCGCGGACTTAACATCGGAGCTAATACCTTGCCTGGGATCGGTCCCACCGCGACATCCCCCCGATGCGGGAGCTTGATCGCCTCGACGCGCAGGGCCCGAACGCTACCGGCTACGGGAGTCAAGACCATCCCGTCAATGGGCGCTCGATGCCCACGACCGAGGAAGAACAAAGGAAGAGACTTAAACTTTATTTCATCTTCCACCACAGTGAGGAATGTGTAGGAGTCACTGTGGTAGATGTTCATGTTAAAATGTGTTTTTTTTAAATAATATTTTTATTAGAAGTAGACATATTATAAAGTATAGTTACATATTATAGTAAAAAAACATTTCATATACATCAGTCATACATTATTAAAATTTTCAATTGTCGATTACTTCTGCTTCTAGTGTTTTTTTTATATAGAAAAAGAGAGAAAGAGAGAAAAAAGAGTTACAAATATAAAAAATACAAAAAAGGTGGAATGGATTACTTATAATACATCATTGGAAATTGGTTCGTAGATTATAAGATATGACTTTTCATCTAATCCTGAGTTCCAGTTTCAGTTGGGTTTTCGTGCCGAGCCAATCTATCCCGTCAGATAATTAATGAATGGAGCCCATATTTTATCAAAAAGTTCTTGTTTGTCCATTAAGACAAGTCTAATTCTTTCTAGATATAGGGTCTCCGACATTTCCACAATCCACATTTTAATTGTGGGGGTCGTAGGGCCTTTCCAAAATTTTAATATTAATTTTTTCCCGGTTATTATACTGTAGTCGAGGAAATTTCTTTGGCTTGTTGTGAGTTAAACTTTGCTCTGATATTCCAAGTATTACTAATTTTGAGTCTGGATCCAGTTTTGTATTAATAACTTCTGAAATTATTTCAAAAATATCAGTCCAGAAATGTTTAATTTTTATACAATTTGCAAACGTATGTGTTAAATTAGCATCTAGATGTAGACATTTATCACAAATAGGAGAGATTTGTGGGAAGATTCTATTTGGTTTTATTTTAGAGTAGTGTAATCTATGTTAGACTTTAAATTGTATTAAAGCAATGTCTGGCATTTAACGAACATTGATGTATATGTTGTAAACTTTCGTCCCACAAATCTTTCGTGTTTTTGAGTGATCTGTTGCTTTTAATTGTATGACTGACCTGGCCAATGAAATTCCTCGTAAATGTTTCAAAACATACTTGGCGAATAAACATAGAAAATAGGTGCAGGAGGAGGCCATTCGGCCCTTCGAGCCAGCACCGCCATTCATCGTGATCATGGCTGATCGTCCCCTATCAATAACCCGTGCCTGCCTTCTCCCCATATCCCTTGACTCCACTAGCCCCGAGAGCTCTATCCAACTCTCTCTTAAATCCATCCAGTGACTTGGCCACCACTGCCCTCTGTGGCAGGAAATTCCGTAAATTCACAACTCTCTGGGTGAAAACGTTTTTTCTCACCTCAATCTTAAATGACCACCCCTTTATTCTAAGACTGTGGCCCCTGGCTCTGGACTCGCCCAACATTGGGGACATTTTTCCTGCATCTAAATTGTCCGGTCCTTTTATAATTTCATCCTTCTAAACTCCAGTGAATACAAGCCTAGTCTTTTCAATCTTTCCTCATATGACAGTCCCGCCATCCCAGGGTTCAATCTCGTGAACCTACGCTGCACTGCCTCAATCACAAGGATGTCCTTCCTCAAATTAGGAGACCAAAACTGTACACAATACTCTAGATGTGGTCTCACCAAAGCCCTATCCAACTGCAGAAGAACCTCTTTACTCCTATACTGAAATCCTCTTGTTATGATGGCCAACATTCCATTAGCTTTCTTCACTGCCTGCTGTACCTGTAAGCCAACTTTCAGTGACCGGTGTACAAGGACGCCCAGGTCTCGCTGCACTTCCCCCATACCTAACAACCTAACCCCATTGAGATAATAATCTGCCCCCTTGTTTTTGCCGCCAAAGTGGATAACCTCACATTTATCTATATTATACTGCATCTGCCACGCATCTGCCCACTCACTCAACCTGTCCAGGTCACCCTGCAACCTCCTAACATCCTCTTCACAGTTCACACTGCCACCCAGCTTTGTGTCATCCACAAACTTGCTAGTGTTGCTCCTAATTCCCTCATCCAAATCATTAATATATATGGTAAACAGTTGCGGCCCCAACACCGAGCCTTGCAGCACTCCACTCGCCACTGCCTGCCATTCTGAAAAGGACCCATTCACTCCTACTCTTTGCTTCCGGTCTGCCAACCAATTTTCTATCCATGTCAACATCCTACCCCCAATACCATGTGCTCTAATTTTAGTCACCAGTCTCCCGTGCGGGACCTTATCAAAGGCTTTCTGAAAGTCTAGACACACTGCATCCACTGGCACCCCTTCATCCATTTTGCTTGTCACATCCTCAAAAAATTCCAGAAGATTAGTCAAGCATAATTTAACCATATAACAACAAACATATAACAATCACAGGCCATCTCGGCCCTACACGTCCGTGCCGAACAATTATTTTCCCTTAGTCCCACCTGCCTGCACTCATACCATAACCTTCCATTCCCTTCTCATCCATATGCCTATCCAATTTATTTTTAAATGATACCAACGAACCTGCCTCCACCACTTCCACTGGAAGCTCATTCCACACCGCTACCACTCTCTGAGTAAAGAAGTTCCCCCTCATGTTACCCCTAAACTTCTGTCCCTTCATTCTGAAGTCATGTCCTCTTGTTTGAATCTTCCCTATACTCAAAGGGAAAAGCTTGTACACATCAACTCTGTCTATCCCTCTCATCATTTTAAAGACCTCTATCAAGTCCCCCCCTTAACCTTCTGCGCTCCAGAGAATAAAGACCTAACTTATTCAACCTTTTTCTGTAACTTAGTTGTTGAAACCCAGGCAACATTCTAGTAAATCTCCTCTGTACTCTCTCTATTTTGTTGACATCCTTGCTATAATTGGGCGACCAAAATTGTACACCATATTCCAGATTTGGTCTCACCAATGCCTTGTACAATTTTAACATTACATCCCAGCTTCTATATTCAATGCTCTGATTTATAAAGGCTAGCATACCAAAAGCTTTCTTTACCACCCTATCTATATGAGATTCCACCTTCAAGGAACTATGCATGGTTATTCCCAGATCCCTCTGTTCAACTGCATTCTTCAATTCCCTACCATTTACCATGTACGTCCTATTTTGATTTGTCCTGCCAAGGTGTAGCACCTCACATTTATCAGCATTAAACTCCATCTGCAATCTTTCAGCCCATTCTTCTAAATGGCCTAAATCACTCTGTAGACTTTGGAAATCCTCTTCATTATCCACAACACCCCCTATCTTGGTATCATCTGCATACTTACTATTCCAATTTACCACACCTTCATCCAGATCATTGATGTACATAACAAACAACAGTGGACCCAATACAGATCCCTGAGGCACCCCACTAGTCACCTGCCTCCAACCCGACAAACAGCCATCCACCATTACCCTCTGGCTTCTCCCATTCAGCCACTGTTGAATCCATCTTGCTACTCCTGCATTTATACCCAACAGTTGAACCTTCTTAACCAACCTTTCCATTAGGAACCTTGTCAAAGGCCTTACTAAAGTCCATATAGACAACATTTACTGCTTTACCCTCGTCAATTTCCCTAGTAACCTCTTCAACAAATTCAAGAAGATTAGTCAAACATGACCTTCCAGGCACAAATCCATGTTGACTGTTCCTAAACAGACCCTGTTGATCCAGATGCTTATATATATTATCTCTAAGTATCTTTTCCATTAATTTGCCCACCACTGAAGTCAAACTAACAGGTCTATAATTGCTAGGTTTACTCTTAGAACCCTTTGTAAACAATGGAACAACATGCGCAGTACGCCAATCCTCAGGGACTATTCCCGTCTCTAATGACATTTGAAATATTTCTGTCATAGCTGCGGCTATTTCTACACTAACTTCCCTCAATGTCCTAGGGAATATCCTGTCCAGACCTGGAGACTTATCCACTTTTATATTTTTCAAAAGTGTCAGTACTTCTTTTACTTTGAAACTCATAGTATCCATAGCTACTCTACTAGTTTCCCTTACCTCACATAATTCAATATCCTTCTCCTTGGTGAATACCGAAGAAAATAAATTGTTCAATATCTCCCCCATCTCTTTTGACTCTGCAGATAGCTGTCCACTCTGTCTCTCCAATGGACCAATTTTATCCCTCGTTATCCTTTTGCTATTAATATAGCTGTAGAAACCCTTTGGATTTACTTTCACCTTACTTGCCAAAGCAACCTCATATTCTTTTAGCTTTTCTAATTTATTTCTTAAGATTCTTTTTACATTCCTTATACTCCTCAAGCACCTCATTTACTTCATGCTGCCTATAATTATTGTAGATCTCCCTCTTTTTCCGTACAAGATGTCCAATTTCCCTTGAAAATCAGGGCTCTTTCCAATTTTTACTGTTTCCTTTCAACCGAACAGGAACGTAAAGATTCTGTACTCTTGAAATTTCCCGTTTAAATGTCCTCCATTTCTCTTCTACATCCTTCCCATAAAACAAAATGTCCCAGTTCACTCCTTTTAAATCATTTTGCATCTCCTCAAAGTTAGCCTTTCTCCAATCAAAAATCTCAACCCTAGGTCCAGTTCTGACCCTCTCCATAATTATATTGAAACTAATGGTATTGTGATCACTGGACCCGAAGTGCTCCCCAACGCACACCTCCGCCACCTGTCCCGTCTCATTTCCCAACAGGAGGTCCAGCACTGCCCCTCCTCTAGTAGGTACCTCTATGTATTGCTGCAAAAAACTATCCTGCACACATTTTAAAAACTCCAAACCATCCAGCCCATTTACAGAATGTGTTTCCCAGTCTATGTGTGGATAGTTGAAATCTCCCACAATCACTACCTTGTGCTTACTACTAATATCTGCTATCTCCTTACATATTTGCTCTTCCAATTCTCGATCCCCATTTGGCGGTCTATAGTACGTAATGGATTTCCCTTTCATAAATCCATGTTGACTTGGACTAATCCTTTTACTGCTATCCAAATGCCCCATTATTACCTCTTTAGTGTGATTCTGATTCTGATTCTGATAGTTACCTTCTGTTGTTCTTTAAAGGTTTCCCAATCCTCTGGCTTCCCGCTCATCTTTGTATGTTATCCGTCTCCTCTTTTATTTTTATACTGTCCTTGACTTCCCTTGTCAGCCACGGTCGAATTTCCCCCTTTCTCCCCTTAGAGTCTTTCTTCCTCTTTGGAATGAAATTATCTTGCATCTTTATAGGGCCCTAGTGAGACCACACCTGGGGTATTGTGTGCAGTTTTGGTCCCCTAATTTGAGGAGGGACATTCTTGGTATTTAGGGAGTGCAGCGTAGGTTTACAAGGTTAATTCCAGGGATGGCAGGGCTGTCATATGCTGAGAGAATGGAGCGGCTGGGCTTGTATACTCTCGAATTTAGAAGGATGAGTGGGGATCTTATTGAAATATATAAGATTATTAAGGGTTTGGGCATGCTAGAGGCAGGAAACATGTTCCCAATGTTGGGGGAGTGCAGAACCAGGGGCCACAGTTTAAGAATAAGGGGTTAGGCATTTAGAATGGAGATGAGGAAACACTTTTTCACACAGAGAGTTGTGAGTGTGGAATTCTCTGCCACAGAGGGTGGTGAAGGCTGATTCTCTGGATACTTTCAAGAGAGAACTTGATTGGGCTTTTAAATATAGCGGAGTCAGGGGGATATGGGGAGAAGGCAGGAACGTGGTACTGATTGTGGATGATTAGCCATGATCACCATGAATGGCGGTGCTGGCTAGAAGGGCCGAATGACCCACTCCTGCACCTATTGTCTATTGTCTCTGGTCTATTATCATCTGGATTATTCCCAGCTATTGCTGTTCTGCTGTCATCCCTGCTAGGTTCCCTTTCCAGTCACCTTTGGCCAGCTCCTCCCTCATGTCTCCATAATCCCCTTTGTTCAACTGCAATACTGACACTTTTTCCCTCTCAAATTGCAGATTAAAACATCATGTTATGGTCTACCTCCTAATGGTTCCTTTATCTTGAGTTCCCTCATCAAATCTGGTTCATTACAGAACACTAAATCAAGTATTGCCTTCTCCCTGGTAGGCTCCAATACAAGCTGCTCTAATAATCCATCATGAAGGCACTCTACAAACTCCCTTTCTTGGGGTCCAGTACCAATCTGATTTTCCCAGTCTACCTGCATGTTGAAATCTCCCATAAGGGCTAGACATGCTAGATGCACGAAGATTGTTCCCGATGTTGGAGAAGTCCAGAACAAGGGGTCACAGTTTAAGGATAAAGGGGAAGTCTTTTAGGACTGAGATGAGAAAACCATTTTTCACACAGAGAGTGGTGAATCTCTGGAATTCTCTGCCACAGAAGGTAGTTGAGGCCAGTTCATTGGCTATATTTAAGAGGGAGTTAGATGTGGCCCTTGTGTCTAAGGGGATCAGGGGGTATGGAGAGAAGGCAGGTACAGGATAGTGAGTTGGATGATCAGCCATGATCATATTGAATGGCGGTGCAGGCTTGAAGGGCCGAATGGCCTACTGCACCTAATTTCTATGTTTCTATGTTTCTATAACCACCATAGCATTACCTTTGTTACATGCTAATTTTAACTCTTGATGCAACTTGCACCCTATCTCCAGGCTACTGTTTGATGGCCTGTAGATCAATCCCATCAGAGTCTTTATACCCTTACAATTTCTCAGTTCTATCCACAATGACTACATCTGATTCTATATCCCTCCACGCAAGGGACTGAATTTCATTTCTTACCAACAGTCACCCCTCGCCCTCTGCCTATCTGTCTGCCTTTTCGATAGGACATATACCGCTAAATATTCAGTTCCCATTTCTGAGCCTTTATAATTGCCGCAACATCATACTCACTAATTTTGAACTGTGCCTCAAGCTCATCCACTTTATTTCTTATACTTTGCACATTCATATATAACACTTTTAATTCGATAATCACTTCCCCTTTCACACCGGTTCCTCTTTCACCTGACCTTACTCTCTTATCTTGAACTTTCCGTCCCATTAATTCGGGTGCCTTTCGTAACTTTTCCTGTACTCTCTTACCCTTTAACTCCATCCTTATACTCCCAATTTGTCAACCCCTCGTCAGCTAATCTTGCCCTGTATGTTCTCATCCAAATAATTGATGTAGATGATAAACAGTAACGGGCCCAGCACCGAACCGTGAGGCACACCACTTGTTATAGGCCTCCAGTCCGAGAAGCAACCTTCTGCCATCACCCTCTGCTTCCTTCCGTGCAGCAAATTTGCTATCCATTCAGCTATCTCTCCTAGCAATCTAACCTTCCAGAGCAGCCTACCATGCGGAACCAATGTCTACATGCTTCTGCCACACTCGCCTGTATCCACTTATCATTTGCCAGTCTTTGTCCTTTCCCTCCCACCCCCACACTTCCCATTTCAATCTTTCTTTGGGGCATTGGGGGTTCAGTATTGATGTGGATAGACAACTGGCTGGCAAACAGGGAGCAAAGAGTACAAGTAAAAGGGTCCTTTTCACAATGGCAGGCAGTGACTAGTGGGGTACCGCAAGGCTCAGTACTGGGACCCCAGCTATTTACAATATATATTAATGATCTGGATGAGGGAATTGAAGGCAATATCTCCAAGTTTGCAGATGACACTAAGCTGGGGGGGCAGTGTTAGCTGTGAGAAGGATGCTAGGAGACTGCAAGGTGACTTGGATAGGCTGGGTGAGTGGGCAAATGGTTGGCAGATGCAGTATAATGTGGATAAATGTGAGGTTATCCATTTTGGTGGCAAAAACCGGAAAGCAGACTATTATCTAAATGGTGGCCGACTAGGAAAAGGGGAGATGCAGCGAGACCTGGGTGTCATGGTACACCAGTCATTGAAAGTAGGCATGCATGTGCAGCAGGCAGTGAAGAAAGCGAATGGTATGTTAGCTTTCATAGCAAAAGGATTTGAGTACAGGAGCAGGAAGGTTCTACTGCAGTTGTACAGGGTCTTGGTGAGACCACACCTGGAGTATTGCGTACAGGTTTGGTCTCCAAATCTGAGGAAGGACATTATTGCCATAGAGGGAGTGCAGAGAAGGTTCACCAGACTGATTCCTGGGATGTCAGGACTGTCTTATGAAGAAAGACTGGATAGACTTGGTTTATACTCTCTAGAATTTAGGAGATTGAGAGGGGATCTTATAGAAACTTACAAAATTCTTAAGGGGTTGGACAGGCTAGATGCAGGAAGATTGCTCCCGATGTTGGGGAAGTCCAGGACAAGGGGTCACAGCTTAAGGACAATGGGGAAATCCTTTAAAACCGAGATGAGAATAACTTTTTTCACACAGAGAGTGGTGAATCTCTGGAACTCTCTGCCACAGAGGGTAGTCGAGGCCAGTTCATTGGCTATATTTAAGAGGGAGTTAGATGTGGCCCTTGTGGCTAAGGGGATCGGAGGGTATGGAGAGAAGGCAGGTACGGGATACTGAGTTGGATGATCAGCCATGATCATATTGAATGGCGGTGCAGGCTCGAAGGGCCGAATGGCCTACTCCTGCACCTAATTTCTATGTTTCTATGTTTCTCCTCCCCTACTATAAATAGGCTGAAGAAGTGTCCTGACTCAATACATCGCCTATCCATGTCCTACCTCCACAGATGCAGCCTGACCTTCTGAATTACTCCAGCACTTTGGTTGTTAGTTGGGATTTCCTACCGCACTTAGTCAGTTTAGTTTGATTTAAGTGATTTTCCTGGAGGACATTCAGTGAGATTTCGGTAAGAGTTGTTTAACCACATTTCAAGATTGCTTCAACTAGAAGAATTGATTCACAGCCAACCCCAGAAGGAATATCTGTATCTTCGAGAGTACCTGAGAAATATAATCACCACATAATAAAAGTTTAATTCCTTAATAAGTGATTTTTAAGCACGTAGAAGAAATTATTTCCGTGATATTTAGAGGAGAGAAATAACTTTGTTAATTAAGTCGCTCAATTAAATAAAATCAGATAAAATTGAAATACTCAACAGGACGTGGTATCTGTGGGGAAAGAAGCCAAATTAACATTCATTAGAACCTGTCTGATGACAAGTGAACCTCTTTAAATGTTTGCCCTATTTCTCTCTACAGAAATGCTGCCTGACGCTTTGAGTGTCCAAATTTCCAATATTAGCATTTAAATTTTTTTTTAAATTTCCCAATTATTTTAAATTTTAATTTGCTGACTCTACAAAAAAAAATAGCACTACACGTGCACGTCCAAGCTGTGAGGTTTTACGTCGCACAATTCATTGTGGAGTGTTTTCATCCTGTTATGCTCAAAATCTTCCTTCATCTTTCCTTTGTTCAGAAGAACCGATGTTGAAAAGACCTTCAAAAAAACCTGTGTTAAGTTAAATGGATGAACTTCATGCATGAAAAGCCACAGAGTAATGCAGTGTGTGGGCGAATCGTGCAAAGGCAGAGTTTTCAGCAGTTAATTTGTAGGGAGTTGTTACTGGTATTATCACGCATACTCTTTGTTGGTTCTGCTGTGATGTGTTTGAAAATAACCCAAACAGGTTATGTAGTAACAGTGATATTATCTGGGTGAAGTTTACCTGAGGGGATTCCATCATAGCCAAAATGTTTCTCACTGTCTGCACGAATATCGCCTCGGGAGGTTTTTTACAAGCAAACAACCTAGATATCGCAGCAGCAGGTGATGCCATAGCTTTAAACTTAGCTATTTAAATATCTGTGTTGGTATCCAGTCCGTCCACTGAGATGTATTCTGTGCGACATCAATTTGTAATTTTACCTCGGAGTCACGTGAGTGACTACGTGAAGAACCCCGCCACGACGCATGCGTGTCATATCGCTTCACGCTTGCGAAACGACAGGCGGGGTGGAGTGTCCCCCGCAGCGGTAAGTTTGAAACCGCGACCTGCAGGTAAGTGATTTACTCTGCGGTAGTTTTTGTCCCCGCGCTGTTTTTACACAGAGGGGGAAGCTGGACAAAATAGTGTCCACAAGTGCTGCGAGTGAAGCTGGCTGGGGAGGACCGCGAAGTTGGGGGAGCCAGCAGCAGCTGAAGGCACAAGCCCCGTAAAGGATCAGCTGTGCCGACGTTTGGTCCCGCGCCAGCCAGAACACCACGGCCGGGCGGGAGACTATTCAGATGGGGCCGTTGACTTTTGGACAAGTCGAAAATGGCAGGAGACGGGGTGGAACGCCTTAACCCCGTAGCGACAATTTTAGCTTGGACCTGCAGATAAGAGCTGCGGTCTTTTTGTGTTTTTACCATGCTAATTACAGGTGAAGAAACCAACGGGCTGCGACAAAGCTGGTGGGCTAGATGGGATCAGCTGCGCCCGATGTCGCCTCCGCACCGGCCAGATCCACGCGGCCGGGCGGAAAGGCTAGACACAAAAACAAACAAGGTCGTGGACTCAGAGGAGTCCGACTTTGAACACCCGCGGGCGGCCAGCGACCGAGAGCGCTGGAGTCGGATGGAGCGGTGCGTGTGGAGCATTTGCTCCAACGTGACAGACTCCGGGAGACGTGGAGTCGGAAAGGGACACACTGTGGGGACCTAGTCCGATAAACCCCACAGCAGTACCTCTTGGAGCGGGCTGCACATTTGCTTCTACCTCCATCAGATGGGGAGCACTGCGGGTCCTATGATTCTGGGCTGACCTCTTGAAAGAGCACAGGGTCTCATCAGAGGGTAGAAGGTCAGAGGGGTCCGCAGAAAAGAGACAAGTGTGCATGGGGTGCAGGAACGAGAGAATCTACTGGACTAATAAAAGGGACTCCAACAAACACTACAGCCAAAGACAGCACCCCTACACACCCACCAGCAGAACTGGTGAAAGCTCGAAGGCCCGGTATTCAAAACATGAGTCTTTTTAGGCCATGGCCCAGGCCGGCCTTCTTGGAAGATGCGGGGACCTCCAACGCCAACCAAACCGAAAATCCAGACACCAGCGCAACAACAGCAGCGAAGAACCTACAAAAAGAAGTAAACCTGCCACTGGTAACTATGGAGGTAGGTGGGTCTGGTTCCCTTCAAAATACAGGGAGCATGGAGTTTGTGGGGGAGACTACACTCTTTTCTGAATGCATGGAGCAATGTTAACAACCGATACTTAAATCTTAAGCAGTATCCAGGGATATACAATAGAGTTTATACACAAGTACAGCCCTCCAGTTCAACATATACCGAACCGAATGTTCGTGCCTTCTGATAAAAAAAAATCAAAAGCGCAAGCTGAACTGGAGCGGCTTTACATAAAAGGTGTAAGTGAGAAAACTCAACACGAACCATTAGAATTCGTGTCCAATATATTAATCAAAAACAAAAAATATGGTTTTTGTCACACCACCATAGATCTGACAAAATGGATACCTTTGTTACTGCTAAATAATTTCCAAAGGTTACTTCATGGCCAGCATCGATTTAAAAGATGCTTACTATACAGTGCCTATACGAGGGAACCACCGATGTTACTTAAATTTCAACTGGATGGGCAACTCTGGCAGTATAAAGCACTGCCAAATGGGTCATCAGCCCCAGGCTGTTCACAAAAATTTTGAAACCAGCCCTAGCGTTTCTACGGAAACGTAAACACATGCTCATGGCATATTTAGATGACATACTCATTGTGTGCAAAACTTTGGAATAGGCCAAACAAACTGTAACAGCCACAAAACAGTTATTTGAAAAACTGGGATTTATTATCCATCCAGTTAAATCTAAACTAACGCCTTCCACTACTATGGACTATTTGGGGGTTTCACCATTGACTCAGTTCACATGTCGGTGACTCTGCCTAAGGGAAAGGCTAGAGATTTAATAGAGGCTTGCATAACCTCATTGACATCAGCAAACCATCCATCAGATTGGTAGCAAAAGTAATTGGCAAATGGTGGCTGCCTTTCCAGCCACACAATTTGGACCTCTACATTACCAAAACTTACAGAGAGCAAAAATACAAGCACTCTAAATTAATGCAGGTCACTTTGACAGAACTATGAAACTAACAATCAAGCTAAAATGGAATAAAATGGTGGATAGATAACATCTGGCTTTGTTCCAATCCAATCATTGTCAGTAACCTTTCCATGGTACTACAAACTGATGCCAGTGCACTTGGGTGGGGAACCACCAATACCATCACCAGCTGTGGAGGTAGATGGACTGCTCAGGAGGCATCATTATTACTCACACTGGGCATAAACTACCTGGAAATGTTGGGTGCATTCCATGGCCTAAAGTCATATTGTACTGGATCATATCACCAGCATGTTAGACTACAGATAGACAATACCACCGTGGTAGCATTCATTAACCACATGGGTGGAAACAAATCGACATCATGTGACAATCTGGCTAATACAATTTGGCAATGGTGTATCCAGAGAGATATTTGGATATCAGCCACTTACCTACCAGGAAGACTAAATTTAGTGGCAGACACCAGGTCACGCAAATTTAATGAAAACACCAAATGGATGTTGAATAAAAAAGTATTTGCTGATAGTACAGCAAAATATGGAACACCAGATATCGATCTATTCGCATCCAGACTTAACCACCAGTTATCAAATTATGTTTCATGGGACCCAGACCCTGGGGCAGCGGCGACAGATGCATTTTCGCTGCATTGGGGGGGAAATTATTTATTTATGCATTCCCTCCTTCCTGCCTCATCAGTTGGGTATTAAGGAAAATACAACAAGACTCTGCGTCTGGTATTGGTAGTACCAGATTGGCCTACTCAACCATGGTTCCCAGTGGTATTAAACATGGTATTAGAACCATGTATCACCATCCCACATAGACCAGATTTATTGCTACATCCCGTAACAAGGGATAGCCACCCATGCCTTAAACATTTGAACTTATTAATTTGTAGAGTTTTAAAAAACACCTCTACTACAACTGGGACTGACGGACCGAACAGTGAACATGATCTTGGCGGCCCAAAGACAATCAACCAAAAAACAGTATCTGGTCTATATCAGGAAGTGGGCGATGCACTGCCATAAAAACAACATCACCTACAGAGACATGAACATCCCGTCTGTTCTGGAATATCTGGCAGGCCTCCACTATGATGAGGGGCGCAGTTACAGTGCCATCAACTGCGCCAGAAGTGCCCTATCGACTTACCTATGGCAGGGGACAGAGCGTCACTCTGTTGGGACTCACCCACTGGTAACAAAACTTATCAGGGGAATTTTTAATACTAATCCCCCAAGAACCAGGTACTCCCAAATATGGGATGTAAGTATTATCCTGAAGATGCTCAGGAATTGGTCTCCAGCAACAGCTCTGTCCCTACACAGACTGACATTAAAAACAGTCATGCTAATGGCATTGGCCACGGCACAGAGGGTACAGTCACTGCATAAACTAAGACTGGACAACATGACTTCCTCAACAGAAATTATTACGTTTCATATCTATGAGTTAGTAAGCAGAACAGACAGGGATCAGCTGGCCTCAATATACAATTTAGGTCATACCCAAACAGATGACCGTCTGTGTATAATAAGACATCAGTCGTTATACATGGAGAAAACGAAAATCCTAAGAGGCAATGAGAAGGCACTTTTTGGTCAGCCACTAGCAACCGCACAAAAGAGTGACGGTCCAGACCATCTCAAGATGGCTGAAACAGGTGCTAACACAAGCTGGGGTGGATACTAATATTTTTCAATCTCATTCCACCAAGGCTGCAGCTAAATCGGCAGCGATACAGTTGGATGTACCAATGGACTAAATCCTCAAGGCAGCAGGATGGTCTGGGGGGGAAAAACAACCCAATTATTTTACAATAAACCAGTAATGAAACCTGGAACGTTTGCAGAAACAAATTTAAGTTCTGTAAATTAATTTAAACCGATAAAAAGGGGTTGTAAATTTGTGTTAATAAATTTTATGATTTAAATGTCGAATTCATGTCCAAATTATGTTAACACAATTCCTCCTAAGTCATCAAGGCAGACGTGATGCATGGACTCGTTTCCACGGCATGAAATCACAGAGCTTTAAAATCTTCACGTAGTCACTCACGTGACTCCGAAGTAAAATAGTAAGATTAAACGAGAACTTACCAGTTTGAAGTTTGATCTGTATTTTATGAGGAGTTACGATGAGGAATTACGTGCCCTCCGCTCCCACCCTTGATCATATACTTAACTGGTATCTCTTCTCTAATCTTACTATGTTTAATCATTACAGTTATCTGTGATTTCACACCGCTGCTTTGAAGAATGACACGTATGCGTCGTGGCGGGGTTCTTCACGTAATCCCTCATCGTAACTCCTCATAAAATACAGATCAAACTTCAAACTGGTAAGTTCTCGTTTAATCTTACTATTCATGCCAACATTGGTGCCAGCACTGAAATTTTGACCTCGTCCTTGCAACACACTCCTCTTAACCCCTCTTGCTCCTACAAAAGCATGAGGGGAATAGAATGGGTAGATACACAGAGTCACTTGCCCAGAGAAGGGGAATCGAGGACCAGAGGATATAGGTTCAAGGTGAAGGGGAAATGATTTAATTGTAATCCAAGGGGTAACTTTTTCACACAAAGGGTGCTGGGTGTATGATACAAGCTGCCAGAGGAGGTAGTTGAGGCTGGGGCTATCCCATCGTTTAAGAAACAGTTGGATAGAACCAGGGTCCACAGTCTTAGAATAAAAGGGAGGTCATTTAAGACTGAGGTGAGAAAAAACGTTTTCACCCAGAGAGTTGTGAATTTATGGAATTCCCTGCCACAGAGGGCAGTGGAGGCCAAGTCACTGGATGGATTTAAGAGAGATTTAGATAGAGCTCTAGGGAGTTAGATAGAACTCTAGGGGCTAGTGGAGTCAAGGGATATGGGGGGAAGGTAGGCACGGGTTATTGATAGGGGACGATCAGCCATGATCACAATGAATGGCGGTGCTGGCTCGAAGGGCCGAATGGCCTCCTCCTGCACCTATTTTCAATGTTTCTATGGATAGGACAGGTTTGGAGGGATGTGCACCAAGCACAGGCAAGTGGGATTAGTGTAGCTGGGATATTGTTGGCCAGTGCGGGCTAGTTGGGCCGAAGAGCCTGTTTCCATACTATATGAGTCTATGACTGACTCTAAGCTCCTATTTCTATTGCATGTTATCTGGCCTCACATACTGTGATTCATGAAGCCAGTCCTGATGACCAGCCAACGTTGTGGGGTAGAAACCCATCCTTTACAAATATATGTTTACGAAAGAACTACAGATGCTGAAAAAACCGAAGGTAGACAAAAATGCTGTAGAAACTCAGCGGGTGAAGCAGCATCTATGGAGAGAAGGAATAGGCAATGTTTCGGGTTCAGACCTAGCTTCAGAAAAAAACGTCATCTATTCCTCTCCATAGATGCTGCCTCCCCTGCTGAGTTTCTCCAGTGTTTTTGTTTACAAATATATGATAAGCACAAAAAGAAAGATGCAAAGTGCTGGAGTAACTCAATGGGTCAGGCCGCCACTCTGAAGGACAAGGATAGGCGACGTTTTGGATCGCGACTTCTTCAGACTGCCAGTTCTGACAGAAATCCCCATATATGGATATGCAGGGAATGGAGGGATATGGATTATATACACAGGTAGAGTCTTGGCATCAGGTTCAGCAAAGTCATTGTGGGCCGGCGGGCCTGTTCTTGCGTTGTACTGTTCTTTGTTCTAAGGGACCCGACCTGAAATGTCACCAATGCATGTTATCAAGAAATGATGCCCGATCTTTTGTGTTATTCTAGCTATTCATCTTCTCATGGCTTTGAGAAGAGGAAAACTTGCTTGACATAGAAACTTAGAAACTTAGAAAATAGGTGCAGGAGTAGGCCATCTGGCTTTTCGAGCCAGCACCGCCATTCAATACTAGACTAAGTGGGACCCGTTGTGGGCTGAAGCGACTGGTTTCCAGAGGGCTAGTATGGACATTGTGGGCCAAATGGTTTTCTTGGGCTGGCAGCTCAGACACCCAGGCCTGGTGGGCAGGCAGCTCAGTCAATCAGGCCTGGTGGGCTGGCAGCTCAGTCACTCAGGCCTGGTGGGCTGGCAGCCCAGTCACTCAGGCCTGGTGGGCTGGCAGCTCAGAAACTGCCAGAAATGTCATCATTCCCCCATATCCCTTGATTCCCTTGGCCCTAAGAGCTAAATCTAACTGACAAATTTGTTGGAATTCTTTGAAGTAGTAGATTGCAGGACAGACAAAGGAGAATCCGAAGATGTTGTTTACTTAGATCTTTAGAAAGCCTATGATAAGGTGCCACACGTTAGGCTGCTTAGGAAGATGTGAGCCTACAGTATCAAAGGGCAAGATACTAGCATGGATAGCAAGTTGGCTGGATGGCAGAAGCCAAAGAGTGGCAATAAATGGCTTTTACTGGTTGGCTGCCTGTAACAAGTGGAGTTCCGCAAGGGTCGGTGCTGGGGCCGCTACTCTTCAGATTCAGATTCAATTTTAATTGTCATTGTCAGTGTACAGTACAGAGACAACGAAATGCATTGTATATTGTATATTAATGATTTGGACAAAGGGATTGTAGGTTTTGTGGCAAAGTTTGCGAGTGATACGAAAATATGGAGGGGCAGGTAGTGCATAAAAAGCAGGAACTCTACAGAAGGACATAGACAGGTTGGGAGAGTGGGTAGAGAAGTGGCAGATGGAATATTGTGTAGCAAAGTGTGGAGTCATGCATTTAATTAGCAGGTATAAAGGAGTATACTATTTTCTAAATGGGGTGAGATCCAGAAATCGGAGGTGCAAAGAGACTTGGGAGTACTGGTGCTGGATTCCCAAAAAGATAATCTGCAAATCAAATCGGTAGTAAATAAGCAAACTCAATGCTGTTTTTAGTATACAAGAGGACTTGTATACTAAAAACAGGGATGTAAGGTTGAGGATGTGAAAGATGCTAGCATAGATAATAGAAAATAGACAATAGGTGCAGGCAATTCTGTCCTTTGAGCCAACCACGCCATTCAAGGTGATCATGGCTGATCATCCCCAATCAGTACCCCATTTCTGCCTTCTCCCCTTATCCCCTGACCACTATCTTTAAGAGCCCACTCTAGCTCTCTTTTGAAATTATCCAGAGAACCGGCCTCCACCGCCCTCTGAGGCCGAGAATTCCACAGACTCACAACGCTCTGTGAGAAAAAGTGTTTCTTCATCTCTGTTCTAAATGGCTTACTCTTTATTCTTAAACTGTGACCCCTGGTTCTGAACTCCCCCAAAATCGGGAACAAGTTTCCTGCCTCTAGCGGGTCCAAATCCTTAATAATCTTAACTGTTTCAATAAGACTCCCTCTCATACTTCTAAACTCCAGAGTATACAAGCCCAGCCACTCCATTCTCTCAGCATATCACAATCCCGCCATCCCGGGAATTAACCTTGTAAACCTACGCTGCACTCCCTCATTAGCAAGAATGTCCTTCCTCAAATTAGGGGACCAAAACTGCACACAATACTCCAGGTGTGGTCTCACTAGGGCCCTGTACAACTGCAGAAGGACCTATTTGCTCCTATACTCGACTCCTCTTGTAATAAAGGCCAACATGCCATTCTCTTTCTTCAATTCCTGCTGTACCTGCATTCTTACTTTCAATGACTGATGAACAAGGACCCCCAGATCCCGATGTACTTCCCCTTTTCCAAAATTGACACCATTTAGATAGTAATCTGCCTTCCTGTTTTTGCTACCAAAGTGGATAACCTCACATTTATCCACATTAAACTGCAACTGCCATGCATCTGCCCACTCACCCAACCTGTCCAAGTCACCCTGCATTCTCATAACATTCTCCTCACAGTTCACACTGCCAACCAGCTTTATGTCATCTGCAAATCCCTTCATCTAAATCATTGATGTATATTGTAAATAGCTGCGGTCCCAGCACCGAGCCTTGCGGTACTTCACTAGTCACTGCTTGCCATTCGGAAAGGGACCCATTAATCCCTACTCTTTGCTTCCTGTCTGCCAACCAATTTTCTATCCATATCAGCACTCCACCCCCAATACCATGTGCCCTAATTTTGCCAACTAATCTCTTATATGGGACCTTTTCAAATGCTTTCTGAAGGTCCAGGTACACTACATCCACTGGCTCTCCCTTGTCCATTTTCCTATTTACATCCTCAAAAATTTCCAGAAGATTAGTCAAGCATGATTTCCCCTTCGTAAATCCATGCTGACTTGGACTGATCCTGTTACTGCTATCCAAATGTGCCGCTATTTCATCTTTTATAATTGACTCCAGCATCCTCCCCACCAGTGATGTCAGGCTAACTGGTCTATAATTCCCTGTTTTCTCCCCTGCCTTTCTTAAAAGGTGGGATAACATTAGCTACCCTCCAATCCACAGGAACTGATCCTGAATCTATAGAACATTGGAAAACTTCTCCCTAGAGCCCATGTTTGCACGTCCAAGTAATATCCCAGTAAACCTTTTCTGCATACTTTCCAAATTAATAACATCCTCCCTAAAATCTACTTGTCAAGAATATTCGGATCAATGGTTGTCTCCTCTACCTGGTTTTCTGTGGCAGGCAAACGCAACAGAATATATGTTACCATGTTCCACAATGCCTCTCCTTTCTAATACAATATGATGAAGGTTAAGTGTTTCTTGAATTTTGTGGAGTTATATTACGTGCTCTCAAACTAATCTTGTGCTTTAAATACTCCTTTCTATTACATGACGATGAACTTGCCTCAGCCACCAACTGAAAATTGGGTCCCCTTTTTTATGTGGATGGCATGGTGGCACAGCGGTAGATTTTCTGCATTACACCACTTGCAGTGCCGGAGATCCGGGTTCGATCCAGACTACTGGTGATGTCTGTACGGAGTTTGCACATTATCCCCATGACCGCGTGGGTTTTCTCCGAGATTTTCCGTTTCCTCCCACTCTCCAAAGACGTACAAGTTTGTAGGTTAATTGGCTTGGTGTAAGTGTAAATTGTCCCTAGTGTAGGGTAGTGTTAATGTGCGGGGATTGCTGCTTGGTGTGGACTCGGTGGGCCGAAGGGCCTGTTTCCATGCAGTATGTCCAAAACTACAACTAAATAAACTAATCTCAGTGTTGAGGTGACTTTGGGAAAATATAGCCAATGGCCTTGAAATACAAGAGTTAGATGGAGTCAACTTTAGATAGAAGGTAGACACAAAATGCTGGAGTAACAACGAGGCAGGCAGCACCTCTGGAGAGAAGGAATAGGTAATGTTTCGGGTTGAGACTCTTCTTCAGATAGGTAGATAGATAGATAGATAGACAGACAGACAGACAGACAGACAGACAGACAGACAGACAGACAGACAGACAGACAGACAGACAGACAGAACTTTAAAATAGGCTGGAAGGACTAACGATGCATGCAGAATCTATTTACTGATATATGGATATGCAGAGAATGGAGGGATATGGATTATGTAGAGGTAGAGAACTGTTGGTCTTGGCATCCCGTTCAGCACTGATTGCCTTGAACTGTTCTTTGTTCTAATAGTCCTGACCTAAAATGTCATAAATCCCTGTCATCCAGAAATGATGCCTGATTCATTGAGTTGCTCCAGCTATTTGCATTTTAGATTATACTCAAGAGGAAAATTATCTCACCATGACCCTGGCATACCACCAGTAAGTTCTGCCTTCGTATTATCGTAACCCTCCTCTCACCTTTGGTGATCTCGGCACCTCTAGGCCAAATAATGACAATTCAGTCCTCTGAATCTTGAACAGCTTCCAAGACAGTCCTGAACCTATGTATTTCTCTTCTACACCCAACATGTAACCTTCTACTGCTTCACTTTGGTTTCAGAGCTATGCTAAGGTCACATTCTTTGGGTATCTCTTGCTTAATTCCCTCCCTTGATTAAAATCAGCACTGTTAGATTTAAGGAACAAACCTTATAAAGCTTTTGCTGAAAAAAAATCTCTTCATTGTTTTTCCCTTGAGTTAATGTTAAGCTCAGGTCTTTTGTTTGCAAATGCTGTGTGGCATACAGTATACCTTACGAGTTCACAGTCTTGCCAAACAACTGTTGCTGAATAATTAGTCTCTGTCTGAAGGAGATTCCTGTGGTATTGTTTATTCATGGAGAAAATTATACACTAATGTTAAATTCTCTGAGGATAAAGTTGTTTTGGCAAGGATGAATGAAGTCTTGTATACTGAGATATTTGTTGTACAGGCCGGGTCTTCCAACACTTTCCCTCTATCTAGGGGTATCTGGGTAAATTCCCTGGTACTAGGAAATTCCATCTTTCATTTGAGTTTGTTCAATACCCAGTACTGCATTGGAGAAAGTTATTTTAATCAGGGGGGGACAAATCCAAAACTTGGTCATTGAAGCATTTTCAAAGTTTCCCTTCCTTTTTCTTCAGGCAGCAGCAAAGCTAAAAGACACTTGTTGATTGGCTGGCATCAGCCTCTGTATTGAGCCCTTATGCACACTAATGGAATAACCTTCATCTCCACTGAATGGGTTGAGGTCAGGATCTGTTTGGAAATGTGCGATACTTTGGAACTCTCCACACCAATATAGTCGAGGCTGGGGCTGAGAGATTTCTTGAACTCTCAGGGAGTGCAAGGGATAATGTAGGGAAGGCAGAAAATGAGATAAGACCTCAGCGCTGATCTGACAATAGCAGAGCAGGTTGAATGGATCTTATGGCCTACTTCTCTGGGTTCTTAAAAACATAGAAACATAAAAAATAGATGCAGGAGTAGGCCATTCGGCCAGCACCACCATTCAATAACATAATGAATGATCATCCAGAATGAGCAACCAGTTCCTGTTTTCTCCCCATATCCCTTCATTTTGTTAGCCCTAAGAGTTCTATCCAACTCTTTCTTGCAGGCAGCGAAGAAAGCGAATGGTATGTTAGCATTCATAGAAAAAGGATTTGAGTATAGGAGCAGGGAGGTTCTACTGCAGTTGTACAGGGTCTTGGTGAGACCACACCTGGAGTCTTACGTACAGTTTTGGTCTCCTAATCTGAGGAAAGACATTCTTGCCATAGAGGGAGTACAGAGAAGGTTCACCAGACTGATTCCTGGGGATGGCAGGACTTTCATATGAAGCAAGACTGGATAGACTCGGCTTGTACTCGCTAGAATTTAGAAGCTTATGGGGGGGATGTTATAGAAACGTACAAAATTCTTAAGGGGTTGGACAGGCTAGATGCAGGAAGATTGTTCCCGATGTTGGGGAAGTCCAGAACAAGGGGTCACAGTTTAAGGATAAGGGGGAAGTAATTTAGGACCGAGATGAAAAAAACATTTTTCACACAGTGAAATCTGTGGAATTCTCTGCCACAGAAGGTAGTTGAGGCCAGTTCATTGGCTATATTTAAGAGGGAGTTAGATGTGGTCCTTGTGGCTAAGGGGATAAGGGGGTATGGAGAGAAGGCAGGTACAGGATACTGAGTTGGATGATCAGCCATGATCATATTGAATGGCGGTGCAGGCTCGAGAGGCCGAATGGCCTACTCCTGCACCTAATTTCTATGTTTCTATGTTTCTATGAATACATCCAGCGAATTGGCCTCCACTGCCTTCAGTGGCAGAGAATTCCCCAGATTCACAACTTTCTGGGTGAAAAAGTCATCTCAGTCCAAATGGCCTACCCCTTAGTCTTAAAATGTGACCCCTGGTTCTGGACTCCTCCAACAACGGGAACATGTTTTGGCATCTAGCCTGTCCAATCCTTTAAGAATTTTACATGTTTCTATAAGAAATCTTCTCATCCTTCTAAACTCCAGTGAATATAAGCCCAGTCGATCCATTCTTTCATCATATGTCAGTCCCGCCATCAATATCAAGAATATCCTTCCTCAAACTAGGCCACCAAAACTGCACACAACACTCAAGGTGTGGTCTCACCAGGGCCGGGCCCTGTACATCTGCAGCAGGACCTCCTTGTTCCTATACTCAAATCATCTCGCTATGAAGGCCAACATGCCATATTCTTTCTTCACTGCCTGCTCTTATTGTGGCAGGGGGTTTGATATAACCATATAAATAACAATTACAGCACGGAAACAGGCCATCTCGGCCCTACAAGTCCGTGCCGAACAACTTTTCCCCCCTTAGTCCCACCTGCCTGCACTCATACCATAACCCTCCATTCCCTTCTCATCGTCATGCCTATCAATTTATTTTTAGAATGATGCCTAATCCACCACTTCCTCCTGGAATGCCTCTCTTTCAGGTTAGCTCGGGCTCTATCGCCAGACCTAAAAGCGGTGTTCGCCGAGTTAACATTTTAAATGATACAATTAACCTGCCTCCACCACTTCCACTGGAAGCTCATTCCACACCGCTACCACTCTCTGAGTAAAGAAGTTCCCCCTCATATTACCCCTAAACTTCTGTCCCTTAATTCTGAAGTCATGTCCTCTTGTTTGAATCTTCCCTATTCTCAAAGGGAAAAGCTGATCCACATCAACTCTGTCTATCCCTCTCATCATTTTAAAGACCTCTATCAAGTCCCCCCTTAACCTTCTGCGCTCCAGAGAATAAAGACCTGACTTATTCAACCTATCTCTGTAACTTAGTTGTTGAAACCCAGGCAACATTCTAGTAAATCTCCTCTGTACTCTTATATCATCCAGTCCTCAAGTGAAAATGTCTCCTGGAGCTCCAAGTACTTTGTATGAAAAGTAAATCAATTAATTCAATTATTATTCTTTTCAAAATTTATTTGGAAAATATTTTCAACTATTCTATACAATGAAACTGGACTCTGCAATGAGAATTCAAAATGGAAGACAGTGTTATTATTTTACTGCCTTGTTAAGGCAAAGATTGGTGCCTTAATGTCAAATACTGTATGATAATGGCATTTATGAGGCTTTTAGATACACATTAATCTAGGGAATAGAGGGATATGGATTACGTGCAGGCAGAAGCAATTACTTTAACTTGGCATCATGTTCGGCATGGACATTGTGGTCTGTAGGGCCTATTCCCATGTTTTACAAGATGTTCTAACACTTAATATGTAAAATCTGCAGCAGGATTGGGAGGGAGTGGGGTGTTAGAACAGCACAATAGTTATGGACAAAATGAGGTGACCAGCCATTCTCATCTCAGTTTTCTCTGCACCTATGTGAAAATACCTCACCTAAATTGGTATGAAGTAGAACCTATGATTTTCACAAAAGTCCATAATCGGCAGATATTTTGCTGATCACACAGTTAGATTCTGTATTGAAATACAACAACCCCACTGGCAAGAGTTCACCTGTACATATTAAAACACAAATACCTGTTGTTGTCAAAAGCCTAACTCTGCCAAGATTAGCTGTGGCATATTGCCAAGGCACAGTTCAGTAGCCAGGTTAATGTGCCTGTGGCATCCTGTGAGACCTAATTTCCAAATTAAAGGTTGTCACGTGTATTGCCATTTATGACTACAGAGCAAAACAATTCTGTTGACGTTACTATCACATTCACAACCCATTCAGCTAAAGCAATCATAACCAGTCCTGCATAAATAGCCCATCGGCAATGGTACCAGCAGTACATTTATTCTCGACTATCAACCCATAAACCCATTGGAAATGGAAACAGGAGAGCAAGTACTGTCATTATGTTGAAGAGAGATTTGAACAGGTACATGGAGAGGATAGGTTTCAAGGGTCAGAGACTAAGCACGGGCAGGTGGGATTCGTGTAGATGGGACATGGATATGTTGGGCTCGGCATGGGTATGTTGGGCCAAAGGGCCTGTTTCCATGCTGCATGATGCTATGATTCTCTATGACTCCATGAAAAGTATGAATTTAGACAAAGCAATTCCCAGCTTAACATTCTCACAAACATTGGCTTATCAGACCAGGCAAACAGTAGCTGACATTGTCATATTCTTAGAATCATGTCTTACAGCCAATGTGCTATGGACTCGCAAGTCCAAAAACCTGTTAGAGTTATTACTAAAGGAATATATGTAAAAGTTACCTTTTGGGCGGATGAGACGAGAGTCGATTGTTCAAACGAGTTTATTAACGAAACAAGTAAACTGATGAAGTATCCCAACACAACCAATAAACAGATCCAGCCACAACGCTGGTCCAGAGCTTCTAAAGGGGCATCGCCCAGAGAGTGCGTGAAACACAACCCCAGGGTAGCAGGGTTCGGCTACCTGCAAGCACCGGCAGGTGCCGCTACAGAGCCCCCCCCCCCCCCCCAGAACCCGAGGTACGGAACCGAGCAGGGACCCGGATGATACGTCAGGAACGCGTGGTTCTCGAAGACTGGGCGGGCGTAATAGTAGGGCCGTCAAAACAGGGACGGGAGGGCGCGAAGGCCGTGACAGTGGGACGGTCGTAACAATAGGGGCCGGCGGAACAAAACCGGAAACAGGTGAAAGGTTGATGTTACAGAGAAAGGTTGAACAAGTTAGGGCTTTATTCTTTGAAGCGCAGAAGGTTAAGGGGGGACTTGATAGAGGTTTTTAAAATGATGAGAGGGATAGACAGAGTTGACGTGGATAAGCTTTTCCCACTGAGAGTAGGGAAGATTCAAACAAGGGGACATGACTTGAGAATTAAGGGACTGAAGTTTAGGGGTAACATGAGGGGGAACTTCTTTACTCAGAGAGTGGTGGCTGTGTGGAATGAGCTTCCAGTGAAGGTGGTGGAGGGCAGGTTCGTTTTTATCATTTAAAATATAAATGGATAGCTGTTACCCATGGACGGGACGGGGAGGGGATGGAGGGTTATGGTCTGAGCGCAGGTATATGGGACTGTGCCAGGGGAGATTATGTGTTCGGCACGGACTAGAAGGGTCGAGATGGCCTGCTGTTTCCGTGCTGTAATTGTGTGGTATGAATGTTTATATAACTCAGTACGGGCGAAACGGCCCCTACGTCGCAGTGGAGCAACGACCACCGTGCTGTCCACACCCACGTGTGCAGGCTTGAGACGGCTGATGCAGACAAACTACTCCCGGCCACCCACGTCCAACGTGAATGTGGCGACTCCGGCCCGCAGCACCCGGAAAGGCCCTTCATAGACCTATTGTAATGGCGAGCGGTGAGCGTTCCTGGTGATGAAAACATAGGCACACTGCTGTAACACCGCGGGCACATGCACCGCGGACGACCCATGCCTGGGAGTGGGAACGGGAGCAAACATTCGCACCCGTTCACGAAGGCCGGCCAGCAGCGCCGGGGCCGAAACCTCCTGTCCTCGGGCGGCAGGTAGGAAATCCTCAAGCACCCGCAAGGCTGAGCCATACACGAGCTCAGCCGAGGAAGGAGCCAAGTCTTCCTTAGGCATAGTACGGATACCCAGGAGGACCCAGAGCAGCTGTTCCACCCAGTCTGGACCCGTAAGCCGGGCATTCAGCACCAACTTAAGGTGCAGATGGAACTTTCGACCAGCCCGTTAGCCTGCGGGTGATAGGCGGTCGTCTGGTGCAGCCGGGCACCGTAGAGCTGTGCCAGGGCTGACCACAAGGAAGCGGTAAACTGGGCCCCTCGGTCCATGTCGGAGGGCACCCCGAACCGGGTGATACAGTGGGCCGCCATAGCCCGGGCGCAAGCCTCGGCGGAGGTATCCGAAAGTAGGCAAGGTGCCGCTGCTGTTGGGCAGGCTACGGATCTGCAATCTTACTGAGGGCGAAAGTGAGGGGTTTGTGGTCCGTGAATGCAATGAACACGCGGCCCTCGAGGAAACACCTGAAATGCCTGACGGCCAGGTAAAGCGCCAGGAGCTCTTGGTCGAAAACGCTGTATTTGCACTCTGGAGCCCGCAGTTGCTGGTTGAAAAATGCCAACAGCTGCCAACGCCTGTCAACGAACTGCTCCAGGACTGCACCAACGGCAGCATCCGAGGCGTCGATGGTGAGCGCAGGGGGGGGAGTACGCGCGTGGGTGCACCAGCATGGTGGAATCAGCCAACGCTGCCTTGGCACCCTCAAACGCAGCGTCCACCTCTGCGGACCACACGAGGTCCCACGGTTTGCCCGCCAGGCACAAAATGGTGATTAAAATTCACCATGCTGACGAACTCCTGAAGCCCCTTGACGGTGAGTGGTCGGGGAAACTGCCGGATGGCCTCCACTTTCGCAGGGAGCAGGGTAGCACCCTGCAGGGTAACCCGGTGTCCCAGGAACGAAATGGAACTCAGGCCAAAACACGGGCAGCTTGAAGCTGACCGCGTTTTGCTGGGCATTGGGAGCGGCGGCAGAAAGATAATGATCCTGCATGTTGTCGTCCAATCTTCGGATGGATGCGTCGGGGTCACCAATTTGGCGGATGAGACGAGAGTCGATTGTTCAAACGAGTTTATTAACAAAACAAGTAAACTGACCAAGTATCTCAACACAACCAATAAACAGATCCAGCCACAACGGCGCGAAACACAACCCCTCCCCAGAGACACATGTCCGAGGCACCCGACCGCAGGGTTCGACTACCTGCGAGCACCATCAGGTGCCGCTACACCTGGTTGTCATGGGGAAAAGTATAATGATATGGCTTACATTGTGAATGGTGGCATGTGAGCGTGACGTCATTTATTTTGGACACTTTATAAAATATATTCATGGCAGGAGAAGTGGGAGCATGCACGCAGCTTTAAGAAGTCGCGGAGAACACAATCATCAAGCCAAGCTTCAGCAGGAGAAAGAAAGCACAATGGAAAACAAAGAGCCCATTTTTACTAGTCCAGTAATCCGGGGATCTGAAAAAATAGAGACCGATATTTTAATTCCAATTATGATCAGGTAACTCAGCAGAAGATCACATATGATGCCTTAACTTTTCTTATTTCTATATGACATGGCTGCACTGCACAAAGTGTTTATCCACTCATCCATCATAGAGTCTTAGAGCCATAGAGTCGTACATCATGGAAACAGGCTCTTCTGCCCAGCTTGCCCATGCCGACCAGCTTGCTCAGGTCCCCAGACCCTGACAACATCCTCGTAAAGGGAAGCAACCAGGGCTTTGAAATGGCCTCCACATGTTATTTCCTTCAAGAGCCACACGCTAATATTATTTATTTTGCTGAACGGCAGGTCTTTTACACTCTCATTTTTATACGTTTGAATTGTAAAATGATATCTCGATTTTTGATTAAGATCATCATACAGGATTAAATAATAACGTGCACAGAAATCAAACAATTCTCGGCAAGATTATATACAGGTAGCAAAAATCATTTCTCAGATGAAAGATCAATTATCTGATACTGTCCATTGTTTGAGCTGCAAGTCACTTACCTTCCTGCTGAAATTTGAAAACCTTGTTGGTTAAAAACAAAACTCAGACAAGACCTATTCAAAAGGAAATGGGTATGCAAACTTGGCCAGATCTTTTCAATTGCTGCCATGGCAAACACCTGCCACTTGATAGTGAAACCCTTGCGTGCTGGATATCAGTTTGTTTATCTGACATTGTATGTGTTGTTTGTCCAACAATTTGCAAAATTGCACAAGAGGGTTTCTCAAAATCAGGCTTTGGATTTCCTTCTGCTTCCTTCTCCTCCAGAGATGTTGAGGAATCTTGTGATTGATTGATCCACAGTTGGTTATGCAGCCTTTCAACTATTGGTCCCTATCCCCTCCCCCACCCACCTCACTCTTCTTCATTCAAGCCTGACCCCTTACCTGATACTCACGTCAGCATAGTGGCATAGCGGAAGAGTTGCTGCCCTACAGCGCCAGAGACCCAGGTTTAATTCTTCCCATGGATGATGGCTGTACGGAGTTTGTACGTTCTCCCCGTGACCTATGTAGATTTTCATCGGGTGTTCCGGTCACCGCCCACATTCCAAAGATGTACACTTTTTTAGATTAATTGGCTTTGGTAAAATCGTAAATTGTCCCGAGTGTGCGTAGGATAGTGTTAGGGGATCACTGGTCAGCACGGACTCGCTGGGCCGAAGGGCCTGTTTCTGCGCTGTATCTCTGAACTAAAGTAAACTCCCACCAGTTGAGGTCATGTGTCTGCCCTCTTAACTGGGGGACTCAACTTCATTGACATGAGTCCAAAGGCTTACATTCCGAGGCTCCTTGGTCCATTTCCATTTTAGGAATATGGTGGGATAAATATACAGTACCTTGGATTTAGTTCTCAAACTGACGATGATGAATGGCCAGTTTTAATTCTTACGCAGGTCATCAGCAGGGCCAATGGGCAGCATGGCCAGTTAGAGCACCACGAGCATCTGCCCAATCAAGGTTGAAAAAACGGAGCAGAGCAGTTTTGGCAAGTGATTAATTGATGTTTAAGCAATCCAAAGAATGCTGCTGCGTTGTGCGGGGAAAAGCTCTACAGATGTACTCTGCTGACACTCTAGAAATGGTGTTGGATTTTGGCTTCAGTAACTGCCTTAGTTTAGTTCAGTTTATTGCCACATGTACCGAGGTACAGTGAAAAGCTTTATGTACAGTGAAAAGCCTCTTCAGCGAAAGGCAACTCATGAAACGAGGGAAATTATTCACTTTTCCCAGAGTCATCATACATCTGGTCACATCATGGAGCAGGAAGCAAGGATCTTTATATTCCAATGTTTAGAATTATGCCTCTGTCCCACTTAAGAAACCTGAACGGAAACCTCCGGAGACTTTGCGCCCCACCCAAGGTTTCCGTGCGGTTCCTGGAGGTTTTTGTCAGTCTCCCTACCTGCTTCTACTACCTGCAACCTCTGGCAACCACCTGCAACCTCCGGAAACCACACGAAAACCTTGTGTGGGGCGCAAAGTCTCCAGAGGTTTCCGTTCAGGTTTCCTAAGTGGGACGGGGGCATTAGTCTTTCCATTCAGTATGGGACTCAATGACTAGTGTATGGTCCAGTAATATAATTCAATGATTCTATTTAGGCTAAACTTGGTGCTGGCATAAAGATGAAGAAGATTGAATGACTTAATATGAATCCACAGTTTAACCCCAATCCATGTGGTGAAGTTCTTCGAATTGATATGTAACATTATAGTGAAGAAGTTTGGAAAATGGGTTAGAGCAGTAATGAAAGAATGGATCGATTGGGCTTATATTCACTGGAATTTAGAAGGATGAGAGGTGATCTTATAGAAACATCTAAAATTTTTAAGGGATTGGACAGGCAAAATGCTGGAAAAATTCTCCAGATGTTGGGGGAGTCCAGAACCAGTGGGGTTACAGTTTAAGAATAAGGGGTAGGCCATTTAGGACTGAGATGAGGAAAACATTTTTCTCCAGAAAGTTGTGAATCAGGCAGTGGAGGCCAATTCACTGGATGTTTTCAAGAGAGATTTCAGGGCCTGTCCCACTTATGTGTCCTTGGCACGCAAATTACGCGACCTCATGGTCGTGTTGAGGAGCGACGGTCCCGCGAAGGTCGCACACAATTCCATGCGTACGCACAGCCGTCTGGAGCACGTGATGTCATTTGAAGATGGACACAAAGCTGGAGTAACTCAGCGGGACCGGCAGCATCTCTGGAGAGAAGCAATGGGTGATATTTCAGGTCGAGACTCTTCTTCAGTCTGAAAACAAGGGTCTTGACCTGAAACGTCACCCATTGCTTCTCTCCAGAAATGCTGCCAGTCCCGCTGACTTACTCCAGCATTTTGTGTCCATCTTGAATTTTCTTGGCCCTGCTCTGGGAGTAGGAGTGGGGGGTGGATCCGGACCACAATGGCCGTGAGCCCCAGGCCGAGTTCGGCGATCGTTTGCCTGCTTCTGCTGCTGTTGGAGGTGAGACGTTCCCAGGTCTTGGGCCGTTCCCACTTTGCTACAAAAATCTTGGATCCCCGGGCGGTGTCGTGAACAACTACATACCCCTCTGCGCTACTCAGTGGGACCGGCTCCGCGTGGCCACACGATGCTCGTGCGCCTCAACGCGACTACGAGATCGCGTCATTTGCGTGGCAAGGACACGTAAGTGGGACAGGCCCTTTAGAATATCTCTTAGGGCTAATGGAATCAAGGGATATGGGGAGAAAGCAGGAACGGGGTACTGATTTTGGATGATCAGCCATGATCATATTGAATAGCACGAAGGCCTGAATGGCCTACTCCTGCATCTATTTTCTATGTTCCTATGTTTTCTAACCATGGGCTCTAGTCTCTGGGGGGGACACCACTTAGAATCATAGCAGGCATGCCATATGGAGCAGATGTAGAATGGTAATGTGAATGGTCGTTCCATCTGCAAACTTCATGATCGTGCCTTCTATATTCTCATTCCATTCATTGATAAGCCACAAATGATATACAGTATTTTCTGATCTGATTGGACAGCATGCTAAGCAAAGCTTTTCACTGTACCTCAATACACGTGATAATACTAAACTTAAATCTAAACCTTAGCCTAGAGAATGATGACAAAGTCCGCAACTAAATATCTAAAGCCAAATCTGCTTTGGGAAGACAGAGAAGCGTGGGAGCTAAGAGAAATCGGCCTAAATGGGTGACACAGTTGTGCACGTGTAAAGATGCTGTCTTGCAGTTTATATGTTCACCCTGTGACTGCATCGGTTTTTTCTGGGCGCTCTAGTTTCATACAGGTTTGTCGATTAATTGGCTTCGGTAAAATTGTAAATTGTCCCTAGAGTGTAGGATAGTGCTAGTGAACTTGGTGATCGTTAGTCGGCATGGACTTGGTGGGCCAAAAGGACTGTTTCCACACTGTATCTCTAAAGTCTAAAGTCTAAAAATCAAGCAATCAAGAATGTATACCGTGCTATTGTCATCCCCACCGTACTTTATGATTGCGAGACTCGGCCAGTGTACAGGAGACAACACAGCCAGCTTAAGCCCTTCTACATGATCAGTCCGTGCAGAATTAAGTTGCAAGAGAAGATTCCAGCCACAAGATTCTGTCCCAGTGAAACCTTCCCAGCATCGACACATAATTGAAAGAATCATAGATCAAGTGGGAAGGATGTCAGACGTTCCAGTGGGATCTTCTGTCGAGTAATTGGTGGAGTCTCTGTGCTGAGCTCTGACTTGTTGTGAGGGCCTGGTAATATAAATGGGGCGCTGCCTTATTGATCATTTTTAGAACACCAGAAAAAATGCCCACTGACTAAGTCACCCCCTCAGATTTCACCAGATCCATTATTTATTTTTAAAAACATCTCAGTGTTCATAAGTTCATAAGTTATAGGAGCAGAATTAGGCTGGTCAGCTCACCAAGTCTACTCCACCATTCATTCATGGCTGACCTATTTTTCCCTCTTAACCCCTTTCTCCTGCCTTCACCTGATAGCCCCTAACACCCTTACTAATCAAGAATCTCCACCTTAGAAATATCCATTGACTTGGCCTCCGCAGTCTTCTGTGGAATTCATTCCACAGATTCATCACCTTCAGACTAAAGGAATTTGGCCTCATCGCCTTTCTAAAGCATCCTTTTATTGTGAGGCTATGGCCTCTTGTCCTGGACTCACCCACTAGTGGAAACATCCTCTCAACATACACTCTATCCAGGCCTTTCACTGTTCAGTATGTTTCAATGAGGTCCCCTCATCCTTCTAAACTCCAGCGAGTACAAGCCCATCAAACGCTCACCATATGTTAACCCAATCATTTCTGTAATCATTCTCGTAAACTATCTCTGGACCCTCTCCAACACCATCACATCCTTTCTCAGATATGGGAATCAAAACTCTTCCGAATACTCCAAATGCCATCTGACCAGTCCCAGAAAAAGCCTCAGCATTACATTCTTGTTTACATATTCCAGTCCTCGTGAAATAAATTAATGACACATTCAAAAACTCTCAAATACATTCAAAAAGTTTGAAGCAGCCAACAAAACGAAATTGAGCAGACAGCCCTTTGGAATCTTTAAAACAACAAACACTGGAAAAATTTAGAAGAATATATGAATATATTTGCTCATTCTTGGATCGGATCTTGAACCTTCAGGCAATTTAGTGCCATAAGTGGACAATAGAGACTGGAATCCTCAAAAAAACAAGTGCTGGAGGAACTCAATGTGCCAGGCATAATCTGTGGGAGGAAATGGATAGATGACATTGTGGATTAGGACCTTTCTTCATAATCAGTGCCATAAGTGTTAGACAATTAATCTAAGTGACCATTTCATTGCAGTGTAGCCCACTGCACCTGTTAATTTCTGACAGCAGATTTTGAAGTTGCATTCATATATATGCATGTAACAAGAAGTGTTAGAGGAACTCAGTGGATCAGGAAGCATCTGGGGAAGGAATGGACAGGTGACATTTCTAATCAGGATCCTTCCTCATTGGTCTGAAGAAGATTCTCGACCCTAAACTTCACCTACCCATTCCCTTCCCCAGATGCAGTCTGAAAAAGGACATCACAGTGGGACAGCGGTAGAGTTGCCGCCTGAGACCCGGATTGAATCCTGACTACGGGTGCTGTTTGTACATTCTCCCGTGTATGTTTTTTCCGGGTGCTCCGGTTTCCTCCCACACTCCAAAGCCGCACAGGCTTGTAGGCTAATTGACTTCAATACAAATTGTAAATAGTCCCTCATGTGGAGGATGGTGCTAGTGTACGGGGTGATCGCTGGTCAGCACGGACTCGGTGGGCCGAAGGGCCTGCTTCCGTACTGTACCTCGAATATCTATAGTCTAAAGTCTAAATAGTTAGAGGTAATTCACAGAATATTTTCTCCAGGATAGGGGAATCAAAACCAGAGGATAATGGTTGAAGATGAGAGGGGCAAGATTTACTAGGAGCATGAGGGGATACTGTTCAATCAGAGGATGGTGGGAATATGGAATGAGCTGCCAAAGGAGGTACTATAGTAACATTTAAAAATCTCTTAGACAACTACATGGATGGAAAAGGTACAGAGCCAAACGCAGGCAAGTGGGACTAGAGTAGATGGGGCAGCTACAGAGAAAAGAGCAGGTAAAGGAAACTTGTAAGGGCTCCATGAGGTAGATTGGAAAAATACAGTGAAATCCTACCAATTGTTTTCGATTCTCAGCTGCCTAATTTGCATCTTTAAGAGGGGCACAGCAAAATCAAATCCGATGCCGATAATGAACGATGTTAAGTAGTTACGCGACCATCAAGCAGTTGCTGTCCAGCTTCCTAGAGCTACAAGTGGCATTTAAACACAAGACTTTTATCGAGGGATGGTGCCTGACTCGCTGAATTGCTTCAGCTTATTGTGTCTATCTTTGGTTTAAACCAGCATCTGTAGTTCTTTCCTATACATAAAACTCTTAATTTTTTTTTAAATATTCTGATCTTCTTATAGAAACATAGAAAATAGGTGCAGGAGTAGGCCATTCGGCCCTTCGAGCCTGCACCGCCATTCAATATGATCATGGCTGATCATCCCCAATCAGTATCCTGTACCTGCCTTCTCCCCATATCCCCTGATCCTTTTAGCCACAAGCACAACATCTAACTCCCTCTTAAATATAGCCAATGAACTGGCCTTAACTACTTTCTGTAGCAGAGATTTCCACAGATTCACCACTCTCTGTGTGACAAAAAAAATCTCATCTCGGTCCTAAAAGACTTCCCCCTTATTCTTAAACTGTGACCCCTTGTTCTGGACTTCCCCAACATCGGGAACAATCTTCCTGCATCTAGCCTGTCCAACCCCTTAAGAATGTTGTACGTTTCTGTAAGATCCCCCCCAATCTTCTAAATTCTAGCGAGTACAAGCCGAGTCGATCCAGTCTTTCTTCATATGAAAGTCCTGACATCCCAGGGATCGAGTACTATAGCGTTACTATAGTGCCTACCTCGCCTATCGAGTCCACATCACAAGATTAGAAATTGTTCAGCCAGTGCTGGGCACACTTCGTGGCATCTGTATACAATGCAGTCTTGCGCTTCTTGTGCTTCTTGAGAGTAGTGGTAGAAACGCTGGTGGAAACGGGGCCCCGACGTGAATTCTCTTTCCTAATATTCTGGTTAAAATCAAATTTATTTATTTCTTGCTGGAGACTTATATTCTGCAAATTACACTGAATATTTTTCCAGATCTTATTCTTTCCTGCTTTCCCCCACCTTTTCGGTCTTTGAGATTCCGCATAGCAATTGATTGGGATGCCACACCCCAAGGTGCATTTCTGTCATTTGAACTCAGGAGGGAGTGGTAAACCTGAAGCAGCGAGACATTTGAAATCCAGAGAGGTTCCTATCTATTTTGGCCTCATTTTCTCTGGAAGACCGCCGTTCAACCCATGGAAAAGTATTCACCCAATGATCTGCTAGGAAAGTGGTTTGCAGGCAGCAGTCAGACACCTGAAGAAGACATTCTCAGCATAGTGTCAAGGGTGGGATCCAGGGATGATCACAGTCTGGAGGGGGTGGAATGATTTAAAGGGACATGGACCCAATGCAGGCAAATGGGACAAGATTATGTAGGTAGAGATGAGATGAGCTGAAGGGCCAGTGAAGAGCTATCCTGGACCCAACACATTGATGCAACCATAAAGAAAGTCCATCAATGCTTCTACTTCTATAGAATATTGAATATATTTGGTATGTCAATAAATACTCCCTTAAATGTCTACATTTAGAGAGTAGAGTAGAGTAGAGTAGAGAGCATATTGAATGCTTGCATCAGAGCCTGTTCTTCAACTCAAATGCCTAGGAATTAAGAAGATTACAAAACGTGGTGGACACAGGTCCATCATGCGTACTGACCTCCCCACCATCAAAGGATCTATAGGAGAAGCTGCCTCAAAAAGGCCTCCAGCATCATCAAGGACCCTTGGCCATGCTCATATTTCACTACTACCATCGGGAACAAACTGAAAACTGTGACCTCCAGGATTAGGAACAACAAACATCAGGCTATCGAACACTACAAATACTAACTAAACTTTGAACTGTGAAGTGTCTTGGTTGCACTAGGGATTTCAGACTATTGTTTTGTTCTGGACTGATGGGGTTTTTTTCATTTATTGAACTTTTTTTTGTTTGTTTGTTATGTTTTCTATTGAGTACCGTGATGCCATTGGACATAAGACTTTCATTGATCCATTTTGGTACAATTAAACACCCTGACTCTTGACTCTTGCAGTGAAGAAAGCAGAGGCCACCTACACTGTTCACCAAGAACAATCAAAAAGAATGGCTGATATACGATCAAGGACATCAGTTTCAATCCTGATCCATAACAATTTTTTTGGAATCTAAGGACAGAAGCCAAAATCAAATTCAATCAAACCTTTGGCCTTGCTTGAATTATTGCAGAACTCCAAAATCCCTTGTTTGTACTAGAGACTTGGGGCTTTGTTTTTGTCTTTGCACTATATTGGGGTTTTTTGGTTTGTTTTTGTATATTAAACTTTTTTGTTTTTTATGGTGTCATTCTTTTGTTTCGGGACATATGACAAAAAAACTCTTGACTCATGGCTCTCTTGAGTATTCATTGGCATACTGAATCTCTTCCGTCTTCTAATGAAGGAGAGGTATTGGGGGGCTTTTCTTGTGATTGCATCAATGAACTAAGCCCATCATTTTCTGTCATTTGTTTCCAATTTTGTTGGAACATCCATTTAACATCCATTGAGACGTTAAAACCTGCAGAATAAAGGTGAATAAACAAACATCCATTTGCAGGTAGACACAAATGCTGGAGTAACTCAGCGGGACAGGCAGCATCTCTGGAGGGAAGGAATGGGTGACATTTCGGGTCGTGACCCTTCCTCAGATTGAAAGTTACTCCAGCACTTTGTGTCTAAAGAAGGGTCTAGACCGGAAACATCGCCCATTCCTTCTCTCCAAAGATGCTGTCTGTCCTGCTAAGATACTCCAGTATTTTGTGCCTTTCTTCGATTTAAACCAGCGTCTACAATTCTTTCTTACCCATTTGCGGGGATTATTGGTTTGCGCAGACTCGGTGAGCCGAAGGCTCTGTTCACACGCTGTTTCAATGAACTAAACTGAACTAAGCCCATTCTCTTCTAAAAGTTGGGCAAGTTCAATTACCTGAGAAAAACATACTTTCAATTGCATTGCTATAAACTGTTTGAGCACTGTGTTAAATCAAGAACACTAAAAACCACAATAGTGAATGGCAATAATGATTCATTGTGTGAATGCTCTTAAAAGTATTCAATTGAAAGAAAGGAAAAGAATGTGAGAGTGCAGAAAATGCATGACCAAGGGCCGGGTGCGTCAGTAGGTGGATTTTCTTTCTCTGTCTGGGAGCATAGCATGCAAACTGAGAATCCTAGCGTGTGAGAAAGAATTGACTGTGACAGATTTACAAACAGGCCCGCATCGAGAGAATCGTTGGCAATCTGCTGGTAACATTTATAACAGAAGGATCAGGGCTAAGTTTTCTTATGGTGCTGATAAGCATCAAGTCTGGCCACATACCGTGTGTGTTCACTTTGGATAGATTGATAAAACAAAGCTCAGAAACTGGCTTTGTTTGTGAACTAATTGTGTCCCTACGTTGCACGCAGTTATGCACTGTGGGTTTTTTAGTGCATGGAGTGTGAGGCTCTTTTAAGAAACAAATCTAATGTGTGTTATGTCTTTCATACACTGATTTTGTTGTCCAATGGGGGTAAATTGATTGTTTACTGCCTTCAAAACAGGGCGTTCTGCTCTGTTAGTTGCCCTTGCAAGCATAAATACCAACGAACCAACCAACACTACACATGTATTGGACATTATTTCCAAACATAAATGTAGACCAGATAGACCTGAGGACACAGAAATCCAGATTTTCTGCTGTAAACATTATGCGGTATACTTGAAAGAAAAACATGAATCAAATTAGTACCTATTATAACCCAGTTTTATAAATCTTTCTTAACTTTCTCCAACTATAAATCATGCACTTGTAACAATTGCAGGAAATGAATTGGACATAACTACCCTGAAGGCGCTTCCACTTTGCCTCTTGTTACGCTTAGATTTTGGATGTCCAGTTTTATTGACTTCCCCAACTGTGATTCTCTTTGCCCATCCCTTAAACCATGGGCTATTGGTAGATTTTAATCTGCGGCAAGATTAAAGATTATTGGGCCAGGATTTCCTCGCACTGACCCATCCTTGCAGGACTCCATCTGAGTGTTTTGAATTGTGGAACCTTAAACTAAAGAGGAGGCATGGGGGGGGGGGGGGGGGGGGGGGGGGGGGGGAATGAGGGGGGGAGTGAGAATAACACAACTGATCGAGAACAGGATGTTGTGCTCGGGAGAGTGAAAGGCAGCGTTTAGATTATTATTAAATATATCCAAAGACTGGCTATGACTTCTGGGCTTTGCTTTTCTTTCACTTCCTGAAAGAAAATCAGACTGGACACACCTAACCTCACTGGGGAAAGTAGATGAGGTTCTGAGCTTCACTGTTGCTCCACTCTGGCAGCAAGTAATGATTAAAAAATGTAGCTTCTTGTACCATTTGCCGGAAGGCATTCTTTTCTGACTCTGTGGACAATCCTGGACCCACTTAATTAAAAAAGTGTAGCAGTTGGAAGAACCTCAGTCTCCCTGATAGAGAATAAGTGGTGGTTAGCATCCTTGCTTTCTTCCATTTTACCTCAATGCCTTATCTGTACCAAGGTTACTGCAGTCTTCAGTGCCTTCTGGTGCCATGACCTCCTGTGGCTTCACTACCTGTGGTTCCATTGGAATTGCTGCATGCTGATATTCATTCAACTGGAGTTCACCATGCAAGAAATGGCTACTGACCCAGAACCTAGTTAAGTAAGTAAGTAAGTAAGTAAGTAAGTAAGTAAGTAAGTAAGTAAGTAAGTAAGTAAGTAAGTAAGTAAGTAAGTAAGTAAGTAAGTAAGTAAGTAAGTAAAGTAAGTAAGATTATTGGCCAAGTATTCACATACAAGGAATTTGACTTGGTGCTCCGCCCACAAGTAACATGACGTACAGTGACAGTTACGAATGACTCAGAAAACACTAAACATTAATAATAATAAAACATTAATGATAAAACACCATTAATCAAGCGTGAACCAACAAAATACCAGATCAAAGGGAGGCCACAGATTTTTGGTTGTTGAGTAGAGCAAATAATCATGGATTAAAAACTGTTTTTATGTCTGGCTGTGGCAGCTTTGACAATCTGGAGTCGCCTTCCAGAGGGAAGTGATTCAAAGAGTTTGTGGCTAGAGGCATCAGAAGGTACACAAAAATGCTGGAGAAACTCAGCGGGTGCAGCAGCATCTATGGAGCAAAGTTAAATAGGCAACGTTTCGGGCCGAAACCCTTCATCAGAGATGATCTTGCCCGCTCGCTTCCTGGCCCTTGCAGTGTACAGTTCATCAATGGAGGGAAGGTTGCAGCCAATAACCTTCTCTGCTGATCGGACGATTCGCTGCAGCCTCCAGGTGTCGTGCTTGGTGGCTGAGCCAAACCAGACCATGATGGAGAAGGTGAGAACAGACTCTACGATGGCCGTGTAGAATTGGACCATCATTGCCTGTGGCAGATTGTGCTTCCTCAGCTACCGTAGGAAGTACATCCTCTGTTGTGCCTTTTTGACTGTGGAGTCGATGGTAGCCCCCCACTTAAGGTCCTTGGAGATGATGGTTCCCAGGAACTTAAAAGACTCCACAGATGTGACTGTGGTGTTGTTGATGGTGAGTGGGGTGAGGGGAGGGGGAGCTCTCCTAAAGTCTTCAATCAATTCCACTGTCTTAAGAGCATTGAGCTCTAGGTTGTTGCGATGGCACATTTGTTGCGACGGCACATTTAGGCCACATTTGGAGAATTACCTGCAGTTTTGGTCGTCGTGTTACAGGAAAGATGTGAAGGTTTTGGAGAGGGTGCATTATAAGGTTCACCAGAATGCTGCCTGGATTAGGAGTTATTAGCGGCAAGGAGTGGTTTGACAAACTTGACTTGTTTTCCCTAGAACACCGTAGGTTTGGGGGGTAACCTTATAGAACTATATAAAATTATGAGGGGCATAGAAAGGGAAGGGTATGATAGTCAAGACATTTTTTACCAGTGTGGAAATGTTAAATACATGAGGGAATGGTGTTAAATACATGAGGAAATGGCTGTTGACCCAGATACGGGGAGAAAAGATGAGGTACGAAGGTAAGGTAGACAGAAATGCTGGAGAAACTCAGCGGGTGAGGCAGCATCTATGGAGCGAAGGAAATAGGCAATGTTTCGGGTCGAACCCTTCTTCAGACTGATGTGAGCGTGGGGGGGAGGGGGGGGAAGAAGAAAGGAACAGGTGGAGACAGTGGGCTGAGGAAGATCTGGGAAGGGGAGGAGAAAGCAGGGACTACCTGAAATTGGAGGTCAATGTTCATACAGCTGGGGTGCAAACTGACCAAGCGAAATATGAGGTGCTGCTCCTCCAATTTACGGTGGTCCTCACTCTGGCCATGGAGGAGGCCCAGGACCGAAAGGTCAGATTCGGAATGGGAGAGGGAGTTGAAGTGCTGAGCCACCGGGAGATCAGGTTGGTTATTGCGAACCGAGCAGTGGTGTTGGCTGAAGCGATCGCCAAGCCTACGCTTGGTCTCACTGATGTAGAGCAGCTGACACCTAGAGCAGCGGATGCAATAGATCAGGTTGGAGGAGGTGCAGGTGAACCTCTGCCGCACCTGGAAAGACTGCTTGGGGTAATTGAATGAAGTCAAGGGAAAAGGTAAAGCAACAAGTGTAGCATTTCCTGCGGTTGCAAGGGCCCCATGGCCATATCCCCAAACTTTGCCTCCGCTACATCGACAACTGCATTGGTGCCACCTCCTGCACCCACACACAACTCACTGACTTCATCCGTTTCACCACTAACTTCCATCCGGCACTCAAATACACTTGGACCATTTCTGACATTTCCCTACCATTTCTAGACCTCACTATCTCCATCACAGGTGATAGACTACTGACCGACATCAACTATAAACACACTGACTCCCATAGCTATCTGGACTACACTTCTTCCAACCCTGCTTCCTGTAAGGACTCCATCCCCTACTCCCAATTCCTCCGTCTACGCTGCATCTGCACCCAGGATGAGGTGTTCCACACCAGGGCATCGGAGATGTCCTCATTCTTCAGGGAACGGGGGTTCCCCTCTTCTACTATAGATGAGACTCTCACCAGAAATCAACATTAGGCAGGAAATGGCGATAGGTAGACTGATGGGACTCAAGGCTGATAAATCCCCAGGGCCTGATAGTCTGCATCCCAGGGTCAGGGCCGGCCTTAAGCCGATTTGACCGATTGCTCCCAATTGTGCCCCGCGCCCAATGGGGGCCCCGCACTAATGTTCCGTATTTCGTACGGAAATACGAATTCTCTTTGTTAAATAAAGATTTTTTTTTTAATTCGCCATCCGGATTTCTTTTTTAAACGAACATGTATAACAACCGCTGCACGGCCATCCGACATAAACGATTTGTTAACTCGTACTGTTAGCACTTCTTAACATGAAATAGTTAACAAGTTGTTATACAATGTCATCAATCTGCATCCATCCACATTCCTCATTAAATGTTATTGTGTTTTGAACAAGTATTAATGACGCCATGTTCCTTTGAATAAAATTCACGCGGCGTCAATAATACTTGTTTAAAACACAATTACATTTACTGAGGAATGTAGATCAATGACACATTGAGAATTTCTTTAAACTCACCATCATGAGTGAGGGCCCCGGACCACGAGAAGGGGCTTCTTCCTGGTGTGCAGGTTAGTCATTCACCTACCGACCCACGTTGTGTCTCTCTGTGTTTTGCTCTCTCTCTCCCTCCCTCTCTCTCTCGCGCTCTCTCCCGCTCCCCATCTCGTCTCTCTCTAGCTCTCCCACTCCCTCTCTATCACCCTGTCGCCTCAACATTCCCGGAATCATTGACGTTTGCCGGTAGACAAAAATGCTGGAGAAACCCAGCGGGTGAGGCAGCCGCCTTGACCCGCTGAGTTCCTCCAGCACTCTGTGTTTTTTGTTTGGCTCTGAAGTTGAAGGTGGCTCAGCGGAACGTGCAGCGGCTCTGGGGAGAGGGTTGCGTTTCTGGTCGAGACCCTTCTTCAAACAATCACAAATACTCTCACCAACGAGAGTTGAGTTCAGTCTGAAGAAGGGTCTTCTCTCCAGAGTTGCTGCGCTGCCTGGCCTGCTGAGTAACTCCAGCTTTATGTCTATCTTCAATTTCAGAGAAATACAATTTCTTATAACGTCTCTAAACCCCTCTGGGACCCTCTGAACATCTCTAAACTGTTTAAACCCCTCTAAACTAGGAGGCTACAAGGTGACTTGGGTAGGCTGGGTGAGTGGGCAAATGCATGGCAGATGCAGTATAATGTGGATAAATGTGAGGTTACCCACTTTGGTGGCAAAAACAGGAAAGTAGGCTATTATCTGAATGGTGGCCGATTAGGAAAAGGGGAGATGCAACGTGACCTGGATGTCATGGTACACCAGTCATTGAAAGTAGGTACGCTAGTGGTCCCATGTTCACACGGGAGGGCTGGTCCCCCAACACAATATTCCACCAATTCAAATATTGGTGGCCAGTGGGGGAGGGGGGGAAGCTTTCTACTGTAATTCATGCTAGGATCAAGAGGATTTTTCCCATCGATTAAAAATAAAAGTGCAGAACAGAAGATACTTCTATTCTGGATCTCTATTCCTTGAAGCGTAGGAGGATGAGGGGTGATCTTACAGGGGTGTATAAAATCATGAGGAACAAATCAGGTAATGCACAGAATCAGGGACCAGAGGACATAGGTTCAAGGTGAAGGGGAAAAGATTTAATTGGAATCTGTGTGGCAACTTTTTCACACAAAGGGTTCGCTGAAATATTTGAAGCTGGGATTATCCCAACGTTTAAGAAACAGTTAGACAGTATCATGGATAGGACAGGTTTGGAGGGATATGGACCAGGCAGGTGGGACTATTTGCAGGCAGGTGGGACTATTGTAGCTGGGACATATTGGTCTGTGTGGGCAAGTTGGGACGAAGGGCCTGTTTCCACACTGTATCACTCTATGGCTCTATGACACGAGGGAGTTTCCCTTCTTTAGCTTCTTGGAACTTGGGAGTGCTGGTTCAGGATTCCCAAACAAGTTAATCTGGAAATCGAGTTGGTAGTTAAGAAAGCAAACAAAATGCTATCATTTATTTCAAGGGGGCGAGGTTACAAAAATCGGGATGTAATGCTGAGGCTCTATAAGGTGCTGGTCAGGTCGCATTTGGAGTATTGTCAACAATTTTGGGCACTATATCTTAGGAAGTATGTGGTGGCCCTGGATTGGGTCCAGAGGAGGATTCCAAGAATGTCCTCAGGAATGAGAATGAGATTGTTCCCAGAAATATCATATGATGAGCAGTTGATGGCACTAGGCCTGTACTCGATAGAGTTTAGAAGAATAAGGGAGGGGCCACATTGAAACATACCGAATAGTGAAAGGCTTGGATAGAGTGGATGTGGAGAGGATGATTCCACTAGTGGGAGAGTCTAAGACTAGACGAGATGGCCTCAGAATTAAAGGACATTCCTTTATGAAGGAGATAAGGAGGACTTTTTTTATGGCCCTGTCCCATGGTACGTTCATTCCAAGAGCTCTCCCGAGTTTGCCCTGATTCGAACTCGGAGATTTACGGTAATGGCCACTCGTCGGTACTCGGGGCTCTTGTGGACATTTTTCAACATGTTGAAAAATCTTCAAGAGTCTTCCCGAGTTACCTGCCATTAGCGAGTCTTCCCGAGTACCTGCCGTTAGCGTTACGGGCCGCTAAGAGATGTACCCGAGCTCCGACGTACCCGCTACGTTCATTCTCCGTGCTTGCCACGAGTTTGATTTTTTTTTTAACTCAGGAGAGCTCTTTGAATGAACTTGTACCATGGGACAGGGCCATCAGTCAGAGGGTGGTGAATCTGTGAAATTCTTAGCCACTGAAGGCTGTGGTGGCCAAGTCAATAATATTCTTAAGGCAGCGATAGATCGATTCTTGATTCATTTATTTATTTTTAAAATTTTACATTTATTTATTTGTTTTTCTATAGCACATTTAAAAAGCAACCCTCGTTGACCAAAGTGCTTTACATTGGTGGAGGCACGAACGTTATACAACAGTGGTTCATAGATTAAGTACATACATAAATACATACATTTCGCCCTTCCTCCGAGGACGTCAAGAAAGGATTGAAAGATGAGTTTTAAGTCTCGATGGAGGGGGCAGTTCTGATGGGAAGAGCGATGCTGTCCCACAGTCTCGGAGCTGCAATCGCAAAGGCGCGGTCGCCCCTGAGCTTATGCCTAGACCACGGGATGTTCAGTAACCCCAAGTCGGCCGATCTGAGGGACCTGGAGGTGGTGTGGTGGGTGAGAAGACTTGTGATGTAGGAGGGGGAAAGCCCGTTAAGGGCCTTGTAAACATAAAGAAGGATCTTGAAATTTATTGGGAACTGCACAAGGAGCCAGTGAGAGAGGCCAGGATCGGGGTGATGTGGTCCCTTTCTCGGGTGCCCGTCAGGAGTCTCGCGGCGGCGTTTTGGACCAGTTGCAGGCGGGACAGGGATGATTGGCTGATGCCAGTGTAAAGGGAGTTGCAGTAATCGAGGCGGGAGGAGATAAATGTGTGGATGATCTTTTCGAGGTCGTCAAACTGGAGGAATTTTAGCTATCGTCCGAAGCTGAAAGAAGCTAGCTTTTACCACGGCATTGACTTGTTTGCCAAGTTTTGAACGCTGAGTCAAATATCATGCCAGGGTTTTTGACATGAGGTTTGAGTGATGGGGTGGTAAGGCTTCCAAGGCTGCCTGCTATCGTTTTCATTGAGTCCGAGGGGCCGAGAAGGATGACCTCAGACTTACTCTCATTTAGTTGGAGGAAGTTCTGGGCCATCCAACACTTTATATCCTCGAGGCAGTGGATAAGGCCGAGTAGATTTGATCGTTGTTGGGCTTCAGGGGGAGATAGAGTTGTGTATCGTCTGCACAGCAATGGAAGGAGATGCCGTGTCTTTGAATGACTTGCCCTAAGGGAAGTATATACAGGGAGAAGAGAATGGGGCCTAGGATGGAACCTTGTGGAACCCCACAGCAGAGGCTAGCTGGGGAGGAGAAAGAGTTGCCTATGTTAGTAGAGAAACTCCTGCCTTTGAGGTAGGAGATGAACCAGCTCAGGGCAGTGCCATCAATACCAACCCCGTACCGGAGACGGTCAATTAGGATGGTGTGGTCGACAGTATCAAATGCTGCGCTGAGGTCGAGAAGGAGCGGGATTGCACAGTCGCCAGAGTCAATGGTGAGAAGTAGGTCGTTATGTATCTTCAACAAGGCAGACTCTGTGCTGTGGTGGGCCCTGAAACCTGATTGGAAAGTTTCCAAGATAATATTTTGGTGAAGGTAAGGCATCAGTTGACTTAAAATGACCTTTTCAAGGACTTTCAAGTACGGGTGTCAGGGGTTATGGGGAGATGGTAGAAGAATGGGTGATGAAGAGCGTCTTAGGATGTCCAACAGCACCTCGACTGTAATTCAGACTGTTCTCAAGACATGGCCATTAACTGTCCCATTTCCTCGCCTTCATTACTTTTACTCCATGCATTTCGTTGTCTCTGTACTGTACACTGACAATGACAATTAAATTGAATCATTGAATCATTAAAAACATAGGAGAAATATTCACTGATGACCTTGCCCATCTTCTGTGACTTCACACATGGATGAACTCTTTAGTTTCTGTGAGGCCCTATACTCTCTACAGTTACACTATTTCCCTTCATACACTCGAGTAACTCATGGGGTCTGACAGCATCGCTGGAGAAAAAAGATGGGTGACTGAAGAAGTCTGAAGAAGGGTTCTGCCCCGAAACATCACTTCATTTTCTCCAGAGATACTGCCTGTTGGATGAGTTACTACAGCATTTTGTGTCTATCATCGGTATCAACCAGAATCTGCAGTTCCGTCCCACACATAGAAAACTAAAGCATAGGAACAGGCCCTTCAACCCATAATGTTTGTTCTGAACATGATGCCTAGATAACCTAACCTCATCTGCCTATATATGATCCATGTCCTTCCATTCCCATCATAAACATGAACCTCTTGTACACGATGGGAATTTCCCTATCGTATCTGACTCCAACACTATTCACCCGCAGCATGTTCCACCATTCTCTGTGTCAAAAACTGCCTTACACATCCCTTTAAAAGTTTGAGCCTCTCACCATAACACCATACAATAGACAATAGACAATAGACAATAGGCGCAGGAGTAGGTCATTCGACCCTTCAAGCCAGCACCGCCATTCAATATTGATGATCATCCACAATCAGAACCCCATTCCTGCCTTCTCCCTCCCCCCCACACACAAATGCCCTGACTCAGCTATTTTTATGAGCCCTATCTAGCTCTCTCTAGAAAGTATCCCGAGAACTGGCCTCCACCACCCTCTGAGGCAGAGAACTCCACACTCACAACTCTCCGTGTGAAAAAGTGTTTTCTCATCTCCGTTCTAAATGGCCTACCCCTTATTCTTAAGCTGTGGCCCCTGTTCTGGACTTCCCCAACATCGGGAACATGCTTCCTGCTTCAAGCATGTCCAAACCCTTAATAATCTTACATATTTCAATAAGATACCCTCTCATCCTTCTAAATTCTAGAGTATACCAGCCCAGCCGTTCCATTCTCTCAGCATATGTTAGTCCCGCCATCCCGGGAATTAACCTTGTGAACCTACGCTGCACTCCCTCAATAGCAAGAATGTCCTTCCTCAAATTTGGGAACCAAAACTGCACACAATACTGTAGGTGTGGTCTCACTAGGGTCCTGTACAACCGCAGAAGGACCTCTTTGCTCTTATACTCAACTCCTCTTGTTATGAAGGCCAACATGCCATTTACTTTCTTCACTGCCTGCTGTACCCGCATGCTTACTTTCATTGATTGATGAACAAGGACCCCCAGATCCTGTTGTCCTTGCCCTTTTCCCAATTTGACACAATTTAGATAATAATCTGCCTTCCTGTATTTGCTACCAAAGTGGATAACCTCACATTTATCCACATTAAACTGCATCTGCCATGCATCTGCCCACTCCCCCAACCTGTCCAAGTCACCCTGCATTCTCATAGCTTCCTCCTCACAGTTCAAACATAGCCCGGGCACTTTATGGTGGGCTTACAAACATGATCTGCACGCTTACGGTACAGTCCTGCATCTCCTCCCGTCACTGGGGACACGATCGGTGGTGAAGTAGGTGTTGGAGATTGAAGCTGCATTCCCATTGATGAAACAGGAGACTTTGGGGGCGGTGGGGGGGGGTGTGGGGTAGGAGGGGGTGGGGGGGGGTGGGGGGGGTGGGGGGGGGGGGGTGGGCAAGGGAGTGTGGGGAAGGGGGGGGGGGAAGGAGGGGGTGTGGGGGAGTGGGGTGAAGGGGTGGTGTGTGGGGGGGACGGGTGGTGCGGGCGGGGTGGGGTGGTGTGTGTGGGGGGGGTGTGTGGGGCAAGGGGAAAGAACAGGGGTGGTAAAGGGGGGGTGTGTGGGTGTATGGCGGGTGTGTGGGTAGGAGGGGGGGGGGGGAAGGGGGGAAGAGGGGGGGGGGGGGGGGGTGGAGGGGGGGGGGGGTGTGTGTGGGGGGGGAGGGACTCCACTCAGCGGCCACCGGCCACGGCACCATACAGCACCTCCCGACTCCACTCAGCGGCTTCCCCCAACTCCACACAACGGCTTCCCCCGACTCGACACAGGTTGTGGACTCAGCACCGCCTCCGGGGTTTTATTCTCCTCGCCTTGGGGATTGACAGTGGGTGCCTGCAGGGACGTTACCTTCATGGTGACTGACAGGCAGTCCTAGTGATATGGGGTACCATTTTAGCGCAAATCTTTTTTAAATAGAAAACCCTAAGTGGTCAAGAGGAGAGTTTTAGTAACAGTATAGATATATATGTAGTACTACCACACAAATCTACATCAGCCAAACAGCCAGCTTCAACCATCAGCAGAGTAATGGAAGGGGCCATCAATAATGCTATTTGGCAGCATTTGGCACCCATAATCAGCTCATCAGTAATAATGATTCTTTGGTTCCAGTCTTCATCACCTTGGTCCAACCATTCACCAACAAGGTGAATTCTGGAGATGAGGTGACATCAATACAGTACTTGACCAAGTGTGGCATCAAGAACCCACTGAAAGAAATTGATGTCAATGGACATAAAGAGGGAAACACTCTCATGGTTGGAGTTATACCTTGGACAAAGGAAGACGGTTATGATTGTGGAGGTCAATTATCCTCAGCACAAGACATCTCTGCCAATGTTGATAGGGCAAAGTATAAGGCCCATCCACTTTCAGCTGCTTCATCAATAGCCTTCCTTCCATCATAACCCAGAATGGGGATGACTAGTAGGGTGCCGCAAGGCTTGGTGCTGGGACCCCAGTTAATTACAATATATATTAATGATTTAGATGAGCGCATTAAATGTGATATCTCCACGTTTGAGGATGACACAAAGCTGGGTGGCAGTGTAAGCTGCGATGTGGATGCTATGAGGATGCAGGGTGACTTGAATAGGTTGGGTGAGTGGGAAGATGCATGGCAGATACAGTATAATGAGGATAAATGTGAGGTTATCCATTTTGGTGGCAATAATAGGAAGGCAGATTATTATTTGAATGGTGTCAGATTAGAAAATGGGGAGGTGCAACGTGACCTGAGTGTGCTTGTACATCAGTCACTGAAAATAAGCTTGCAGGTACAGCAGGCAGTGAAGAAAGCTAATGGCATGTTGGCCTTCATTGCGAGAGGATATGAGTTTATATCTCTCCAAGGAGGTCCAACTGCAGATGTACAGGGTCCTGGTGAGACCGCATCTGGAGTATTGTGTGCAATTTTGGTCTCCTAATTTGAGGAAGGACATTATTGCTATTGAGGGAGTGTAGCGTAGGTTCACCAGGTTAGTTCCTGGGATGGCGGGACTGACATGATGAAAGAACGGGTCGACTAGGCTTGTATTCACTGGAATTTAGAAGGATGAGAGTGGATCTTATAGAAACATATAACATTCTTAGAGGATTGGACAGGCTAGATGCAGGTAAAATGTTCCCGATGTTGGGAGAGTGCAAAACCAGGGGTCACATTTTAAGAATAAGGGGTAGGCCATTTAGGACTGAGATGAGGAAAAAAAATTTCACCCAGAGTTGTGAATCTGTGGAATTATCTGCCACAGAAGATGGTGGAGACCAATTCTCTAGATGTTTTCAAGAGAGGGTTAGATTGAGCTCTTAGAGCTAAAGGAATCAAGGGATATGGGGAAAAAGCAGGAACTGGGTACTGATTTTAGATGATCAGCCATGATCACATTGAATGGCGGTGCTAACTCGAAGGACCGAATGACCTACTGCACCTATTTTTTATGTTTCTATAGTTCTACAATGTTCAATTCCACTTGCAACTTCTTAACAAACTTAGCAAGTTCTAGTCACCATTCAGGAAACATTTGTGCCATAGCAGTGATGGACATGACCATCTCCAAGAAGAGAGATCTTAACTACCAACCTGGACATTCAATACATTAACATCATTGAGCACTCTACATTATTAACTGGGACCAGGTAATAAATACCAATGGTGAAAGAATTTTGTGGGCCGATATCTTCTGCTGTGGGTCTGAAGAAGGGTCTCGGCCCAAAACAACACCCATTCCTTCTCTCCAGAGCTGCTGCCTGGCCCACTGAGTTACTCCAGCAATTTGTGTCCATCTACTGTTTTGACCTATTCGTTTCCTGACACTCCAAAACCTCTCCAGTAAGAATAGTGATGGAATATTCTTCACTTGCTTGGATGAGTGCAACTGCATCCCAGCTACCACCCTAAACATTCATTTCCTCCATCACCAGTGTGCGCCATCTACAATATGAACAGTCATTACATACCCAGGCAACTCCAAAGCAACTCCCAAATCCTTAACCTCGATCACCAAGGACAAGAATTTCAAGCGCATCGGAACACCACCACCTGCACCATCCCTCTCCATGTCACATTCCATCTGGACTTGGAAAAAATATATCGTTATTCCTTTATTGATATTGGGGCAAAATACTAGAACTCTCTTCACAAAAGCATTTTTCCATAATGGCTACAATTATTTAAGAAAATGGCCCACCATCGTTCTCTCAAGGGTAGTTTGGAGAAGCCAAAAAAAATGCTGGCCTGCTAACGATGGTCAGATCCTGAAAATAAATAAGAAAATTGTCTCCTCTTTAAAAATGAAAAATAATCCATAAAGAGCATTTTCTTTGTAACAACTGCTCACATGAACATTTATTATGTTAAAGAAGCAACATTTCAAATGCTGGTCAGAAATCCTATATTTTTTTCACATTGAGATATGGAATAACAATCTTGTTTGCAATTTCTTTTGAATTGCTACATTTATGTGTTGAAGTTGATCTCATAATGCTGCTAAATAAGGTGTTTTAGAGATTTTCAGAAAACTATCTATCTCAGAGGGAAAGTTAGTAAGGGTGTCTACTGTACGTATATGACTAGTGCAAATCAGTACTTTATCAAATGAAAATTGTGGCTCAGGGCAATTTTGGATGATGTCAATTTTCATCTGAGATTAAAATGCTGTGGAAATTCTGGATATTTTCAGAGGTTTACTGCGGATGATTTAACATTTTATTTATAACTTGAATATTCTCACTTCACAAAATGAGCATATAGCATATACATATTGTTTGCATTATGAATTCAAATGCAAATTTGCAGCTGTGGTGTAAACAGGTCTTTTGATTTTGAATAGGATGTGCAGTCTCTTTCATTTAAGCACCAGTACCATCAGATAGCATTGTGACACCCACAATTCAAAGGAACGGGGTGGAAAAGAGCCAGTTCAAAAGAAATAACTCATAGGTGGTCTCCATTTCCCTTCTGCACTGTCAGACAAATGTACTTCCAGTCTTTCTTGTTGAAAATCCAGGAGGCAGGATATGAACCTAGGTTGCATCCTAACACAGGCAGGACTTTTTAAAGTAAATGTTTTTAAATAGTAGCTGGAATTAATCAACAAATCACCACGGGTGGGATTTGTTGCATTGAACGTTATCCAACTTTGTGGATATGTTCCACAGTTAAGCGAATACATTTAGGAAGTGTCCATGTTATTGCATGCTTTTGCGATGAAATCTATTCTGGAAGACTGTAACTTACAAAGGACCGTTAGGGGAACCGTATAAGGTGTTGCTGACAACCTGCTGCCAAGGTCAAATAATGTAGTTGTGAAACTGACAATAGCATTTAACTGTTGTTGCATTGGCTTATTTTCAGCACCTACAGTTATAGGTTTAATTTATCCAAGAGTTGTGTGAATGTAAAACCAAATGCAAGGATGGCAAGTCTATCAATCTGGCAAAACAAACAAACAGGACTGTAACGGGGCTGTCCAAACTTCAAGGAAGAATGGATGGCAAGATATTGAATCACCGAAAATCATAACCTCTGAACAGAAGTGGCTGGCACTCAGGGAATTTCCAGACTCTGACCAGATGTGTACAACCATTCAGCTATTACAACGTTCAGAGGCCAGGTTTTCTGGATGTTTCACAGCTTAATATGATAAACGCTCTGCCCAAGACCACAAGAAATTGCAGGGAAATGGGAACACAGCCCAGTCCATCACACAGACCAGCCTCCCTCCAATCAACTCCTTCTATACTCCTCACTGCCTTGGGAAAGCAACCAACATAATCATGGAAAGACACAAAGTACTGGATCACTGGAGAACATGGATAGGTGATGTTTCGGATAGGCACCATTATTGAGTGATATTTTTGTAAACTATCATCTGCTTGTATCTACATGTTACGGCTTCACCGCGGAATATCCTCAAGGTATGCCTACTCTGATGAAGTTCTCTACCGATAGATCCCGCCACAAGACGTCACCAACGTATGTTCTCTGGAGATGCTGCCTGACCCATTGAGTTACTCCAGCAAATTATGTCTTTTTTTGTAAACCAGCATCTGCAGTTACTTGTTTCAACAAACTAAGGACCAGCTTTTAAAAAGCTGTCACAAAGCATTGTTAATCAATGTTGAATTAAAGAAGAAAATATTAAGAGGGAAATGAAAAGACCAGTTAAACGGATAGCTTTTATAACCATATAACCATATAACAATTACAGCACGGAAACAGGCCATCTCGACCCTTCTAGTCCGTGCCAAACACGTATTCTCCCCTAGTCCCATATACCTGCGCTCAGACCATAACCCTCCATTCCTTTATCGTCCATATAACTATCCAATTTATTTTTAAATGATAAAAACGAACCTGCCTCCACCACCTTCACTGGAAGCTCATTCCACACCGCCACCACTCTCTGAGTAAAGAAGTTCCCCCTCATGTTACCCCTAAACTTCTGTCCCTTAATTCTCAAGTCATGTCCCCTTGTTTGCATCTTCCCTCCTCTCAGTGGGAAAAGCTTATCCACGTCAACTCTGTAAAGAAAAGGGGAGTAGAAAGTCTCGGGCCAAGAAAGGAACTGCAGAGCCTTGTGATTTTTGATGGCTAATGGGTGAGTTACCAATGGGGTGGCAAAGGTAATTGTAGGCACACACAATAAACCAGAATCAGATGAAAATCCATCAGTCAAATTTGGCTAAAAGCCTCTTCACAACTCTTTGACGTCACTACTTCTTGCTTGTTCCCGGCCCAGCTTCAGGCACCTGTGAATTCCCTCAGGAATTCCTAAAAACATCACAGCTGATGTTCATGGAACAGAGACGCCAGTAAAAGATCAAAGCTTCGCCACCTTCCCATCATATCTGGGAATTGAGCATTCACTGGATTAAAATAATAGGCTCATTGGGCCAAGAAATTCACCTTCTTACGCAGCTAATTAGAATTTGGAAGTGACACCATGTCAGGATTGGCCTCAGGAAGATAATTAAAAGATGTACATTTTTATCCAAATAAAGTGTGGTAAAATGTATCATAAAGTATAGGCATGCCATATAAAGTCATATCATTGAGTCAACAATGAAAATAATGGCACATACTTACTTGAAAGAGAAAATGCTCAACTCACACAGTAACACAGGAGAAATAGAACGGGTGTGCCGGAAACTCTTCTTTCATTTGTTATGTTTTTTGTTAAATGCACCTCTGCTGAAACAGAGGTCATAGCCTCAGAATTAAGGAACATTCCTTTAGGAAGGAGATGAGGGGGAATTTCTTAAGTCAGAGGGTGGTGAACCTGTGGAATTCTTTGCACAGAAACCTATGGAGGCCACATCAGTTAATAATTTTAAGGCAGAGATAGATTGATGCTTGACTAGTATGGGTGTCAGGGGTTATGGGGAGAAGGCAGATGAATGGGATTAGGAGGGAGAGATAAATCAGCCATGATTGAATGGTGGAGTAGACTTGATGGGCCGAATGGCCTAACTCTGCTCCTATCACTTATGAACTTATGATCTGATGACCTTAAATGCTTTCAACACTGTTAAGCAACAGGTTGGAATATTTGGAATTGGAATATTTATGACATATTTAATTTAGAAAAGGAAGCAAACAATGATACAGAGTTAAAAGTTTCAGACCTTTAAACCCTCAGTGACAAAGAGATCACCTTAAGTAATCTGACACATGAAAAATACAAAATCAAATAACTACACAATCCAGAAACATAGAAGCATAGAAACATAGAAAATAGGTGCAGGAGTAGGCCATTCGACCCTTCGAACCAGCACCGCCATTCAATATGATCATGGCTGACCATCCAGTACCAGTATTTAAGAAGGAACTGCAGATGCTGGAAAATCGAAGGTACACAAAAATGCTGGAGAAACGGGTGCAGCAGCATCTATGGAGCGAAGGAAATAGGCATAGTTTCGGGCCGAAACACTTCTTCAGACTGATAAGGGATGGCAGGGAGAAGGAAGGAAAAAGGAGGAGGAAGAGCCCGAGGGCTGAGGGATGGGAGGAGACAGCCCGAGGGCTGAGGAAAGGGAGGAGACAGCAAGGGAGAATTGGGAGAATTCAATGTTCATGCCCGCAGGATGCAGACTCCCCAAGCAGAATATGAGGTGCTGTTCCTCCAATTTCTGGTGTTGCTCACTCTGGCCATGGAGGAGACCCAGGACAGAGAGGTCGGACGGGGAATGGGAGGGGGAGTTGAAGTGCTGAGCCACCAGGAGGTCAGGTAGGTTCTTGCGGACCGAGCGGAGGTGTTCAGCGAAACGATCGCCCAACCTCCGCTTAGTCTCACCGATGTAGATCAGCTGACATCTAGAGCAGTGGATGCAATAGATGAGGTTGGAGGAGATACAGGTGAACCTCTGTCGCACCTGGAACGACTGCTTGGGTCCTTGAATGGAGTTGAGGGGGGAGGTGAAGGGACAGGTGTTGCATCTCTTGCGGTTGAAATGGAAAGTGCCCGGGGAGGGGGTGGTACGGGAGGGAAGGGAAGAATTGACAAGGGAGTTGCGGAGGGAACGGTCTTTGCGGAAGGCAGACATGGGGGGAGATGGGAAGATGTGGTGAGTGGTGGGGTCACGTTGGAGGTGGCGAAACTGACGGAGGATTACTTGTTGTTACTCGGGCTGCCTCCTCCCATCCCTCAGCCCTCGGGCTCCTCCTCCTCCTTTTTCCTTCCTTCTCCCCGCCACCCCCTATCAGTCTGAAGAAGGGTTTTGGCCCGAAACGTTGCCTATTTCCTTCGCTCCATAGTTGTTGCTGCACCCGCTGAGTTTCTCCAGCATTTTTGTGTACCATTCAGAATCAGTACCCTGTTCCTGCTTTCACCCCATATCCCTTGATTTCGTTAGAAATCGGAAATAAAATGGAAAATGCAGGAAATGCCCATTGTCACCATATCTAGGAAGGAAACAACAGAATTAAAGCATCTGATTAAACATGGTTAGCATTTCAAGGCAATGACATTTCTAATTTTAGGCTGTTAACTTGAAATGTTACCTCTTTTTCTTCTCTGCAGAGCTGCCAGACATACATGGTCACAAATGGTTTAATAGATGCAGAAGTTCAATGCAAATCTATCCCGAAAGTAATGACCAACCAATTTTCCGTATTTTGCTTCCTCAGTTTGCACATTATGTAAATGTTCACAAGTTATGTTGTATTGCTAAGAATTCCTTCTCAGGTAATTAAGAATGTTATGTTATCTCCTTACTAGGATTAATCACCATTCAAGGTACAACTAGATTAGTACAATTCTGATATGACTGCACTTCATTGCCAATTATGCAAAGTATTACCGTGAATACTTTCAACAGAATGTAGAACTACATCAGTAAAATAACAGAAATCGGAGAAGTGGTGAAAGCTGCTTTAATTTTATTCCTGGATATGTATGCAGCCAATCTGTGTCTATCAAAAGTTAAAACCAATGATCTATTTAGAAAGTTCTGCACCTTATCGACGGCAAATTAATATATTTTAAAAGAGCGTTATTTAGATCGTGATTGTTTTGAACATGTAGATTTCATGTGTGGTCTCCTGAATCGTGGTATGATTTTCAAGATGCTACAAAGCAGCCTAAGCCTTAGTGCCCTATATCCACACCGTAATATTAAGGTTTAATTGAATTTGTACTGAATGACAGGCCAATAGTTCAAGTGGTTAAGTGGTTTGAGTCCATGAGTTGGGGTTACAGGGTCATTTATCACCTATTCAATTCCTTTGAATGAATGATTTAACTCAGTTTGTACTCGGGCACTCTGAAGAGAGCACCGTGCGTAAAACTGGAGTTTTATCAAAGTATGTTATGTTGGCAAGTGATTTTTTTGCCACAGTACAAAAATTATTTATTGTACCAACACTTTATGACTAATTCCAGAAAAGGAGTGACAATGTATGTGAACGTCCAAGTTCATATGTCATAGGAGCAGAATTAGGCCATTGGGCCCATCGAGTCTACTCTGCCATTCAACGTTGGCTGATCTATCTTTCCCTCTCAATCACATTCTCCTGCTTTCTCCTTGTAACCTTTGACACCCTAACAAATCAAGAACCTGTCAATTTCTGCTTTAAAAATACGCAATGAAAAGTGAAAGTTCCATCCCCCTTTTACATGAATTCCACTTTGGAATTTAGATGAGAAATCTGAAGGGGAAGTACAATAGATGGAATAATGAGGCTGGTAATGGCACCTCAGGCTGCAGTATTTAATAAAGCCATTTGATTTATGAATGGTAGAGCATTACTGATGACGGGCCTGGACTTTGCATTGACAGTGATTTGACATAATTACTATTCACAATTACAAAGTTTGCTGTTGGAAAGCAGAAGCTTCCAAATACTATACAATATAAATTAAACACAGACATAAGTGATAGGAGTAGAATTAAGACATTCAGCCCATGAAGTCTACTCCACCATTCAATCATGACTGATCTATCTCTCACTCCTAAAACCCATTCTCCTGCCTTCTCCCCATAACCCCTGATGCCCGTACTCATCAAGAATATACCTATCTCTGCCTTAAAAATATTAATTGACTTGGCCACCACTGCCTTCTGTGGTAATGAATTCCACAGATTCAGCACTCTCTGGCTAAAGAAATTCCTCCTTATCTCCTTCCTAAAGGAACATCCTTTAATTCTGAGGCTATGACCTCTGGTCCTAGACTCTCCCACTAGTGGAAATATGGAACATCCATGTAGCTTCATACAAGAAAGTGACATTAAAATAAAATTAAAAATTAAAAATTAAAAATTAAAAATTAAAAATTAAAAATTAAAAATTAAAAATTAAAATTAAAATTAAAATTAAATTAAAATAAAAAATCACTTTAAATTAAATAAGAGTCAAGAGAGTCAAGAGTCAAGAGTCAATTTAATTGTCATTTGGACCCCTGGAGGTCCAAACGAAATGCCGTTTCTGCAGCCATACATTACACCCAAATAGACCCCAGACACAACATAATTACATTTTACATAAACATCCATCACATAGCTGTGATGGAAGGCCAAAAAAAACCTTCCATCTTGCCAAAACAAGGCAAATAAAATATCAGCCTTGACTTTATTTATGGCTGAGAGATGGTTCCAATGATTCCAATGGTTCCAATGATCTCCCCTTGCTTCATCTTCTGTGTTCCACTGTTCTCAAGTAAAGACGAGGAAGGTATTGCTCAAGTTATAAATCAGAGCATTTCTTTAGCCAGAGTATAGAAGTTGGGATGTAATGTTAAAATTGTACAAGGCATTGGTGAGGCCAATTCTGGAGTATGGTGTACAATTTTGGTCGACTAATTATAGGAAGGATGTCAACAAACTAGAGAGAGTACAGAGGAGATTTACTAGAATGTTGCCTGGGTTTCAGCAATTAAGTTACAGAGAAAGGTTGAACAAGTTAGGGCTTTATTCTTTGGAGCGCAGAAGGTTAAGGGGGGACTTGATATAGGTTTTTAAAATGATGAGAGGGATAGACAGTTGACGTGGAAAAGCTTTTCCCACTGAGAGTAGGGAAGATTCAAACAAGGGGAAATGACATGAGAATTAAGGGACTGAAGTTTAGGGGTAACATGAGGGGGAACTTCTTTACTCAGAGAGTGATAGCTGTGTGGAATGAGCTTCCAGTGAAGGTGGTGGAGGCAGGTTCGTTTTTATCATTTTAAAATAAATTGGATAGTTATATGGATGGGAAGAGAATGGAGGGTTATGGTCTGAGCGCAGGTATATGGGACTAGGGGAGATTATGTGTTCGCACGGACTAGAAGGGTCGAGATGGCCTGTTTCCGTGCTGTAATTGTTATATGGTTATATGGTTATAAGTTATCCTGATTCTTCAGAAGTTTGTCACAAAACATACTCACCCAGAAACTTAACGGGGCTGTCCCACTTGGGCGACCTAATTTGCGAGTTTAGGGCCTGTCCCACTTGGGCGACCTAATCCACGAGTTCTGGTGAATTTGCCCTCGACTCATACTCGCAGCATTGTCGACACATGGTCTTAGGAGGTCAATGAGGTTGCGGGAACTCTCCTTCATGCTCGAGGGAAGTTCCCAATTACTCGCGGCCCCAACTAGGTCGCGGAAACTTTTTCAGCATATTGAAACATTTTCCGCAAGTTACATTTGGTCGGCATGGTTCCTTTTAACTCGTAGTGCAATGGAGTGGGGTCGCTATTTGGATACAGGCACTCCAGGGCAGCTGTAGACAATCTCCTTCGCTGACTGGACATTTTGATTGGCTTACAGGAAGACCTACCTGGGTTCTGAAATGCCCCCCCCCTTATTAAACTTCTTTAAAGTGTCTCCAGTCATTATCCCCCCCCCCTTCTCTCCTTCCCCCCCCTTCTCCCCCCCCCCCCCTCCCCCTTCTCCCCTCCCCCCTCCCTCACCCCTTCTTTTTTTTTCTCTTCTGTTAACTTTTGTAAGGTGTCCTTGGGTGTCCAGAAAGGCGCCAGCAACTAAAATGCATTATTATTATTATTATTATTCTCTCCCCCCCCTCCCCCCCTCTCTCCCCCCCCCCCCCTTCTCTCCCCCCCCCCCCCCCCCCCTCTTCTCCCCCTCTTTCTCAGCTACGACTAGCTACAACTAACTTCGGGAAAATTGGACACCGAATAGTGGAGAGTGAAGACGACCTCCTTCGATCTCCTTCGACCTCCCGTCGACTATGATGAAGACTATCTACGACTACCTTCAAAGTCAAAGTCAAAGTAAACTTTATTGTCAATTCAAATACTGCAACAAGTAGTTACAGAGGATTGAAATTGCGTTTCCCCACACTCCAAATGTGCAAGTACTATTTATAACACAGACAGACTATATACCAATAAAAATAGACAATGGACATATACATTATATAAAATGTTCACAGTGTGCCAGAGTGTAGTAACATTTTAAGGTATGTTATTAAGGTGCAATAATAAAGGTGCAATATAGAAAAGTGCAAAGAGCATACTGCAGACATTGAGTTAAAGTTATTTTGACAGTCAGTTGGTCTTTGTTTGTGTAATGTTCATGGAATTTTCTTGAGTGTGTTGAGTAGTCTGATGGCCTGAGGACAAAAGCTGTTTTTGAATCTGGTGGTTTTGCTCCGCATGCTGTGGTAGCGCTTGCCGGATGGTAGGAGGGTGAACAGTTTGTGTGCTGGGTGGGTGGTGTCTTTGACCATATATTGTTTGCTCTCTTGCGACAGCGAGATGGGTATAAGTCCTGGATTGCTGGTTGGGGTGATCTGGTGTTCTTCTCCGCTGTCCTCACCACTCTCTGTAGGGCCTTCTGGTCAGCAGCAGAACAACTGCCATACCAGACTGAGAGACTGCTGGTAAGAATGCTCTCAATGGCACCCCTGTAAAAGGTGGTGAGGGCAGAAGGGGAAAGTGGTCAGCTCTCCTCATCCGTCGAAGGAAGTGGAGGCGTTGCTGTGCTTTCTTGACTAGGGAGATGGTGTTGGTGGACCATGTCTGACCATCTGTGATGTGCACTCCCAGGAACTTGGTGCTTTTCACAGACTCCACTGCACTGCCATTGATGGTGAGTGGGGTGTGTGCTGTCTGTTTCTTCCTAAAGTCCACAGTTATTTCTTTTGTTTTATTGACATTGAGTTGAAGGTTATTGATGTCACACCAGTTGATGAGTTGTTGCACCTCCTCTCTGTAGGCTGAGCCGTCATCGTGGCTGATGAGACCAACCACTGTTGTGTCATCTGCGAACTTGATGATGTGGTTCGAATTATGTTTGGCACAACAGTCATGTGTCATCAGCGTGAACAACAGAGGGCTCAGCCCACATCCCTGTGGGACCCTGGTATTCATGATGATGGTCTCTGATGAGTTTTTGCCAACTGCCTTCGACTACCCTTGATTACCCATGACTAACATGCCGACCTACTATGACCTACTACGACCTACTACAACTAATGGCCCTGTCCCAAGTACGAGTTCATTCAAGTACTCTCGTGGTAAGCACGTAGAATGAACGTAGCTGGTACATCGGAGCTCGGGGACATCTCTTAGTGGCTCGTAACGCTAACGGCAGGTACTCGGGAATACTCGCTAATGGCAGGTAAACTCGGGAGGACTCGTGAAGATTTTTCAACATGTTGAAAAATGTCCACGAGAGACCCGAGTACTTACGAGCGGCCATTACCGTAAATCTCCGAGTTCGAATCAGGGCAAACTCGGGGAGAACTTGAATGAACTCTTACAGTGGGACAAGGCTTTAAACCTACGAGTAAAAAATGTCAACATTTTTTCCATGGCAACCTTTTTTTACTCACAGGCATTTTTTAACATATATTGAAAAAACGCCGCAAACTAGCTGAGGCCTCGAGTATGCTGAGACCACTCTCTAGCATGAAGGAGAGAGTTACGAAGACCTCCTACGACCTCGTGTCGACCATGCTGCGAGTATGAGTCGAGGGCAAACTTGCCAAAACTCGCCAAATAGGTCGCCCATGTGGGAATGTAATGGCAATGTTTTGATATTTACTTATAAGCCACCGCTAAACATAAAAATATTAAAATAAAATAAATGTGCCTAATGGCATGGTAAGCCTTAATTCCAGCTGACAAAACATAATGCGTGCAAGAATGGAGGCTCGTTTCTTCAAATTTCAACTGCTTTTGGAGATCTAAAAAGTAAAAAATCCAGAGAATGTAGGTACAATAAACATATTAAAAAGACATTTGGACTGGTGCATGGACAGGAAAGGTTTAAAGGGAAATGGACCAAATGTGGGCAGATTGGACAAGCTTAGATGGTGCATCTTAGCTAACATGGACATGTTGAGCTATAGGACTTGTTTTTTGTGCTGTATGACTTATGATTATGTTTTAAAAAAAAGATATTTTCTCTCCCTCCATCTTAATTTTCCTTCCTTTTTATACATGTTGACATTGATTTAAATCATCTAACCTACAGTACCTAGATCGCTCAGGGAGCTACAATTAGTATTCTCTATCTGATTGCTTGAGAAGATAAATTAATACTTGCTCTGTCTGCACAGCTATTCCATGGGGAGCACGGCACAGAAATTGATTTCCATTCACCACAGGTTCCAAAGCAAGAACTCATAGTAAGTTAGCGAGGCTTTTCTCCTCAGGCAGTTTCACAGGTTTGAAAATGACTTGGCTCCACACTAATTCTGGGGCGTAGAAAAATCTTAATGCATAAATTCTGTAAATATGGTATCGCCATTGCACACCATTTCCACATGACTTGACAGAGAGCAATCTTGTGTAGGAAGGAACTGCAGATGCCGGTTTATACCGAAGATAGACACAAAATTGAGAGGGTTTGAGAGGGAAGCATAAATCAGCCATGATTGGATGGCGGACTAGACTAGATGGGCTGCATGGCCTAATTCTGCTCCTATAACATACGAACAGGAGAAGGCTGGAGTAACTCAGCGGGTCAGGCAGCATCTCTGGAGCAAGGGAGTACATGACATTTCGGGTCGGAACCCTTCCTCAGACCCTACAGTGGTCCAGGATGACTGAAGTCAATGCTCTTCTGAAGATTGGTACACTGCAGGCACTAACATACACACATTCCCACACCCTCTTCCTCAGATTCCATCTCACAACCTGCCTCCATCTTAATCTTCACCCCCCCCCCCCTCATCCCTTTGTGCTTTCTCGCATGTCTGGGGCCAGGGCCGGATTTAGATGAAGAGAGGCCCTAAGCTGTTCCACTTGTGATGCCCACTCCGTGTTGGTTTTCAGCGCTGACAGCGACTGGACAGCCATGGCGGCCAAATCTCCCACAATTCAAAGCGAGGGAGAAAGTGCCCAGCGCCGACCAGTTGCCGTTGCAGTGCGCATGCGCAGGGCGGCCGATGATGTGCTGGCCGTGGTTGACTGCGCATGTGCAGGGGGGGAGGACGTGCCGGCGGTTGAGGAGCGAGCGGAGCCCGGCGGCCCGGACACGGATAGCGGGGGGAGATGGAGAGGGAGAGATAGAGAGGGGGGCCGCCCAGAGTTGAACGGTAGGTGTCCTGCCTTGGCCGGAGGCCCCCCTAGACCTCGAGGCCCTAAGCTTAAGCTTGTCTAGTTTATAGGTAAATCCGGCCCTGTCTGGGGCCTATCTCAGCTTATCTCTTCCTTTGGTATTCTTTCCTCTCTAAGCTCCTTCCCCCTGATTAATCTCTTAATATTTTAGTTTCCTTCCCCTTTCTTTCTCAATTCTCCAACTCTCTGTCCCACCCCACCAGCACTACCCACCTGCTTCACCACCAACCACAACCACTGATAGTCACAGTTGTCCAACCACTTTCCCCACGTCAGCTTTGGGCAAGGTGTGCTGCCTATAGCCTGTGGCTTCACACTGTTCCTCCTGTACCACTCCCAGGTAACCTCAAGAAAATCCTCAGCCACATTGTTATCAGGGTGCAGTTTTGAAGTAGGCTGTGGGTTTTTCACAAACTAACTCTTGCAGTCCGCTATTAATCTGATAGATCTCCGGGTAGGCGGCGCGGCTCTGGCCAGCAGCGGCCTCTGCAGTCTGTCCGCGTTTTTATTATTTTCTGTCTGTGTTTTAATGTAGTTTTTGTCTTTTATTTTTTGTTGGGGAGTGTGTGTGTGGGGGGGGGGGGGGGGTGGGGGGGGGGTGGGAGAGGGGGGGTAAACTTTTTAAATCTCTCCCTGCACTGGAGACCCGACTTAGTATTTTCTCGTCGGGTTCCGTGTCGTTGAGGCCGCAACGAGGAGCGGCCTCCAACAGGAAGAAGCTGGGGACTCAGGTGCCGACTCACCGTCGCCGTCGCGGAGCTGGCTGAGTCCGGAGCGGGTGGAGGAACGCTGCTGCTGCTGCTGCTGCTGCTGCCGATGCCGCTGCTGAGTCGGAGGCTGCTACTGCGGGTCTGCGGACAGCGGCGCCGGGAGCCCGCGGCTCCTTGGAGAGAGACCGCTTTTCGGGGCTCCTGCAACGGAGAATTCTCCCGCCCGAGTTGCGGGGTTGAAGAGATCCTGGAGCGGGGCCTCACTACACCGCCCCGCGCGGCTGGAACGGCCGCGGGTACTTGCGAGCGCACATCGGGGGCTCCAACCCCAAGGCCCGGTGTGCGACCTCGCACCCCCCGGCGTGGCTTCAATGGCCGCGGGACAATCGCCATCGCCAGCCGGGGGCTTTGACTTTGACTCTGACATCGGGGGGGGGGGGAGTGCAGTGGAGAGATAAGTTTTTTTTTGGCCTTCCATCACAGCTATGTGATGGATGTTTATGTAAAATTGTAATTATGTTGTGTCTGGGTCTATTTGTGTGTAATGTATGGCTGCAGAAACGGCATTTCGTTTGGACCTCTAGGGGTCCAAATGACAATTAAATTGACTCTCTCTTGACTCTTGAAATCTGCACTGTCCTCAAGACGGGTGACAGAAAACCGAGTGCCTAAAGACACAGCCTTTTCTGTTGCTGCTCCGGCACTCTGGAACACCTTGCTGTTGCACTTCAGACAGGCCCCCTCACTGTCCATCTTCAAATCCACCCTAAAAACTCATTTTTATTCTCTGGCTTTCGACACTGGCTGAGACATTGCTCCTGTTTTTAGTGCTTTTAATGTCTTTTAATTTTTACTGTTTTATAGTCTTTTGTTTTACGTTTTTTAATGGTTTGTAATAACTTCTTGTCCATGAGTTCTCATGTACAGCACTTTGTGGCAACTGCAGTTGTTTAAAGTGCTTTATAAATAAAGTTATTAGTATTAAGTTATTACAGTAAGGGGGACAGAGGCCATGTGAATTCAGAGACAGTATATGTAGGAAGGACTGCAGAAGATAGACACAAAATGCTGGAGTAACTCAGCGGGTCAGGCAGCATCTCTGGATAGAAGGAATGGTTGACGTTTCGGGTCGAGCCACTTCTTCGGACAGCATGGTAGACGGAGACGCTGAAGAGTTTAAGGTCATTGTACGTTCTGATTTGAGATGACAGCCGAATGAGATGCCTCATCATTCGAGGAACCACAAGATGATGGTTACAAAGCCACCCGCAGAGGCTTAAGTATAATGACAGGCTGGTGCCACATGCTCCCTGCTGAGAACAGATCTAGCTTATTTAATAGATCACAGATGCCAGACTTTGCTGAAAGCTTTTCAATTAAATTGATTTAGAATTCCTTAACTCGCAACCAGTTCGAATAGCTGGTAATAATTATCTTCTATATCGTGCATATTCTCCAATTGTCAAGTTAGTTATAACATTATAAGCATATTTTAACCCTTTTTTTTGTTGACAATTGTGCAATATTGTGATAGGAAGTAAAATAATATAACCTGTTATGATGAGACTTTAGGGGAGGTTTAAAAAAAAATTAACATAGGCAGCAATTGACCCAAACTTACTAAAAAAAACCCAGAGATACATATCAGGAAAATCTATAGATGAAAGAAGGTTCATTATTATGAATTGTAAACAAAAGTGAACTTTTGAAAAAAGGTCAAAGCATGTGGTCTAAAATTGGATTTAGGGTATTCAAAGATGTTTAGATAAGAACAAACAAAAAGTAGCCAATGTTATTCCAAATGTTTACATTAGTTGCTATGTGATAGTGAGAACATCTTATATAATTACATAAGATGATACATAGTAGGTCCGTAACTGCGAAGGTAGAACGTCATAAGCAGTTGCACAATCACAGTCTGCAGAAAAATGTATCTAATGATCATGAAGGAGAATGTAAAGCATGCATGGTATGTCACTTTAAGATAAATTCAGATTCAGCCTACATAAACATATATTGAATACATTTCTGAGTAACTATTCATCAAGCATGATTACACAAATAGGCAGATTCCTCCTCCCAAGTGTCTGCAATATGTTTTTATTAGCTCTCATGTTGAAAACAACAACCAAAGCTAAGAAGAATGGAATTATAGTCAGAAGGTCTGAAGTAAAACAATTTGACATTACTTAAAAGTTGAATTGAAATTGTTGACTGTTCCTGTTATAATATAGCTATTTAAAATATTAAGCTAAAGTTTATGGTGATATAACAGCATGATAGCAACCTGTAATGTGATTAACAAAAAACCTGGTCAGCAAGCTGTTAGGATGGCAAGCTTTACCAGGAGTTGCACATTTCAGGAACTGGGTTATTTCAATCTGCCATTTGCTCTTCCCTTACCATTCAAATCGAATTTTCAGAATATCTTAGATTTGCACATCAGTCATTCATTCAATTTAAATCTGGTAATTAATACTCCATGTAACTTTTTAATTATATGGTTATTGTTGGTACAATATCAATCAATCTCAGTAAAGGACTGGAGTCTAATTTCAACTGGTGATATTTATGAAGATTTTTTTAAATCAACTTTTAATATCTCTGTTTTTTGTTTTACGTTTTGTTTCTACCAACTATTTTTCTTTCTCTTAAAGCAGTTTTTCGTTCCATTTCACTTCTATCAATTTGAATGTGAGTTATTCCTCTGTTATTCTGTCAAAACTTCAATTTTATTGGTTAAAGTGCTGTTGGTCCCAACATTCACCTAGTCCCAGATGCCCCCTGTTGTCTCCGCCTCTCTGTTTACTTTAGTTTAGTTTAGTTTAGTTTAGTTTAGTTTAGTTTAGAAATCACAGAGTGGAAACAGGCCCTTCCGCCCATTGAGTCCGCACCGAACAGCGATCCCACATGTTAACACTATCCTACAAGCACTAGGGACAATTTTACAATATTACCAAGCCAATTAACCTACAAACCTGTATGTCATTGGAGTGTGGGAGGAGACCAGAGATCCTGGAGAAAACTCACGCAGGTCACGGGGAGAACATATAAACTCCGTACAGACAGCACCGGTGGTCAAGATTGAACTTGGATCTCTGGTGCTATAAGATAGCAACACTACCACTGTGCCAGCATGCCACTTCTGCTGTCCAACTCCAAAAATCTTCAAGCTGATGGGTTGATGGGTGAAAGTCTATGTAATGGCACAAAACTTTAAATGAATTAATCCAGAAAACCAGATAAATATCATCAGAAAAAAATAGCCAACACAAAGTAAGTTTGTTTCCATTTTGCCAATTGAGGGAATGTTTACATTTTGGTCTGTTTTTACCAGCTTTCTTGAATGGTCATTAATCTGAACTAGTAGCTATTTTTTTCTACAGTGCAAAAGGGCAACACGGTGACTCACCAGGTACTGTAGTTATTGCCTCATAGTTTTGGCAAACTGGGCCCAATCCTGCATGGAGTTTAGGTGCCTTCTCAGTGACAACGAGCCGTACTGTAGACTAAAGGCATACGAGCAAAAAGGTTAATTGGTCATAGTTGTTTATCCATCGTGTAGGTTGGTTAGGGTGGGAGATTGCAACCTTCACGTGGTCCGCCTTGTTCCAACGAATGCAATCAACCTGGCGTGCACAACCAAATAAGATCAAACAGAACAAGTTGTCCTACAACTTCAGGCTGTACACGCCATACGCAAGAAGAAGTGTAGGTTGGTAATGAAATAATTAGGGTGGGGTTGATGGGCATGTGACAAAGAATCAAGGAGACATGCAGAATCACGTGATGTGCCTCAACTGCATGCTGTGGGCGTTGGTGGACCCCTTAGTGATTCCTGGTGATCGCATCTGCAGCAAATGTTGGTTGATCGAGGAACTCGGGCTCAAAGTTGATGACTTGGAGCCTGAGTTACAAGCGCTGCGGCACATCAGGGACAGAGAGAATGACCTGGATGCTGGGTTTCAAGAGGCAGTCACCACTTTTAGATTAACTGCGGCCAGTTTGGTCTGTGATCACAAGGGCAGTGTGGCTGCAAATATGGCAGGCAGGATAGAGGTAAGGGCAGTGTTACAGGAGCCTCAGCCCTGGAGCTTGTCAAGCAGATCCTAAATACTTGCTCCCTGTGCAGGTGAGTGTGGGGGCTGTTGAAAGGATAAGTAAACTGGTCATGGCACTGTGGACCAGGGAGCCATTCAAGAGGGGAGAGAGAAGAGTCATGTTGTTGTCATTGGGGATGGTATAGTCAGGGGTACGGGCATGATTCCTTGACATGAGGATTGAGAGTCCCAAAGGCTGTGTTGCCTGCCTGGTGCCTGGGTTCAGAACATCTCGTCTGAACAGGGTCGTGGTGAGACCACACCTGGAGTATTGCATACAGTTTTGGTCTCCAAATCTGAGGAAAGACATTCTTGCCATAGAGGGAATACAGAGACCAGACTGATTCCTGGGATGTCAGGACTGTCTTATGAAGAAAGACTGGATAGACTTGGTTTATACTCTCTAGAATTTAGGAGATTGAGAGGGGATCTTATAGAAACTTACAACATTCTTAAGGGGTTGGACAGGCTAGATGCAGGAAGATTGTTCCCGATGTTGGGGAAGTCCAGAACAAGGGGTCACAGTTTAAGGATAAAGGGGAAATCCTTTAGGACCGAGAGGGGAAAACATTTTTCTCACAGAGAGTGGTGAATCTCTGGAACCACAGAAGGTAGTTGAGGCAAGTTCATTGGCTATATTTAAGAGGGAGTTAGATGTGGCCCTTGTGGCTAGAGAGATCAGGGGGTATGGAGAGAAGGCAGATACAGGATACTGAGTTGGATGATCAGCCATGATCATAATGAATGGCGGTGCAGGCTCGACGGGCCGAATGGCCTACTCCTGCACCTATTTACTATGTTTCTATGAATGAGGGAGCTATTCCAATGGGACGGATTCTACTTGATCCCAGCTGCCAAGGGTCCTGTCAAAACACATAACTAGGGCCGTAGATAGGGCTTTAAATTAAATAGTGTGTGTGGGGGAGGCAACAAATTGGAAATGTATGGGTGAAGTTAAAGGGAAGGTGAGTAATATAACACACTCATTTGTTGGATGTACAAAGTTGAATAAATTTTGGAGTGATATATTCGATATATTTACAAAGATTTTCAAGTCAAGAATAGAACCCAAAACAGAATGGATTATATTTGGAATAATAGGAGAAGATACCAATTTAAATAAAGATCAAAATGTTTTTTTTAATTATGGGTTAATAATTGGAAAGAAATTGATACTTAAATTTTGGAAAAGTACAACCACACCAACTGTTAAAATGTGGATTAGGAATATGATGGACATAGCACGCCTTGAAGAAATGAGACTCCGACTAATAGATAAATATGACCAATTCTTAAAGAGTTGGTCTCCTTTTATCGACTTTTTGGAATCATGTGATGCAGCGGTGCCGTAAGGATTGCCGATTTCAGTTCATGACGCGGATAGATCTACATCTCCGAATACAGATTTGAAAAATTCTCTTTTAAGGGGCCTTCTCTTCTATTTCTACTCTCCTCTTTCTCTCTTCCTTTTTTTATTTTTTATATACACACTTCACGTTTTTCTACTCTCTGCCATCTATTTTTCCACTTTTTCCCCTTTCTATTGCTTTCTTTTTCTTGATCTGCTTACTTTTTTCTTATAACATAAAACTAGAGGTTGTACATAGAATGGATTACGGTATTACATAGTTGGCACCTAAAATTAGGCGCCACTGTACTGTTTTGTGCTGTATTAACTTCTAATAAAATAAACAAAAAAAAAAAAAAAAAAAAAGGGAAGGTGAATGTTGAAGAGGTCACTGAAGTCTCCAGAAATAATAGGACAGAAAGTTTAGGAAGGGTCAGGCAAATGAGGACCAATGTAAAAAGAGGGGCAGTGAATACTGAACTAAAGGTGTTATATTTAAAAGCACAGGGTATACAGAAGAAAGTGGATGAGCTTACAGCACAGTTAGAAATTGGTAGGTGCAACGTTATGGGCGCTAAGGCGATGTGGCCGAAAGAAGATTGGAACTGGAAACTAAATATCTAGGGTAGCACATCCTATCGACAGACTGGTGGGCAGAGGGGGTGGGATAGCTCTCCTGGAAAGGAATGAAATTCAGTCCTTAGTAAGGGATGACATAGAACCAGTGGATGTAGAATATTTGTTGGTAGAGAGAAGAAATTGCAAGGGTAAAAGATCATGATGGGATTTGTACACATTTGTATCTCCTGATGTGATTTATACACAGGGCTACAACAGTAACCAGGATGTTGTGTACAAATTACATCAGGAGATACAAACGGCATGTAAGAAAGGCAATGTTACAGAGGTCATGGTTAATATGCAGATAGACTGAGAAATTTAGGTTGCTGCTGGATCCCAAGAGAAGGAATTTGGAGAGTGCCTTCGAGAAGGCTTATTAGAGTAGCTTGTAGTCGAGCCTACTAAGGAATCGGCAATTCTAGATTTGGTATTGTGCAACAAACCAGATTTGATTCTGGAGCTTAAAATAAAGGAACCCCAAGGAGGTAGTGACCATAACATGATAAAATACAACTTGCAGTTTGAGAGGGAGAAGATGCAATGGGATGTGACGGTATTACTATTGAGTAAAGATGACGACAGAGGCATAAGGGAGGATCTGGCTAAAGTTGATTTGAAAGGAACCCTGGCAGAAATGACAATGGAGCAGTAATGGCAGGAATTTCTGGGATTAGTTTGGAAGATATGGGATCTTTAAGGGCCTGTCCCACTTATGCGACTGCCAGCACAGGTGGCCGAAAATTTTCAACATGTTGAAAATCTAGCAGCGACCAGAACAGAGTCGGAGCATCTTTCTGGTTGCTGCTGAATTTTCAACATGTTGAAAATTTTCGGCGACCTATGACGGGTGCTGGCAGTCACCGAAAAAGTTGCGTAAGTGGGACAGGCCCTTTATTTCGCAAAGAGGGAGAAAGATTCTGAGGGGAGAATGTGGCAACCGTGGCTGACAACAGAAGTTAAAGATAGCATAAAACTTAAAGAGGAGGCATGTAATATTGCAAAGATTAGTGGGAAGCTAGAGGATTGGACGGCTTTTAAAGAGCAATAAAAATCAATTTAAAAAAGGTAATACGAGGAGAAAAGATGATATATGACGGTAAGCTAGCCAATTATATAAAAAAAGATAGCACAGATTTCTTCAGATATACAAAGTGTAAGAGAGAGGCAATTGACATTGAATCACTGTAAAATGATGCTGGAGAAGTGATAATGGGGAATAAAGAGATGGCAGATGAATTAAATGCGTTTTTTGGGTCAGTCTTCACAGCGCAAGACACCAGCAAGGTGCTTGAAATTCAAGGGAGTCAGGGGGTGGAAGTTAGTTGAGTGGCTATTACTGAAGGGGCTGTCCCATTGTACGAGCTAATTCCAGAGCTCTCCCGAGTTTAAACAAAACTCGTGGTAAGTACGTAGAATGTACATTGCAGGTACGTCAGAGCTCGGGACGCCTCTTAGCAACTTGTAACGCTAGCGGCAAGTACTCGGGAAACGCGGTAAGCTCGTGAAGACCCGTGAAGATTTTTCAACATGTTGAAAAATGTCCACGAGAGCCCCGCGTACCTACGAGCGGCTATTACCGTAATTCCCCGAGTTCAGAAGGGGAAACTCGGGAGAACTCTTGAATTAGCTCGTACAGTGAGACAGCCCCATGAGAAGAAGGAGCTGGGAAAGGTGAAAGGTCAGTAGGTGAATAAAAACCTGGACCAGATGGACTACAGGATTACCGGGATTCTGAAAGAGGCAGCTTTAGAGATTGTGGAGGCATCTGTGGTGATCTTTCAAGAATCACTAGTCAAGTATGATCCCAGAGTACTGGAATATTGCAAATGTTACGCCGCTGTTCAAGAAGGGAGTGAGGCAAAAGAGAGGAAACTATACGCCAACGATAGTCACAAAAAGCTGGAGTAACTCAGTGGCTTGTACACTATGGAATTTAGAAGGATGAGGGGGATCTCATTGAAACATATAAGATTGCTATGGGCTTGGACACGCTAGAGGCAGGAAACATGGTCCCGATGTTGGGGGAGTCCAGAACCAGGGGCCAGAGTTTAAGAATAAGGAGTAAGCCATTTAGAACGCAGATGAGGGAAAACTTTTTCTCACAGAAGGTAAGTCTGTGGAATTCTCTGACTCGGAGAGCAGTGGAGGCAGGTTCTCTGGATGCTTTCAAGAGAGAGCTAGATAGGGCTCTTAAAAATAGAGGAGTCAGGGGATATGGGGAGAAGGCAGGAACGGGGTACAGATTGGGGATGACCAGCCATGATCATATTGAATGGCGGTGCTGGCTCAAAGGGCAGAATGGCCTACCCCTGCAGCTATTGTCTATTGTCTATTGGGTCATGCAGCATCTCTGGAGCAAAGGAATTGGTGTTCATGAAACTCATTATGTTTATTATAGAATCCTGTTCAAAATTTGGTTTGATGTGAACAAGTATTTATTCCAGTTGCTGTAGTCATGTCTATGCTAGGTCTCCAATTAATTAGGAATAATATTTCAGAAAAAAAAAGGTTGCTTTTATTTTATCCTCACAGCTGAGCATCATTAGACTTTATTAATTCGTATATATTCTGCGGTTTGCAACTATAAGTATCACCCATTCAATGTGATAATTAATTTCTGGCTGAACTGGAGGCTGCCATCATCTATAGAACTAAAAGTCTCAACTTGACCACTTCCTGTCTGCGTGTATAGTGATTTTAGAAAAAACGCTAACCTTATGTCGCTATAATTTTTGGCCATCTTACTTACAGTCCTCCTCCGCTTAGGCAACCTTGAGGATTTTTCCGATCGATGAAAAATAAAAACGTTATGAGTGTTTAAAAAAATATTGAGATCAGCTGATTGGTTCTCAAGTCAAGTTCAAGTTCAAGTGAGTTTATTGTCATGTGTCCCTGTATAGGACAATGAAATTCTTGCTTTGCTTCAGCACACAGAACATAGTAGGCATTTACTACAAAACAGATAAGTGTGTCCATATACCATAATATAAATATATACACACATGAATAAATAAACTGATAAATTGCAAATAAGAGAAAATGGGTTATTAATAATCAAAGTTTTGTCCAAACCAGGTTTAACAGCCTGATGGCTGTGGGGAAGTAGCTATTCCTGAACCAGGTTGTTGCAGTCTTCAAGCTCCTGTACCTTCTACCTGAAGGTAGCAGGGAGATGAGTGTGTGGCCAGGATGGTGTGTGTCTTTGATGATACTGCCAGCCTTTTTGAGGCAGCGACTGCGATAAATCCCCTCGATGGAAGGAAGGTCAGAGCCGATGATGGACTGGGCAGTGTTTACTGCTTTTTGTAGTCTTTTCCTCTCCAGGGCGCTCAAGTTGCCGAACCAAGCCGTGATGCAACCGGTCAGCATGCTCTCTACTGTGCACCTGTAGAAGTTAGAGAGAGTCCTCCTTGACAATCCGACTCTCCGTAATCTTCTCAGGAAGTAGAGGCGCTGATGAGCTTTCTTGATAATTGCATTAGTGTTCTCGCACCAAGAAAGATCTTCAGAGATGTGCACGCCCAGGAGTTTGAAGCTCTTGACCCTTTCAACCATCGACCCGTTGATATAAATGGGGCTGTGGGTCCCCCTCCTACTCCTTCCAAAGTCCACAATCAGTTCCTTGGTTTTGCTGGTGTTGAGGGCCAGGTTATTGCGCTGGCACCATATGGACAGTTGCTCGATCTCTCTTCTATACTCTGACTCATCCCCATCAGTGATACGTCCCACAACAGTGGTGTCGTCAGCGAACTTGATGATGGAGTTCGCACTGTGACTGGCTACGCAGTCATGGGTATAGAGTGAGTACAGCAGGGGGCTGAGCACGCAGCCTTGAGGTGCTCCCGTGCTGATTGTTATCGAGTCTGACACATTTCCACCAATACGAACAGACTGTGGTCTGTGGATGAGGAAGTCGAGGATCCAATTGCAGAGGGATGCGCAGAGACCCAGTTCTGTGAGTTTGGTAACCAGCTTGGAGGGGATGATTGTGTTAAATGCCGAGCTGTAATCGATGAATAACAGCCTGACATATGAGTTTTTGTTGTCCAAGTGGTTCAGTGCGGTGTGGAGGGCCAGCGAGATCGCATCCACCGTTGATCTGTTGTGGCGGTAAGCGAACTGCAGTGGGTCCAGGTTTTTGTCGAGGTAGGAGTTGATTTGCTCCATGATCAACCTCTCAAAGCACTTCATCACCACCGGCGTTAGTGCCACTGGTCGATAGTCATTGAGGCACGTCACCTTACTCTTCTTGGGCACCGGTATAATTGATGCCCTTTTAAAGCAGGTGGGGACCTCAGACCTCAGACTCTCACCTGTCAATCACCACAATTAAGGTATCGCCTCTTCTGGGGGGGGTGGGGGGGGGACAGGACTATAAACTGAAAGATGGCGGATGTGCAGGCGTGGGCGCCGTCTGTGTATGGCAGCCTGCCCGCAGTCCGTCTCTTCACCTTTTTTTATTTTAAGTCCTGTTAAAAAAAAATGTTTGTTAGTTAGTTGAAGGTCTTTTATGTGGTGGGTGGGGGGGGAAGGGGGAAACTTTATTTCTTAGTCCCCTACCTAATCAGAGAGGCAGCATCCCTCCAAGCTGCTTCTTCACCCCGTCCTCGCGGCCTGCCATCGAGAGTGGAGCGGCGTTTCCTGTCGGGACCAGCCGGGACTACAGCTTCAGCAGTGGTGGCGCAGCGCTGGAATACCAACAGGGAGCGGGCGATGCTTTGCCGGGTCGCCGTGCAGTAAGGTCCGGAGCGCTATGGCCGCCGACTCCCAACATCGCAGAGCTGTGGCTGCGGGCGTCCGGCCGCGGGCGCTGCTGGATTTGGAGCGCCGCGGAGCCAGGGATCGAGTTCGCCGGGGTCGGTGAAATTGAATGTGGTGGCATGCACTCTGCTTGAAATGCTGTGAAATTGGATGTGGTGGCATGCACTCTGCTTGAAATGCTGTGAAATTGTATGTGGTGGCATGCACTCTGCTTGAAATGGAATTTCAACAAATAGCCGTGTGAAAGGCCAGCTCACCAGCCCTGAGTGACTGATCTGCCACCTGCTCTGATTAACTGAGCAGCCAGGCCACCAGCCCTGAGTGACTGAGCTGCCAGCCCACCAGCCATGAGTGACTGAGATGCCAGCCTACCTACCAGGCCTGTGTGACTGAGCTGCCAGCCCACCAGGCCTCAGTGACTGAGCTGCCAGCCCAAGTCCATTCAGCCCACAATGTCCATACTATCCCTCTGGAAACCAGCCCGTACTAGTGCTCCAGAAAGCCCCACCCCCTCCCACTGGCCACCAATGTTGGAATTGATGGAGAGATGGAATATTGCGTAGAGGGACCAAACCTCCCGTGTGAACATGGAACCCAACAGGTCCCATTTAGTCCAGTAAAAAATACAAACAAAACTGTCGGATCCTGCCACCCATTGTCTCTGATTTAATCACCTGAGTGTTCCCATAGCCAAACCCACCACCCCCAACTCCCATTCCCCCTCTGCTGCCCGATGTTCCCATATTGACTTTGGTAGTTGTTGTGTTACGACTGTGGTAATAACTGAAGCCTATCACCATGATAAAGGTCCAAAGACTTTATTAACGACATAGCACAAGTAACTTCATGCTAGCATGTTTATCTAATTCTAAGGGAAACAGGCAGGGAGGATTACTGTAAAAGCAAGTGGGTGTAACTACAAAAGCATGATTCATAACATGAGTGACACTGACCTACATCCGCCCTCTTATAGAATCAATAACAGTACAAACCCATTAACTAATAAGGCATGCATAGCAATTGATAATAAACTGGAGGAAAGTCAAACATAATCAGGATCTTCAAAACCGGCTTACAAACACGACCAGGACGTGTATGATAGAGACCATCTCCATTCTATCTCCCCGGGGAGAGAGCAGGTGGCTTCACAGGTGAGGGAGACTGAACCAGCATTCCTGGAGATGAAGCAGGAGACGCAGGCGAAGTCGTCACGGACAGCGGAGCCGTTGCAAACGTGGGTTGTTCTGCTGGTAGAGGCGTAAGAGTGTCGCTAGACACAGACGAAAGTGTACTAGTACAGCCTGGATAATACAGAGGAGGAACTAGCTCGTTCACAGGCACGATATGTTGTCTGTGACGCCTGTAGGTGCCGCCATCGGCACTGACGATATACGAGCGTGGGCCCGAAGCAATTCCAGAAATCACACCAATACGGTCAAGGCCTTTGTCAGTCTGATAATGGACCACCTTCCCCTTGGTCTGTGGTGCCAGTGGCCTACTTGTTTTGTCAAACCATTGTTTTTGAATGTCACGTTTCTGTTCCAACCTGGACCGAACCTCCTCAGGTGGAATCACCTGTGGGAACAATGCCTGATCTGCCACAGGCACCGTAGCACAGGTCTGCCTCGACAGCAAACGTTGAGCGGATGAACCCAGATGGGGTCACGGGAGGTGTTGCGTAAGTTCAACAGATCTAGGAATACATCGGATTTAGCTCTGTGGGAACGTTCCATGCGCTGTTTTGCACTTTTGTCAGCTCGTTCAGCCAACCCATTTTACTGTGGATATTCCGGGCTGCTGGTAATGTGGCCAACTCCAATGTTCCAACGTTTAGCAAAAACCCTGAAGTGTTGGCTGGTGAATTCTGCCGTTGTCATTTGGCAGTATGCCCGGAAATCCGTGGACTGAAAAATGGTGTGATAACTTCGAAATCACCCCGCTGGAACTGGGGCTGCTTAGAAAATCAATGTCAAACCATCCTGAATACGAATCAATGAGAACCTAGTACTGCTTGCCATGCCGATCAAATATGTCAGCTGCCACTGTAGACCATGGGAGTGCAGGTACCGGATGTGAAAGAAGTGGTTGCTTTTGTTGGTGAGGTGCCAAACTGTTGCACACTGCACAGGATGCCACATTCTCGGTGATGTAGTCAGCCAAGCCAGGCCAGTAAAACATGCTTTTAGCCCGTAGGACAGTAGCACCAGCGTTGGACCTCGTTTAAACACTGGTTGTGTAGCGAAGCAGGAACCACAGCTTTTTGTCATAGAAACATGGAAACATAGAAACATAGAAAATAGGTGCATGAGGAGGCCATTCGGCCATTCGAGCCAGCACCGCCATTCATTGTGATCATGGCTGATAACCCTATCAATAACCCGTGCCTGCCTGTCCCTTAATAACCCATATCCCTTGACTCCACTAGCCCTTAGAGCTTTATCTAACTCTCTCTCTTTAATCCATCCAGTGATTTGGCCTCCACTGCCCTCTATGGCAGGAAATTCCATAAATTCACAACTCTCTGGGTGAAAAAGTTTTTTCTCACCTCAGTCTTAAATGACCTCCCCTGTATTCTAAAACTGTGGCCCCTGGTTCTGGACTCGCCCCACATTGGGAATATTTTTCCTGCATCTAGCTTGTCGAGTCCTTTTATAATTTTATATGTTTCTATAAGATCCCCCCTCAACCTTCTAAACTCCAGTGAATACAAGCCTAGTCTTTTCAATCTTTCCTCTTATGACAGTCCCGCCATCCCAGGGATCAATCTTGTGAACATACGCTGCACTGCCTCAATCACAAGGATGTCCTTCCTCAAAACTGGAGACCAAAACTGTGCACAATACTCCAGATGTGGTCTCACCAGAGCCCGTGAGCATTGGAGCCGGTTGGAGCGGCTGCAGGAACTGGAGCAGCCACGAGTGGCCAGTGCCCGAGAGCATTGGAGCCAGTTGGAGCGGCTGTTGGAGCAAATACTCCAAAGTGACAGGCTCCGGGAGATGTTGACTAGTCACAGTGGGCAGCTAGTAAGTCCTACAGCAGTACCTCTTGTAGGGCTGAACAGTGTTTCTCCCTCATCAGAGGGGAGTACAGGGGGTCATTTCTGGGGTGACCCTGAAGAGGGGTGCAGAACATACCCCTAGTGCGTATGGGGTGCAAGAAAACCTATTGGATATGGTGTCCCAGTTTATTCAACCTGACCAAACTGGCCAAAACCTGGAACCTAAAATAGCTGCAAGTATCGACTACTTGTCATTCAACCAGCTATAAGGACAGGCATTATTGGACACCGCAGCAAGACACTTACACTGAATGTTCCCAGTGTCAACCAGTGTATTTGAAAACATGTCGGAGCCTCAATCAGAGCCAGGGACTTGAAACTACAGAAAGTTCTGAAAGTCCTAACAGCGGGAATTACTGTTTTCACCCGCACAATAAACAAAAAAGACATGACACAAGATCACCAGGATGCACTGGCTTTATTTTGCAACTACCAATACGAGTAAACAGCATTAGGAAGAGTGCCATTCAGCCGGCTTTAGACCCTAATTTGCAGGCCTATGCAAACCTGGAACCTCCAAACCATCAATATTACTATTTGGAGGCAACTTATCAAAACAGGTAAAAGAACTTGACGAAAAGGGTAAAACCCTGGGGCTCATTAAAGCAACGTCTAAAAACTACTTCGGCCGGAAACAGCACCCCTACGCACCACCAGTCGGCCAAGACAAACTGGTGAAAGCTCAAAGGCCAGGAACACTCAACATCGGTCTTTTTAGGCCATGGCTCAGACCGGCCTTCCTGGGGAATGCGCTAACCCTCAACACCGACCCAACTACAGATCCAGACACCGGCGCCTCAACGTCCACGGAGGATGCCGAAAAAGTAACAAACCTACCAATAGTAACCATGGAGGTAGGTGGGTCTGGTTCCTTACGAGGTTGGTGGGAGATTACAGTTCTATCTGGATGCATGGAATAAATTAACTACCGACACTTATATTTTCAGAAGTATAGGGTTATACCATAGAATTTATACAAAAACATAATCTTTCAGATCAGCATGTACCGAACCGAATGTTCATGCTTACAGGCAAAGAAAAATCAAAAGCGCATGCTGAACTACAGTGGCCATATAAAAAAGGAGTAATGGAGGAAACCCAACATGAATCACAGGAATTTAAGTCCAAAATCTTTATCATAAACAAGATGGTGGTTGCCGCATCATCATAGATTTGACTAATTTGAATACTTTCGTACTATATATTCATTACTAGATGGAAACCTTTGTTACTGCTAAGCAATTGATTTCCTAGGTTACTACATGGCAAGCATCATTTTAAAAGATGCTTACTATACAGTACCCATTAGAGGTGACCACAGATGTTATTTAACACAATGGATCATCTGGGGTTCACTCTTAACTCAGTTCACATGTCAGTGACTTTGCCGAAAGAAAAGGTTACAGCCTTCATGGAGGCTTGCAGCAAAATCATTGACATCACAAAACCATCCATCAGACTGGTAGCAAGAATAATTGGCATTATAGTGGCTGCGTTTCCAGCCACACAAATCGGACCTTTACATTATCAAAATTTACAGAGGGCGAAAATACGAGCACTCAAAAATTATGGTGGTCATTTTGACAGACCAATGAAGCTACCAACAGAGGCCATATTGGAACTAAAATGGTGAAAAGATAACATTAGGCATTGTTCCAATCCAAACATTATCAGCTACCCGTCAATGGAACTACAAACTGATGCCAGTGCACTTGGATGGGGTGCTACCAATTCCATCTCCAGCTGTGGGGGAGATGGAATGCACAGGAGGCATCATTATTACAAACACTGTGCATAAACTACCTGGGAATGTTAAGTGTATTCCATGGCCTTAAATCATATTGTTCTGGGTTATATCACCAGCATGTTAGACTACAAATTGACAATACCACTGTGGTAGCATATATCAACCATATGGGTAGAAACAAATCGACATCATGTGACAATCAGGCCAACACAATTTGGCAATAGTGTATCCAGAGAGAGATATTTGGATATCAGCTACCTACTTACCAGGTAAACTAAATTTAGTGGAAGACAACAGGTCACGCAAATTCAATGAAAACACTGAATGGATGTTGGATAAAAATGTATTTGCTGAAATTACAGCACGGTATGGAACACCAGATATCGACCTATTCGCATCCAGGCTCACACCAGCTATCGAATTATGTTCATGGGAACCATAACCTGGGGCAGTGGCAACAGATGCATTTTCGCTGCATTGGGGGATTAGTTATTTATGCATTCCCTCCTTTTTGCCTCATCAGTCGGGTATTTAGGAATATACAGCAAGACTCCGTGTCTGGTATTTTGATAGTACCCGATTGTCCTACTCAACCATGGGTCCCGGTGATACTCTACATGGTATTAGAACCATGCATCACCATCCATCATAGACCTAATTTACTGGTTCATCCCACAACAAGTTACCCATGTCATAATTATATAAACCTATTAATTTGTAGAGTTTGAAAGCACCTCTACTACACCTGGGACTGACGGACCGAATAGTGGATATTATTTCAGCGGTCCACAGACAGTCCACCAAAAAACAGTACTTGGTGTCATCAAGAAATGGGAAGAACTGTCACAACAATAAACATCACCCACAGATCTATGAACATCCCGTCTGTTCTCGAATTCCTGGCAAGACTCCATTACGATGAGAGGCTCAGTCATAGTGCCGTCAACTGCGCCAGAAGTGCTCTGTCAACATACCTGTGGCAAGGAACAGAGCGGCATTCTGTTGGGACATACCCTGGTAACCAAACTCATGAGGGGCATTTTTAATGTTAATCCCCCAAGAACCAGGTACTCCCAAATATGGGATGTGAGCATTGTACTGACCATGTTAAGAAACTGGTCTCCAGCTACAGCTCTGTCCCTACAGAAACTGACTATGAAAACAGTCATGCTAATGGCCTTGGTCACGGCACAAAGGGTCCAGTCGCAACAGAAACTAAGACTGGACAACATGACTATTTCATCTGGAAATTTAACTTTTCACAATGAATTAGTCAAACAAAACAGACAGGGGTCAGCAGGCCTAAAAACAGAATTGAGGGCCTACCCGACAGATGATCGTCTCTGTATTGTAACACACTTTCTATTATATATGGAGTATACTAATATCATCAGAGGGAAAGAATTGCCACTTTTAATCAGCTACAAACAGCCACTCAAAACAGTGACAGTCCAGACCATCTCGAGATGGCTAAAACAGGTCCTAATAAAGGCTGGAGTAGACACAAGCATTTTTAAATCTCACTCCACCAGGGCTGCAGCTACATCGGCAGCTATGAAGCTGGACGTTCCTATGGACCAAATCCTCAAGACAGCAGGATGGTCAACGGAGAAAACTTTCCAACGATTTTATAACAAACCAGTCATTGAACCTGGAACATTTGCAGAAACAATTTTAAGTTCTGTAATATAATTTACCCCATAAATAGGGGCTATAATTTGGTGTTAATATATTTATCGTTGGGTTTTCAATATCATATTGATGTCTAATGATGTTAACACTATTCTCCCCATAATCAAGGCAGATGTGATGCATGGACTCGTTTCCACGGCATGAAATCACAGAGCTTTAAAATCTTCATGTAGTCACTCACATGACTCCGAAGTAAAATAGTAAGATTAAACGAGAACTTACCAGTTTGAAGTTTGATCGTTATTTTATGAGGAGTAACGTTGAGGGATTACGTGCCCTCCGCTCCCACCCTTGATCATATACTCAACTGGTATCTCTTCTATAATCTTACTATGTTTAGTCATTACAGTTATCTGTGATTTCACACCGCTGCTTTGAAGAATGACATGCATGCGTCCTGGCGGGGTTCTTCACGTAATCCCTCAACGTTACTCCTCATAAAATAACGATCAAACTTCAAACTGGTAAGTTCTCGTTTAATCTTACTAGTAACTCAGCGGGCCCAGCAGCATCTCTGGAGAGAAGGAATGGGTGGTGTTTCAGGACGAGACCCTTCTTCACACCAAAGAAGACCAAAATCATAACACCAACCTCTCCCTCGATGTCAGCAAAACGAAAGAGCTGATTATTGACTTAAAAAAACAATCTGATTTACACATCCCAGTCTCTATCAATGTGGCTGAAGTAGTAGATGGTCAAAAGCTTCAAGTTTCTAAGCATAATTATCACCAACAATCGTCATAGTCATAGAGCTGAACTTTTAAAAAGATCTCTAACCTTTTTTTAAAAAGCTCCTCATCAACGTATTATTGCTGTTAAGGAATGACGCAAGCAGAGACTGGAGTTTCTTTCATCTATGATTTTCAAAATCATGCCATCCACAGCATTACTTCATGCTTCTCATGTATGATTATCATTTACAATGCGTCTGCCCATTTCAACATCCCATCTCTGTGTGCCTGAAAGCTATCAATATCGTCATCATAAATTACTGTCAAGAATCAAGATTCAAGAGTATTTTATTGTCATATGTCCCAGAGATAATAATGAAATTCCTACATGCTGCAGCACAACAGAATATGTAAACATAGTACACTGTAAACAATATGATAAACGAAAGAGAAGATAAAAGGCCAGTACACAAGAGCACACATATATAGACACAAAATGCTGGTGTAACTCAGCGGGTAAGGCAGCATCTCTGGAGAGAAGGAATGGGTGGCGTTTCGGGTCGAGACTGATGTCAAGGGAGGGGGTGGGACAAATATAGAAAGTAGTTGGAGGCAGTAAGGCTAGTGAGAGAACTGGGAAGGGGATGGAGAGAGAAAGCAAGGGCTATCCGAAGTTAGAGAAGTCGATGTTCATACCACTGGGGTGTAAACGACCCAAGCAAAATATGAGGTGGTGCTCATCCAAGTTGCGCTGGGCCTCACTCTGACAATGGAGGAGGCCCAGGACAGAAAGGTCAGATTGGGAATGGGAGGGGGAGTTAAAGTGCTGAGCCACCAGGAGATCGGGTAGGTTAAGAGGGACTGAGTGGAGGTGTCCAGTGAAACGATCGCCAAACCTGCACTTGGTCTCGCCCATGTAGAGAAGTTGACACCTGGAACAGCGGATACAGTAGATGAGGTTGGAGGAGGTTTAAGTGAACCTCTGCCTCACCTGGAAAGACTCTTTGGGTCCTTGGATGGAGTCGAGGAGGGTGGTAAAAGGACAGGGGTTGCATCTCCTAAGGTTGCAGGGGAAAGTACCCGGTGGTTTGGGTGGGAAGGGGCAAATTGACCAGGGAATTTCGGAGGGAACGGTCTCTACAGAAAGCAGAAAGGGGAGGAGATGGGACGATGTGGCCAGTAGTGGGATCCCGTTAGAGGTGGCAAAAATGTTGGAGGATTATATGCTGTATGCGATAGCTGACGGGGTGGAAGGTGAGGACAAGGGGGTCTCTGTCCTTGTTACGAATGGGGGGAGGGGGAGTAAGAGCAGAGCTGCAAAATCTCGAGGAGACCCTAGTGAGAGCCTCATCCATAATGGAAGAGGGGAACCCCCGTTTCCTAAAGAATGAGGACATACTCCGATGCCCTGGTATGGAACACCTCATCCTGGGTGCAGATGCGGAGTAGACGGAGGAATTGGGAGTAGGGATAGAGTCTTTACAGGAAGCAGGGTGGGAATCTTGAGTACACTTCATCCCACTTTGCTCTACATTGACGAGACTAAGCGCAGGATTGGCGATCGTTTCACTAAACACTGCCGCTCAGTCCGTCTTAACCTACCTGATCTCCTGGTGGCTCAGCACTTCAAGTCCCCCTCCCATTCCCAATCTGACCTTTCTTTCCTGGGCCTCCTCCATTGTCAGAGTTAGGCTCAGCGCAAATTGGAGGAACAGCACCTCATATTTTGCTTGGGTCGTTTACACCCCAGCGGTATGAACATTGACTCCTCTAACTTCAGATAGCCCTTGCTTTCTCTCTCCATCCCCTTCCCCTTCCCAGTTTCCCCACTAGTCTTTCTGTCTCCAACTACATTCTATCTTTGTCCCACCCCCTTCCCTGACATCAGTCTGAAGAAGGGTCTCGACCCGAAACATCGCCTATACCTTCTCTCCAGAGTTGCTCCAGAGATACTCCACCATTTTGTGTCTAATTTACACCAGCATCTGCAGTTCTTTCTTACACACATATAAATATATATATATATATACTGTATATATACACATACACACATACTCAAAAAACAAACAATCGTAGTGCAATAATAATAATAATAATAATTGTAATAATAATAATAATAATAATAATAATAATAATAGTCTATTGTAGTTCAGAGCTTATTTGAGTTTGTAGTGTTTAATAACCTGTTGGCTGTGGGGAAGAAGCTGTGCCTGTTAGAGGACGTTAACGTTTTCAGGCTCCTGTACCTTCTTCCCAATGGCAGAGGTGAAATGAGTGTGTGGCCAGGATGGTGTGGGTCTCCGATGATGCTGTCTGCCTTTCTGAGGCAGCCACTCCGATAAATCCCTTAGATGGTGGGGAGGTCAGAGCCGGTGATGGACTGGGCAGTGATCACAACTATGTGCAGTCTTTTCCGCTCCTGGATGTTCAATGTTGCCTGGGTTTCAACAACTAAGTTACAGAGATAGGTTGAATAAATTAGGTCTTTATTCTCTGGAGCGCAGGAGGTTATGGGGGGGACTTGATAGAGGTCTTTAAAATGATGAGAGGGATAGACAGAGTTGATGTGGACAAGCTTTTCCCTTTGAGAATAGGGAAGATTCAAACAAGAGGACATGACTTCAGAATTAAGGGACAGAAGTTTAGGGGTAACATGAGGGGGAACTTCTTTACTCAGAGAGTGGTAGCGGTGTGGAATGAGCTTCCAGTGGAAGTGGTGGAGGCAGGTTCGTTGGTATCATTTAAAAATAAATTGGATAGGCATATGGATGAGAAGGGAATGGAGGGTTATGGTATGAGTGCAGGCAGGTGGGACTAAGGGGAAATAATTGTTCGGCACGGACTTGTAGGGCCGAGATGGCCTGTTTCCGTGCTGTAATTGTTATATGGTAATTGTTATATGGTTAAGTTGCCGAACTAGGCCACGATGCAACCAGTCAATACGCTCTCCACAGTACACCTGTAGAAGTACAAGAGAATCCTCTTTGACATACCGAATCTCCGTAATCTTCTCAGGAAGTAGAGGCGCTGAAGTGTTTTATTTATAATTGCATCAGTATGCTAGGTCCAGGAAAGATTTTCGGAAATATGCACGCTGAGATATTTGAAGTTTTTGACTCTCTGTTATGCCTAATGATGTGTGATTAGCAAAGTTTATAATATCTGTGGATTCTGCACAGTAGCACATCAAGTGCAAAGAGCACACAACAGAAACATTGCTAACTTTGTCAAACTCCAGTGAACCCCCAATTTTCTTTCACATTGATGTTTTCAGTGAAATTGAATTGTGCCCTGCAAAAATCAATCCCCTTTCATTGCTCTTTAATATGTTAATCTAACACCAACATCAAAATATTCTGTCAAATTAGTTGAACAACCTTTTACTTTTAGAAAATACATTTGGATTATCTGAAGGAATGTGTAGGAAGTCTCTGCAGATGCTTGTTTGTACCGAAGATAGACACAAAATACTTAAATGACCCGCTGAGAAGGGTCTCGGCCCGAAACGTCGCCTATTCCTTTTCTCCATAGATGCTGCCTCACCCACTGAGTTTCTCCAGCATATTTTGTCTATCTTTTTCCATTAATTTGAAGAAGGGTCCATCCCAAAATGCCATCTATCCATATTCTAAAGGGATGCTGCCCGACCCATTGAGTTATTCCTGCATGTTTGTGTCTGTGGTATAAACCAACATCTGCTGTTCTGTTATTACATTTGGATTAATTTGTAACTTGTCAAATGCAGGAATATTTTGCCATTGATAATAGCCAGCCACCAGTGTTGGACTTTCATATTTTCAAATTATTTTTTTCCCAAATGATTTGATGAATTATTTTAGCAACCCTTCAATCCACTGGCACTATTCTTGTATCCAATGAATGTCAAAAGATTATTGCCAATTAACCATGTTACTTCTTTGTTTTGTTACAAAAGTGGTGGAGAAACTCAGCGGGTGCGGCAGCATTTATGGAGCGAAGGAAATAGGCAATGTTTCAAGCCAAAACCCTTCATCAGACTGATGTAGAGTGGGGGGGGGGTGTGGGGGGGGGGGAGGAGAAAGGAAGAGGAGGAACCAGAGGGCTGAGGGAGAGCTGAGAAGGGCAGGAGACAGCAAGGGCTATCAGAAATTGGAGATGTCAATGTTCATGCCGCTGGTGTGCAGACTTCCATACCCCACAAGACTGCTCTCTCTCCCCATCCCCCCACTGGTAACAAGGGCAGAGTCCCCCTAGTCCTCACCTTGTACCCCACCAGCCATCATATACAACAAATAGTCCTCCGTCAGTTTTGCCACCTCCAACGTGACCCCACCACTCACCACATCTTCCCATCTCCCCCCGTCTGCTTTCCGCAAAGACCGCTCCCTCCGTAACTCCCTGGTCAATTCTTCCCTTCCCACCCTTCCCACCCCCTCCCCGGGCACTTTCCCTTGCAACCGCAGGAGATGCTACACTTGTCGCTTTACCTCCCCCCTCGACTCCATTCAAGGACCCAAGCAGTCTTTCCAGGTGCGACAGAGGTTCACCTGCACCTCCTCCAACCTCATCTATTGCATCCGCTGCTCTGGATGTCAGCTGATCTACATCGGTGAGACCAAGCATAGGCTTGGCGATCATTTCGCCGAACACCTCCGCTCGGTCCGCATTAACCAACCTGATCTCCCTGTGGCTCAGCACTTCAACTCCCCCCTCCCATTCCGAATCCGACCTTTCTGCCCTGGGCCTCCTCCATGGCCAGGGTGAGCACCATCGGAAATTGGAGGAGCAGCACCTCATATTCCGCTTGGGCAGTCTGCACCCCAGCGACTTGAACATTGACTTCTCCAATTTCTAATAGCCCTTGCTGTCTCCTCCCTTTTCAGCTCTCCCTCAGCCCTCTGGCTCCTCCTCTTCCTCTCTTCCTTTCTTCTTCGCCCCCCACCATACATCAGTCTGAAGACGAGTTTCGACCCGAAACGTTGCCTATTTCCTTTGTTCCATCGATGCTGCCGCACCCGCTGAGTTTCTCCAGCACTTTTGTCTACCTTTGATTTTCCAGCATCCGCAGTTCCTTCTTGAACAGTATCCTAATTGTTTCAGGTGAATTGTTTTTTAATCAGATATCAATATAAAAAATGTTTAAATGGAAATTCTGTAATTCACCATCAGCCTTCTTAGGATCATCAATGTTAATTCCACTGTTGTAGGAGGAAGAGAGATGGACCTCGAGGGAAATGGAGGAAAGAAGAATGAAAGAATATTCAATGGAAACATACCAGTGTACCATACCAGTTAATGCTAGTCATATCAGGATATTAGGGGGAAACTGTTAAAAGATAGATAATTCGTCAAAGACCAAATGGTGCAGCATTGTCTCAAACTGAAAAAGGAACTAAAGTCAGATTCACAGGCCATGCTGCTCTATTTGTGTTTCTGAACATGGCAACAACTTGTAACGCATGGGTCCATTACAGTCAACATGAGGTTTCTGTATTATCAGTCAAGGCGTACCGTATTTTGCTGCTGTTCTTCGGGTAAGCTGAGGAATTCATCAGCTTTGGCACATCAGCCAAACCACAGTAAGGTAAAGACTTTGAGCTCCACAAGGTTTGCCTGATTTCTCAATGCCCACAGGTAGCTCTCAATCTGTATTGCAAGTTCCCATAGAAAATGTTTCACATCTTCGACAAAAAAATGTTTCAACTTCCTAATTTGTAAAAATCATGTATAACAGCTTGCAGAAGATCAATGTGTGTTGAGATTTGCAGTTGTCCATTTAAAATCAGCTACTCCAATTGCTAACAATGTAAACTATTGTTATCATTTTACATTGAGTACTTGATAGTTACATTTTTATCACCATTATTTGTAGAGATAATTTCAAAACAGTTTAGGTTGTGTAAATCAAAGTTTAAATTATTTATAATGATGCTTATTGTAAAAATATACAATGTTCACAATTTTGCCGGAATTTAACGTCACTCCCTTGTACATGTTTGTATAAGCAATACGAATAGATTGTTCTTTCACATATATTAAAAGTCATTATTGCCCTTCGGCTACACATAGAGATATCTGAGAGTTATGATCCTTTTCTGTAGAATTTATGTGACCTTTCCATTAAAGAAATCTAATAATGTTGAAAAGCACACCAAACCCATATGCGTAGGCATAGCTTTATAGGTCACCCCTGTTCATCTGGTAATTCTGGTTATTTTACTTTTTGTTGACACAATGAACTGAGTTATAGTGGGCAGCCTGAAGAGCACTTACATTCCAATGAGTTCCCTAACATAAGTGGACTAGCATATTTATTCACCATCTGACCTGGCAATAAATGTGATTGTAAATGTGAATGAATGTGGACTACCAGCTAAATTCACTGAACCATATGCATATGAGAAGACCATTTGGCCCATCAAGTGTATGGCTGTACATAGAAACATAGAAATTAGGAGCAGGAGTAGAGGCCATTCAGCCCTTCGAGCCTGCACCGCCATTCAATATGATCATGGCTAATCATCCAACTCAGTATCCCGTACCTGCCTTCTCTCCATACCCCTGATCCCTTTAGCCACAAGGGCCATATCTAACTCCCTCTTAAATATAGCCAATGAACTGGCCTCAACTACCTTCTGTGGCAGAGAATTCCAGAGATTCACCACTCTCTGTGTGAAAAAGTTTTTTCTCATCTCGGTCCTAAAAGATTTCCCCTTTATCCTTAACCTGTGCCCCCTAGTCCTGGACTTCCCCACCATCGGAAACAATCTTCCTCCATCTAGCCTGTCCAACCCTTTAAGAATTTTTTAATTTTCTATAAGATCCCCCTCAATCTTCTAAATTCTAACGAGTACAAGCCGAGTCTATCCAGTCTTTCTTCATATGAAAGTCCTGACATCCCAGGAATCAGTCTGGTGAACCTTCTCTGTACTCCCTCTATGGCAAGAATGTCTTTCCTCGGATTAGGAGACCAAGGCTGTACGCAATACTCCAGGCTTGATACCATTACATTAGAAGTATATTTTCTTTCCAGATATAATGCTCGTGACCCATTGCTGTTTTCCTGTCAAGATATCCCTAGTAGATAATTGACAAGTGCTTGTTAACTAAGCACAGCACCTCAAAGCCCATGTCAGCTAGTATTGATAGTGAGCAGCAGGCACCGGCAACATTTGACATTGTAAAATACAAAGTGCTGGAGTAACTCAGCGGGTCACACATTTCAGGCCGGGACCTTTATTCAAACTAGTCCAAATAATATGTATTGCCAGCTAAAGGTTTTGGAATATTGCAAAGGCCCCAAAAGCAGTACTTTTTTTTGTAATGGTTAGCGCTGGAATGATTTACTGGCAACTCTAAAACGTAAATCGTCGTTATTTCATTTTCTGGCCGTGTGATATGTGTATTTTTTATTAATTATGTGTACCGGCACCCTTTTGTGTACAAACAAAGCACTACTCAAAAATAAAGACCAGCTGCACTTGGACATTCAGTTCAGATCCTATTTAGCAAGAATTTGAATGGCATGATAGGTTAAAGCTAGATGGATAAGTGACAAGGAACATGTTTACTTCATACTACATTCCTGGTTCCAGGAGATGTGCCATGCAATGTTGAGGAAGTGGTTTGGATCATAGTAGGTGTTGCAATGGCAGATGAACAATTTGTGGCTATCCCCAGCGATTCACCCACCAGATTTGGCCTAATTGCATACCAGCCCTTGGTATCCCTAATTAGCCGATGGCTCATTCTCATGACAATGTAAGCCTATGGGGTTTGCAAAGTCCATGCTCTCCACTTGTGTATATGCATACCTAAAAAATGTCAGGGGTAAAAGTCGTGCTTGTTTACAGAAAAAAAGTAAGAATGACTGAGAAAACTAAAGGAAGGATTGTGACTCAACCGTGAGTTAGTACTTGATCTGGCTGTGAAGGAGGCCAAAGGCAAAAGGATCAGAATAAGAGTGGGCAGAAGAATTGAATTCACAAGCAACTGGAAGTTCTAGGTAACTGCAACATGAATGGCAGTGTTCTACAAAACTGTGCAAAATGCAGGAAAAAGTTGGTTAAAGAAAAACAAAAAGAGGTTAAAGGACACAACGAACTGGGGGTAACTGCACATCAGGTAGCATCATTGGAGAACATGGATGGGTGACGTTTTGGGTCAGAACCCTTCTTCAGACTACCTACTTGTTTATACAAAAAGAGGCTATATGGGAGAAAAGGAATGATTCTAAAGTTGTAAAATATCAGAGAGCCAAAGCGTCTTTGGCTATAAATCTTAAGACATGTTTGTGATAGTTGTTAAAAAGACAAATGGGATTGCAAGTCTCATAAACAAAGACATGAACCAAAATATCACGGGGTGTGTTAATAATGAAAGTAGAAGCACTCCGCAGGACAGGCAGCACTTATTGTTTCAGGATCATGACTTTTCATCATGAAACACTGGTTGGGCCACCACTTGACGCCATTCTGGTCACGGTGGGAAGTCATGGGGATAGAAGATTTACTGGAGAAGTGCCAGGGATCAAATGTCAGATTGTTCTTCTTATGGCTGGAAAGGAGATTTGATTTAAAAAAAAGCTGTTCAACATAATGAATGCAAACAAAATAGATAACAAGAAAAATGTTTATTTTATGCAAGAATGGTTGGCATCTATATGCATTTCTTTCAAATGAGAACAAATCAAGACAAGGCTACGGAAAGAGGGTGAAGGATGGACTTAACTGGGTTGCTGTTGCAGGCCGAGCAGTAAATAAAAGAACCCAAATATGTTCCTTTTATAATTCAATGAAATCAAGCCAAGACACGTTGACTTTATTGTCATATGCACAACCATGGTGAGGTATGGATATGATGAAAAATATTGGTTGCAGCTGTGTTACAGGCACATAGCATCGGTTATATACTCGGCTAAATATTCTGCAATGTTTTGATAAAATTGCTTGAAAGCAGATTGCAGAGATTATCAGTTTTATCAGAGTTTATTGTCACATGAATGGACTAATGCTTCCTTCAAAATAATGATTGTGGAAATAATGATGTAAGTGTATTAAATGCTCAACATTTTCTTTATAATTTCTAAATTGTATGTCTCTTATTTTTAACAACCTACCAAATTTCCACAGCAACAGCAATATAATAATAATAATAATAACTTTATTTATACTTTAAAAACAACCACTGTTGCAACAAAGTGCTGTATATGACTAATCATGAACAAAAAAAAAGAAAAAGAAATTATTACAAGACAATAAAAACATTAAAAGAGAGAGTAAAAACAATAAAAAACATTCAAAACACTAAAACAGGAGCAAAGTCTCATGCAGGGTCAAAAGCCAAGGAATAGAAAAGGGTTTTAAGACTGGTTTTGAAGATGGACAGTGAGGGGGCCTGTCTGATGTGCAACGGCAGAGTGTTCCATAATGTCGGAGCAGCAACAGAGAAGGCTCTATCCCCTCTGAGCTTCCAACTATATAACAACTGTAGGCTCATAACTTCTGCATATACATTATTTTATCAATGTTAATGGCCCAACGAGGGAATATAAACTATAAAGTCTTATTCCACAAACATTTTGGGGGATTTAACTAATTTTGTTAGGTTTTTTGGTTCCCTGCCTTTAAATTCTATCCCTGTGCTTGATTTTGATTGTACTCACCATGCTTCTCCATCATTCCTGTTTCTTGGTCGTGTTGTTCAAATCTGTTTCATTGTTAGTTCACACTTCCAGCCAGCTCTACTTGAGAAGAGAGGTGCAGAGAATAGCTCTGAATGCCTGCAATGAGATGACCAATCTTTCTTAATGTAAACAATACTGACAAGGTCATTAATAATCTAATAAATGTTATTGAATTTGAATCATATGTAATGTTCAAGGTGATCTGTTTCCATCCTTCGATGATGAATAAGTTAGGCATTTATACCACAACCACACCTTCGATGCTAATCTAAATTGCGGGACATTTTAAGTTTGGATAGGATTAGAATACATAACCTCTGGGAAGCTCACCCAGCTTTGCAACCATTAGTCTACATAATCCAAATTACATAACATACCATTAAAACATTAATTCTATGGAATTTCCAACAGTAAAACAAGTCAAATTCCGGACAACAATAACACGGGATTATCGCCATGATATTCCTTCAAAGATAGCATCGAACAGAGGAATTACCGATGTTAATGTCGGCTGAAATACATTTTCAGTATTGTTATTTCAGTCTGCACGACCACATCTTATATGTTGCTGTTGGATATGATAGCAGACAAAAGATGCTATTGTCTGGAATTATACATTGGTAAAATGGTTACAGCACGGAATGAGGCCATTTGGTCCATCAAATCAATGCCAGCTCCCAACCTAGAATCCCTCTTTATAAACTGCAAATCCTTCTACTCTCCGAGGGAATTTAACTCCTTTATTCTCGCTGGAGTTTACATTCCCCCCCCAAGCCTGCGTACATGAGGCGCAAATGCGACTCGCTGACCAGGTAATGAGGGTAGAGAGTGACTTCCCGGACTCCATGGTCATTGTTTTGGGGGACTTTAACAAAGCTAACCTCAGCCGTGACCTTCCAAAATACAGACTTCATGGTACCTGCCCCACCAGAGGGGAGAGAACACTCGATCACTGTTATACGGCAATCAAGAACGCATATCGCTCCGTTCCCCGGGCAGGTCTGGGTCTCTCTGATCATTGTCTAGTTCACCTTATTCCGACCTACAGGCAGAAACTAAAAGCTGCTAAGCCTGTGGTCAGAACAAGAAAAGGTGGACAAGCGAGGGCATTGAGAACCTACAATCCTGCTTTGACTGCACGGATTGGAATGTGTTCAGTGAAGCAACTACACGCCTCGATGAGTATACGGACACTTTTGAGAGGACAGTTGCATTCCAACTAAGACATGGTTCAACAACAACAAACCCTGGTTCACTGCAGAACTCAGACAGCTCCGACGGTCTAAAGAGGAGGCCTACAGGAGTGCCTCTACAGGCAGGCCAAGTACAAGCTGAGAAGAGGAATCAGAGCTGCCAAGGGAAGGTACTCTGAGAAGTTGAGGAGCAAGTTCTCAGCTAGTGACTCTTCTTCAATTTGGAAGGGCTTTCAAGAAATTACCAGCTACAAGGATGTCAACAAAATAGAGAGAGTACAAGGATGTCAACAAAATAGAGAGAGTACAAGGATGTCAACAAAATAGAGAGAGTACAAGGATGTCAACAAAATAGAGAGAGTACAGAGGAGATTTACTAGAATGTTGCCTGTGTTTCAGCAACTAAGTTACAGAGAAATGTTGAACAAGTTAGGGCTTTATTCTTTGGAGCGCAGAAGGTTAAGGGGGGACTTGATAGAGGTTTTTAAAATGATGAGAGGGATAGACAGAGTTGACGTGGAAAAGCTTTTCCCACTGAGAGTAGGGACGATTCAAACAAGGGGACATGACATGAGAATTAAGGGACTGAAGTTTAGGGGTAACATGAGGGGGAACTTCTTTACTCAGAGAGTGGTAGTTTGTGGAATGAGCTTCCAGTGAAGGTGGTGGAGGCAGGTTCGTTTTTATCATTTAAAAATAAATTGGATAGTTATATGGATGGGAAGGGAATGGAGGGTTATGGTCTGAGCGGAGGTATATGGGACTAGGGGAGATTATGTGTTCGGCACGGACTAGAAGGGTCGAGATGGCCTGTTTCCGTGCTGTAATTGTTATATGGTTATATGGTTATAAGAGGAAAGCCCCCCACTCTTTGGACAATCGTCAGCTGACCAACGACCTGAATGAGTTTTACTGCAGGTTTGAAAATCAGAAATGCCACCCTGGTACCCCCCTCCCCAGCCAGACCCCAGTCTACAAAGAATGGACCCTGCACCCTCTCCTTCCCATTCACCACTTCACATCTACTTAAGGCAAGACTCCAGTATGAAAAGACTGGACCATTTCCGACCCCAAACAACACTTCACACCCACTCACAGCCTGACCTCAGTCTACAAAGAATGGGCCATTCTACACCCACCCCCCTCCAATCACCACTTCACACCCAATCACCCACACCCTCTGTGCTGCACAACATAACTTATCCAATATCAACAATAAAAATAGAGGAGGTGGAGAGGCTTTTCAGAGGACAAAAGAGCCGGAAATCTCCAGGACCTGACATTGTTTCCCCCTCTACTCGTAAGCTCTGTGCCAAACAGCTGGCACCCGTCTATACAGACATTTTTAACCAGTCCCTGCATACATGTACTGTCCCTGCCTGCTTCAAAGTCTCCACTATTGTCCCTGTACTCAAAAAGGCAAGGATTACTTGTCTTAATGACTACAGGCCTGTCGCACTGACCTCTGTAGTCATGAAGACACCTGAAAGGCTTGTGCTGGCCAAGCTGAAAAATATCACAAACTCCCTGCTGGACCCCCTGCAGTTTGCATAGCGGGCCAATAGATCTGTGGATGGTGCAGACAACCTGGGCCTGCATTTCATCCTACAGCACCTGGACTGCGAGGATCCTGTTTGTTGATTTTAACTCTGCATTCAACACCATTGTACCAGAGCTACTACACTCCAAACTTTCCGAGTTGACTGTGCCTGAACCCCTCTGTCGGTGGATCACCAACTTCCTGACAGACAGGAAGCAGCATGTGAGGCTGGGAAAGCACATCTCGGACGCGCAAACACTCAGCATAGGAGCACCTCAAGGCTGCGTACTCTCTCCTCTACTCTCTCAACACCAATGACTGCACCTTCACAGACACCTTTGTCAAGCTTCTCAAGTTTGCGGACGACACAAACCTGATTGGACTGATCCAGGATGGGGAGGAATCTGCCTACAGACAGGAAGTGTCACAGCTGGCATCCTGGTGCCGTAGCAACAGCCTAGAGCTCAATGCTCTTAAGACAGTGGAATTGATTGTAGACTTTAGGAGAGCTCCCCCTCCCCTCACCCCACTCACCATCAGCAACACCACAGTCACATCTGTGGAGTCTTTTAAGTTCCTGGGAACCATCATCTCCAAGGACCTTAAGTGGGGGGCTACCATCGACGCCACAGTCAAAAAGGCACAACAGAGGATGTACTTCCTACGGTAGCTGAGGAAGCACAATCTGCCAGAGGCAATAATGGTCCAATTCTACACAGCCATCGTAGAGTCTGTTCTCACCTTCTCCATCATGGTCTGGTTTGGCTAAGCCACCAAGCACGACACCTGGAGGCTGCAGCGAATTGTCCGATCAGCAGAGAAGGTTATTGGCTGCAGTCTGATGAACCGTACACTGCAAGGGCCAGGAAGCGAGCGGGCAAGATCATCTCTGACCCCTCTCACCCTGGACACAAACTCTTTGAATCACTTCCCTCTGGAAGGTGACTCCGGACTGTCAAAGCTGCCACAGGCAGACATAAAAACAGTTTTTATCCACGAGTAGTTGCTCTACTAAACAGCCAAAAATCTGTAGCCTCCCTTTGATCTGGTATTTTACTGGTTCACATGCTTGATCAATGGTGTTTTATCATTAATGCCTTATTATTATTGATGTTTAGTGTTTTCTGAGTCATTCGTAACTGTCACTGTATGTCATGTTGTTACTTGTGGGCAGAGCACAAGGCAAATTCCTTGTATGTGAATACTTGGCCAATAAACTTACTTACTTACTTACTTACTTACTTACTCCAACTTAGTATTTCTACGCCTGGCTCTTTCTCCATCGCCTTACAATTTTTGTTCACCTTATATTGATTTAACAATGAAGTGTTTACTTATCAAAGGACTGTGTGATTTTAAATGATCCGATGACAAGTTGGCTGCTGAATTTTCTCCCAGTGTTATCTTTCATTGAGACCAGACTTGCTGCAAATTCGCAGAAGTGGACTGTAATCCCATAAAGTTATTATTCTACAGAAGGGGAATTCCACAGTGTAGCTCAAAATTTCCAAGATAACCAGTCCTTGCAATCAGTGAAACATTTCATAATGAATAGTCCTGCTCTGTTATTCTTTGGGGAATGTTTATTTACAGAAGTGTGGCTAAGAGTGAGTGTAATTCCTATCACTGCAGAGGATGATTACCCAATCACAGATTTGATGGGAATTCCCAAGTGTTATTATGTATGATTAAGTTTGAACTAGATATCTGAGTCATAAACCAATTATCTTTTTACGAGGTATGGCGCTCGTGTTTTCCCAGTTTTATATTTGTAAGATGGAAAATCATTTCAAGAATTATACAAATATTCAATCAAGTGTTGATATATATCGTGACATGCAAATCACAATATTGTAACCATTTTACCTGATGAAATATTAATTCAAAAATGGTATATGCAAGTATTTTCTGTGTGTTAACATAATTTTCCACATGAATTTTAACATCTGAATTACAAAAATAAAATCAGCTTTCATTCTTGGGACTGGGGCTCGCACTCCAGTCTAATATATTATGAAATAGTCCCAAACATAAATCATTGCAAGGTGACTTGGATAGGCTGGGGGAGTGGGCAAATGTTTGGCAGATGCAGTATAATGTGGATAAATGTGAGGTTATCCATTTTGGTGGCAAAAACGGGAAAGCAGACTATTATCTAAATGGTGGCCGATTGGGAAAGGGAGAGATGCAGCGAGACCTGGGTGTCATGGTACACCAGTCATTGAAGGTAGGCATGCAGGTGCAGCAGGCAGTAAAGAAAGCGAATGGTATGTTAGCTTTCATTGCAAAAGGATTTGAGTATAGGAGCAGGGAGGTTCTACTGCAGTTGTACAGGGGTCTTGGTGAGACCACACCTGGAGTATTGCGTACAGTTTTGGTCTCCAAATCTGAGGAAGGACATTATTGCCATAGAGGGAGTGCAGAGACGGTTCACCAGACTGATTCCTGGGATGTCAGGACTGTCTTATGAAGAAAGACTGGATAGACTTGGTTTATACTCTCTAGAATTTAGAAGATTGAGAGGGGATCTTATAGAAACTTACAAAATTCTTAAGGGGTTGGATAGGCTAGATGCAGGAAGATTGTTCCCGATGTTAGGGAAGTCCAGGACAAGGGGTCACAGCTTAAGGATAAGGGGGAAATCCTTTAAAACCGAGATGAGAAGAACTTTTTTCACACAGAGAGTTGTGAATCTCTGGAACTCTCTGCCACAGAGGGTAGTTGAGGCCAGTTCATTGGCTATATTTAAGAGGGAGTTAGATGTGGCCCTTGTGGCTAAGGGGATCAGGGGGTATGGAGAGAAGGCAGGTACGGGATACTGAGTTGGATGATCAGCCATGATCATATTGAATGGCGGTGCAGGCTCGAAGGGCCGAATGGCCTACTCCTGCACCTAATTTCTATGTTTCTATGTTTCTATTAGTTAAGATACTTAAAATAATACTGTTTGTGCTCTTCCATTCTGTGGACTGGAGTAGATTACGCAGGAGGTACTATCCATGGGAACTGTGGTATAAAACATCCCGAAAACATCATAAGACGCTCAATTTAGCAAATTAGCGAATAAAATTAACCATTGCGGAGTTGTATATCCGTAGTCATCTCACCAGCCATTGATGAAATGGCTGAGAACTGTTCCTTCTCTGTCCCCCCTCTCCAGAGATTCTGCCTGGCCCGCTGAGTTACTCCAGCATTTTGTGTCTATCTTCGGATGGAAGATGTTTGCCTGGTGTGAAATGTTCATAATGTCCACCAAGTGTCCACATATTCTTTGAGTCAATATGCCGTTTATCTGTTGAGCCCTCCTCATGCGAGCTACCACATTGTCTCTGTTGCCGGGTGAGGGCCCATTTCTTGATAGTTGGTTTAGTTTAGTTGGTTTACTCTGCTGATGCACTAAGGCTATTCTAGACTGGCATTTTTGAGTTCGACAGCTGACAGGATCAACTGATATGGATGGAATTGAGGATTCTCTGTCCAGAAAGATTGAAAGATATTTAATACTGATTTATAATTCTAAAAAAGATAGACACAAATAGCTGGAGTAGCTCAGCAGGGCAGGCGGTATCTCTGGAGAGAATGAATGGGTGACGTTTTGGGTCAAAACCCATCTTCAGACCCGAAACGTCACCCATTGCTTCTCTTCAGAGATGTTGCCAGTTCCGCTGAGTTACTCCAGCTTTTTGTGTCAATCTTCGGTTTAAATTAGCACCTGCAGTTCCTTCCTGCACATAGTTCTAAAAAAGATGTGCTCTGATGTTTTAAATGTTAGATTTCTTTTTATATATATACAGGCACCAATTTTTCAGAGGCCAGACCCATGTCCATATATTCATGTGTCACTACGGTGGAGGATGCCAAGCACAGAATGGAATAATGAGAACATGTCAGCATTGACTTCAGGGGACATACTTGTGCTTCCCAATTCTCTGGGAAGCATTCTCTGAAATGGAGTGGTTCACTTACATAGATACATAGGCAATAGGTGCAGGAGAAGGCCATTCGGACCTTCGAGCCAGCACTGCCATTCAGTGTGATCATGGCTGATCAGCCACCATCAGTACCCCGTTCCTGCCTTCTCCCCATATCCCTTGATTCCACTAACCCCATGAGCTCTATCTAATGGGCCTGTCCCACTTTGGCCGTCAGTTACGCGACAGGCCAGTGGCATGCGAAGATTTTGTTCAGGACGAAGTCCACACTCCTCCACACCACTCCATGCGCCCGTCCCACGCTACCCACACTGTTTAATCAATTTAAAGGATGTTTAATAAGATCTTTGTGTATTTTTCTCGATTTCACACCATATTTACATTTTAATTACATACGTTTTAAAATAATTTTGTTTTAAATTGTCATGAACTGTTTTTCAAGTGTTTGTTCATCGGTTAAGCAGTAAGCATAGCACACGCTGTCAGAAGAGCAGCATGGAGGGCCATGGGAGAGGCGTTGGTTATGTCTGGCTGTAATATCAGTGTATTGGGAGCCATACGAGTAAAAGACCTGTCCCACCAGCATGCGATTGCATGCGTCTAGCGTGACCAAACAGAATCGGAGAGTAAGTACACGCTAAGTATGCGGTAAGTACGCGCAAAGTTCGCGCGTGACGTAATTTACATCATACTCACCAATCAGCTGGGCAGGAGGCGGGCCGACTGAATTTGGACGTCGCACGGCGTCGGGCGGTGATGTCATCACGCAACGGTACGCCGGGCGGTGACGACATCAAGACGCTGCATACGCCCTCAATGCGCCTGCGGGCCGACAGGCCGTTGGTGTACGGAATTTTCGAACAGTGCGGAATTTTCGGAGCCCCACGCGATGTCGGGACCAGCCCCGCACAACTCCATACGCCTCCGCGGTTCGAAGTGGGACTGGCCCCGCGTGGCCATACGCCTCAATCAACCACGTTTGGTCGCGCTAGACGCATGCATTTGCATGCTGGTGGGACAGGCCCTTAACTGCAATTGCTGGCCTGTCATGGACAATGATCACAATACAAAGGCCGGGACCAATGTAATCTGACACATCATAGACTAAATCACACATTGATCACTGAGGAGGGTGGAAAGCAAAAAATGATGTATATGTGCATAAATCTTTGAAAATGATAGGACACTTCAAGGAAGGTTAATGGGCCTGTCCCACTTAGCCGGTTTTTCAGCGGACTGCCGGCGACTATCAAGTTGCCAGCAGTCGCCTGAAACACCGGCAACTGGAACAGCGACTGTCAGAGTGGAACGCGCACACACAAACACATCGCTTCCTTCACCAGCCTGTTATGTAGGCAGGGAACAGGGCAAGTGGGGGGAGCGCTGTCTGAGTGAAATTCACACGGTGCAAAGCCAATGTGAAACAGACACACACCGCGATGAACAGGAAGGTTGGCGCTGTAAAAAGATGGCTAAAGCACAGTGTTCGGTAAGTCCTTTAAAAGAGCGGGGAGAGCGGGGAGAGGTGGGAGAACGGGAAGAAGGAGTGGAGACAACTTTTAAGAAGCCAGAGATACACGGCTGTGAAGCTCGGCGGACATTAACATTACCGGTCGGTTATCCGTGGATCTGAAAACTACTGCTTACTTTTTTTCCCAATGAGCCAATGAAATTCACCGGTCAGCACCGGCTACAACCTACGAGAACCTTCGAGAACCTTTGACCTCCTGACAACCCACTAGGACCACCTGGCGACCCACCTACGGCTCGAAAATTCTCGCTACTCTCCATGGCGGCTTCATTCTAGTCACCGCTAATTTTTAAACATTGAAAAAATCATGGTGACCATAACGAGGCCGCGACTAGTTCCCAGAATGCGGGAACTCCTCACGACCATGAAGGCGACTCCCCGGCAACCACCCGCGAACATGGGGCGACCATGTGGCAACTGCATAGTCTCCTGCAGTCGCCTAAAAAGTCACCTGAGTGGAACAGGCCCATAATAGAGTCCATGAACTCCTGAAACCTCATGAATGGAAACATAGGAGCACAAAAGCAGAAAGATCATGTTAAACCTTTGCAAAACACCGCGTTAGCCAATAATTGGAACATTGTGCTCTTTGTTGGTACATTTTAGGATGTGTGTGAAAATCCTGCAGAGGGAGAAGAAATTATTTACTAGAATTATTGCACGAATTAGGAATTTCAGCGGCAATATTAGATTGGCGAAGTTGGAATTGTTTTTTTTCTCCCGGAGCAATGCAGTTTAAAGTCTTGGTCAAAAATATTCAGTAAGAAAGTATGGGAAGACATTGTTGCAAACTTTTGACCTGGATTTATTGGCTAAGCTTTTGGATCAAGAGTATGTCACAATCTTCAAAATGCAATTGGATAAGCTCTTGAGGTAAATAATTTGCAAGGCTCACGCGAAAGAGCAGGGGAATAAGACTGCATCCTCTGCTCTAGATGTCAGCTGATTTACATCGGGGAGACTAAGCGTAGGTTGGGCGATCGTTTCGCCGAACACCTCCGCTCAGTCCGCAATAACCAACCTGACCTCCCGGTGGCTCAGCACTTCAACTCCCCCTCCCATTCCCAATCCGACCTCTCTCTCCTGGGTCTCCTCCATTGTCAGAATGAGCAACAGCGGAAATTGGAGGAACAGCACCTCATATTCCGCCTGGGGACCTTGCGTCCGGATGGCATTAACATTGAATTCTCCCAATTTTGCTAGCCCTTGCTGTCTCCTCCCCTTCCTTAACCCTCTAGCTGTCTCCTCCCACCCTCCTATCCGCCCGCCCTCGGGCTCCTCCTCCTCCCCTTTTCCTTCCTTCTCCCCCCCCACCCCCATCAGTCTGAAGAAGGGTTTCGGCCCAAAACGTCGCCTATTTCCTTCGCTCCATAGATGCTGCTGCACCCGCTGAGTTTCTCCAGCAATTTTGTGTACCAGGGGAATAAGACTGATTGGATTGACCTGACAAGGAATCAGCATGGACTTGATGGGCCTTCTATGCCAACACAATTCTATGCCATTTTGTTATGCTATTCCATGATCATAACAGACAAGTAATTGTGAAACAAAATACATGATTAACGCAAAATATTCGTGCATTGATTTTAGATTTAGTTCTGAGATACAGCGCAGAAGCAGGTCTTTCGGCCCACCAAGTCCGCACCGACCAGTAATCCCCGCACAGTTATACTATCCTACCCACACACTTATGGACAATTTCCAATTTTAGCAAGCCAATTAATCTGCAAACCTGTACATCTTTACATTTATATACATTTACATTTACATTTATATTTACACCTGTACATTTATATAATGGTATATGGACACACTCCTCTGTTTTGTAATCAATGCCTATTATGTTCTGTTGTGCTGAAGCAAAGCAAGAATTTCATTGTCCTATCAGGGACACATGACAATAAACTCACTTGAACTTGAACTTGATCTTTGGAGTGTGGGACAAACCCCACGCAGGTCTCGGGGAAAACATACAAACTCCTCACAGACCACACCCGTAGCCAGGATTGAACCCAGTCTCTGGCACTGTAAAAGGCATCAACTCTACCGCTGCGCCGCCGTGCCATCCATTGCGCCACTATGCCACCCATTCCTGACAATTAATGGGTGTTGTGACTGGTTTACAATAATCTTCCAAATTGCCTGAATATATGTTCAGACTCAAGTGGCTACTTCACAGCTGACCACATCAGTTTCCTACGTTTCAGCTCCTGCAGGATTTCATAGAAACATAGCAACATAGAAAAGAGGTGCAGGAGTAGCCCATTCGGCCCTTCGTGGTGTCACAAAGGGTGATTTTGTGGTGATAGAGTGGTCAGATGAGAAAATGCAATGTTACAAAGTGGTTGATAAAGCCTGTGCATTGATCTAATTTGTGAGAAGTATGATGCACTTATTAATATCCCATTCTTTTTGTTTGCGTTAGCGTTGAACAACAACTCTAAAAGAATGGAATTAATGCAGACATTAGGTGTGTTATCAAAACCTCTGAATAATTATAATGATCAGTTTTCAACTGATGAATCCAAACAAATCTATAAGGTCTGATCTCTAATTAACTTTCCCACACTTCTTTCCTACTTGAAACTATCAGTTAAGGTGTAATTACTTCAGATTATTGAGTTGCTGGATTTTCAAAGTCAAACACCCAAGCATTTGCATTTCATTTACATGGACCTCAGCCAGAAACACTTATTTTTGCAATTGGTGCAACCCCTTTCCTTTTTGTTCCTTATTACTTCCTCATTCCTTGCATTATGAGCCCAAAGCAACAATAAGGAAGTGCACTTACTGCACTAAACTGTTGTTGTAATTGTGTGTGCATTAATCTAAATGAAGGAAAGTATGATAACATAATGAACATAATAATCATCCCATTTCCAATTCTTTTCATTGGTGTTCTTAAGTGGTGGGTCCATTGAATGCACTTGAAATGCCATTTTTTCCTCTAACCTGAGGTATTTACAGCAACACAAATGTACCTTGTGAACTCAGTAGTCAGCACCTGGCAACACCTGAGTGCAGTAAATGCAAGTAGAATGGGATAAGGAGATATCTCTTTATCTCACAGCTTTTTATCTTCTTCCCATCTCTGGCCTTTGTCCACCCATCTAAAGATCAACCATCACCCCCCCCCCCCCCCCCCCCCCCCCCCTTCCCCCCCCCCCCTGTCCCCCTCTCCCCCTGTCCCCCCCCCTCCCCCGGGCAGGCCTTCTGCCAATTGGACTGACTGCTCCCAATTGGTCCCAACTCTCAGCTCGAGTAGATCTACCCCGGGTGGAGGGGGGAGAGAGGGGTGGAGTGAGAGTGGAGGTGGAAGCAAAAGGGTAGACGGGGAGGGGGGTGTGAGGGGGAATGGAGAAGGGGGAGAGGGTGAGGTGGGTCGTTCCCTCTTGGACCAGGGGCAGCGCTCCCGCCCCTCCAGTCGTCGTGCTTCACGCACACAGCCCCAGCTCCACCCCTCTCTCTCCCCAGGGAGACGCAGTGAACAATACAGGGACTGCTGAGCCGGGGGATGGAGAAACATTTACAAACCTCGGCCTCAGCTCACACCCGTCCACCAGGACCTCGGTATCCGCCCCTGCTGCCGGCCCTCTTCCACCCTTCTCTCCTTCCCTTCCTCTCTCTCTTTCCCCTTCTCTCTTTCCCTCATGCCCTTCTTTCTCTCCTTCCCTCCCTCCCTTCTTTCTCTACTTCCCTCACTCCCTTCTCTCCTTCCTTCCTTCTCTCCCTCCCTCCCTTCTCTCCTTCCCTCCCACACACACACACACACACACACACACAAAACACACACACATCATGCACAAACACACACACACACAACTAACACACACACATCATGCACAGACCACACACACACACACACACACACACACACACACACACACACACACACACACACACACACACACACACACACACACACACACACACACACACACACACACACACACACACACACACACACACACACACACACACACACACACACACACACACACACACACCTAAGTTAGGATGGGGCTGAAACCCAAAATTTAAGGCCAATGGTTTTTCGCCAATGGTTATTGGTTTTCTTGGATCTAGTTGTAATCAAATTCACTTTTTTTCCATTTCATAGTCACTAAAACAAGTGGCATTGTAACTATGTACTTTTCAGAGGTGATCTACACATTTTGTCTGTTACTTGTAGGCTTACATGTATGCAATTTTATGTTAAAATGTAGCTTAGATCTGTTTTGTCCATTAACTCGCAGGCACTTTTTAAGCGCACATTTTGATTACTTTCCATTCTACCATAGAGATATAAAGTCTATAATAGACTTCATTTGTATTTCTATGATTCTACAGACCTTGGCTGGGAACCTGGGCTCACCAAAATTGTTCCCAATTGGGCCCCGCACCTCCTAAGGCCGGCCTTGATCCCCCACCCCCACCACTCCTCTCACTTGTACACACATATCACAGTGAGATAACTATCTAAATGGCGTCAAGTCAGATTATTATCTAAATGGCGTCAAGTTGGGAAAAGGGGAAGTACAACAGGATTTGGGGGTCCTTGTTCATCAGTCTATGAAAGGGAGCCTGCAGGTGCAGCAGGCAGTGCACTTAAAATATTATTTTTTATAATGTAATGAAACATCTTCCAAAATCTTTTCACGAGTGGCTACTGCAAACATTAACATCTCAGTGCAGCTGAAAAAATTACCGGACAGTCACAAATTGACTATGGTAATAAGCTCATGTTCATAAGTTACAGTAGCAGAATTGGGCCATTTGGCCCATCAAGTCCTCATCACCATTCAATCATGGCTAGTCTATCTCTCCCTGTTAACACCATTCGCCTGTCTTCCCCTGACACACTGGAGGTTGTCAATCTCCACCTTAAAAATATCTATTGACTGGCCTATGCAGCCTTCTGTGGCAATGAATTTCACAGATTCACCACCTTCTGAATTTCCCTGAGGGGATCAATAAAGTATTTATTTTTATTATTATTATTATTATTATTATTATTATTATTATTATTATTATTATTATTATTATTCTGACTAGAGAAACTCCTCTTCATCTCCTTTTTAAAGGCACATCCTTTAATCCTGAGGCTATGGCCTCTGGTCCTGGACTCTACCACTAGTGGAAACATCTTCCTGAGAAGACTCCATCCAGGTCTTTCACAATTCGGTAAGTTTCAATGAGATTCCCCCTCTAAGTCATGGCAAAGTGACCTAGGCCTCACAGTGGCATTGACAATGGTGTATGAATCACCAATGGTTCAATGGTGCTTTATTGTCACATTTTCCTATGTACCGAGAAGTTTTTTTCAATCTGCTTTTCAGTAAAAACCTTCCTATACATAGGCTTAATCGTACTTCAGTACAAGAGTGTAAGAATATTAGATTACACTGAAGCAGTTTACAAGGGTCTCCACATTTCCGGCATTATCTTGTACCCTTCAAACTCAATGATGTTAAATGTAGAGTGTTAAGTTAGCCATAAAAGCCAGTTGTCCTGGCGATGGCACTGTTTCAGATTTGCATGGTCCAACCTGGCCAGGAGATGCTGTAAATTTCCTCCAACACTGCTCCATCATTCTGTGCCACTGCAAGCCACGTCCAAACCACTCACTCAGCCTTCGGAGTGGCGCCTGGTCCAATCGACCCCCAGGGCCTCCAACCGAGCACTTCACAAACAACTCGAACTGGACTTGTCGGCCCTCACCTCACAAGGCCACCACAGTCTCCCTGCCCCAGGGAGTCTCCCACAGCTGACCTCATGAGATTACAACATCTGCAATCATGGACATCAGGTGGCATCTAGAAGAAGCAAGGAATAGATGCCCATTGGGAATGCCATACCTCCTTCTGACATCTCCCTGGGGTTACGATGCCATCTGACCCTCTAAGGAGCAAGTGCAGGTGTTTGCTGTAAATTACAAAAACAGGTTATTTTTTTGAAAAACACCTACCTTCAGAAATCGTTAATAAACCGCCTGGCAGGCGAACTCCTGTAACAGCTGATGTTGACAGCTGGTTTGCCTCATGCAATTTATCACAAGGACAGTAGGAGGGGCAAGTCCAGGAAATTTCCATCAACAGTTTCACCCTGTTTCACAGCGCATCCCCCTGCAATTGGATCTTCGACTTCCTCACCTGCAGACCCACGGTCTGTTCGAATTGGCTGAAATACTCCCTCCTCATTAACCATGTATGGGAGCACCTCAAGGCTGCGTGCTCTACTCTATACTCATGACTGTAGCCGGTCATAATTCAAGTTCACCAACGACACCACTATTGTTGGACAAATTACAGATGGTGATGAGTCAGAGCATAGAAGTGAGATCGACCGATTGACCAAATGATGCCAGCACAACAACCTGGCTCTCAATATCAGTAAAACCAATGAACCGATTGTGGATTTTGGAAGAGGAAAGATGAGGACCCACAATCCTGTTTATATCAACGGGACGGTGGAGGAGATAGTCAAAAACATCAGCGGCAGTTGGGCTTGTACACTCGGGTGTTTAAAAGGATGAGAGGGGATCTCATTGAAACATATAAGATTGCTAAGGGCTTGGACACACTAGAGGTAGGACACATGTTCCCAATGTTGGGGCAGTCCAGAACCAGGGGCCACAGTTTAAGAACAAGGAGTAAGCCATTTAGAAAGGAGACGAGGAAACACTTATTCTCACAGAGAGTGGTGAGTCTGTGGAATTCTCTGCCTCCGAGGGCAGTGGAGGCAGGTTCTCTGGATGCTTTCAAGAGAGAGCTAGATAGGGCTCTTAAAAATAGCGGAGTCAGGGGATATGGGGAGAAGGCAGGAACGGGGTACTGATTGGGGTTGATCGTCCATGATCACATTGAATGGTGGTGCTGGCTCGAAGGGCCGAATGGCCTACTCCTGCACCTATTGTCTATTGTGTCACTCATGTTATGTCATGCTTTTGCAGTTATGCCCACCAGCTTTACAGTAACCCTCACTGCCTGGTTCCCGCATCATAAGAAAAAAGTGCGAGCACCTATCCTGTGTCGTTAATAAAGTCTTTGGACCTTTATCATGGTGTAAGGCTTCAGTTATTTGGACAGCCGCAACACAACATTATCTCCATACTAAATGGCTTACCCCTTATTCTTGAACTGTGACCCCTGGTTCTGGACTCCCCCAACATCGGGAACATGCTTCCTGCCTCTAACGTGTCCAAACCTTGTATGTTTCAATTGGGCATTCTGTTTGCCTTTTCATTCTATTTGCTTTTTTTTTTTAGATTGGTAGAAGTTTGTTTTAATGTTCTTTGGTGTGTTTTATGTGGGGGGAGGGGGGAGGGGATCGGGGGAAACTTTTTTTCAAGTTCCTACCTTCCCGGAGATGTGATCAATTTTCGGATCACATTCTCCGGGCTCTGCGGCCTACCATCGCTGGAGCTGGAAGCCTCCTCGGACTGTCGTGAGCCCCACCCTGTGGCGTGGACATAACATCGGAGCGGATCCCTTGCCTGGGATCGCTCCCACCGTGACCACCGCAGACCTTAACATCTAGGGCTCGCAGTCTCGGGTGAGGCCGAGTCGGGAGCTCCAACGCCGCGGAGGGCTCGACCAGCCCTGACGTGTGATACGATCGCCCGGCACAGGGGAGCTGACATCCCCCCCGATGCGGGAGTGGAGCGCCTCAATGCGGAGGGCACGAAAGCCGGCTACGGGAGTCAAGATCGTCCCGTCAACGGGGGCTAGAGGCCCACGACCGAGGAAGAGCTAGGGGAAGGACTTGAACTTTATTTTGCCTTCCACCACAGTGAGGAGTGTGTAGGAGTCACTGTGGTGGATGTTCAGTGTTAAAATGTGTTTTGATTGTTCCTTTTCCAAGATGGCTGCCGGAAGGGAGAGTGAACGCTGGCTCGATTATCTGCCACTGCTCTCTCTTTGAATTGTGTATTGTTGATGTCCTTTCTATTTGTTTATCTTTTTTTTTTGTTTTGTTTCATTACGCTTATATGTTTAGTAATCAGCTTACTAAATTTTGTAAGGCGTCCTTGAGAGTCCTTGACAGGCGCCCATAAGTATAATGTATAATAATTATTATTATAATCATAATAATAATAATAAGATATCCTCTCATCCTTCTAAATTCCAGAATATACAAGCCTAGCCGTTCCATTCTATCAACATATGACAGTCCCGCCATCCCGGGAATTACCCTTGTGAACCTATGCTGCACTCCCTCAATAGCAAGAATGTCTTTCCTCAAATATGGAGACCAAAACTGCACACAATACTCCAGATGGCGTCTCACTAGGGTCCTGTACAACTGCAGAAGGACCTCTTTGCTATTACACTCAACTCTTCTTGTTGTGAAGGCCAACATGCCATTAGCTTTCTTCACTGCCTGCTGTACCTGCCTGCTTACTTTCAGTGACTGATGAACAAGGACCCCCAGTTCTCGTTGTACTTCCCCTCTTCCCAACTTGACACCATTCAAATAATAATCTGCCTTCCTGTTTTTGCCACCAAAGTGGATAACCTCACATTTATCCCCATTAAACTGCATCTGTCATCCATCTGCCCACTCGCCCAACCTGTCCGTCACCCTGCATTCTCATAATAATAATAATAATAATAATGTTTATTTATATAGCACATTTATAGTCAATTTTCATTGACCCCAAAGTGCTTTACATAATTTAAAAATCAGTTCCATACAAAGCATAAAGATGGGTTAACAAAATAATAAAATGCATAAACAGGACACAACATGTAACATAAACATCCACCACAGCATTCATCACTGTGGTGGAAGGCACAAAAAATTTTGGCCGTCCTCCTCCATTCCCCCCCCCCCCCCCCCCCCCCCCCCCCCCCCCCCCGTGGACAAGACCAGAGTCCAGAGTCCAGTCCAGGATCGGTCTTTCCTCACCGGAGACCGCGGCTTCAAGATTGTGTAGGCCGCAGGCCGGCGGTTGAGATTTAAAATCCCCGCCGCAGCCAGAAGCACCGTAGACTGCAGGGCCGGCGGTCGAAGCTCCCCTCCAGGGGTGATGGTAAGTCCATGCCGGTAGAAGTTATCCGCGGGCCGGCAATGGCGGCTTCTTCTTCCCCCGGGTCCCCCACGAGGGATCCCGGGCTGTAGACGCCGCAGCAGCAGGAACTCTGCAGACCGCGGCTTCAGGCTGCGACTTCAGGCTGCCGGCTGCCCCGGGCCAGTGAAACGGAGCACTCCCCTCCGGCGAGCCCCAGCGAGGGCTCACCCGCTCCACGCCGAGTCCACGCTGCGCCTGCCGCTGAAGCCCCGGGCACGTCTCCGGGAAAGACCTCGCCGATCCTTGATGGTAGGCCACGGGGGAGGCGACCTGGAAAAAGTCGCCTCTCCATGGAGGAGGCGACCGAAGCGGTTTCCCCCTTACACCACCCACACCACCCCCCACACAAAACACAAAAAACCCCACTAAATACACACTTTAAAACATACTAAAAATAAAAAATAAAATTGAAAGGCTGACGCGCTGCTGCCATGGCTGCCGCCAGAACAGCGCCCCCATAGCATCCTCCTCACAGTTCACACCGCAGCCCAGCTTTGTGTCATCTGTAAATTTTCCAATGTTACTTTTAATCCTTTCATTTAAATTATTAATGTCTATTGTAAATAGCTGCGGTCCCAGCACCGAGCCTTGCGGTACCCCACTAGTCCACTCTGATCAACTCGAGGGTGGACAAAAATGCTGGCGAAACTTAGCGGGTGAGGCAGCATCTATGGAGTGAAGGAATAGGTGGCGTTTCGGATCGAGACCTTTCTTCAGAACTCTAGAGTCACTTAGCTTATTCCCACTTCCTGCCTATTGTTGTAACCCAATAAGCAAGCGTTCTTCATATTCTAATCCAAACATTTCCCCAATGTGTTGAGATTTTATGTCTACACTATTCTTTCAAGAAGTGATTGTCTTGGCATCATGTTCAGCACAGACATTGTGGAACGTAGGGCCTGTTCTTGTGTTGTACCACTCTATGTTCTATGTTCCTCAGCCACACATTCATCTTTCCTAACTTCCTGCTTCTTCCCTCACCAGCACATCACATGGGGAGCAATTGGAGATTACTATCCTCGAGGTCCACAGAAGGATGGGATGGGCTGTACCTTCTGCTGCTCTTCAAGTACTTTCTTCAAACTCACTCTTCAAATTCTCTGGGTGCTAAGTCACATGATCTTTTCTGATGCTGCTGGTGGATGGAATGAACAATTAGGACATACCATTCACTTTTTATTTGGAAAGGATTATAGAAAAACATGAATGGAAATCATGGTGAATCCCAAAATTAAGAAAAATAACATGAGGAGAATACAATTTGAATTGAAAAGTTGCTATCTGAGTCCTTTTACATTCAATTCTAATATCTTCAGTTCTTAATTTTGTTCTAGGTAGTTACTTTCTACACCTTGTTTCAAGAGAATGGAACATAGATATAAACATAGAAAATAGGTGCAGGAGGATGCCATTCGGCCCTCCGAGCCAGCACCGCCATTCATTGTGATCATGGCTGATCGTCCCCAATCAATAAAGCCTTTCCCCATATTTCCTTTGACTCCACGAGCCCCTAGAGCTCTATCTCACTCTCTCTTAAATCCATGCAGTGATTTGGCATCCACTGCCCTCTGTGGCATGGAATTCCACAAATTCACAACTCTCTGGGTGAAAAAGTTTTTTCTCACCTCAGTCTTAAATGGGCTTAAACATCCCCCCAAAATTCTAAGACTGTGGCACCTGGTTCTGGACTCGCCCAACATTGGTAATATTTGTCCTACATCTAGCTTGTCCAGTCCTTTTTTAAATTTTACATGTTTGTATAAGATCCCCCTCATCCTTCTAAACTTCAGTGAATACAAGCCTCTTTTTAATCTTTCCTCATATGACAGTCCCACCATCCCAGGGATCAATCTCGTGAAGCTACGTTTGTATGGAAAGCTGTGGCCAGTGATTTATGTGAGTCTCAGCCTTGTTTATGAGTGTGGTTTCCCCTGCAAAATATCAAAATACCTGTTTATGACTTGTGCAGCATGGGTGATGACAGCATCATGTTTGTGGAGGCTGCCGGCTCAGTACCAGAAAACAGCACCAACAGAGTGAGCACTGCAAATCTGTCATCAGAAAATATCAACACAAACATGCCTTAGGCAATTAAATAGTTGGGCGCACTCTAACCACACACAGCTAAAAATACAACATATACTTCACCAATCCCCAGTTCATTAGATTATATATCATCAACATCATTGTTAATTTACCAGATCCCCCGTAAACTATTTTCTCCTGCTTTATTTGTGCTGCTACAGGAAAATATATATATTTAATAATTTTATCACAAAATCATGAATCATAGATTTGTGTAGCATGGAAGCAGGCTAGTCAGCCCAACTGGTCCACGCCGACCAGTTGATGCAGTTCCATTTTATTCCCAATGCCCGACACTTGCTCCATAGTCTTCTATGCTTAAGCAAATCAATTTCTAATCTGGACACTTCTTATTTTTTTTTATTTTTTTTATTAGAAGTTAATACAGCACAAAACAGTACAGTGGAACCTAATTTTAGGTGCCAACTATGTAATACCGTAATCCATTCTATGTACAACCTCTAGTTTTATGTTATGAGAAGGAAGTAAGCAAGACAAGAAAAAGAAAACAATAGAAAGAGGAAAAAGTGGAAAAATAGATGGTAGAAAAACGTGAAGTGTGTATATAAAAAATAAAAAAGAAAGAGAGAAAGTGGAAAGTAGAAATAGAAGAGAAGGCCCCTTAAAAGAGAATTTTTCAAATCTGTATTCGGAGATGTAGATCTATCCGCGTCATGAACTGAAATCAGCAATCTTTACGGTACCGCTGCATCACATGATTCCAAAAAGTCGATGAAAGGAGACCAACTCTTTAAGAATTGGTCATATTTATCTATTAGTCGGAATCTCATTTCTTCTAGGCGTGCTATGTCCTATATCTGCACACTTCTTAAATGCACTCCGGAGACCTGATGGAGATCTGTGTGTGAGAAGCAAGATACGTTGGACAGTAAGAACCTTTTTCCCAGCGAGGACATTTTAGAGACTACAGGTCTTAGCTTAAAGGAGATGTGCAGGACAAGTTTTTTACTGAGGGTGGTGGGTGCCTGGAGCGTGCTGGCAAGAGTGATGCTTGTGACAGATACAATAGTGCCGTTTAAGTGGCATTTCGATGGACACATAGAAATGCTGGGAATTGAGGGGTACGGATCAAGTGCAGGCAGATGCTATATTACTTTATCTTGACATCATGTTCAGCTCGGACATTGTGGGCTGAAGGGCCTGTTCCTGTGCTGTACTGTTCCACGTTCCATGTAATTCTCCCAAACGCAGAAAACCCATCACAGTGTATTGATATTGTTAATGGCCTTTTCCAGTGTTGCAAAAAAGTATTGTTTTTCTCATTCCAGATTAAGTCTACAGCTATGTTCCTATTCTCCATGACTTTCAGCAACCATCAAATCACAGTCCTGTACACTTTTCCTCTCAAAACAACGATGTTTTCAAGAGAGTGTTAGAATTAGCTCTTGGGGTTAAATGAATCAAGGGATGTGGGGAAAAAGCAACAATGGGGTACTGATTTTGGATGATCAGCCATGATCGTATTGAACGGCAGTGCTGGCTCCAATGGCCGAATGCACCTATTTTCTATGTTTCTATGTTTCTAACCAAAATATGTGTTGTCTATCTTCATGCCATAGTCTGAACTGGAAAGAAAATTGGAAACATCCAAACACCAGTGAAGTTCCCAAATGTTAAGCAATAAGAATTAAGTCATACAAGTATATGGACACACTTATCTGTTTTGTAGTAATATGCCTACTATGTTCTGTGCGCTGAAGCAAAGCAAGAATTCCATTGTTCTATACAGGGACACATGACAATAAACTCACATGAACTTGAACTTAACTCAATGAGTGTAATATTACACTGGGTTCTCGCCCACCAGAATTCACATGGTCAAGCAAGTTTATAAGACAGGGAAATATTGGAATAAAGACTGAGGAAGAGAAAGAAAGGGAGAGAGAAAGCAAAACTAAAAAAGGAGTGCTTGAGATTCATGAAAAGTGAGGTGAAAAGGTTATAAGAAAATCCAAAGAGAGGGAAGGGGGAGACAGGAAACAAATAAATACAACATTAAGAAGTTCTTTGCATGAAAAAAAGAAAGGTCAACACAGGTGGAGCGATATATAAATACTTCATTAATGAAAATCAGGGTCGAGCAGAGAAAATCTGCCTACATTTTCCAAAACGTAATTGCCATTTATTTTTACATAAAGGGCAGCACAGGAGAGTTGCTGCCTGACAGCGCCAGAGACCTGGGTTTGATTCTATCTGCAGGCGCTGTCTGTACAGAGTATGTAAGTTCTTCCTGTGATTCTGTATGTTTTCTCCGGGTGTTGCCTCCTACACTCCAAAGACCTGCAGGTTTGTAGGTTACTTTACATCTGTAAAGTGTTAATTGTCCATAGTGTGTAGGGTGGTGCTAGTGTCAGGGTGATGACTGGTCGGCACGAATCCAGTGGGCCAAAGGGCCTGTTTCCACTCTGCAACTCGCTGTTTCACTAACGTCTAAATTCTAACTGAGAGATTCTTGAACCAGAATCAACAAGATTACTCATAAGCTTGAAATTTTTAAATAGGCACTGAATTAAAAAAAGTAAAAATGCTCTGACATTTGAAATTTAGAGAGGCATAGAAAGATACAACCAGAAAATGGGCACTTCAGCCCATCAAGTACATGTCAACCAGCAGACACCCATTTTTACACAAATCGTAGTCTAACCCAGTGATTCCCAACCTGGGGCCATGGCAAATTTCAGGGGGGCCACAGAAAAATGTGGGCATTTAGGGGGGCCACAGGTTCAAGGAAGAGGGCCACTTTTTTTCCCCACTAATAATGTCAGGGGGGGGCACAGAAAAATTAAAGAGCCCAAGGGGGCCAGGACTTTCTACAGGGGCACGGTGGAGTCTGTACTCACGTACTGCATAAATACGTGGTACTGCACCTGCAACTGCTCGGACAGGAAGGCTCTGCAGAGGGTAGTGAGGGGAGTAGAGAGGATCATTGGCGTCTCCCTACCCTCGGTACAAGAACTGTTCCAGAGCCGCTGTCTGAAAAAAGCTCAGAAATTGCTACTGAAAGATTCTTGAACTGCAGAATCTCCATTACACCTGGATCTCCTGCCATCAGGCAAGAGATTCGAAGCATAAAAAGCCCTGACTACAAGAATGCTAAAGAGCTTCCTACCACAGGCTGTGAAGCTGCTAAACAGTCACTCTGTACTCACAGTCACTTGATTCTGCGGCTGGCACGGACACTTTAATACTGGCACTGGCCACTCAAATCAGCTGCCCCGGACATTTTTTATGATTGGTTTATTGTATTTTAACATTGTGTTTTTACCTGATTTTAACTATTTATACTGTTCCATCAGGGACTGGATTGTTTTTTAGTGTTATTATGTGTGAAATGTTTTAAATTTCATGTGCGATGCTCCGCTATTCACTGGGAAACGTCTTTTTATTTTGCACTGTACAACTGTTGCTTGCAAGATGACAATAAAGGTTGATTGATTGATTAAAAAAGGTTGTGAACCACTGGTCTAACCAATTTTAATCACGTCACATTCCCATCAGCTTCCCCCCGCTTCTACCACTCATCTGCGCATTAACAGTGATTTATAGTGGCTAAACAGGGAGAATGTGCAAACCCCACATGGACATGACTGGAGATCAGGATTGAACCCGGGGTGCTGGAGCAGTGAGGCAGCAGCTCGACAGGCTGTGCCACTGTGCCACCCTCAAACTGATTAGATCAAATTTGGAAAAAGAATGCATGCAAACATTGTTGTCTTACTTCTAGGGATTCGGATAACACAGGAGAACAAGTGTTTATCTCCAGTTGCCCTCAAGGCTTGAAGCCGCAGCCACCTCGTGAAAGAATGGTCATATCCAGATGAGATGTGTTGCAGATGGCAAGTATTGTTCTATGGTTGGCAACAGAAAGGCCATCAAAGCAGCTGTATTAGACACCCAAATCCAATTGGGTGATTAATGTCCTCCAGGAAAATCAGCCTGTCACCCAAATATGCAGCATAATTATGGGTTGTCACTTAGCATATCATCTGATTTCATGTACTTTGCTTTGGCATGATTTGTGGTAGGGAGAGAAATGGTACAAGTATTTCGTTCATCGGATATGTTGTTTCAATTGAAAAACAAACAGATTTCCATAATACTAAATTTGCGTGATTTCCAAACGGACCAAGAGGGTTTTGAGGCACTGTATAATGTGCAGAGAAGATGTGCTATGGTGAAACCAGATGCACAGTTAAATGCATTTCAGTTAGGTTTGTACATAGTGAGTCGCTTTTCTATGTGCAGGACTGAGGAATCACCTGATAGAGGTCTTTGAAATTACGAAACGTGGTGACGATGTGGAAGTAGAGGGAAGGTTTCCATTGATGTGGATGGGTGTAACCTGAGGCCAGTAATGTAAGTTGGCCTTGAAGAAAAATAACAGGAAATTCAGAATAAATATCTTTACCGAAAGAATGGTGAGAATATGGCACTCACAGCCACAGGGAGTGGATGAGACAAATTATATAAAGGTTTTATGGGCAGTCCTCACAAGCAAGTGAAAGAAAGGTGAGAAAAAGCTCATATCAACCATACGTGTCAGACTAGTTCAAGACTGGTTGGGCTAAATGGCTTGTTTCTGTATATGTGTCATTTTACGTAAAAAGGAATTGCATTCTATGACCTGGTGAAGAAGATTTTTGATATTTCTATCAGCTACTTCACAGGTTGGATGTCTGAGAAGTATTGCTTTGTCTTTATTAAATCACACAAATCCTTAAATCATGTTATGTCCTTAGAAGGCTTAGGAAGTTTGGCATAACCCCAACAACTCTCACCAACTTCTGCATATAGGCCATTGAAAAGCCTTTTATTGGAGTGCATCACAGCATGGTTTATGAATAGCTCCATGCAAGACCGCAAGAAATTGCAGAGAATTGTGGATGCAGCCCAGTCCATCATACAAACCAACCTCCCTTCCATTGACTCCATCGATATTTCACGCTGCCTCGGCAAGGTCACCAGCATAATCAAGGACTAGTCTCACCCCAGTCACTTCCGCTTCTCCCCTCCCCCATCAGGCAAGGGGTACAGGTGTGAAAATGCATACCTCCAGATTCAGGGACAACAATGGTGCTGACCTACCATCAACCTCATTGAAGACCCTCGGACTATCCTTAAACTAACTTTATTGGAATTTATCTTGCACTGAATGTTATTCCCTTTGTCTTTACACTGTGGACAGATCAATTGTAATCACGTATAGTCTTTACACTGACTAGATAGCACAAAATAAAAATGCTTTTCACTGTATCTATGTGACATGTAACAATAAACTAAACTAAACTGGGCTAAATTAATTCACCGTGAATGGCAGGGATTAAGAGAGTTCTGTAGAACAGAGGGTGCAGGTACATAGTTCCCTAAAAATGGCATCACAGGTAGATAGGGTGGTCAAGTATCTTTCTGGGCAATGTTCTGATCACCCTGCTCGAGGAAGGATGGTGTTAAGTTGGAGAAAGAGCAGAAAAGGTGCGAGGGGAAAGATTTATTAGGAACCTTAGGGACTTTTTTTTCACACAGAGGGTGATGGGAATATGCATCAAGCTGCTAGACAAGGACTATAACAACATTTAGAAACATAGAAGCATAGAAAATAGGTGCAGGAGAGGAGGCCATTTGGCCCTTTGAGCCAGCACTGCAATTCATTGTGATCATGGCTGATCATCCCCTATCAATAACCCGTGCCTGCCTTCTCCCCATATCCCTTGACTCCACTAGCCCCGAGAGCTCTATCTAATTCTCTCTTAAATCCATCCAGTGACTTGGCCTCCACTGACCCACTCAATGGTGTGATAACTTAGAAAACACTCCGCTGGAAGTAGGGCTGCTAAGAAAATCAATGTCAAACCATCCTGAATACGAATCAACGAGAACCAGTTACAGCTTGCCATGCCAATCAAATATGTCAGCTGCCACTGTAGACCATGGGAGTGCAGGTACCGGATGTGAAAGAAGTGGTTGCTTTTGTTGGTGAGGTGCCAAACTGTTGCACACTGCACAGGATGCCACATTCTCGGTGATGTAGTCGGCCATGCCCTGCTAGTAAAACATGCTTTTAGCCCGTAGGACAGTAACATCAGCGCCTGGGTGCCCTGCATGGACCTCGTTAAAATACTGGTTGTGTAGCGAAGCAGGAACCACAGCTCTGTGTCATAGAAACATAGAAACATAGAAAATAGGTGCAGGAGGAGACCATTTGGCCCTTCAAGTCTGCACTGCCATTCAATATGATCATGGCTGATCGTCCCCTATCAATAACCCGTGCCTGACTTCTCCCCCTATCCCTTGACTCCACTAGCCCCTAGAGCTCTATCTAACTCTCTCTTAAATCAATCCAGTTACTTGGCCTCCACTGCCCTCTGTGGCAGGGAATTCCATAAATTCACAACTCTCTGGGTGAAAAAGTCCTCAAGTCCTCAAGTCTTAAATTACCTCCCCTTTATTCTAAGACTGTGGCCCCTGGTTCTAGACTCGCCCAACATTGGGAACATTTTTCCTGCATCTAGCTTGTCCAGTCCTTTTTTAATTTTACATGTTTCTATAAGAAACCCTCTCATCCTTCTAAACTCCAGTAAATACAAGCCTAGTCTTTTCAATCTTTCCTCATATGACAGTCCCGCCATCCCAGGGATCAATCTCGTGAACCTACGCTGCACTGCCTCAATCACAAGGATGTCCTTCCTCAAATGAGGAGACCAAAACTGTACACAATACTCCAGATGTGGTCTCACCAGAGCCCTCTACAACTGCATTTATAAGACATTTGAAGAGGTACATGGATAGGAATGGTTTGGTGGGATAAAGGCCAAATGCAGGCAGGTGGAACTAGTGGAGATGTGGCATCTTGGTCAGCATGGGCAAGTTGGGCCAAAGGGTCTGTTTCCTGTATGACTCTATAACTCTATGACATTAGAAATAATTAGGTTTTTTTCGTATGCAGGAGCAAAAAGAAATACTCAAATCACACACTTCAAAACTTCATGCTACTACAATGCAACGTGGTACTTACAGTATGTAGAACAAGCTGCCATACAACATGGTTGAGGCAGAGACAAAATGGTGGAGTAAACCAGCGAGACAGGCAGCATCTCTGTAGAGAAAAAATGGGTGATGTTTTGGGTTGAGACCCCTTCTTCAGACACAAAGTGCTGGAGTAACTTTCAGTCTGAAGAAGGGTCTCCACCTGAAACATCACCCATTTCTGTTCAGAGGCTGGCTGTCCCACTGAGTTACTCCAGCATTTTGTGTCTATCATCGGTTTAAACCAGCACCTGCAGTTCCTTCCTTCACACGATTGTTGAGGCAAGTACATCAACAACATTGAAAAGGCATTTGGACAAGTACATGGATAAGAAAGGTTTGGAGAAACATGGGACAAACATGGACTAATGAAGTAGATTAAATAAGCACTAGGTTGGAGATGGTAAGTTGAATCAAAGGGCCTGTTTCCAGCCTTTGTGACTACAGCTCTATGACTATCAGCAGGGCATACTATATCACAAAGAGTGACATTTATTTCTTTTTTGTTTTGAGAAATCTCTGAATCTTTATTACTTTGACTATATCAATATTTATTGTCCTGCAAACGTGCACGCTTCCCTGTCATGATGCAATATATCTCAGCAGAATTTGGCACCTTACAATCAGTGCCCTGCTGTTGCCACCTTTCCACAAAATATGAATTGCAATTCAGTTTTTGCCAGTGAACCTTTCTCTGGTCTTGTACAGGTTCGTGCAGTATTGTCAAGAGTCAAGAATCAACATTTTTTTAGTGTCATGTGTCCCAATTCTTGCTTGCTGCAGCACAACAGAATATATAAACATAGTACAGAACAGGAGATAAAAGTTCAGTGTGTCTATATTCCATAGACGATATATATACACAATAAATAAACAGATAAAGTGCAATAGGTTGTTATTGTTTAGTTTGTTTGATGTCGTGTTTAATATAACCATATAACCATATAACAATTACAGCACGGAAACACTTACTCTCACCTAGTCCCATCTACCTGCACTCAGACCATAACCCTCCATTCCCTTCCCGTCCATATACCTATCCAATTTATTTTTAAATGATAAAATCGAACCTGCCTCCACCACTTCCACTGGAAGCTCAATCCACGCAGCTACCACTCTCTGAGTAAAGTTCCTCCTCATGTTACCCCTAAACTTCTGTCCCTTAATTCTCAAATCATGTCCTCTTGTTGGAGTCTTCCCTACTCTTCAGGTTGGTGTAGGCCACTGGCCGGCAGTCGAAGATCTAAAGACCCTGTCGCGCTGCAGCCGGAAGCACCGCAGAGCCAGCGGTCAGAGCTCTTCTCCAGGGGTCCCCGGCGAGGGACCCCGCTTCTGATGGTAAGTCCTCACCATGCCCGCAGTAGAACTAGGCCATGGGCCGGCCGTCGGAGCTCTTCTCCTCCGGAGCCCCCAATGAGGGATCCCAGGCTGTGGACGCCGTGCCGGCTGGAGCTCTGCAGTCCGCGGCTTCAGGCTGCCGCGGGCCAGCGATCAGAGCGATCCCATCCGGCAAGCCCCAGTGAGGGTTCGCCCGCTCCGCGACGAAAGTCCGTGCTGTGCCCGCCGCTGAAACCCTGGGCACGTCTCCAGGAAAGGCCGCACCGATACTCGATGTTACGCCACGGGGGAGGCGACATGGAAAAAGTCGCCTCTCCATAGAGGAGGCGACTGAAGCGGTTTCCCCCTTACCCCTCCACACAAGACACACAAAGAAACATTAAAAACATACATTAAAACACACTAAAATAACAAAAAAAGTTGATACACACTGCTGGCAGGGCTGCCGGCTTGCAGCGCCCCCACCAACCTCCTGATTTGTCCCACAACAGTGGTGTCGAACTTGATGATGGAGTTCACACTACGTCCAGGGTTGATGGTATTAAATGCTGCGCTGTAGTCTATGACTATATAACATATGAGTTTTTGTTGGCCAAGTGGTCCAGAGTGGAGTGGAGAGCCAGTGAGATCCACCATTGATCTGTTGTGGCGGTAAGCGAACTGCAGTGGGTCGAGGTTGTTGTCGAGGTACGAGTTGATATGTGCCATAATCAACCTCTCAGTGTTCTCCCTATCAAAGCGTGCGTAAAACGCATTGAGCTCGTCAGGGAGCGATGCTTCGCTGATATTTGAGCTGTCTCCTGATTTCATCTTGTAGGATGTGATGGCATTCAAGTCCTGCCACAGTTGCCGAACATCTGTCTCATCCTCCAGCTTGGAGCAGAAGTCCCTTTTGGCCTTTTTAATGGCCTTACCAAGATTGTATCAGGACTTCTTGTAGACCTCTGTATCTCCAGACCTGAATGCCCGGGATCTGGTCTTCAGAAGAATGCGGATCTCATGGTTCATCCAAGGCTTCTGGTTAGGAAACACTCGGAAGGTTTTTGTTGGGGTTTTGCAGTCCTCCACACATTTCTTTATGAAGTCTAGATATAGATATGCCATTTATTGTCACTATACATGTACAGTGAAACTGAAAGCTGCTCGTACTCAGTGCATACATACAATTTAGCACAAAAAACAAGAAACAGAAAAAACAAAAAACAGTAGGGAGATCGGGGGGGGGGAATAGGTGCACAAATTCTGCGGCGCTACATACATATATACATATATACAGATGGAAGTCCGTGATGGGCGGTGTAGTCAGTGCATGTGTGAATTTGAATTTATAGTAGATATAATTCTCGGAAAGCAACTATTCCTGAGTCTGTTTGTCCTGGATTTGATGCACCTATAGCGCCTTCCAGAGGGCAGCAGGTCGAACAGTCCAAACGCAGGATGGGAGCTGTCTTTGATGATCTTCTTTGCCCTGCTAAGGCAGCGGGAGGTGTAGATGTCCATCAGGGAGGGGAGAGGGCAGCCAATGACCCTCTGCGCTGTCCTGGTTACCCTCTGAAGCCTCTCCCTGTCTGCCATGGTGCAGCTGCCATACCATGCTGTAATGCAGTATGTCAGCAGGCTCTCGATGGACGAGCGGTAGAAGGTCAGCAGCAGGTTAGAGTCCAGGTTGTGCTTCCTGAGGACCCTCAGGAAGTGCAGCCGCTGCTGAGCCTTCTTGATGACCGCTGTCGTGTTGTCCGTCCAGGAGATGTCAGCAGCGATATGGCCGCCGCCAAACCGGAAGGTGTTGACCCTCTCCACACACTCGCCGTTGGGGTGTAGGGGGGCTAAGTCGGTGCTGTGCCTCCTGAAGTCGACAATGAGCTCTTTTTTGTTTTCCGGTGTTCAGAGCCAGATTGTTTTCTGAGCACCAGGTTGTCAACTTCAGGACTTCCTCTCTGTACACTGCCTCATCTCCCTTCGAAATAAGTCTGACCACAGTAGTGTCGTCAGCAAATTTGACGATGCGGTTGTTGTTGTGGGCCGGACTACAGTCGTAGGTGTAGAGACAGTATAAGAGGGGGTTTAGCACACAGCCCTGTGGGGAACCGGTACTCAACCTGCGAGTGGAGGAGAGGTGGGGGCCGAGTCTCACAGTCTGGGGCCGGTTGGTGAGGAAATCCTTTATCCAGGCACATGTGACAGTGGGGAGGCCGAGAGTGACCAGTTTACCAATGAGAATGTCCGGAATGATTGTATTAAAGGCTGAACTAAAATCCACAAAGAGACTGAAAAGACGTACACGGACAACACAACGTACACAAACAACAAAAAAGAGCACCGAGTCCGGGAGCCGTGAGCCGCTGCGACCGTGCGCGCCGCCATCTTGAACCGGAACCAGTTGTCTGTAACAACTGTGGCGTATTCATTCAGGTCCTTTGCCGAGTCCATGAACATTGCACAGTCTACAGACGCCAAGCAGTCCTGGAGTTGTTTCTCTGCCCCCCCCCCCCCAGAACAGCTCTGTACAAACCTGACCTGCTGAGTTACTTCAGCATTACACAGTATGTCTATCTTCGGTGTAAACCAGCAGATGCAGTTCCTTCTGGACATCCACAAAATACTACCAGATTCTAAATGATGGTATATCTGCCAGTAAACAACACATCCTTATGGACACTGTTAGTAGATAGCCTGCCATGCATGCTTTGGAATGTTTACTGTTTGCAATAATCAACACACATCATGTTTCATGATTTTGTATTTAAACCAAATGGCACCCAGATTTTGACATACGGTTCAGAGCCAAAGCTTTCCAGCTTAGGTGTGGAACCTTTCAACAACTGGGCTAACCCAGTAGGTAAGAGTGGAATGTGCTCTTTAACAAATGTGTTAAACTGGTTTTGCATTTTTACTTCCAGTAGACATTTCGCGAGACAGTCTGCTCTTCACCCAGGTGGAAAGTTTAGGCTGCAATGGAAAATATGCTGACCTTTTTTGCCATTTTCTCGATTCTATGGCTCAGACTACTTTGATGTTGGCAAGTTCAAAGGCAATAGAAGCTAATCTCCTAGTGATACCTAACATATAACCCCCAATGAGATTTAAGGTCATAAGGCCACAGGACCAATATCCACTTGCCATCTACAGCCTTATGTGGCTTAGAATGCCACAGATTCACCACACTCTGACTAAAGAAATTACTACTCATCTCCTTCCTAAAAAAGTGTCCTTTAATACTGAGGCTATGACTTCAAGTCCTAGACTCTCCCACTAGTGGAAACATCCTCTCCACGTCCATTCTATCCAAGCCTTTCACTATTCTGTATGTTTCAATTAGATTATGAGACTCGAAATGCTGGAGTTACTCAGCGGGATGGGCAACATTTATGGAGAAAATGAATGGGTGACGTTTCGGGTAGTGCTCATTCGTCAGACTGGGCCATGACAAGTGCAGGCTTCGCCTTATCCAAGTGTTCAAAGCTTAACAAAACAAAATCGCGAATCTACTTCCCTTGGTCCCTTGTTCAACTAAATCGAGATTCGGAAATCTATCACCATAGCCGATCAACTGAAAACCTTATACTGAGTGTAGGGCTTGTAAAACAGCATGAATGACAAGTGTTTTATTTTGGGGGGCGATTTTGGTTTGTTTCATTAGGGCAACTCAGCTGGTACAAAACTCAAACACAACACGCCCACAGCCCCATGTATTAGCTAAAAAAAGAACATGAAAATAATTCTAACTGCAAAGCTCCGGCAAGACTTATGCTGCCGCGGGCACCTGATTCGAAATGGCAGTCTGATCATGTTCTGAGAAGTGACATGGATCGCCTCCCCTACAATAAGATTAAAAACATGTGGAGATAAGTATTGTATTAAATGAATACGTCTTGTTATCTGCCTGTGATGTTTAGATCAACGTGAATGCTTCTTGTGTCGTTTAGGTGTCTCGCATTCCGGTACATGTTTTGTATATGTGTCCGTGCTTGCGTGCTCTCTTAACTGACTATCCCCTCCAAGAATCTGGAGGTCCAATGTTGTTTTCAATGCTTTGAATTCCTCAGCCCCACTGCTGTATCTGTCGCCTCCGCACGCCTGCACGGCGAAGCTGTCGAGAATCTGTATTCCTGCCTAGCCTTGATTCCTCTCGATTGAGGAACACCTGAAAATGACTAATACACCAGAGATCAACATTCACAAGCCGTGAAAACGGCGGTGAGTAATTGAAATCTCTCTACTTCAGGGAGGTAAACAGTCTACCCACATGCCTCGTCGACTTAGTCAGGGGTGTAATGCGTTTATTTGTGTGACAATCCCCGCACAACAAGTGGAGTTAATAATAAGTTCAATTACTTAATAACTAATTGCAAAGTAAGAAGATTTCGCTGCAATTACTCTATAGGAAATGCACTGTGTAGGAAGGAACTGCAGATGCTGGTTTAAACCGAAGATAGATACAAAATGCTGTCCGAAATGCAAAATGCTACAGGCTGTCCCGCTGAGTTACTCCAGCATTTTGTGTCTACGGAAAAACATTGTTCGATTCCACGTTGTTTAAAACCGAAAGCACGATTGACAAAATAGGTTTAGGTTTATTACTGTCACGTGTACCAAAGGACAATGAAAAAAAGCGTTGTTTTGCATGCTATCCAAAAGAGAAGGGATAATACTGCACATAAACACGACTCAAGTACAACAGATAGAGCAAAGCTGGATATATGCAGAGTGCAGAATGTAGTTGAAGTGTTGTCATTCAATTGATGACAGCAGTGGCAATCTGATACAAGAAAATCAAGTGGTAGGTTTAAAAGGTTCGTTAAATTAGATTATGTAACCTGTCTGTAAACAAAGGCGCATTCACGCTGTCAATTAAAGTGTGATCCTCGCACGTCAACCTTCTGCCAAACTTTTTGAAAGAGCAAACGCGCATTCAAAACCTGCCGTGCTTCGGGGGATTGTTATTGATGCACGAAAAGGTGAAACATAACATCAGTGTATGTTAGCAACGGGCAGGGAGGCGGTGGACCACACGCACCTGTCTAAGAATGACCGGTCGCCGTTGCACTTATAATTATCAGAGGGTTGAAAAGAATTGATTTAAAAAAAAATGAACGATCACACGGGCATGGTGGGGTATTCGCTGTCTTAAGGGATGGGGATTACTTAGCAACATTTAAATACAATTGACATAAAATAAATATTTGCAGAGGTGAAAAAGAGAATTTGGAGTTTCCAGTTTTATACCAACACGAAGTGAGAGGGTCCACGCTATTCTGCTTGTAATGTTGGTAGTTTCACCGGGGCTACTGGAGAGCTGTGTGTCTTGTTCCGCGCTCTTTTTCCACGCTTCCTGGTTTATTTACTGTAATATAACATGAAACAACTCGAGTCAATTTCACGCTGTTCAAATCATACAGCAGCCCTGGGCGAGCACACACTCAACAGGTGCGGGGGGGAGGGAGGCATGTGCAATAACTTTAAATGTCAAAACACCTCTGTTGAAGACCACTTTGATGTGAAGTATTAGCGATTTCTACGTCATGACGATAACAATCGAGGGCTATCTGGCGAGTGGTGGAATATGGGGAGTGATTGAGTGAGTGTTTCCGCGATTCGCACCTCCCACACCCCCATCTGCATGGTGAATTGGACGGGTCGGGTGGTTATATTATACAGGTCTGAGCGAGTCTCTGGAGACTTGATGGATTTGTCGCTGACAGTAAAGAGCTACCTGAGCGCCTGGAACTTGACAAAAACAACATCAACTGAAAGCGATCTCCGCTTTCCATTCATTTGCGGAGACAACGTTGCCAGCGCCTCAGCGGGCAGCAGCTGTTTGCAACGGGGGCGAGACCATCCATGCTGACTGTCTCACTCAATATAAAAGGACTTTCAAGCCTCCACAGTCATTGATACCTGTGGTACTCAGCCGCGTTGCGGAAGTCACTCCGAGGGGAAACTAAAGCACAATCCGACCATGAGTTTGGAAGTTTTCGAGGAGAGGGGATTTGGAAATAAACCCGCCGAAGTTTGCAGCGACTCTGAGGGTAGTGTACCCTCGCCTCTCTCTGTGGAGGAGGAACTGGGATCTGATGGAGACTGCGTTGCGAACAGTCCGGCGCCGACAAGCTCCTGCTCCGAGGGAAAATCCAAGACCTACACCAGGCGTCCCAAACCTCCCTACTCCTACATTGCCCTGATCGCGATGGCGATCAGAGACTCGGCTACCGGTCGCCTCACCTTGGCCGAGATCAACGACTACCTGATGAAGAAGTTTCCCTTCTTCAGAGGCACCTACACCGGCTGGAGGAACTCAGTCCGCCACAACCTGTCCTTGAACGACTGCTTCGTCAAGGTGCTCCGCGACCCATCCAGACCGTGGGGCAAAGACAACTACTGGATGCTCAACCCGAACAGCGAGTACACTTTCGCCGACGGGGTCTTCCGCCGCAGAAGAAAGCGCATTGGCCGCAAGCCTCTGAAGGAAGCCGGAGCGGGCGACAAACACGTGGAGGTGGTCATGCCCGGAGTCCTCGCCACATCCACCAAGGAAGAAGGGTCCAGCGCCAAGTTCTCCAGCTCTTTTGCAATTGACAGCATCTTGAGCACGCCTTTTCGAAGGCAAGAGGACAAGATGTCAGAAACCAAAGTACCCTGCAACGTTGGCAGACTGTACTGGTCCAACCGACCCCTGATATCCTATCCGTTCCTCGCCTACCCACCCGCTGCCCCGGTGCCCACACACTTCCCCATTAGCCCCGGCGCCACCTCCCTGCTGCAACCCTACAGGTTCCCCGTGTCAGAGCAGAGCTTGCTCGATCACAGAGCGAACCCCTTCTCCACAAGGTGTTTTCAGAACAGGATTCCCAACTCGGAGACTTTTTCCTGCATCGGCTTGCCAACAGCGATGCACCCCGCCCCCTACCATCCCTACAAAATCGATTCGCTCATCGTTTAGAGGGGTTTAAGTAACTCCATGGGGAAAACATAACGGAGCCTCTCCTGTGCACTTTTGTTTTGTTTTTAATTAGACCCTTATAGAAAGAGCGTTTTATCCCGAACACCGTTAGGAACCCGAGAAACGGTTCGGTTCGATTATTGCTTGTCCAAGTATTAGTCTGCTGATCCGTATATCGACAAAACCAGTTGCTCTGGTCGTTATCGAGATAACCACTGTATATATTTTACGGGGATTATATAGTAAATTATCAATCATTGTTAAACTGAGAGTGAAAATGTGAGATCAGCCGGGTATCAGATCACCTCTGCCGCAAACGATGGCATCTCTGCGTGCCAAAAATAAGTAGCTATGATCTTTTTTTAAAGTGCAAAACTATTTATAAATCTGTTTTCTAAACAAACGGTAACCAGACGGGCTATAGAAATTTTATTTTGTGGTTTTTAATAATTTTTTTTTTGTAGAATATTACCGACAATGCTCGAATCGAGCGAATAAGTTTGATAAATCTCAGTACTGTTACTAAAGACGGGACCACTGCCAATGTAAGCAGGTTATTTTGTGTTATTTTTGTGTTATGAAGTGACGCTCGGGCGTTATATTTTCGAATTAAAAAAAGCCTTGGTAATGAATCCTTCTTGTTTGTGGCGTGCAGTGATTTGACAATCGATCGGTTTTCATCTCTGCGATTTGATAAAGGGCACTCTTGTGGAAAAGTTAAATAAAAGGAGTCGGATTCGCGTGAGAAGTGATGTATAAACTCAAGTGCGTGTTGAGATCAGATTATGAAACACCGCTGCCTTGAAAGGTTCGGGGCGGAGCCAAACTGTCTGAGCAGGTTGTTTACATCTTTAATACCAATGAGTTTCTCAAAGGTATTCCGGATGTGCGTTTGCATGTATTGACTAATGATTATTTATTGGCAAATCGACCCATTGCCTCAGAGAGTCATAGTCATAGAACGATACAGTGCGGAAACAGGTCCTTTGGCCCAACTTGCCCACACCCGCCAACATGTCCCAGCTACACTAGTCCCACCTGCTAGCATTTGGTCCCTACCCCCCAAACCTGTCCTATCCGTGTACCTGTCTAACTGTTTCTTAAATGTTGGGATCATTTCTGCCTCAACTACCTCCTCTGGTAGCCTGTTCCATGCATCCACCACCCTTTGTGTGAACAAGTTACCCCTCAGATTCCTATTAAATCTTCTCCCCTTCACCTTCAACCTAGGTCCCCTGGCCCTCGATTCACCCACTCTAGGCAAGAGACTCGGTACATCTACCCGATCTGTTACTCTCATGACATACACATCTATAAGATCACCCCTCATCCTCCTGCTCTTCAAGGAATAGAGGCCCCGCCCACTCAACCTCTGCCCATAGCTCAGACCCTCGAGTTCTGGCAACATCTTCGTAAATCTTCTCTGTGCCCTTTCCAGCCAAGCTCCATGTGATACCTTAAGCAAAGCGCAAAGTGCCGGAGGACTCGTGCACCAGACAGCATCTGTGGAGGAAAAGGACAGAACCTTTAGGGTCAGAACCTTTCTTCAGACCTAAGTTTAAATATGCTAACGAAAGCGTGTATTTATTTTCACCGACGTGATCCCCAATAAAACAAAACTATTTGGAGAGACCTTTAAGACAAGTTTGATTTTCATTATTTTTAATTGTTATAAATGATAACAATTGATTATATTCAATTCCTTTACTGATTATATTCCAGTAGATCTCGTAATTACAATTAACGCGAGGTATAACAAACACAAACTTCACATGAAATGTATCAGCGGAAAGTTACTTTGGCGCTCCCAAGAATCCACACACGCCAGTAATCGAAATTTTGGACCAGGTCAATATGTAATTGTATCAGAGTTTAGTATTGGGGCATTCCATCCCGAACTGTGAGGGCGACTTTTTGCCTGATCAGTGAGTTCTGATGCAAATGCATAGTTAAGGATGTCCAGTCACACTTCACGGTGTGCAAAGAAATCGAGGGATTGCGGGCACTTCAAAGGTTCCGATATACTTTATTTTCCCGATTTCAAACAATACATTCTTAATCATTCGCACTTTGAATTCCCAGTCAAAGATGTTAGAAAATGTAAACAACTTGAATTATATCGCAACATCAAAGTCTCTGCTGCAGGTAATCCACACACACACTTCCTCAATGGATGTGCCCTTCTTTCGACCAACCACGCGTGAATCTGGAGATTGCCACGGGCAGCTGCATCTTGTATCTCCGCATCATCACAGAGCACTTGGATGAAGGGCTGCATCAAAGTAAGCCTCGCACAGTCATAAAGGTTCCTGTAAAAAAAAATGACGAAAATAGAAACATAAAAGGCGATCTTCCGAGACACAAGGAACTGCGGACGCTAAAACCTTAATCAAACCACAGGGTGCCACGGTAATAGAAACTAGGTACAAGAGGAGGCCATTCGGCCCTTCGTGCCAACACCGCCATTCATTGTGATCATGGCTGATCATAATTCAGCGGGTCAGAGTTCCCTCCAGAAAGATGACCTTTACATCTCCCTGCTTCTCTCCCCTCTGCTGCTGTCTGACCTGCTGGATATTTCCAGCATTTTCTATGATCTGTTTATATAGCGCGCAAAAAGAAGCTTTTCACTTTACCTCGGTGTAAGTGACAATAATAACATAGAAACAAAGAAAATAGGTGCAGGAGTAGGCCATTCGGCCCTTCGAGCCTGCACCGCCATTCAATATGATCATGGCTGATCACCCAACTCAGTATCCTGTACCTGCTTTCTCTCCATACCCCCTGATCCCTTTAGCCACAAAGGCCACATCTAACTCCCTCTTAAATATAGCCAATAAACTGCCCTCAACTACATTATGTGGCAGAGAATTCCAGAGATTCACCACTCTGTTTTTCTCATCTCAATCCTAAAAGATTTCCCCTTTATCCTTAAACTGTGTCCCCTTGTTCTGGACTACCCCCAACATCGGGAACAATCTTCCTGCATCTAGCCTGTCCAACCCCTTCAGAATTTTGTAAGTTTCTATAAGTTCCCCCCTCAATTTTATTTCATGTTTCTGCAAACTGCAGCATTTTTGTATGCATTTCGCATATTTATCTGTGCTGACATATGAGTAGTCATTGTATTTTTTCACAAAGCATTTTAAATTATATTTATGGCCATCGGTATTTCTTTGAAAGCTGTACTGATATCTATGTGAGGGGGGGGGGGGGGGGGGGGGGGGACAGATTGATGCGTACACAAACATACGCGCCTTCTCCAGGTGAACAACATGACATATATACTTGAAAAAATGCAGACTTTCACAGACGAGCATTAGTGTGGTGAGCAGAGGCATCTATTTGGAGCAGCGCCTTATGTTGCATACTTCCGTCCAGTTCACAGCCAAATGAGTGTTCTCCGGTGCAGTTACCAGTACATCTCGTTTAACCACTTTCAAGGCACTCCCATTATTGCGAGACAACGAGAGCATCCGCCTTGAATCACAGCACATTCACACTTTCAAACTAGGTCAGTGTTAAAATCCCAATATCATACTTGCTTTGAAAAATAAATGTGTTCATCGAATAATGAAAGATCATTCCGATTAGGCGCGATTTACTGATGTTTAACGCCGGTATCCGGAGTGTTGAAGTACGAAGCGAGAAGCTGCGACAGGTGCACAAAAATGCTGGAGAAACTCAGCGGGTGCAGCAGCATCTATGGAGCGAAGGAAATAGGCAACGTTTCGGCCCAAAACGTTGCCTATTTCCTTCGCTCCATAGATGCTGTTGCACCCGCTGAGTTTCTCCAGCATTTTTGTGTACCTTCGATTTTCCAGCATCTGCAGTTCCTTCTGCGACAGGTGTTTAGTTAAACAGCGAGGGTCGGGAGGGGATCTTTTGACATTTGGAAATTGGATTCTGCCAATCTCCTTGTCTAGAGACACTTATACCGATGGCAACAAGGCTTAGCCGGTACGATTTCTCGAGCAACCTGTTTGGAATGATCAGGGTGTTAATGCGGTGATTTTTCAGTGAACGTAATAACCCGCTTTTAAATTGGGCTAGGTGCGATTTTGAAACATTTGAGGTCAGGGGAGTAACACTCAACGTGGAAATTTGCCCACGTTGGCCAACATATCCCATCTACACTAGACCCCCTGACCGCGCTTGGCCCGTATCCCTCTAAACCTCGTTGCGATAGTCCCTGCCTCAACTTCCTTCTCTGGCAACTCGTTCCGCACACCCACCACCCTTTGTGTGCAAAAGTTACATCTCAGATTCCTATTATATATTCTTCCCCCCCACCTTAAACCTATGTCAGCTGGTTCTCCATTGCCCCAGGTACTTTACTCAAAGCAGCAATTGCAGATAATACAAGTTACCGCAATTCTGCAAGCCTGGCCACAGTTTAGAGAAATATTAAGGTAAAGTACATAGAAACATAGAAAATAGGGGCAGGAGGAGGCCATTCGGCCCTTCGAGCCAGCACCGCCATTCATTGTGATCATGGCTGATCGTCCCCTATCAATAACACGTGCCTGCCTTCTCCCCATATCCCTTGACTCCACTAGCCCCTAGAGCTCTATCTAACTCTCTCTTAAACCCATCTATGCGAGAGAAGCTGGAATTCTTTTCAATAAGTTGTTTTTATATTGTGGCCCTTTGCGCACATGCAAATTAGGTTTTCGGCGCCAAAGGAATATTTGGGAGGTCCAGTGATGTCAGTGCTGGCACGCAGGCTGATGTCAAGCAATTTTGGTGCAGTGCCAAACAGCATTCGTCACAGCTTACCCGGGGTTGGACCATTTACCTGACCTTGCTCGTTTTAAAGGTCACCCTTGACGATCCCCATAATCTTGTTCCAACTATTTTACTTGCCTCGCCCAAACGGTTAACACCTTCCTTTGAAATGATGTTGCTGCTCCCGTAAACTGCGCATTTAACGGCAGGAATCAAAACATACAAATTCCTTCCACGCAAACCGCGAGAGCATCTTGATTAAAATGTCTTCTACGTATTAACAAGGATGCCCCAAAGCAACCGTTCAGTCAGCATTCAACTCTCCCTCCTTTTTCAGGTTGAACTCCTGAAGACTGCAAAACATATTTTAACAGATTTTAATTTGTGAACTTTCTGACCCATCCGATTAGTTCTGTCAAATTCCACGGATCATCAGAGATGTCACGTCAGCAGTAACATTGTCACTTCAACGATCAGTACGCATTAGGACTGAACCCAAGGAATGCGCATCTACAGTTTAATATAGAGGGGTAGAATTCATAAAATCTTGCACAGAGGGAGTGCAGAGACGGTTCACCAGACTGATTCCTGGGATGTCAGGACTGTCTTATGAAGAAAGACTGGATAGACTTGGTTTATACTCTCTAGAATTTAGAAGATTGAGAGGGGATCTTGTGGAAACTTACAAAATTCTAAGGGGGTTGGACAGGCTAGATGCAGGAAGATTGTTCTCCGATGTTAGGGAAGTCCAGGACAAGGGGTCACAGCTTAAGGATAAGGGTCACCCATCCTTAAAACCGAGAGATGCCTGATCCTGAAACTTGAGTTATTTTTCACGCAGAGAGTGGTGAATCTCTGGAACTCTCTGCCACAGTGGGTAGTTGAGGCCAGTTCATTGGCTATATTTAAGAGGGAGTTAGATGTGGCCCTTGTGGCTAAGGGGATCAGGGGGTATGGAGAGAAGGCAGGTACGGGATACTGAGTTGGATGATCAGCCATGATCATGTTGAATGGCGGTGCAGGCTCGAAGGGCCGAATGGCCTACTCCTGCACCTAATTTCTATGTTTCTATGTTTCTAATACTGAGTTTTAATTATTCGATTCCAGCAACTCATCGGTAGAAACAAAGAATTGCAGGTGCTGGTTTATACCAAAGATAGATACAAAGTGCTGGAGTAACTCAGCGGGTCAGGCAGCATGGCTGGAGAGAGAAAAAGGATGGGTTGGGACCCTTCTTCAGTCTGAGTCGCAGCGTGAAGAAGGCTCACGACCCGAAACGTCACCCATCCCTTTTCTCCAGAGATGCTGCCTGATCCGCTGAGTTATGATATGGTATGGTACCTTATTTATCACGCACGGTGAAATTTATTTTTCTATGCAGTGCAGTACAAGTATCACTATACATATGCACTTCGCGCTTTGTTACTCCACACTTTGTGCCTATCAATTCATATAGAAGTCTGGGTTGATGAGGCATGCACGAAAAACACTGTTCTGTCCCATGTATAGGAGCTGCGAGTCTGTGTGCGTTTGTGAGTCCCGGGATCAGCATTGAGGGTACCTTTGAAAATAAGACATCTGAGCTGGCATTTCAGTACATCATTCAGGTAGTGCTGCACTATCACGAGTTTTAACAAAAAATCAGAACAATACATTTGTGTCCTATTTGCCCTCTCAGCTAAAAGGGTAAGATTTCATACATTATTTTGAAGATGAGCATGGGAATGATTTACAGGAAACCACAAAGCGCGGAGGGAACTCAGCGGGTCAGGAGGCATCTGTGGGGGGAATGGGCAGGCTACGTTTCTGGACCGCACCTTTCCTCAGCCTGATTTTAGTAGGGGGGAGAAAGCTGGAAAAGTGAGTTGGGGCCGGGGCAAAACCTGCCAAGTGATAAGTGGAGAAACAAGGACCTGCAGATGCTGCTTTCCACAAAAGGACACAATGTGCTGTCGTAACAGTGGGTTAGGCTAAGAAGGATCCCGATCCAAAACGTCACCCAATCAATGTTCTCCAAAGATGCTGTCTGACCCGTTGTGTTACACCAGCACTGGTGGGAACAAGTGAGGGGGGGGGGGGGGGGGGGGGGGGGTGTGTGATTAGCAGATGGGTGTAGTAAGTGACAAAGTGGCAAAGGCTAGGTGGAATTATTCAAGTGTCCAAGCCAAACTTAGCCCTCAATCAACAATGCTTAAACATAAATAGATACTTGCATGCAATTACATTGCAGTCTCCTGAAGCAACAATGCAGACATCTTCTAATGGATGTTCCATACTGTAACCGTGACTGCACTTCAAACATGGATATTTGTGTCAATCATTGTGGATGTGCAAAGTTATGAAAGGTACAGTATAAATTCAAGTCTATTTCAAACATGAGAAAAGTGAACCCAAGCTGACCAGCTCAAAACCAAAAACTGAAAAGGCAGGAAACACACAGCAGGTCAGCCAGAAGCCACAGAAAGAGAAATTGGTGACACATGTGGATAGGGTGGTGAAAAATAGAATTTGGTTTACTTGCTTTCATTGGTTGGGGCATTGAGCACCAAAGTTAGTTACAACTGTAATAATTTTGGTGAAAGCACAGTTTCAGCATTGTGTTCTGTTCTAATCACCTAGCTCTCAGAAAGATGTCACTACATGGAGAAGTGTGCAGAAAAGGTGCACAAGGTTGTTACCGAGACTGGAGAGCTTCATAAGGTAATGTGATAGGAGCAGAATTAGGTCATTCAGCCCATTGTCTGCTCCGCCATTCAATCATGGTTGGTCTATCACTCCCTCCTAACCCCAGCCTCTTGCATTCTATCCATACCCCCTGACACCCTTACGAATCAAGAATCTATCTATCTCTGCCTCAAAAATATCAATTGACTCAGCCTCCACAGCCTTCCGTGGCAAAGAATTCCACAGATTCACCACCCTCTGACTAAAGAAATTTCTCCTCACCTCCTTCGTAAAGGAATATCCTTTAATTCCGAGGCTATGACCTCTAGTCATCGAATCTCCCACAAGTGGAATCATCAGTTAGAACTAGAAGAAGAGATGAGAAAGGCTGAGGTTTTTTTTCCCTGGAGCATGGGAGGCTGAAGGTGACCTTATCGACCTTAAAACATGAGGGACATAGATAGAGTGAATAGCCATCAACATTTTGCTAGGGTTAGGGCGAAACAAATTATCTTACTGGGGTCAGTTACTGCCCATTTAGCTTCTTGATCTTTGTAATGTTTTGTTAATAGTAAGGTTGTGGGACCTGCCCAGCAGGATAGGCCTATAGTTATTGTATAGGCTTATACTGCATGGAAATAGGCCCTTCGGCATTAAATCACGAGGGGCATAGTTAAAGTAAATATCACAGTTTTTTTCCCAGGCTGGGTAATTTTAACACGAGAAAGCATAGATTTATGTTGAGAGGGCAAAGATTTAAAGGGGACCTGAACAGCAACAGTTTCACATAGAGTGTGGTGTGTAAGCTGCCAGAGCAAGTGGCAGAGAACATTTGGTAATGTATTGTATTGTATTGTATTCAATGTATTGTCATTACCTCATATTAGAGACAACAAAATGAATTTTGTTGCATTTTAACAAAATAGATAGTAATCTGCCTTCCTGTTTTTGATACCAAAAGTGGATAAGTTCACATTTATCCACATTAAACTCCATTTGCCATACATCTGCCCACTCCCCCAACCTGTCCAACTCACCTTCCGTTCTCATAGCATCCTCCTCACAGTTCACACTGCCACCCAGCTTTGTGGCATCTGCAAATTTGCTGATGTTACTTTGAATCCCTTCATCCAAATCATTGATGTATATTGTAAATAGCTTCAACTTCAAAAGCACATTTGCCATCGCTAAAGGCCGGTGAATCCTATATTGCAAGGGCGGCATGGCACAGCGGTAAAGTTAATGCCTTTTTAACTTTTTTTTCCAATGAGCCAATGAAATTCACCAGTCAGCACCGTCTACAACCTACCAGAACCTACACGAACCTTCAACCCTCCTGACAACCCACCTATGGCACGAGGATTCTCGCTACTCTTCATGGCGGCTTCATTTGCTGCCATGAAGGTGACTCCCCGGCAACATGTGGCGACTGCGTAATCTCCTGCTGTCGCCTAAAAAGTCGCCTAAGTAGGACAGGCCCATAACAGCTCTGGTAGCGCCAGAGGCCCGGGTTCGATCCCGACTGCGGGTGCTGTCTGTACGGAGTTTGTACATTCTCCCCGTGCGTGAGTTTTCTCTGAGATCTTCGGTTTCCTCTCACACTCCAAAGAAGTACAAGTTTGTAGGTTAATTGGCTTGATATAAGAGTAAACGGGTCCTTTTCACAATGGCAGGCAGTGACTAGTGGGGTACCACAAGGCTCAGTACTGGGACCCCAGCTATTTACAATATATATTAATGATTTGGATGAGGGAATTGAAGGCAATATTTCCAAGTTTGCGGATGACACTAAGCTGGGGGGCAGTGTTAGCTGTGAGGAGGATGCTAGGAGACTGCAGGGTGACTTGGGTAGGCTGTGTGAGTGGGCAAATGTTTGGCAGATGCAGTATAATGTGGATAAATGTGAGGTTATCTATTTTGGTGGCAAAAACAGGAAAGCAGGACTATTATCTATATGGTGGCCGATTGGGAAAGGGGGAGATGCAGCGAGACCTGGGTGTCATGGTACACCAGTCATTGAAGGTAGGCATGCAGGTGCAGCAGGCAGTAAAGAAAGCGAATGGCATGTTGGCTTTCATTGCAAAAGGATTTGAGTATAGGAGCAGAGAGGTTCTACTGCAGTTGTACAGGGTCTTGGTGAGACCACACCTGGAGTATTGCGTGCAGTTTTGGTCTCCAAATCTGAGGAAGGACATTATTGCCATAGAGGGAGTGCAGAGAAGGTTCACCAGACTGATTCCTGGGATGTCAGGACTGTCTTATGAAGAAAGACTGAATAGACTTGGTTTATACTCTCTAGAATTTAGGAGATTGAGAGGGAATCTTATAGAAACTTACAAAATTCTTAAGGGGTTGGACATGCTAGATGCAGGAAGATTGTTCCCGATGTTAGGGAAGTCCAGGACAAGGGGTCACAGCTTAAGGATAAAGGGGAAATCCTTTAAAACCGAGATGAGAAGAACTTTTTTCACGCAGAGAGTGGTGAATCTCTGGAACTCTCTGCCACAGAGGGTAGTTGAGGCCAGTTCATTGGCTATATTTAAGAACGAGTTAGATGTGGCCCTTGTGGCTAAGGGGATCAGGGGGTATGGAGAGAAGGCAGGTACAGGATACTGAGTTGGATGATCAGCCATGATCATATTGAATGGCGGTGCAGGCTCGAAGGGCCGAATGGCCTACTCCTGCACCTAATTTCTATGTTTCTATGTTTCTATGTAAAGTCTCCCCAGTGTGTGTAGGGTAGTGTTAATGAGCAGGGAACGCTGGTCGGGGTACGTTCTCAGTGGGCCGAAGAGCCTGTTTCCGCGCTGTATCCCGAAACTAAACTAAACTAAAGAATAGAAATTTGTAAATATAAGATATTGGTATGATATGTGAATTTAAAACACAGAAGAGAATTCCATTATAATTTTTTAGTATCAAACTCGGAAGATCACGAGGGCATGGCATTTGGAATTTTTGATAGTTGGAAGGGGAAATGAGCAGCTGAATGCTATGTGGTTGGACAGTGCATGTGTAGAGAAAGGGTACAAGATTGGACTCATCTACGGTAGAAAAGTGGAACATACAGAGGAAAATTGTAACTCTGGCAAGGAACCGGAGCGTAATTGTCATCTGTGGAATTCAACTCCCCACTTGCGTCAATGCCTTCAAGGGAAGAGGTGTGTTAAAAAAACAATTGCTAATTTGTTATGAAACTGTGGTTTAGTTTCAAGTTACTGCATAAGCTATTCTCACTTTGCCACTTCTTAGTTATGCATTAGCAGTGCAACATATTGTACTGTGTTCATTATTTGGGAAATGAACTGGAAGTTTTATTTTTTTTTAAAGGATCTGCAGATGCTGGAAAATCAAAGGTAGACAAAAATGCTGGAAAAATTCAGCGGGTGAGGCAGCATCTATGGAGCGAAGGAAAAAGGCAATGTTTCTGGATGAGACCCTGCTTCAGACTGATGTGGGGGTGGGGGGGGAGGCGGGAGGAAGAAAGGAAGAGGTGGAGACAGACAGTGGGCTGTGGGAGAGCTGGGAATGGGAGGGGAAAGAAGGAGAAAGCAGGGACTAGTAAAATTGGAGAAGTCAATGTTTTATTTCAACAGTTTAGGTATTTCCATGCATCATTAAAATATTCTTATTTAGTCAATGGTCAAGTTACTGCTAGCAAAATGAATTAACTTACTGCACAAAAAATGTAAATATCTACATTGAGTTGATCAAAAGCAGCAATTGCATCCCAGGATTTAAATGATAGATATGTCAGTTAAATGATTTAAACCTTACTGCCGTGAGTAGGAATCTAAAACTCTCAAAGAGAAAACTTTCTCCCTCATTCACCTGGGAAACATAGAAATTAGGTGCAGGAGTAGGCCATTCGGCCCTTCGAGCCTGCACCGCCATTCAATATGATCATGGCTGATCATCCAACTCAGTATCCCGTATCTGCCTTCTCTCCATACCCCCTGATCCCCTTAGCCACAAGGGCCACATCTAACTCCCTCTTAAATATAGCCAATGAACTGGCCTCAACTACCCTCTGTGGCAGAGAGTTCCAGAGATTCACCACTCTCTGCGTGAAAAAAGTTCTTCTCATCTCGGTTTTAAAGGATTTCCCCTTTATCCTTAAGCTGTGACCCCTTGTCCTGGACTTCCCTAACATCGGGAACAATCTTCCTGCATCTAGCCTGTCCAACCCCTTAAGAATTTTGTAAGTTTCTATAAGATCCCCTCTCAATCTTCTAAAATTAGAGAGAGTATAAACCAAGTCTATCCAGTCTTTCTTCATAAGACAGTCCTGACATCCCAGGAATCAGTCTGGTGAACCGTCTCTGCACTCCCTCTATGGCAATAATGTTTCTTCCTCAGATTTGGGAAGCGCCTTTAACGCTTATTCCAAGTTAAAGTCACTGTGTTTCTATCATTTCATCATATCATTCCACAGTGATAGAATTGGTAGTATTAGCTTGTAATACCCATGTGGACCATATTCCTCATTGCCAACCAAAGGTCATTCTGTACTAATTACATTAGATTAAATAATAATTTATATAACATGTCCAGCCTGCGGGGCAATTGTGAGTTGTCTTTGTAGGTTAAGAATTTAATTATAGGTTTTAGATTTAGGTTTTAAGTTTTGGGTTAGGCCAGCACAGGTGGCAGTGATGGTAGATCTGCTGCCTCACAGGGTCCTGGGGAATGCTATAGAGAGATCAAGGAATACACATGCATAGTTCCCTGAAAGTGGTTGTCACCCATAGGTAGAATGGTAAAAATCGCTTTTGGTATATTGGCCTTCATCAGTCAGGTAGCTGGGTTGGGACATTATGCTTTAGTTGTACAAGATGTTGGTGTCGCCACATTTGGATTACTGTGTGAAGGTGGGACGCCTTGCTATCGGAACGATGTAATTAAGCTGGAAAGAGTGCAAAAAAAAAATACGAAAATGTTGCCAGGACTCGAGAGACAGTGCTATGAGAGATTGAACAGGCTTGGACTTTATTCCTTGGAGTGCAGCAGGTTAAGGGGTCCTACGGAGATATAAAAATTATGAAGACAATAGACAGAATGAATACACAGAGTCTTTCGCCCAGTTTAAGGGAATCCAAAACCAGAGAACATCGGTTTAAGTTGAGAGGAGCAAGATATAATAGAATCCCGAGGGACACCTTTTTCACTCATTGGGTGGTATGCATATGAAACAAGCTGCCAGATGAGGCTGCTAAAGCAGATATAGCAGCATTTAAAAGAGGTTTAAATATTTGATAAAATATAAGTAAATAAATAAATTTAACGTGAAGCACTATGCAACAATAACAAAAACACAAAGCGCTGGAGGAACTCAGCAGGTCAAGCAGCATTTGCGGAGAAAAATAGACAGAAAACATTTTGGGTTGGGACCTTTCTTCAGACTGATATACAGGTACATTGAACATCATGAAGTAGAAACAAGGAACTGTAGACACTGGTTTCCAAAAGAAGACTGAAAGTTTTGGAGTAACTCATTAGGTCATGCAGCATCCTGGAAAACATGGACAGGTGATGTTTCATGTTGGGACCATTAATCAGACATCTGAAGAAAGGTCCCGACCCAAAGTTACCTATCACTGTTCTCCAGAGATGCTGCCTGACCCATTGAATTACTCCAACACTTTGAATCTTGCATCGCAATGAAAACCCTGTTTGCAGCGGCATCTAAGGCATGTAGGATTAAACGAAAAACAAAAATATAAATTCGATATGCGTAGATTGCACATAAATACAGCAAAACAGTAAAAATAATTAAAAAGGCTGTGGAGAAAAAAAAAAGATATTAGAAGCAAAATAAGTCTATAATAGTGGAATAGGTTGTCTGTGGTGTTCTATTGCTGGAGTAGGAATTAGAATGTGCGAGTTGGTTCAAGAATCTGATATTTGTAGGAATGTAAGTGTTTCTAAACCTAGTGATGTACATCTTCAGATTTCTGTACCTCCTGCCTGATGGTAGCATTTTGGAATTTGAGTATAGGAGCAGGGAGGTTCTACTGCAGTTGTACTGGGTCTTGGTGAGACCACACCTGGAGTATTGTGTATAGTTTTGGTCTCCTAAACTGAGGAAGGGCATTCTTGCCATAGAGGGAGTACAGAGAAGGTTCACCAGACTGATTCCTGGGATGTCAGGACTTTCATATGAAGAAAGGCTGGATAGACTCGGTTTGTACTCGCGAAAATTTAGAAGATTGAGGGGGGATCTTATAGAAACGTACAAAATTCTTAAGGGGTTGGACAGGCTAGATGAAGGAAGATTGTTCCCGATGTTGGGGAAGTCCAGAACAAGGGGTCACAGTTTAAGGATAAAGGGGAAATCTTTTAGGACTGAGATGAGAAAAAAAAATGTACACAGAGAGTGCTGAATCTCTGGAATTCTCTGCCACAGAAGGTAGTTGAGGCCAGTTCGTTGGCTATATTTAAGAGGGAGTTAGATGTGGCCCTTGTGGCTAAAGGGATCAGGGGGTATGGAGAGAAGGCAGATACAGGATACTGAGTTGGATGATCAGCCATGATCATATTGAATGGCGGTGCAGGCTCGAAGGGCTGAATGGCCTACTCCTGCACCTATTTTCTATGTTTCTATGTTTCTATGTCCCTAGTGTGTGTCGGATAGTGTTAATGTATGGGGGTGATTGTTGATTGGCGTGAACTCGGTGGAGCTGAAGAGCCTGTTTGTGTGCTGTATCTCTAAAGTCTAAAGTAATCACAGAGTTGACGTGGAAAAGCTTTTCCCACTGAGAGTAGGGAAGATTCAAACAAGGGGACATGACATGAGAATTAAGGGACTGAAGTTTAGGGGTAACATGAGGGGGAACTTCTTTACTCAGAGAGTGGTAGCTGTGTGGAATGAGCTTCCAGTGAAGGTGGTGGAGGCAGGTTCGTTTTTTATCATTTAAAAATAAATTGGATAGTTATATGGATGGGAAGGGAATGGAGGGTTATGGTCTGAGCGCAGGTATATGGGACTAGGGGAGATTATGTGTTCGGCACGGACTAGAAGGGCCGAGATGGCCTGTTTCCGTGCTGTAATTGTTATATGGTTATATGGTTATATAATGTACCATGGAATGCATACTGTCAAATTGCATCAAAGCTTGGTTTTAGTTCTGCCCAAGACAGCAATAAATTGCAGAGAGTTGTAGATGTAGCCCAGTCCATCACACAATCCAGTCTCCCCAGCAATGACCCCATCTCCACTTCACGCTGCCTTGGAAAAGCCAACATAATCAAGCACTTACCTCAGCCTAGTCATTGTTTCTTTTCCCTGCTCCACTTGGGCAAAAGATACAGAAGCTTGATTGCATCCACCACCATAGGAACAGCTTCATTCCCTTTGTTATCAGGCTGCTGGACAGTTCTTCCATAAGCTCGGATAGTTCAATTTATCTATGCCCCATTGGACTTTGTCTATGGAACTGTTTCACTGCAATGCTGAGAAAAATATTCTACATTCTGTATCTTCCCTTTTGCTCCACTCATTGTACTTGAGTTGGATGTGGTTGTATTTATGTATAGTGTTATCAGATCTGATTGCTTAGGAAGCAAATCAAAGTTTTTCATTGTACCTCAGTACATCTTGTGAATCGCACCGTGGGATTGACTTTTAAATTTTGTTGTACCATGTGCAACGACAATAAAGAGATTCAATCATTCATTCCATCTTCAAATCCAGTGTTAAAACACATTTGTACTCCCTGGCTTTTGACCGTGCCTGAGACTTTGCTTCTGTTTTTGGTGTTTTTGATGTTTCTTTATTTTACATGTCTTTTCCTACTATTTCTTTTGATTGTTATTTTTGGTGTGTATTAACTTTGTTTTGTCAATGATTAGTGATGTACGCACTTTGTTGCAACTATGTTTGTTTTTAAAGTGCTCTATAAATAAAATTATTATTTATTATTATTATTCATTCATTCATTCATTCATATAACGATAATTAACCTACATAACCTTAGATTGTTTTCTCTGGAACATCAGGTGTTGAGGGCAGGCCAGATATAAAATTATGCGAAACCTACATAGAATACAATTATTTCCCAGTATGGAAATAGTGCTTAGTGATGGACAGGCATTACCTGCCTTGCTGCCCCATGCAACAGTTTGGCAAATGTTATCAGGTTCAAGATATTGCCTGAAGCTTCCCCCACTATTCCTTCTTATATCATCATATTCTTCTTTCCCATCAGAACAATTGCTTGATCCTGAATATATTTCTTGAAGACTAATCAACAGGAAATGACAAAGGGACCATATAATCTTTCCAGTCTTTATCACTCTTTCTTTAACCAACAGGGAATGACCAAGGGGCAATCTAATTAATGAAGGAGTCATTTGCTTCAAATAAGGTCTATTTTAGGCCTTACAATGTCATCAGAATTTTGTAGCAGACACTGAAATAGTTATGAATCGTAGTGACCGCCAAGTTGTACATAGTATATTTCCATTAGAAAGATGTTAATAGACAATAGACAATAGGTGCAGGAGTAGGCCATTCGGCCCTTCGAGCCAGCACCGCCATTCAATGGGATCATGGCTGATCATCCCCGTTCCTGCCTTCTCCCCATATCCCCTGACTCCGCTATTTTTAAGAGCCCTATCTAGCTCTCTCCTGAAAGCATCCAGAGAACCTGTCCCCACCGCCCTCTGAGGCAGAGAATTCCGCAGATTAACCAGGTCATAGAGCCATAGAGTCATACAGTGCGGAAACTGGCCCTTCGGCGCAACTTGCCTACACCGGCCAACATGTCCCACCTGCTAACATTTGGTCCATATCCCTCCAAACCTATCCTATCCATGTACCTGTCTAACTGCTTCTTAAATGTTGGAATAGTCCCAACCTCAACTACCTCCTCTGGCAGCTTGTTCCATACACCCACCACCCTATGCGTGAAAATGTTTTCCCCTGGTAAATATTTTCCCCTTCACCTTAAACCTATGTCTGCTGGTCCTCGATTCAACTATTCTGGGCAAGAGTCTGTACATCTATCCGATCTATTCCTCTCAATAACTTATACACCTCTATAAGATCACCCCTCATCCTTCTGTGCTCCAAGGAAGAGTCCCAGTCTACTCAACCACTGCCTATAGCTCAGACCCCCTAGTCCTGGCAACATCTTCGTGAATCTTCTCTGTACCCTGTCGTGCTTGACAACATCTTTCCTATAAACACGATACCCAGAATTGAACACAATTATCTGATTGTAATAATCTGAGTTTTTTGATAGAAGGATAAATGTTGATCAAACACCAGAGATAATTTCACTCCCCATCTTCTAATTAGTGCTGTAAGATTTTTAAATCCAATTGAAAATGTAGATGGGACTTTAATTTAATTTCTCATCCAAAGAATGGCATCTCCGATAATGTAATAACTGAACATAGTACAGGAATAATGAAAAACTTAAGTTTATTGGGTTCTTGAACATTGTATCAGGACATGGTGCAAAACAGACAAAGTGTGAAACAACTTAGATCAGACTCACAGTACATAGAAAATAAGGGATTAATCGGGAAATCAAATCTCTAGATAACAATAAAAGGAATGAAAGAACATTCACATATACAGCACTTATCAATTCCTCAACAATTTTAAAGCAGTGCTAAGTATTTTAGAAGTGTAGTTATTGTTCTCATGTGGAAAAACACAGCAACTAATATTCACGATTAGCAGTGAAATGGATGATAAGATAATCTGATCTTTGCTATTGCTAGTGAAGGATAAATATTGTCAGAATGGCTTGAGAATTCCCCTCCTCTCCACTTCATCAAAAGGATTTTAATTCTCAACCTGAAGATAACGCAGTTGGTTCAATCATCAACATGAGAGCTTCCTTCAATACCACATTGCCGATCCAGCCAAGCTCAGGAGAATCGAGTGCAGTTGTTTAAGTAAAGAGAATTCTGCTACCATTTATGCACTGGGGAATGACTGAAAATTTCAGTGGCTGGTGGGTTGACACAATTGACTTCACAATGGTAGAAGGAGGTTGACTCTGTAAGGCAATCTGGATACATAATAAGATCCTGACTACACAGTGTTAAGTCAGAAATTAAACTGTGTGATGAACACATCTGTATTTTCATGAATTACTAATATAAATAATTGGAGATCTGAATATAACTGCATCTTCAGGTGGTTGATGATTATCTCAAACTGATCCTAAAATATGATCCTATCTTTCTCTTGCAGATTTCAATGCAGGACTTCCGAAGCACCATTTCTCCACCACCGTCTCAGCTCAGTCGATCTATGATCCTTTTTCTAATCAGCCATTCCCGAATCATATTTACATCTAATCGATATTTAACTTCCATTTGCATATGATACATTTATTCTTGCAATGATAAAGAATTGCAAACACAACAAAACCATCTAAGAAACAAATGTAACAAAAATGCTTTAATAGAAAGATACACACAAAATTTACTAGAAATGTACTGAAGGTGGACTGGCATTTGAAGGGAATCAAACAGGTTTTGAAAGGACATTGTCCCAATGTTCCGTTTTTCTCCTCACAGCTGCACTCACCTGTAGAATACTCCCATCATTTTCTTTTCTAGATTCAGATATCCAGCATTCACAGTGTTTCACTTTTGATTAAATAACATTCCACTGCCCGCAACTGAAAATATGGAATACATACAAGTTTCACAGCCAGCTCTTAAGTGCTTATTTTAGTGATGCAGAATTAATATTGCTGTAATATAGTTTTTATTGGCATCTAAATAATCTCAACTGTGGGAGCTGGGAATTATGGCTGCCATGGGGAGTCTGGAATTACCTGGAGCTGCCAAAAATTGTGCTAACAGTTATTTAAGATATATTTTCAGTACATGGAATATATTGAAACGTTAACTGTTAGTGAACACTAGTAATGCACAAAAATATGATTTAATGACTAAATGCATTGGACATAAACTATTTATGCATACAATTAAATACTATGGCTTTATGCAGTATGATGCGCAGTACATGTTACTCTCATGCCATTTATCCATAAAGCCATAGGTCTCTTCAAGGAGTTTTGATGCAAGCACAATTTCTATATTACCCTTAATATACGGCAACATCCCAAGGCACCACTCGACTCAGTTTTATTCCATAATATATCAAATCTATGCTTTTTAAATTATACACAATATTTGTGTGATTGCATGTATAATATTAAAATAACGTACTTTAATGTCATAATCTTTATGCTAGAACAATAATGTAATGAAACAATAATCCAGAACAAGGGGTCACAGTTTAGGGATAAGGGGGAAGTCTTTTAGGACCGAGATGAGAAAGCATTTTTTACACAGAGAGTGGTGAATCTGTGGAATTCTCTGCCACAGAAGGTAGTTGAGGCCAGTTCATTGGCTATATTTAAGAGGGAGTTAGATGTGGCCCTTGTGGCTAGAGGGATCGGGGGTATGGAGAGAAGGCAGGTACAGGATACTGAGTTGGATGATCAGGTTCGATCATATTGAATGGCGGTGCAGGCTCGAAGGGCCGACTGGCCTACTCCTGCACCTATTTTCTATCTTTCTATGTAATTAAATCACATGTCCTCAATGTCAAATCTCTGTAGTAAGATGTAGGGTCACAAGGGTAGCATTCGAAGTAAGAAGGTTAATCAACAGATAAATCACTAATGTGATCCATAGGGACATGAGGCTAAATCAGCGAGAATAATAGACCTACTTAGAATTCGCTAGCAAGAGTTCAGAAGGGGGAAATGTAAAGAATGGAGTAGACAGGTAAACATGGTGTAAATAGGGAGACAAATAATTAAAGGGTGAGTATTGAGGAAGTGGCTTTTGTAACTGTGAGCTGAAAAGCAAACAGGCAAATAAAGAAGCAACAAGTGCGGGTACTCAGATTACCAGACCCATGTTTATAACAAACGATTATAACAAACAGGAAAATGGTCAACAAAGGGTCAAATGAGGCAAAGTGGTTCACTAGGCCCAATTACCAGGATATTGCAAATGGATAAGAAGCAGCAGATTGGGAAGACAGCCAGATTGTTCATAGAACATAGAACAGTACAGCACAGGGACAGGCCCTTTGACCCATGTTGTCTGTGCTGAGTGTGATGCCAGATTAAACTCATTCCTTCTGTCTGCACATGATGCACATCCTTGCATTCCCTGCATATGCATATCATGTGCCTATCTAAAAGCCTATTAAATGTACATTGAACCTTTTTCCACCACCAGCCTGGGCAGCGAGTTCCAGGCGCCTACCACTCCGTGTAGAAACTTGCCCCGCACATCTTCATTAAACTTTCCCTCTCTCAACTTAAAATTACACCCTCCAGTATCTGACACTTCCACCCAGGTATAAAGATTCTGACAATTTTTTTTTGGTATCCCCCCCTTTTGGCAAACTTATTCTAAATTAGATTTCTAAAACCTATTGGTGTCTATACATTGAGAAATTCTAAATTTGAAAATATTGTTGAATTTTCTCTCAGATCTCTAAGTTTATTGATGCTTAAATCAATTGAGTCAAAACTAGAATTTTATAAATGGCCACAAAGTGCTGGAGTAACTCAGTGGGTCAGGCAGCATCCCTGGAGAACATGGATAGGTGACGTTTCGGGTTCAGACTGAAGCATTTGTGTCTTTTTTCTAAACCAACATCTGCAGTTCCTTCTTTGGTGAGGAGATATCTTTATATAGATTTTGATTCATTGGCTCTGGAGTTGCACCTCCTGATGTATAGTTCCTGCAGGGGAGCGAGTGAAGTTCCCATAGTGCGCTCGGCCGAACGCACTACTCTCTGCAGAGCCTTCTTGTCCTGGGCAGAGCAATTCCCAAACCAGATTGTGATATTTCCGGACAAGATGCTTTCCACAGCCGCTGAGTAGAAGCACTGGAGGATCCTCGGAGACACTCTGAATTTCCTCAATTGCCTGAGGTGGTAAAGGCGCTGCCTTGCCTTACTCACGAGTGCTGAGGCGTGTGATGTCCATGTCATATCCTCAGAGATGTGGACTCCCAGATATTTAAAACAGCTCACCCTATCCACAGTATCCCCATTTATCCTCAATGGTGTGTACGTCCTCGGATGATGGTAGATCTCAAGCTGGGTGTTGAGCAGCCAGGTTGTTGTTTCTGCGTCAATGTCTGCCAGGCCCTGAGTTCCATTTGGTGGGTGGTAGAGCGGGCACCCAGAGATGACATGGTTGGCTGTCTGTTGTTCTGCTCCGCTTTCACAGGCTGGGCTCTGGCGGAGCCCCCATCTCCACATGCTGGCATTGAAACGCCTAACTCCAGTGCAAAGTCTGCTCACCATCAAGTGTACAGGAAGGAACTGCAGATGTTGGTTTAAAACAAAAATAGAGAATACAAAAACAGAGATGTAATGCTGAGGCTCTATAATGTGCTGGTCAGGCCGCATTTGGAATACTGTGCGTAGATTTGGGCCACATATCTGAGGAAGGATGTGCTGGCTTTGGGGAAGGTCCAGAGGAGGTTTACAAGAAGGATTCCTGGAATTAGTGGATTAGCATATGATGAGCATTTGACAGCACTGGGCCTCTTCTCGCTGGAGTTTAGAAGGTTGAGGGGGAACCTCATTGAAACTTACAGGATAATGAAATGCATAGATCGAGTGGATGTGGAAGGATGTTTCCACTGGTGGGAGAGTCTAGGACCAGAGGGCATAGCCTCAGAATTAAAGGGCACTCGTTTAGAAAGGAGGTGAGGAGGAACTTCTTTAGTCAGTGGGTAGTTAATCTGTGGAACTCATTGCCACAAAGGGCTGTGGAGGCCAAATCAGTGGATATTTTTAAGGCAGAGATAGACAAATTCTTGATTAGAAGGGGTGTCAAGGTTATGGGGAGAAGGCAGGAGAATGGGGTTAGGAGGGAGAAATAGATCATCCATGATTGAATGGCGGAGTAGCGATGGGCCGAATGGCCTAATTCTGCTCCTATATCTTATGAACTTGTGAAAACCGAAGATATACTCAAAAAGCTGGAGTAACTCAGCTGGTCAGGCAGCATCCTCGGAGAAAAGGAATGTGTGATGTTTTGGGTCGAGATCCTTCTTCTGACTGAGAGGCAGGGAAAATGGAAACAAGAGACATGGACGGTACACAGAATAAAAAATTGAAAGATATGCAAAACCCAACAATGATCAAGGAAAGGTGGAGCCCACAAGGCTCCATTGTTGGCTGTGGGCTAAGGGATGGCAACACGGGATAACAGTGAAACTAGTACAACGACTAGGGTAAGTGCAACCGAAACTCTGCGGCAACAAATTGAGTTCGGAAGGGATCAAGGACATTGTGAGAAGTATCCACTATAAAGGAGCTGTCCCGTTTAAGCTATTTTTTCGGCGACTGACGGCAACTGTCATAGTCGTAGCAGGTCGCCAAAAAAAACGGTGACTGGACCCCCCCACGACAATGTCTACGACAAGCTGTAACAACTTACCACCTAGTCGACGTCAAGTTACGGCAAGCTACAGACAACCGGCGACCCATTATGACGTCCACCTACGACCACACCTTGGGCCACCTGCGATAAGCTATGACAAGCCTTTTGGCGACAACTTAAGACAATTCAGTCGCCGGTACCTGTCGCCGGTTGACGTAGGTAGTCGCCAATGGAATTCACCAAAGTCAGCACCGGCGACAACCTACGTCACCTGGCGAGAACCTACGACAGCACCTACGTCAGCAGAAGTCACGCTACGCTCATTAGCATCAAGCCCACTGTTGCCGAAAAATATTGAACATTTCAAAATCCAGCGGCGAGCAGAAAAACGCTACGACTTTTTGGGCGACTGAGTAGACGACTCACGACCATACGGGCGACACCCCGGCGACCATGTGGTGACAGCCTAGTCGCCTATAGTTGCCTAAAAAATTGCCTAAGTGGAACCGGCCCAAGAGAAAAATACACACAAACTGACAATTATCTGTAGACCCACAGGATCTGCTGTATCTAGACTGTTCTATCATCCATCATATTTAACATTGTGAAGGGATAATTTGTGTACAGTTTATTTTAGCTTAGTTTGGAGATACAGAGCGGAAACAGGCCCTTCGGCCCACTGGGTCCACGCCAACCAGTGATTCCCGCATATTAACACTACCCTACACACAGTAGGGACAATTTTGACATTTACCAAGCCAATTAACCTACAGTTTGGAGTGTGGGAGGAAACCGAAGATCTCGGAGAAAACCCACGCAGGTCACGGGGGGATGTACAAACTCCGTACCGACAGCACCCGTAGTCGGGATTGGACCCAGGTCTCCGGCGCTGCAAGCGCTGTAGGGCAGCAACTCTACCGTTGCGCCACCGTGCCGGGCAAATATAAAACAAATAAAAACACCAGGAGCTGTTAGTTCAGGAAAAGGAAGGAAACCAAAAGCTAATTAATCACTAAGACAGAGGGTTCTAGTTTTGGAAACTCCATCACGCCTCAAGGGAAAAGAACCAGCTCTATAAGCACCAGAAGACCAATGCCCAACAGAAAATATGTGTCTCACACCGTTAACCATGAATGATGGATGGGAAGTTTGAATGGGTTTCATCAAATTGCGGCCACGACAGGTGCATATTATTTGATGCTAAATCTGCAGCCAAAACAAACAAAAAAACACCAGACTGACAGCCAGGAATAGTGGACCATGTATCAAGATCAGAGAGATGGCCAGACCTTGTTCAAACGGGATATCTTTACCATGTGACATGTTCAAGAGCAATGCAGGGAGCAGCATTAATCCCTCGACAAGGCTTTTTATAATCTCGCAAAAGCCTTTGACTGTAAATCAAGGAAAATGTGGAACAATCTTCTCAAAAATTGGTTTCCCTTTGAAATTGTTTTCTATTCTATATCTAGGTCAATTTCCTTCCTGGGATAAATAAAGTTCCATCATATTGCATTGTATCGTATATGCCACAAAATAGTGTGCAATTTTTTAAACTAATGAGTTTGCAACAGAGCAAATCTCAATGATGACCAGTATCAAGCAAGGCTATGTCACCATCCCAATCATTTCTTGATTATTTTTCTCACTTTAATATTGCACCCCACTCCAATCGGTTTCTCACCTGAGAGGAGCTAATCGTCAGTGCAAGGGGGAAACTCCTCAACTTATGTTACCTTCACCCCCAAATTGTAATTATACTAGTTTCAGAAGATGTTTGCATATGCACAAACTCAAAGACTAGGATAAAGTCATTTTGGACTCATTCACTGAAGCATGCAAGAGTATAAGCCTTACGCTGGGCATTTGTAAAATGACAACCTGTTCCAGAGCACAACAACACTCCACAAAAGCATAGGTCCACAACAAGACCCTGAAATACATAGACCGCTTTCCATATCTCATGATACAACTCTCAATGACGCCACTCTTCAGAAATGAGATTCACCCTCACCTTAGTGCTCCAGCATAAACTTTATCTGTCTGAGAAAAAAGGTGAATGAAGATCAAGACCTCAAACTCAGTATTAACTTGTCTAAAGTAAAATGGAAATCCTCACCATCCTGCCGGCTGCTGACTACATAGATCAGGTACTTCAAAGTGCTGGGGAGCCATCACCACAAATCTCCATCTTAATAAAAACCTTTGGCAATATATATATATATATATATGTAAATCATGTCAGCATCTTACCTCAAGCCAATGTCACCAGCATCAACACTCAGACAGCTCCCATGGGAAGAGCACATCATTTGCTTGCCTGTAAACAAACTTCCAAAATGGCATTCTGTTGCAAAACAAGATATTACCAGATTCAAAAACATTCTGAAAGCCTCCTTAAAAATAGCATAGCATTCTCATCGAATTGTGGAAATCCCTTGCCCATGAATGCTCAAAACAAAGGTTTAATATGGGACTGTAAACTCTGAGTTCCTTCATGAAGAGCAAGTAGTGACTGGCTAAGAAAGGATACCATCTTTCTGAGTAAACCTTTCCCCTCCTAATGTTCTCCATCAAGGACTTGTCGGCCTGTCCCACTGAGGCGGCTTTTTAGGTGACTGCAGGAGACTATGCGGTCGCCACATGTTCGCCACAGGTTCGTGGGCGGTTGTCGGGGAGTCGCCCTCATGGTCGTGAGGAACTAGTCGCAGCCTCGTTATGGTCGCTGTGAATCTTTCAACATGTTGAAAAATTAGCGGCGACTACATTGAAGCTGCCATGGAGAGTAGGTAGAATTCTCGAGCCGTAGGTGGGTCGCCAGGTGGTCCTAGTGGGTTGCCAGGAGGTCGAAGGTTCTCGGAGGTTCTCGTAGGTTGTAGCCGGTGCTGACTGGAGAATTTCATTGATTCATTGGGAAAAAAAGGTAAGCAGTAGTTTTCAGAACCAAGGATATCATTTGGTATCATTTAAAAATAAATTGGATAGGCATATGGATGAGAAGGTAATGGAGGGTTATGGTATGAGTGCAGGCAGGTGGGACTAAGGGAAAAAAAGTTGTTCGGCACGGACTTCTAGGGCCGAGATGGCCTGTTTCCGTGCTGTAATTGTTATATGGTTATATGGTTATATGATAACCGACCAGTAATGTTAAATGTCCTCCGAGCTTCACAGCTGTGTATCTCTGGCTTCTTAAAAGTTGTCTCCATTCTTTCTCTTCCCTTCTCCCCCCCCACCACCCCTCTTTTAAAGGACTTACTGTACACTGTGCTTAGTCATCTTTTTACAGCGCCAACCTTCCTATTCATCGCGGTTTGTGTCTGTTTCACCTTGGCTTTGCACCACGTGAATCTTTTAGACAGCGCTCCCCCTGCTTGCCCTGTCCCCCGCCTGCAGAACGAGCTGGGGAAGGAAGCGATGTGTTGTGTGTGTCACAGTCGCCGGCAGTCTGCTGAAAAATCGCCTGAGTAGGACAGGCCCATTACTGTTCCATGTGCTTCTAACTCTGCAAGTCCCAATTTGATCTTATCAGTCTTTACAGAGTCCACAGAACTGTAATGGAAGCAACACAGACCTAATCCTATCTAGATTCTCTGACTTTTTCAGAAGTGGCAATGACGTTTGCTGTGTGTTCACTGTTATTATGTTGCATCAATTACCTAACGTTAAGCTTTGGCAATGTTTTATTGAAAGATATATATTCACCACGCCATTGCGGATAACTGCCCTGCTATTCTTCAGATTGGTGCATGGAATCATGGCTTAACATCTCATCCAAATGTCAACGGTGGATCACTACAAGCCAAAGAGAATTTTCAAAGGAAAACACAAATGCCCTGACTATATCATTGAAGTAAGCAAATAAATGTTCAAAAAGGTAGTCACAGAAATTCCCAGGTCCTGGACGCTACGTATCTGCATTTCTGTAACATATCTGATATTTCTGCAGATCTTCTGCTGAAGTTATGGTAGAATTTCGGAACTGGCAATTAAATTCAATCACCTCTATCATGCTAAATTTGTGAAACAATTTTTCATGCACTCAATAATAAAATTTAAGGTCCAGTGTACAATAAAACGAGTTGAAGTGATTCACAGAATTCTAACTCAAGTCAAAGCGAAATACATTTTTGAAAATAAATATACATTTACCCTGGTTAATTTCTGCTGATGAACAGAGATTTAGCCAGCCCAGTTAAAAAATAAATTAAGCATTTGAACAAACAAAATAGGAACAGTGACTTTAAAAGTGATGTCTATTCCATTTAAGTAAAGCAACACTGCGACCTACAGGTAGAGACTTGCCACACCTTATCCACCTGGCTGACATTATTTCTTACCATTACAATCCATCGCTAACATATCTCCTAACATCATATCTGCAATTAGAAAATGTTATATTTAGTCCCTTGTTAGCCATCCAGCTCTATTGCCTGAAAATAGTTGAATTCACTCGATATTGAGATTTTAATAACCATTTAGCCTTATGAAAAGTAACATTAGTGCATTATTTGTACTTATTCTGTCTTAATATGTCCAAAAATGCTTAACAGCCAATGCTTTACAGCATATTTAGAATTGTAATCACTAACAGTGTTTCAATTATGCACATGGGTCACACATAGCAATGTGATGGTGACCAAATAATCAGTTTTAAAGATATTGATTGAGAGGTAGATGTTGGCCAGATGAAGGCAATGCTTGTTTTCGTTAAAATCTCAGCATTTGCAATGTTACATCTCCAGTCCCTCATTAATTCATTACAATGCCAATCTTCCGTCGCTTCTGCTTCATGAAATGTTCTAACTTTGGAAGAGAATTCTATCCTTCCATGTGCCCAGTCACCTACACAGTAGGAGCCTGCAGCATGGAGATTGTGGACTGGGAGCTGAGCCTTGAACTCAGCTTCCTTCTCCCCTGCCACTCAAACTGATGAAGGGTCTTGGCCCAAAACGCCATCTATTCCGTTTATCCAGAGATGCTGTCTGACCCATTGAGTTACTCCAGCATTTCCTGTCTACCTTTCGTGTAGAAACATAGAAACAGAAAAACATAGAAAATAGGTGCAGGAGTAGGCCAGTCGGCCCTTCGAGCCTGCACCGCAATTCAATATGGTCATGGCTGATCATCAACTCAGTATCCTGTACCTGCCTTCTCTCCATACCCCCTGATCCCTTTAACCACAAGGGCCACATCTAACCCTCTTAAATATAGCCAATGAACTGGCCTCAACTACCTTCTGTGGCAGAGAGTTCCAGAGATTCACCACTCTCTGTGTGAAAAATGTTTTTCTCATCTCGGTCCTAAAGGATTTCCCCTTTATCCTTAAACTATGACCCCTTGTCCTGGACTTCCCCAACATCGGGAACATTCTTCCTGCATCTAGCCTGTCCAACCCCTTAAGAATTTTGTAAACCAGCATCTGCAGTTTCTTCCGATGCAGTCACCTACATAGTTGGACTGTTGAGGTTATGTTATCACCACCATGGAAGTAGACTTCTTAATTGGGATCCTAACTCTAGCCATCAAATTTGCAGTAACACTGCCACTCTCTCAAGTGTGACTCAAAGTTTTGTTTGTAATTTTAGCAGCAGAGCTCAGCAATGAAAATCCACAAGAAGTCTGAAATACAAGAAGCAGGAAATAGAAATCAGGAAAACAACAATTTTAAACTCCATAGTGAAGGTTGTCTGAAATTCTTTGGTTTTTGCCACCACAAGGAGCATAATTTTATGCTGTGCTTAACTTGTGGAAGTAGCTCTCACTGCTAGTCAAACTGACCTGGAGCCAATTTAAATATCTTTCAGAAAGTAGAGGCTCAGTCCTCTCATAGAAACATAGAAACATAGAAATTAGGTGCAGGAGTAGGCCATTCGGCCCTTCGAGCCTGCACCGCCATTCAATATGATCATGGCTGATCATCCAACTCAGTATCCCGTACCTGCCTTCTCTCCATACCCCCTGATCCCCTTAGCCACAAGGGCCACATCTAACTCCCTCTTAAATATAGCCAATGAACTGGCCTCGACTACCCTCTGCGGCAGAGAGTTCCAGAGAGTCTCCCCTCGCCAATGAAAATAAAGCACTTAAAATTGACCAAAAAAGCCAATCCCTCACTTGCTGGATTCGTAGCTGGACAAATGATGTGTGATTAGTAAATGGTGTTAAACTGTAATCCCATTTGGACAGTTAAAATAGAGATAATCTGTGAAAGCAAACCTCAGGTAGTTTAAAACCGGCACCTGAATCCAAGATGCAATTCAAACCTCAAACTCACTTCACTATTACATAGCTACACAAAAATGCTGGAGAAACTCAGCGGGTGCAGCAGCATCGATGGAGCGAAGGAAATAGGCAACGTTTCGGGCTGATTAGGCAAGGCAACTTTTATTAGGCAACGTAACTTTAATTAGGCAACACAGCTTTAGCATTTCCAAACCAAAGGCAACCCAGTTTTAGCATTTCCAAACCAAAGGCAATACAGCTTTAGCATTTCCAAACTATATTTTCAAACCACATTAAGGGCACTGACAGGTCAGTAAAACCACTCAAAGTTTAGTAGACATGTGTTCAGTGTTATTCACAGCTCAGACTGAGAGACATGACCCTCTCGTTCCCCCATCTTGCAGTGACTGACTGAGGCATTCAACACTTCTGGGTTTTATAGTCCCTCCGGAAGGGGCGTGGCCTGCAGGAGAGAGAATCTCATTGTTTTTTAAACACTAATAACTCTTTTATTTTTCATTGATGGGAAAAATCCTCTTGTCCTGCACAGCAGAGGGGGACTCTGAATAAGATGGCCAAAAATCACAGCCATAAGTGGTAGCGTTTTTTTCTGAAATCAATATACAAAACAACAGGAAGTGGTCAAAATCAGACTTCTAGTAATATAGATATTCCCTGTGTGTTTTCATTTATATATAATTTCAATATGAAATCAGCTTGTACTCAAATCTTCTTACAATCTTCAAATCAGTAGAGGCCAATATAACATTTTTCCTTCCTCTCTATCTTGCATGATAACGTTCCATGATTTAAGGATTCAAGGTCCAAGGATTCTCAGTTCCCTCAGAATGTCAACCACTTTCAAACTCTCACCATTTAAAAAGTGCGTAATCTATTTTTCAGTTTTTTTCATACCAGTGTAGGTCCTCATATTTTTTCACATTATGTTTCATTTGCTATGGCAACATGTATTTAAACCCAGCATCCTACTTCCTGCTCACAATGCAAACTTGCAGACTATTTTGTGTCATCAGCAAACATTTTTGCTGTATCATCAGTAAACATTACTGTTTGTGTCTCCAATAGTACCCTGATGAGCCCTATCCTTCCGGTGGCACTGGTGCCAGCTGCCTCCACCTTCTTTTTGTTTTTTCGTTTTTTTTGTTATTTAGAAGCGTTTTTTATATTTTTTTTAATATGGGGGAAGAGGGTACGGTAAGGGGGATACCGTCCTTCAGTCGCTTCCTGGAGAGGACGCGACTATTATACGAGTCGCGTCCTCGCCCCCCCCCCCCCCCCCCCCCAGCGGCCTACCTACTGGATTGGCGTGGCCTTTCCTGCCTGGACCGACCAGAGCTCCAGCAGCAGCGGGACAGCGCTGAAACATCACGGGGCTGGCGATGCCTTACCGGGGGTCGCAGTCTGGAGCCCGGAGTGCTGGGCCTGCTGCACCGACATCCTGGAGCTGTGGTTCGCGGAGCTCCCAACGCGTTCGGCGCTGACAAACATCGTGGGGTCCTGCGACTCTGCCCGGCTCGGCCTGCGGACTCGGGAGCTGCGGGCTCCGGTGGGAGGTCCGGGCCGCTGAGGAGGATTTTCACCATCGGGGTTCGGCGTCGGCGTTCCATCAGCCTGGCGTGAGGGCCTGAACATCGGGCCGCCCGGGATGGCGACTGCGGGTGCTCGGAAGGCCCCGACCATGGGTGAACATCTGGGAAGATTGGAGGGGAGGCTGGCTGGACTATGGTGCCTTCCTCACCTTGGTGCCACGGTGTTATGTTGTGTCGTGGACTTTCTGAGTTAGTGCTTTTTTTAAAATTCTATTTTATTTTTAACATGTTTTATTATTTATTATTTATTTATTTTAATGATACTGACTGTAAAGGGGAATTCATTTTGTTGTCTCTAATTGAGACAATCACAATAAATTTGAATAGAATACAATACAATACAATCCTGCAGAGTGCTGATTCACTCCTGATCCTGCAGTGTGAACACCCACTGGTCGATACCCTCCGTACGTTTAATAAAATGTCATTTGCTTGGGCTGTACAGTGATGAACAAAGAACCTGGTGCAAATTTCTTCTCTCCGATGATCCAAATGGCTGTCTGTGATGGCAGGTGCTAGGCAACCCAAGGTGAGCAATGAGGTTCAGATGTGGGGCTCGTGACTTGTACATCTACTGCTGTCAGCAGCAGCCCTTTTGAAGCTGGTGAAGCAAAAGGGCTGCTGCTGACAGCAATAGATGTACTTTTAATAACGTCCACCTAACTTGTTCCTTCACTGCTCTCATGGTTCAGAATTATTTAAAAAAAAACCTAGCTTTTATTGTAAGAAAAAAAAAATTTTCTCTGCTAAAAGAACACCGCAACTATGATTCAGCGCGCCCAGGAGTGACAGAGGTCACATGCTTATGTTAATATTAACCTTTTTTTCACCCAGTTTTATCCCACCAGGGAGGTCTTATCTTCCACTACCTGCAACCTCCGGTAACCGCCTTCAAATAGCATCGCAACTGGCTTCGACTAAAAAATTACCGATTTTTACAACTTATTTTTAGTCGAGGCCGGTTTTGAATTTTTTGAAATAATAGCCAGAACATAGAAGAAGCTCGACTACGCGGAAACCACTTTCGACCATTAGGGAGAATGACAAAAACCTCCGCGAACCTCACGGAAACTTTGGGTGGGGCGCAATGGGTTTCCGTTCAGGTTTCCTAGGCGGGACAGGGGCTATAGAGTCATGATGAAAGCGATCATTGTTGGAAATTGACAGCGGAATTTTGAGCGAGTTTTCATGAGTTGAGCCAGGTTCTAAGTGATGCCGCATCAGGGAAGCAGGAGTTCCGGTCAGGTTCCCAGCACAGTTGAGCATGGCAATTGGGAGGTCACGGGTTGTGCCAAGTTTTCAGCACCCAGGTTCTTGGCAAAGTAGGACATAACTGTGGGGAGAGTAGTGGTTTACAGATTCCCAGCACATTGTCGGTAATGCATTTCTCTACATACTGCATCAATGACTCTTCAGTGTTAATTCCATGAGCGCATGATCCCCAATACCCATGAGTGCATTATCCTCAATTCTGAAATCATTGTTCATGGCCAAATGTCCACTCCTCATTGGAGAAACCAAATATAAATTGGGTGATCTCTTGAGAGCTCCTGTGTTTAATCTTCAGGAATGATGCTGAGCATCTGGTTGCCTGTTGTTTTAATTCTCCATCCCACACCCACCCTGACCTAGTGGTGTAACATTGGGGGTTATTTGGCTTTCAGTCCCATTAATTTCCCCTGTACATACATTTAAAAAAAAATTACTAACAGTAATTCCTTTCACTCCAGATCTGAAAATTGAATTAAAAAACTGCAGATGCAGAAAACAAAAACAAATATGCTGGAAATATTCAGCACATCAGGACATATTGCCATAGAGGGAGCGCAGAGAAGGTTCACCAGACTGATTCCTGGGATATCAGGACTGTCTTATGAAGAAAGACTGGATAGACTTGGTTTATACTCTCTAGAATTTAGGAGATTGAGAGGGGATCTTATAGAAACTTACAAAATTCTTAAGGGGTTGGACAGGCTAGATGCAGGAAGATTGTTCCCGATGTTGGGGAAGTCCAGGACAAGGGGTCACAGCTTAAGGATAAGGGGGAAATCCTTTAAAACCGAGATGAGGAGAACTTTTTTCACACAGAGAGTGGTGAATCTCTGGAACTCTCTGCCACAGAGGGTAGTTGAGGCCAGTTCATTGGCTATATTTAAGAGGGAGTTAGATGTGGCCCTTGTGGCTAAGGGGATCAGGGGGTATGGAGAGAAGGCAGGTACGGGATACTGAGTTGGATGATCAGCCATGATCATATTGAATGGCGGTGCAGGCTCGAAGGGCCGAATGGCCTACTCCTGCACCTAATTTCTATGTTTCTATGTTTCTATATCTGAGAGGGAAGAAGCAGTCAACTTTCTGCAATCTGAAATGTTTACTCAATTTCTCTTCCTAGATGAGACCTGACTAGCTGAATATTCCCAAGATTTTCCGGTTTTGGTCAGTCGAGACCTGTTTTTCTACACTATTTCCAGGATGATTTACATGGTCTTGGAATCAGACCCCCACAAAAAATTCACATGCGTTGTCACTTCCTCTTCCCAATATAATTGTTACTGTCCTGATAGGTAAGGGACATCAACACACTCACACTAACCACCCCCCAAACACACAGGTGGGAGAGAGGGGGAACGGGGGGGAGGGAGGGGGGAGTATAAGAGTGCGGAAGAGGGGCAGAGGGGTAGGGGGAGTGGTGGAAGAGGCAGAGATGGGTAGGGGGGAGAGGTGGGGAGAGGGAGAGGGAGATGGAGAGAGGAGGAGGAGAGAGGGGTGGAGGACGGGAGGAGAGAGGGATGGGGGAGGGGGGGAGAGCGGTGTGGTGTGGAGGAGTAGGTAGGGGAGGAAGCGGGAAGAGTGTGGAGCGAGGGGGAGAGGGGGTGGGGGAGAGAGGGGAAAGAGTGGGGAGGGAGAGTGGGAGGGGGAGGGGGAAGAGAAGTGGAAGTGAGGAGGGAGGGGGGGAGAGGGGTAGGGGGAGTGGTAGAAGAGGGTCAAAGGGGGTGGGGGAAGGGGGGTGGGGGCAGAGAGGGGAGAGAGGGGGAAGGGAGGGGGGGAGGGGAGGGAGGGGTGGGGAGGGGAGGGAGAGGAGTGGGGGTGGGGGAAGGGGGAGAGAAGTGGTAGAGAGGGGGAAGGGAGGGGTAGGGGGCACGGGGGGGGGGGGGAAAGGGGGAAGGGGGGGTGGGAGGAGGAGGGGAGGAGGAGAGGGAAACATAGAAACATAGAAATTAGGTGCAGGAGTAGGCCATTCGGCCCTTCAAGACTGCACCGCCATTCATGGCTGATCATCCAACTCAGTATCCTGTACCTGCCTTCTCTCCATACCCCCTGATCCCTTTAGCCACAAGGGCCACATCTAACTCCTTCTTAAATATAGCCAATGAACCGTGGCCTCAACTACCATCTGTGGCAGAGAGTTCCAAAGATTCACCACTCTCTGTGTGAAAAAAAATGTCCTCATCTCGGTCCTAAAAAAATTCCCCCTTATCCTTAAACTGTGACCTCTTGTTCTGGACTTCCCCAACATCGGGAACAATCTTCCTGCATCTAGCCTGTCCAACCCCTTAAGAATTTTGTAAGTTTCTATAAGATCCCCCCTCAATCTTCTAAATTCTAGCGAGTACAAGCCAAGATTATCCAGTCTTTCTTCATATGAAAGTCCTGACATCCCAGGAATCAGTCTGGTTAACCTTCTCTGTACTCCCTCTATGGCAAGGATGTCTTTGGCAAGGGATATTTGGCAAGTAAAAGAGAGAGGGGAGGGGGAGAGAGGTGTGGGGGAGGGGGGAGGATGGGGAGGAGGGAGATGGGGGTAGGGGAGGGAGGGGGAAGAGTGGGGAGGGAGAAGGGGGGTGGGGAGAGAGGGATGGGTGGCAGAGGGAGAGGGGTGAGGAGAGGGAGGTGGAGAGGGGAGGATAGAGGGATGGGGGAAGGGAGGAGAGAGGGATGGGGGGAGAGGGAGAGAGTTGTGGGGGATGGGGGGGAAGGATGGGAGGAGGGAGATGGGGTAGGGGAGGGAGGGTGAAGATTGTGGAAGGAGGGGGGTGGGGGGAGAGAAGTGGAAGAGAGGGGGGCGGGGGAGGGAGGGGGAGGGGGAGGGAGGAGGGAGGGAGGAGGAGGGAGGGAGGGAGGGAGGGAGGGAGGGAGGGAGGGAGGGGGGAGAGAGAAGGGGAGGGTGAGACGGGGACGGGGGCAGGGGGGGGGGGGAGAGAGGGAAGGGGTGGGAGAGGGAGGGATGGGGGTGGGAGGAGGAAGGAGAGAGGGGATATGGGTCAGAATCCAGTGGCATGGAAAGACGACTGGGTACCCTTTTCTGCTGCAGCCTTCATCCGTCTTCCCAGCCGTTGTGATGCTCCATTAAAGTCAACCATCATCCTCCGCCTGTTCCACTGTTGAGGTCTTGGTTGGATTACACTTTGTCAGAGACCTTCCCCTCGACCTTACCACCATGGTTGACCCTACCAGGAGCATAGCTCAGACCGTATCACTCTCATGATCTCAGGACCACAAAAGCTTCTCCACCACTACAAGGTGACAATCCACGGAGAAAAAATCCTCAAAAAATTACAGAAGATTAGTCACGCATGATTTCCCCTTCGTAAATCCATGCTGACTTGGACCAATCCTGCTACTGCTATCCAAATGCGCTGCTATTACATCTTTAATAATCAACTCTAGCATCTTCCCCACCACTGATGTTAGGCTAACTGATCTATAATTCCCTGCTTTCAGGGAATTGTAAACATTGGCTACCCTCCAATCCACAGGAACTGATCCAGAATCTATAGAACATTGGAAAATGATCACCATTGCGTCCACAATTTCTAGAGCCACGTCCTTGAGTACCCTGGGATGCAGACCATCAGGCCTTGGGGATTTATCAGCCTTCAGTCCCATCAGTCTACCCAACACCATTTCCTGACTCAAGTGAATTTCCTTCAGTTCCTCCATCGATCTAGATCATCTGTCCCCCTAGGACATCTGGTGTATTCCCTGCTAGATTACTCTCACATTCACCGTTTAGAAAATAGGTGCAGGAGCCAGCAACGCCATTCATTGTGATCATTCGTTTCTTTATTAATACAAAATAAAAAATGCTTGCTGTATTTTGAAATATTCCCAGTCCTCAAGCTTAATGCTCTTTCTTGGCAGTATTACAAGCATTAACCTTTGATTTAATATTATCTTTAACTCAGCTTATTGATCAGGTTTGAAAAGACCAGGCTTGTATTCACTGGAGTTTAGAAGGATAAGGGGGGTGGTCTTATAGAAACACATAAAATTATAAAAGGACTGGACAAGCTAGATGCAGGAAAAATTTTCCCAATGTTGGGCGAGTCCAGAACCAGGGGCCACAGTCTCAAAATAAAGGGGAGGTAATTTAAGACTGAGGTGAGAAAACACTTTTTCACCCAGAGAGTTGTGAATTAATGGAATTCCCTGCCACAGAGGGTAGCGGAGGCCAAGTCACTGGATGGATTTAAGAGAGAGTTAGGTAGAGCTCTAGGGGCTAGTGGAGTCAAGGGATATGGGGAGAAGGCAGACACGGGTTATTGATAGGGGACGATCAGCCATGATCACGATGAATGGCGGTGCTGGCTTGAAGGGCCGAATGGACTCATCCTGCACTTGTTTTCTAAGTTTCTATATTTTAACCACATTTCTTGTTTTTGTGTCTTAAAGGAACACAAATTTGATGTAACCATGTATCAATTCTTTAAAGAAACAATTGCTTATCTCCTGCAATACCTTTTAATGCAGTGTCCTAATTTTGCAGTTGGGTAGGTTTAATTTTAGACTATGGTTTTGAATTAAATTGTTTTTAATCTATATATATATTTCATTCCCACACCCTGCTGGAACTACAGTCACTGATGGACCGCTTCTATCGGGCTTGCAAGGACTTCGGGCTGATCATCAGCTTGAAGGAGACAAACGTCCTGGGGCAGGATGCAGAGGCACTGCCTGCCATCACCATCGATGACTACGAACTCATCAGTTCACGTACCTTAGCTCCACCATCACTGAAAACCTCACCGTGGACATAGAGATTGACAAGAGGAATAGGAAGGCAGCTACAACTGTCAGAGTGTGGACCAACCCAAAGCTGACAGTGAAGACAAAGATAGCAGTCTACAGCGCCTGTATCAACAGCACGCTGTTGTACGGCAGTGAGACATGGACTTCATATGCCAGACAGGAGAGAAGACTCAACACCTTCCACCTGAGAAGCATCCGCCGTATCCTGGGCATATCCTGGCAAGACAGACTGTCCAACGCCAAGTTCCTGTCTCGCACTGGCCTTCCCAGTATGTACATTCTACTCGGGCAGCGCAGACTGCGGTGGCTGGGCCATGTCCACCGCATAGAGGATTGCCGTATTCCAAAAGACATCCTCTATCGAGAGCTGACATCTGGGAGGAGACCCATCGGCCACCCCCAGCTACATTATAAGGATGGCTGCAAGAGAGATATGAAGGCGCTCGACATTGATGTGGAGTCCTGGGAGAGCCTTGCAGCCGACCGCATGAGGTGGAGAGGTACCCCGAACCAACATCTCAAAACGGGGGAAGAGAAACTGATGAACGCAGCGGCAAACAAGCGGCACGCGGAAAGGAGCGCAGCAACTTCAACAAACCAGAGACCACACACAAATGTGACCTTTGCGACAGAGACTGTCACTTCCGCATTGGTCTCTTCAGCCACAAGCGACGCTGCTTTAGCCGAGGTTTGGAGCAAGCAGCCACAACTAGGGGAGGGTCTACTATTCCTCATATAATTATTCTTCCCCAAAGGCTCCTGAACTATATAATTAAACACCTCTCACTATGTGTTATATCCAAAACAACTTGTTAGCTTGCTGCTTTTTCAATGCAATAATCCAGAATACCATCTCATGTAGATTTATATGAATTTTTCTTCCATACCAGTTGTTGCTGATTTGATTTGCCCAATCTACTTATAGACTAAAGATCCCCAAAACATATTGTCTTACCTTTGTTGTACATGTCTTTGATTTCCTCATTTATACCAGGTTTTAGCATTATGGGCTGAAGGCTATTGGAGAATTACCGCCAATGTTTTCTCTCTTCCTCTTTCTTACCTCTGCCCAAATCAATTTTACTTCTTGATTTACAAACTGCCAAAATTTCTCTAGTCTTCTATTTTCCCGTCAGAATTAACTTACTTGCTTTCATAGAAACATAGAAACATAGAAAATAGGTGCAGGAGTAGGCCATTTGGCCCTTCGAGCCTGCACCGCCATTCAATATGATCATGGCTGATCATCCAACTCAGTATCCTGTACCTGCCTTCTCTCCATACCCCCTGATCGCTTTAGCCACAAGGGCCACATCTAAATCCCTCTTAAATATAGCCAATGAACTGGCCTCAACTACCTTCTGTGGCAGAGAATTCCACAGATTCACCACTCTCTGTGTGAAAAATGTTTTTCTCATCTCGGACCTAAAAGATTTCCCCTTTATCCTTAAACTGTGACCCCTTGTTCTGGACTTCCCCAACATCGGGAACAATCTTCCTGCATCTAGCCTGTCCAACCCCTTAAGAATTTTGTACGTTTCTATAAGATCCCCCCTCAATCTTCTAAATTCTAGCGAGTACAAGCCGATATAAATTCTAGCGAGTACAAGCCGATTTCCATTTTCACTATCTCTCCAAAAGCTTATGCATTATCAAATACTTGTGATGTCGTGATACCAATGTTGTGATGGATGAAGATTGAATTCTAAATCAATTCATCAGAGGCCAGAGGGTCATAATGAGTCTTGCACAACAATAATCAAACCTAGAAGCAGGGCGAGAGATTCAGTTCTGCGTATGACCATTTATTTTGCAGCTGACATTTTAGTGTATCATCAGCCTGCTGCATTGCTTTAGCTCTGCCCTTTAACATCTTACAAGGGGGTGGGAGATTGCAACCTTCACGTGATCCGCCCTGTTTCAACAAATGCAATCAACTTGTGCACAATCAAATAAGATTTTACTTCGGAGTCACGTGAGTGACTACGTGAACTCCGCCAGGATGCATGCGGGTCATATCGCTACACGCATTGCGAAACGTCAGACATGGTGGAAGGACGTTCCTCCACGGCGGCAGTTTAAAAGCCGCTAATTGCAGGTAAGCGTTTACTCTGCGGTCTTTTTTATTTCCTTTCCCAACTACAGGCAGGGAAATGGAGAAAACAAAGAAGACAAGGGCTGCGACAAAGTTGGTGAGGGAGGACCGCGGAGCAGTGGGCAGCCAGCAACAGCAGCTAACGGCACTTGGATCACCCATAGTGGGATCAGCTGTGCCCGATGTCGCCTCCGCACCGGCCAAATCCACGCGGCAGGGCGGCAAGGCAAAATACAAATCTAACAAGGTCGTGGACTCGGAGGAGTCCGACTTTGAACCACCGCGGGCGGCCAGCGACCGAGAGCGCTGGAGCCGGATGGAGCGGTGTGTGGAGCATTTGCTCCAACGTGACAGACTCCGGGAGATGGAGTCGGGTCACTGTGGGCCCTATGACAAACCCACAGCAGTACCTTTTCAAGGGCTGCACAGTGTTTCCACCTCACCGGAGGGGAGCACTGCGGGTCAGTTCTGGGCTGACCTAGAAGAGGGGTCCGCAGAAGAACAGATAAGTGTGCATGGGGTGCGAGAAAAAGAGAACTTGCTGGACATGGTGGCCAATTTTATACAGCCGGAACAGACTGGACAAAATCTGGAGCCAAAGCTTGCTGCCAGTATTGACTACATGTCACTAAACCAGTTACAAGAGCAGGCTGTACTGGACACCACAGGAAGACACCTGGCACCGGGCAATTGCATATCTCTGAACGTTCCAATAGTTAACAACTGTATATGGAAACACATTGGAACAGGAGTCAGGAGTATGGATGTGAAATTACAAAAAGTACTGAAAGTACTGACCGCAGGGATAACAGCATTTGCCCGTACAGTGGACGACAGGAATATGTCCCAGGATCAACAAGATGCACTGGCACTATTCTGCAACACCCAGCATGAAATAAATAACATCAGGAAAATTGCCATTCAACCCACGCTGAACCCAAAGTTCGCGGAACTGTGCAAACCTGGGGCCACGAAACCACCAATTCTCTTGTTCGGAGGCAACCTATCGAAGCAGGTAAAAGAGCTCGATGAGGAAGCCAAAACTTTGGGATTAATAAAAGGAACACCAACAAAAACCCACTACAGCCAAAGACAGCATCCCTACGCACCCACCAGCAGAACTGGTGAAAGCTCGAAGGCACGGTATTTCAAACATGTCTTTTTTAGGCCATGGCCCAGGCCGGCCTTCTTGGAAGATGCGGGGAACCCCAACACCAACCAACCCGAGAAACCAGGCACCAGCGCAACAACAGCGGAAGAACTACAAAAAGAAGTAAACCTGCCACTGGTAACAATGGAGGTAGGTGGGTCTTGTTCCCTAAAAGATATGGAGAGCATGGGTGTTGGGGGGAGACTACACTGGTTTTTGAATGCATGGAGCATGCTAACAACCGTTACTTACATCTTAAACAGTATCCAGGGATATACAATAGAGTTTATACATGAGTACAGCCCTCCAGTTCAACATAGACTGAACTGAGTGTTCGTACTCTCTGATGAAGAAAAAACAGAGGCACAAGCTGAACTGGAGCGGCTTTACATAAAATGGGTAATTGAGATAACTCAACACGAACCATTAGAATTCGTGTCCAATATTTTTACCAAAACCAAAAAAGATGGTGGTTGTCGCATCATCATAGATCTGACAAAATTGAATACATTTGTACAATATATTCACTTTAAAATGGAAACCTTTATTACTCCTAAACAATTAATTTCCAAAGGTTACTTCACGGCCAGCATCGATTTAAAAGATGCTTACTATTCAGTACCCATACGAGGTGACCACAGATGTTACTTAAAATTCAACTGGATGGGACAACACTGACAATATAAAGCACTGCCAAATGGGCTATCATCAGCCCCCAGGCTCTTCACGAAAATCTTAAAACCAGCCCTAGCGTTTCTACGGAAACGTAATCACATGGTTATGGCATATTTAGATGACATACTCATAGGGGGCATAACTTTGGAATTGGCCATACAAACTGTAACAGCCACAAAACAGTTATTTGAAAAACTGGGATTTATCATCCATCCAGTTAAATCTAAACTAACACCATCCACTACTATGGACTTTTTGGGATTCAGCATTGACTCAGTTCACATGACGGTGACTCTACCTAAGGGAAAGGCTAGAGATTTAATAGAGGCTTGCAACAACCTCATTGACATCAGAAATCCATCCATCAGATTGGTGGCAAAAGTAATTGGTAAAATGGTGGCTGCTTTCCCAGCCACACAATTTGGACCTCTACATTACCAAAACTTACAGAGAGCAAAAATACAAGCTCTCAAAATCAATGCACGTCACTTTGACAGACCTATGAGACTACCAATCCAAGCCAAAACGGAACTAAAATGGTGGATAGACAACCTCTGGCTTTGTTCCAACCCAATCATTGTCAGTAACCCTTCTATGGTACTACAAACCGATGCCAGTGCACTTGGGTGGGGAGCCATCAATACCATCACCAGCTGTGGAGGTAGATGGACTGCACAGGAGGCATCTTTTTTATTCACACTGGACATAAACTACTTGGAAATGTTGGGTGCATTCCATGGCCTAAAGTCATATTGTACTGGGTCATATCACCAGCATGTTAGACTACAGATAGACAATACCACCGTGGTAGCATACATCAACCACATGGGTGGTAACAAATCGATATCATGTGACAATCTCGCTAATTCAATTTGGCAATGGTGCATCCAGAGAGATATTTGGATATCAGCCACTTACCTACCAGGAAGACTAAATTTGGTGGCAGACACCAGGTCACGCAAATTTAATGAAAACACCGAATGGATGTTGAACAAAATGTTTTTTTCCGACATTACAGCAAAAATGGAACACCAGATATCGCTCTATTCGCATCCAGACTAAACAACCAAATACCTAACTATGTTTCATAGGAACCAGATCCTGGGGCAGCAGCAACAGATGCATTTTCGCTGCATTGGGGGAAATTGTTTATCTATGCATTCCCTCCTTGTTGCCTCATCAGTCGGGTATTAAGGAAAATTCAACAAGATTCTGCGTCTGGTATTTTGGTAGTACCCGATTGGCCTACACAACCATGGTTCCCAGTGGTGCAAAACATGGTATTAGAACCATGTATTACCATCCCACATAGACCAGACTTGTTGCTACATCCCGTGACAGGGGATAGCCATCCATGCCATAAAAGCTTGAACCTGTTAATTTGTAGATTTAAAAACACCACTTCTACAACTGGGACTAACGGACTGAACAGCGAATATGATCTCGGCGGCCCAAAGACAATCAACTAAAAAACAATATCTGGTCTACATCAGGAAGTGGGAAATGTACTGTCATAAGAACAACATCACCAACAGAAACATGAACATCCCGTCTGTTCTGGAATATCTGGCAGGCCGCCACTATGATGAGGGGCTCAGCTACAGTGCCATCAACAGCACCAGAAGTGCCCTATCGACTTACCTATGGCAAGGGACAGAGCGTTACACTGTAGGGATTCACCCACTGGTAACAAAGCTCATGAGGGGAATATTTAATACAAATCCCCCAAAAACCAGGTACTCCCAAATTTGGGATGTAAGCATTGTCCTGAAAACGCTCAGGAACTGGTCTCCAGCATCAACTCTGTCCCCACACAGACTAACTTTGAAAACAGTCATGTTAATGGCACTGGTCATGGCACAGAGGGTTCAGTCACTGCATAAACTCAGACTGGACAACATGACCTCCTCACCTGATGATATTACGTTCCACATCTATGAAACATAGAAACATAGAAACATAGAAATTAGGTGCAGGAGTAGACCATTCGGCCCTTCGAGCCTGCACCACCATTCAATATGATCATGGCTGATCATCCAACTCAGTATCCCGTACCTGCCTTCTCTCCATACCCCCTGATCCCCTTGGCCACAAGGGCCGCATCTAACTCCCTCTTAAATATAGCCAATGAACTGGCCTCAACTACCCTCTGTGGCAGAGAGTTCCAGAGATTCACCACTCTGTGTGTGAAAAAAGTTCTTCTCATCTCGGTTTTAAAGGATTTTCCCCTTATCCTTAAGCTGTGACCCCTTGTCCTGGACTTCCCCAACATCGGGAACAATCTTCCTGCATCTAGCCTGCCCAACCCCTTAAGAATTTTGTAAGTTTCTATAAGATCCCCTCTCAATCTCCTAAATTCTAGAGAGTATAAACCAAGTCTATCCAATCTTTCTTCATAAGACAGTCCTGACATCCCAGGAATCAGTCTGGTGAACCTTCTCTGCATTCCCTCTATGGCAATAATGTCCTTCCTCAGATTTGGAGACCAAAACTGTACGCAATACTCCAGGTGTGGTCTCACCAAGACCCTGTACAACTGCAGTAGAACCTCCCTGCTCCTATACTCAAATCCTCTTGCTATGAAAGCCAACATACCATTCGCTTTCTTTACTGCCTGCTGCACCTGCATGCCTACCTTCAATGACTGGTGTACCATGACACCCAGGTCTCGCTGCATCTCCCCCCTTTCCCAATCGGCCACCATTTAGATAATATGAACTGGTAAAGCAGAACAGACAGGGATCAGCAGGCCTCAATATACAATTCAGGTCATATCCTTCAGATGACCGTCTATGTATAGTTAGAAACCTGTCATATATATATTATACATTGAGAAAACAAAAATCCTAAGAGGCAATGAGAAGGGACTGCTGATCAGCCATAAGCAACCTCACAAAAGAGTGACGGTCCAGACCATCTCGAGATGGCTGAAACAGGTGCTGACACAGGCTGGGGTGGATACTAACGTTTTTAAATCTCATTCCACTAGGGCTGCAGCTACATCGGCAGCAGTACAACTGGATGTGCCCATGGACCAAGTCCTCGAAGCAGCAGGATGGTCGGTGGAAAGAACTTTCCAGTTATTTTACAATAAACCAGTGATGAAATCTGGAACATATGCAGAAAAAAATGTAAGTTCTGTAAATTAATTAAACCCATAAAAGGGGTTATAATTTGTGTTAATAAATTTTATGATTTCAGTGACGAATCATGTCCAAATTATGTTAACACTATTCCTCCCACAGTCAAGGTAGACGTGATGCATGGACTCGTTTCCACGGCATGAAATCACAGAGCTTTAAAATTTTCACATAGTCACTCACGTGACTCCGAAGTAAAATAGTAAGATTAAACGAGAACTTACCAGTTTGAAGTTTGATCTGTATTTTATGAGGAGTTACGATGAGGGATTACGTGCCCCCCGCTCCCACCCTGATCATATACTTAACTGGTATCTCTTCTCTAATCTTACTATGTTTAGTCATTACAGTTATCTGTGATTTCACACCGCTGCTTTGAAGAATGACACGCATGCGTTGTGGCCGGCTTCTTCACGTAATCCCTCATCGTAACTCCTCATAAAATACAGATCAAACTTCAAACTGGTAAGTTCTCGTTTAATCTTACTATCAAATAGAACAAGTTTTCCTGCAACTTTAGGCTGTGCACACCATATGCAAGAAGAAGATGAAGACATCATACAAAGCATGATCAGTCAGTTTGCAGGTGACACTAAAGTGTGTGGTATCATAGATGGTAAAGATGTTACAAAAATTACAGCAGGACATTGATAAATTGGACAAATGGGCTGAGGAATGGTTAGTGGAATTTTAATGCAGATGAATGTGAGGTGTTGCATTTTGAGAGTCAAACCAGACCAGGACATACACAATGATTAGCAGCGTTATAGACCAGCCCGGATCCAGGAATCTAGGTTCAGAGTTCCTTGAAAGTGGTGACAGAGGTAGATAGGGTAGTCAAGAAGACCTTTGGCGTATCGGCCTTAGTCTGTCAAGATAATGAGTATAGACATCAAGATGTTATATTACATTTGTAGAAGACATTGGTGAGGCCATATTTGGAGTATTGTTTTCAATGTTTGGCCCCTGCCTTAGGAAAGATGTTGTTCAGATGGCAAAAGTGCAAAGATTTATGAGAATATTGCCAGGACAAAAGCCTGGGCTATAGAGAGACATTAGGCAGGCTAGGACTTTATTCCTTGCAGCATAGGATGATGCAGGGTGATCTTATAGAGGTGTAAACATCACGTGGAATACATAGGATAGATACACAGAGTAGTATCTAGTATACTCAGAATAAAGGAATCCAGAAGTCATTGGTTTATGGTGAGAGAGGAAAGATTTAATAGGAACCTGAGGGGCATAATTTTCACAAAGGGGGTGATAGAATGAGCTGCCAGATGAGGCAGTCGAGGCAGATACTATAGCTTCATGTAAAAGATATTTGGGCAGGTACACAGATATATCTATCAGGGTCCACAGTCTTAGAATAAAGGGGAGGCCATTTAAGACTGAGGGGAGAAAAAACTTTTTCACCCAGAGAGTTGTGAATTTATGGAATTCCCTGGCACAGAGGGCAGTGGAGGCCAAATCACTGAAGGGATTTAAAAGAGAATTAGATAGAACTCTAGGGACTAGTGGAATCAAAGGATATGGGGAGAAGGCAGGCACGGGTTATTGATTGGGGACGATCAGCCATGATCGCAATGAATGGTGCTGCTGACTTGAAGGACCGAATGGCCTCCTCCTGCACCTATTTTCTATGTGTCTATGTTTCAGGCAGATAGGACTAATGTAAATGAGACATCTTGATTGGCACGGGCAAGTTGGACCGAATGACCTATTTCTATGTTGTCTGAATTCAAAATCTGAATGGGATTTACATTTAGACAGCTGTCACTCTTGTCCGCCAAAACAGACACTGACAAAATGCCAGCTACTGTAAAAGTGAAATCTTGGCATCCATTATTAAGAACAAGTATGTTTCAATTTCCCCATTCTCTGGGCTCCTGAACAACATCAGCAGCAGTGTAAAGGCATCTGTAACCAAATGTACACCGTTAAAAAGGTCGCATGGGATAGAGTTATTTCGCCGCAAAGGATATATCGGATATTACTGAATCTGCGTCTCGTTTTATTATGTGTTTACTTGATGCCACCAGATACACAAGATTGTTAATCTAGGCCCGTGATTACTTGCACGGAGCTAATATATGCAGTTTTGTTGCTGGGTCACTGCACAGTTCAACATATTCAAACACTGACATGGTTTAAGTGATATTAAGAAGGACTACTTGTTCAGGTCAATTATGGCTGCTTGGTTTTCTAATAATAATCTGACACGTTCTACACAATCTTTGCAAAATCCATGCAACTTGCATTGTTCTGGGTTAAAGAAAGCTATGCAAACGACATTTTATTCATCGGAGATTTTAAAAAAATGAACACAAATCTTCCCTTCTTATTGCCATACTATGAAGTTAATATTTCTACAACGATGGAGTTAATATCTCTACAACGGGCGCCGTTTTGCTTAACCGGGCTGGCGCTCTTATGTTTTCTTTTAAGCGAACCTATAAATAGCATGAAAAGTGATGCCTCTTCACGTTCCACATTCAGTCGAGCTCAGCTTTGACCTTTGAATCCCAGTTGTACTCCAGCTTGTGCCGAGTCCAGCCCCGGCCGCGGGCACTGTGCCCAGCCATCGAATCAGACTCCAGACAGGGCTAGCTCCAAGTTGGTGCGCGTTTTCCGCGCCTGTAATGGCAGCGCAGTGTGAATAAAGTGAGCTTCGGAATCCCAGGACGAAAACAACATTTCACGACGTCCTGACCTGCCACTCACCCCTTCACAACAATGACAGGGTTCAGAATCGGCGTTGTCTCACTCTCCCGGCCCAGAGCCAAGCACAAACTTCAAAAGGTCCTTCACGTTGTTTTTCTATTATTTTCCAGTTAGGGCGCAGGGAACTATTCCGGCAAATCCACCTCTTTGTTCTGGGTCGATGTCTTTAAACAGTCTTGATTTGATTGTCTTTGTTGAGTAACGGATTTGTTGGTGCAGTTTCCGTGTTATCGAGTGAAGCGCGGAAATTCTCGCAAGCGCTTTCAATACTTTTCGGCATAATGGTCATTTATGTAATTTTCGATTTATTTTTTAAATCAGCGTGAGATCCCACTGTGGATTAACCAACTGTGAGTGATCAAATATCCTTCCACGATGCAGCGGCCATACGCGAAAAATAAACAAAGACCGGATTGCAATCACATTTTAGCAGTAACAGTGGACAGTGAATTGTAATTAGTTCAAAAAAAGGTCTCCAGTGATTTAACGGGTTGCAAAGGCGCCGTGGCGGGGGTGCGCTGCGCTACTGGTATATGCAGTCGGCGGGACAAAATAAATACATTGGGAACATTCTCTTCGGAGAGAAGGGGCGGCAGCTTAAAACATAATTACTTAAAAATAAATGTTTTCTTGCCATTAATCAAACGGAATGCGTTACCCCAATAGCAATAGTTTCTTTCTGTATCTCCCGATACCGTTCAGTTGTCATCCGGGAATGGGGTTTTGGTTGTAAGTGTCTGCCGCGGACTCAGGTGAATCTGGGGGTTCGGGCGGCAGGCGGCAGGTCCCGGGACTGGCCGTGATGCAGGTCAGAGACGGCGGCAGCAACTCGGACGTCCGACCCTTTGCAATCGGGCCTTGACATTACAGATCCCGTATTCCTGCAATATCGCCGTTTAGGCGCTGCCTTAAAGAACTAACCATTTGCATCAATATTGTCCAACGTGGAAGTCAGAAATGTGTACTTACACTTTTGCTGTAAGTAAAAGCTATAACGGGAAGATGTGCATTGCCATCGTCTTCTTCACGACTTCGGAGTATTTACATCGTATTTATATTGTGCTGCGGGAAACGCGGTTAATTGGTACAGAATTTGTTCCAGAAAACATCGGCGATATACACCAAGTCAACGTATAATGTATTAACAAATAAACGGCATGCGTAAACTAATGAGTTCCTGCTCCTTTTGAACATAAACACTATCTACTTGCATACGGGCTGATTAATTTAATGCCGCGTTGTCCAGAGAATTTGAGTCGAGGGATTTTCCAAAAAAATGCCGGTTTGGCTTTAAATGTAATTAATTATATATGACGACATAACATGTTATGTATTATTATGTGTGAAGGGGACAATTAACTAGACTACTCGTCGAATCGGTTTGGTGCTCAACTCCATCGCCGCCTTTGACTCAAAATCGTGGGTTTGGTTATTTTTGACAGACATTTGTCTGGACCAACTCAAGGCTAAATTAACGAGTCTTCTTCGGAAGGACTGACATCTATAACCGTCCCACTATCTACAAGGATCAAGCAATAAAGTGATCGAATAACCTCCAATTGCTCGAATCAGTGTAGTTCGGTTAATACTCAAGGCACTCTAAGCTGTACAGAGGACTGATGGGCAACCCATCCAGCGCCATAACCACTCATGTTCTCCACTGCCAGCATCTCCTCGAGCAAATCTTCATCTACTGTACTTCTCCAACGCAGAAATAATAAGAGTATACACACAAAAGTAATGGATGCAGCAGGTACCATCTATCTGGCCTATTGCCCTTCGCTTGCCATTAAACAATCTCGCGGTTGATCTATTAATTCCGCATATTGAAGCACCAATCCCATTAATGTCCCATAATCAATCTACATCCGCCTTGAATATAGTTTGTGACTGAGCCCGGTATGGATAGAAATTTCCAAATATGCACTACTCACTGCGTGAATAAATTACTTCTCATCACAGTCCTAAGTAGTCGACCATGTTTTATTAATAAGAATAATACCGCAACAACGGCAAATTGAACATCATTCTGGCTTCCTGGCCCATGTGCCAATATATCTCCCTATCTGACAACTCAAGGGGGGGGGGGGCGTCAACACCTCAACTGTAGCGGGACAAGAAGCACTTATTTTTCCCATTGAGACAACCAAGGGTGGGCAGAAAAGATGACCTTATCAGCAATGAAAAAGTGAAAATACTCAGTCATAGCAAAATCGAACCAGCTTAATATAGTTGTATAAAGCAAAACACAAGGTGCTGGAGGAACTCAGCTGATCAGGGACCATCTGGACTTCACGGTCGGTAGAAGGGTCCCGACCCAAAACATCGCCTGTCCATTCCATCCACGGACGCTGCCTGACCAGCTGAGTTCCTCGAGCACTTTGTGCTTTGCTCGAGATTTCTGACTCTGCAGTCTCTTGTGTCTCACGAATTGCGGTTTGGTTCTTGTTTAGGTGATGCGCGATAAACATGAAAATATGGGGCCATATTTTTCTTATATTAGAGCGTATGCATTTTGGTATAATGGACATGTTCAGTGTGGCAAAGGATTGTGTAAACGAGAGACGAGACTCCAGGTGTCAGATGGATGGACAGTAAGACCGGTTCTCACGGGATGCAGACTTGCAGGCAGCTGGAACCCGTCGGATTTCAAGTGAGTTGCAGAAGCAGTATTGTGCATCAGCACACGAACATGTTGAAGTCACTGGATCCCCCGCAGAGGGAGAACATGCAAGCTCGGGGTCAACAGGCAAGAGGTGCGCCGCCAAGCGAGGACTTTGGAGCCTGCAACGAAAACATGTCCATACAGCTGTGTGGAAAGTACACACAGAATGTGGAACCTTTTCGTTTTGCTTACGTAAAGAATCACAGGGACATATTAGTTGTGGACGCACAGAAAAGGTCGGGTAACATCGGGATACCCACAGTTAATGGTCTAACATTAATAGCAATGATCTATATAGTTTATTCGAGTAACTCGAATCTTGCAAAGATGGTACTTACAAGTAAAATGAGGCATGTGAATTACAGTATTTTGGCAATTCAATACCCTTTTAACTGGGGATTTTTAAAAACAATTCTCGCGTTTTCTATTGAGAAAGCTCATTAAGAATATATGGCGCTTTCTATAATGAAAGAAAATTACTTCTATAAAATAAAGGCATTTCGACTGATAAAGTGCCAGGTTTCTATGGTGAAAGGAGGGTAGTGCATTTGTGCGGTCTGTCTGAACACGACGCTAAGTGCTGGACAGTATGTCACAAAATAGGAACGAAAATGTGGAGACAGTTAGAGAAGCTACTAAGCCCAAATAGAAAACAGCAAAATTCCAAGAACCCCCGCAAAATGCATAAATATGTTTAAGGGAGATTGCGCTCGTGTTTAAAAACACCAACCACGAATAAATGGGATGAGTCGGGCTGTTGTTCAAAGTCCAATCCGCAATAGAAGAGTAATCTGTTTAAATCTATTGGGAGCAAGTTTACAAACAGACTTTAGAACGTGTTTATCTGCTGCCAAAATAGCTGATAAAAACTGCGAAGAAGGATAACTAAGTTACAGATCTTAGGAAGATTTAGAATGGTCAACTTGGCAAATAGAATATGGGGCAATTTGGGTAATAATAATTTGCTGAACCCTATTGTCAATTTACTCCTTTTAATATTTCAAATAATCGCTTTGATGTTTCCATACATGGACTAATATTCAGCACTCCAATAAATTAAGGAGATTTACATAAAGAATATAATTTCTTAGCGATTATTTATGGAACAAGTAGCCGCTAAAGTTAACTGTTTCTCTTGCAGGGCAGTGTTGCTTACTTTCGAAAATAACATTAATCCGATATGACTGGTAGATTTCAACGTATTCCAGGAACCAAAAACGGCGAACCTCTTTTCTAAACTGAAAAGGGAAGTCGAATGAAAAGCCCAAATAACGTGTAGGAAGGAACAGTAGATGTTGGTTTACACCGAAGATAGACACAAAATGCTGGAGTTCCCAATGTTGGGCGAGTTCAGAACCAGTGGCCACAGTCTTAGAATAAAGGGGAGGTCATTTAAGACTGAGGTGAGAAAAAACGTTTTCGCCCAGATAATTGTGAATTTGTGGAATTCCCTGCCACAGAGGGCAGTGGAGGCCAAATCGCTGGATTGATTTAAGAGAGAGTTAGATAGAGCTCTGGGGGCTAGTGGAATCAAGGGATATGGGGAGAAGGCAGGCGCGGGTTATTGATACGGGACGATCAGCCATGATCACAATGAATGGCGGTGCTGGCTTAAAGGGCTGAATGGCCTCCTCCTGCACATATTTTCTATGTTTCTATGACTCAGCGGAACAGGCAGCATCTCTGGATAGAAGGAATGGGTGACGTTTTGGGCCGAGACCATTCTTGACACTGAGAATCAGGGGAGAGAAAGACGCGGAGATAAGGAAGGGTAAGATGTGAAAACGAGACATCAAAGGGGATGAGGTCAAAGAAAATGCAAAATACTGACTGCTGAAGAAAGGGTCTCAACCCGAAACGTCAGCTATTCGTTTTCTCCGGAGATACTGTCTGACCCGCTGAGTTACTCCAGCTTTTTGTGTCTAGCTCAAATAATGAATTATTTCTAAAATAAAATACTGGAAAATGCTCAGCAGGCCAGGCCGCATCTGTGGGAGGCGAAACAGACTTAAAGTTTCAGGTTGAAGAGCGTTCGTCAGAAGGTGACAAAAGAAGCATGAAAAGTGGCAGGGAGGGTGGAGGAGGGTGGGAGGGGAGTTGGCGCTAATGGAAACTGGGGAGACCACGGGGATACGGGAAACTGCAGAATCTGGAATCTTAGGCAAAACAAATAAAACTTGCTGCAGAACTCAGCGGGTCGAGCAGCATGCTCGGAGGGAATGGTTTCGGACGGGGACTCCCATCTGTCTAGGGAATAGACTGGAGACAGTTCGGCTCGGGATATACCATGCCGTACGTCCATTCATCCACATATTCTGCCTACACGTTGAGCTCCTCCAGCGCTTTGATTTCGCGACCATTGGGATCATCTATAAACAGGGTTGCCCGGCGAATGAGTGCATGGGAACAGTTGGAGAACAGTGCACGCGAGTGCAAATAAAGCGAAAAGATCGTAGAGGTTGCAAAATGCAGAGCAGGACGGTATGCCGGGCAGATCAGACTGGGCATGCTCTCCACATATGCTGAGAGCTATATTCTGCACTCTGTATCTCCCCCCTTGCTCTATCTGTTGTACTTGATTTTGATTTGATTGTATTTATACATGGGATATCTGATCTGTTTATATAGCGCGCAAAAAGAAGCTTTTCACTTTACCTCGGTGTAAGTGACAATAATAACATAGAAACATAGAAACATAGAAAATAGGTGCAGGAATAGGCCATTCGGCCCTTCGAGCCAGCACCGCCATTCAATATGATCATGGCTGATCATCCAACTCAGTATCCCGTACTTGCCTTCTATCCATACCCCTGATCCCTTTAGCCACAAGGGCCACATCTAACTCCCTCTTAAATATAGCCAATGAACTGGCCTCAACTACCTTCTGTGGCAGAGAATTCCAGAGATTCACCACTCTCTGTGTGAAAAATGTGTTTCTCATCTTGGTCCTAAAAGATTTCCCCCTTATCCTTAAACTGTGACCCCTTGTTCTGGACTTCCCCAACATCGGGAACAATCTTCCTGCATCCAGCTAAATAAACCTAAACATAACACATATGAGAGAAAGTAAAGGGGAAAAGGGGGGAGCAATACATATACCTACCTATATGATCCACTGGCAGAACTGTTGGGACGCAAATAAAGAGATTATTCTGAAAATGTCTCCACAATATTAAGCATGATCTAGTCACTTCAGACCAAACAACGTATGCATTTGTAACGAACGTGAAGCTAACAGATGCATTAGCTTCCCACACAAACTACCCCATCCCCGGCACTTTCCCGTGCAACCGCAGGATATGTAATGATTGTCCCTGTACCTCCTCCCCTATATTCACACAGGGACCCTAGCAGCCTTCCGAGGTGAGACAGAGGTTTATGTAATCTAATATCATCCTCTTCATTCTGTGTCTCATTTATGTCGGCGGGACCAAGCGCAGACTCTGTGACCTTTGCGCCGAGCATTTGTATCGTTTGCCAAATTTAGTTAACGAACCCCCATTCACTAACCACCCCTTCCCTGTTCCCTGTGCCCCCCGGACTCGCAACCATTTCTCCTCCCTACGCCTTTACGAAACGTCCTGGGCGTTACCCCTCTTTTATCCGTGTCCCACACGGATCTTGCCTATCAAAAAACTTCGTTCGTCTATATCTGTTTATGATTTGTGCAACTTACAGCCTAACGATATGAACGTTATATTCTTAGGTAATCAAGCAATTCCAATCCGTCCCCTCCCCCCTCCTCAGCCCCCTCTCTTCCCGTGCCCCACCTTTTGTCTACCAAGCTTTGTCCTCCCCACCTCTTTTCCAGCTCCCCCCCCCTCCCCCCGCCGCCACCTCCACAATCAGTCTGAGGAAGGGCCCCGACCCGAAACGTTGCCGACCATGTTCTCCCGAGATGCTGTCTGACCCACTGAGTTACTCCAGCAAGATTCCGTGGAGACGATATAAAACACGTTTTAATGAGATTTTCTTTTCAGCTATTTTTTTTTTAAATGGTTATTCTGTTAGTTCATCCAGAATGGTGCTTAAGGCAAATGAAATTCTAGTACAAGAAATCAAATTATTCAGCACGTTTGGTTAAACATAAAATATAATTAGATAATATTAAGAATGAGTCGTTTGAAACTTATTGTGACCGAACCGGTTGTTTTGTTATTAGCATTAGATTTTGTACCTGTAAATAGAAATCATCTGAACACACTCGCAGACATTAGAACAATGTCCATATGTAGGGAAGGACTGTAGATGCTGGTTTAAATCGCAGATAGACACAAAATGCTGGAGTAACTCAGCGGGACTGACAGCATCTCTTGAGAGCAATATCTGCAGTATGCCTTGTACAAATAAAGTCCTCAAGCGCTTTAAATTCCATACGATTCCAAGGTTACGAACAGCGGCTCATAATTCGAATTTATTACATTATTATTCGTTTTGATCCGACAGCTGAAAGCCACAAATAAATAACTGGTATGTGATTAATACATTGTTACAAATTTAAGTTATTATAATGGAGTGGGCGTTAATTGAACTGCATTGAACGGAACCGTTTTGAAGCATGTATTACCTGCTACATAGACTTTGTTTATTCATAATAGACCATAGACAATAGGTGCAGGAGTCGGCCATTCGGCCCATCGAGCCAGCACTGCCATTCAATGTGATCATGGTTGATCATCCACAATCAGTACCCCGTTCCCGCCTTCTCCCCATACCCATTGACACCGCTATCTTTAAGAGTTCTGTCTAGCTCTCTCTTGAAAGCATCCAGAGAACCTGCCTCCATCCAGAGAATTTCACAGACTCACAACTCTCTGTGTGAAAAAGTGTTTCCTCATCTCCGTTCTAAATGGCTTACCCCTTATTCTTAAACTGTGGCCCCTGGTTCTGGACTCCCCCAACATTGGGAACATGTTTCCTGCCTCTAGCGTGTCCAACCCCTTAATAATGTTATATGTTTCCAAAAAATCTCCTCTCATCCTCCTAAATTCCAGAGTGTACAATGTCAACATTCTGGCACCTTGTGTTATCAGAAATAGGTGAGATAAGAACAAGTATTAGCAATGATCAGGACACCGAGAACACTTAACTGGAAACTCCAGGTGTATGTGGTGTATTATCCATTTACTCTTACATTTCACCGTCAAACGACATCCTCTTTTCTATGAAATGAACACGCGTTTATTTGCCTTGAAGTGCATAGCTTACTGGAAAAACGGCCTGTGGCTCCATTTATCTTCCCAACATCAAGCAAGAATAATCAGTGTCAGCGGGACTCATTCATTGCAATTTCTCAACATTGCCTTGCGACCATTATACTCACAGGATTGATCAAGAGCGCATATACGTTGGAAAAGCCTTTGACCCTATGGTACTATAACATCGATACCTCAGTGGCTATGTGATCGAAAACACATATACTGTACTTAGCGAATGGTCCTGATCATTATAGCCACTTAACTTCGGCACCTCAGCGCCAATGAATACCATACTAAATTAATTCACAATGCTTTTGCACCAGATGCCACCTTACCTGGACTGCAACCCTCCATTAGAAACCTTCTCTTTCCTTGAGGTTACTTATTAGTCAAAGTGAATCACCCAGATTGTTGTTAGATTAAATCATATAGAATTTGCGTCCTCTAACTTTCATTTTCGTTGGATCTTCCGCCCTGTGCTTCTCTCTTTTGTCCGACAAAGAGATATACCCCCCGGAGGGTGTAGAACTAAGTAACAAACGCTGCTCAAACGCTTTGCTGATCTGGATCACATTCTGCCCGCCACCGGTGATCGGGTCAGCTGAGCGGATTTGAGAGTTCGGTGTGTCATAGCATTCGCCCCCTGATTCCCCCATCCGAAATTATCTGATATAGTGCGAAGTATGAACAGCGGAATAAGAGCTATACGAACACGTTGGCATTTGTGTATATTTGGATGGACCCTGTTCCATATGAATGTAAGTCCTTACGTCTTTATCCCGAGCTACAAGACCGCTGCAGAAATTGATTTGAGATTTCTGAGGGAATCAATATTTTGGGGGAAAAAAATCTGAATCGTTAGGAGTGTGAGCATTGGAGTTACAGGTGTGTTGAGAGACTTGTCGTCCTAATTTAGTTTTTTCCGTTTTGTGTTTTGACAGCGATCCGTGACAGGGTAACATTTTAACTGGAGGTGCATAAAAGCCTTGTGGTGAGACAGTGAAAGGGGATCTCCGCGGTCTGTCAGCGCACATGCACCATCGTGTACTTGAGAATGTACAATAGACAGATAGGACAGAGGTATGGGGTTGCTGCCGAACTTAAGAAAACGCAATATCACTATTGAATATGGACGATATAAACACGTCATCTTTTAAAAGAGACTTATATATACTTCTTCCCCACCCGTGAAAAGCAGCTACTTTCAGAATGTCACTTAATACAAGCGATGATAACATTACAACCGCAGCAATGCTCGCACTTGTTATGTTAACTTGGACTTCACTATCACCGACCAGTCAACCCATGAATAAGTACGCGATGACACTAGGCAATTAAAACAAAGAGAAGTACTCGTGGTACCAAATGCTTTCCGCTTTCACAAGAGGAGAGTGGCGAAAGAATGAAGGTGGTCAGATAAGAGTCAGTGTTTGGTCAGCCCATTCATTGATTGATGCAACAAAAATACGCACGGCGTTCCCCGACGCTGCTTAAAAGGTGGCGACAACCTTCACCGCCAACCTTCGGGACGTTCATAAATTAGACAACTTGCCTGAATTGTGTGTCGCATAAAGGAAGCTCACCGGGTTGAATAAGGAAATAATTCGACTGTGAAATAATTAATCGATACACCTTTGATATAAATGAAACGGGAGTCATCAACAACTGGTTGATTCAAAAGGCCTTAGCCCATTGGACACCCAGAAAGAAACCTTATCAAGATTTAGGGAAGGAGCGTTGGGATCATACTATTTCTACAATTACCCATTTCCAAAAACCTCACCAAATTTAGACAAAAAAAAATCATGCATCGTGATAAAAATCGTTCTAAGTTGAGGAGACTTGAAACCTTGCATCTCTGAATTATTGTACACCCTAGCCCTTTTTAATATATTACATCTAACGGCATGCACACATGCCTTCCTCTCAAGTGCGTGGGATTTTTCAGGACATTTGTGGTAATTTCTGATTATTAAACCAGTTGCAATGTAATTACTTTCTAAAAATCAAATGTATCGCCTCGGATAATTTGAAATGTCAAACGTCAATTAATTAGATGCAGTCTTCAGGATAAAATGCAAGACCTTGTTTGCTAAGTTATGTTTTCCCTATCCGTGGTTCAATGTAACCACCCAAAAGGGTTGACGTTATTGTTTCCATTCAAAATAATTTCCGTGTAACTCTTCCCAGACAATACGGCTTCCAAACGGCCGTGTTTATGTTTTGTCTAACTTGTGCGGGTCAGAATTTGATCCGAAGTGTTTAGCGTTCCACTCAAACTGAAAGGCAACTGCACAAGCGAAATGAAACACTACAATCGAAATTAACGAATGTAATCGATTTATTTGAACCGACGCTTAATTTGGACATAGGCTTCGAATCCGAATCGTGCATTCCATATCAATATAAGATATAAATAAACAGCGCTTTATGAAAGTACCAAGACGTATGATTCAATGGGGGAGGATGGGTTAACCTTCCGACACGTTGTTGAAGATAGTTGAGGCATGGTGCATGTAAACGTTCTTTCTTTGAAAAAATAAATTAGCTGAAGAACGTCAAGATCTTCAATAAAACATTCATATCAAACTAACAAAATGTACTCATAATTGTACATCATTAGTCTCCAGATAAGCAAAACAAACTCTTTAGTCTTGGCTGCACAGTGCTGTGAAACGTGACAGCTGGTCATAAACTTTAAGGTATCCATATGCGAGTTTTCCTGTGGTTATTAAAATATTTCATATTTTAGTCGCCGATATTTTCATTTAAGTGAATCTGCACAATGCTGATAATCAAGGGACAAAATTCAATGGGTAGATCACGGGTTTAGACTTAAATGGACGCTATTGTTACAATGTGGAATGGGAAAGTTTGGAAGGGTTTGAGGTGACGATCAAAGGAAGATATGTAAGGAACTGATGCTGCAATCTGTGAAGGATCAGAAGTGAAACATCAATCAATTGTAACTTGTGCATACGTCAAATATGCCCACGTTTATCAATATCAAAGTGAATGAAGGATTGAATCAAACGGCTATATTTCCAGAGAAACTGTATGAGTAATACTGAACAATGTACATTGCAATCCAATTTACAGGTATTAACTAAAACAAAACGATTAACTGTTGATTCTATTTTGGAATTTAAAGTTCCATTCAACAGAATTTAGTAACTAGAAGTTGTGTTATTGCTACTAAACCAAGTTTTGTTGATTGAGTTCAGGTACAATCGAGCCATTTTGCGTAAATCCCTGCAAATGCTGGCTGCGCTCAAGAGGAAGCTGTCGACGCCTGCTAAGTTAATTTTGCTTTTCTTTGTCTAATTATTGTAGCGCTCAGGGGGGAAGTTGCCTGCAGGACTGGAGCAGTAAACTGACACCGACGCTCTGTGTGTGGTACAGGCAAAGTTTGATGGAAAAGGCCTGCTTCCACTCATGTCAAATTTAGTTATGAGGAACAATACCCCATGAACACAGGTCTCATCCAATACAACGCACTACAACAGAACGTACTCCCACCGAACACCCCTCCCCCTATAATCCCCCCTCTCTTTCTCTCTCAGAAACTGTGCTTTTCGCTCCTTCTCCATAATCTCTACGTACTGTCGCCATTCGTTTTCTTTCATTTAACCACTCACTGCCTTCGGATACGTCTTCCCATCTCCCTTATTGTCAGCAATTTAAAACTCCTATTCTATACATTTTTTTCAGTTATTTTGGTTGATATTACGGCAATTATGCACGCGTCCCAATTAACATCAAACCGATTCTGTGAAACGAATTTTGTGAAGGAATGTTACTCAGCATATTAATAGAATTACGTGTCTGATATTATTTTAGAAAAATATGCCTTTGTGCTGCAGCAGCATTTTGTTCGTAGATTCGATTCAGAACGAAATGCAACATGATGAACACGATAAAATGAAATAGTATGCGTGTCCCTTGCTTGGATTATTGATACTAATTGAAGTATGAATGCTCCTCATTATAAAATCGAATTTTACTTTCGCTTAAAGTATATACTGACGATGATACACCAGGTCAATTTGCAAAACAAATAGTTGAGCAGCACATAGCGCTGGATAAAACCGTGCAATTAAAACCAATTCATAAATAAAATCCCGTTTATTAAAATGTACACGGTTACTGAGGCGAATACAGGTTGCGCGAACTTGGGAGCAAAAGGAAAGCTTGTGTGCATGCAAGCGTGCGAATACCTCAGCAAACTTGCTGTTTGGATGCGCGTGTACATGCGTGAGCATCCGTGTTTGTGCTTCAGCAATATGTGCGAGAGTCTGTGAAGGATTTGGGGAGATCAATGATAAACATATTTTTTGCCCCATTCTCGGAAAGGTATATTTGATATCATTTGCAAATCAGCTACAATTGACTACAATAGCTGCACCTCCTTCGGAAGACACCTGGATTTTATGTGTAATTGCCGAGAAACGAGTGTGATGAGATAATTGATCAAACGTTGGTAACAGAAATATCAGATGAGGATATTCGCAATTTTCATAATTTTGTTCGCAGCTTCTTTGTTTTAAAGTCCTTTGCACCCATAAGATGACAGTGGCGCCACGGAATTACTATTTAGTTTTAACGAGGCATCAAAACTACTTATTAGGACTAACAGTTAATCTTTTCTATGCCAATTCTTTACGGGGTGAATCTCGAATTAATATGTAGACATTGATTCTTAGTAGAGAGAGATTAATAGAAAAAATAAAGTCAAAGGGAAGTTGCGAATGATAGGAATACAGCATATTCATATCATGTTAGCCGCTCCAAAATCGTCTTGGGCAAAAATGTTGCAGATTTATTTTATGAAGGAATCTATTCCGTTATAAGCCTGGAAGACCTCAAAAGACATTTTGGATATATTTTGATTGCCTGGATATACAGCCAATATAATGGAATGCTCTCTTTCCCTGATATGACAGACGCGATTGAACTGTTTAAATGAGATTGATGAATGGACTAATTGCGTGGAGGGATTAGTTTGGGCGGATTGTCTGTTACACAGCGCTGAAACAATGTACTCGCGGCCGCTGAGAGTTTGGAGTGTACTCAATGGTCGCCTGGAATCTGGTTTCATTCAGGAGGAGGAGGCTTAGAGAGGAGATTTACTCGGTGATAGGTGGCCAGCTTTTCTTTGGCTGTAGCAGCCACTGCGAAGAGAAGGGTTGGTGGGGAGGGAGTACAGTGGGACCTCTCCGCGCTTCCTCTTAAAGGGCTCGCTATTGGGATGGCCACCAGGTGGAGGACGGAGCGGTGATTTCGGGGGGCCACTCAACTGCTGCCAGGAATCAGGACGCGTGTTGTTTTTTTGGTCGTTTGCAAAGTTTCCTAGAGGGGGAACATAAGCGAACGCCGGCACATGAACCGGTCGCCGCCTCAAAGGAAAGGCCTGTGCAAGCATACCTCGAGAATAAGGCGAATCTGAAACCGAGTCGTCCATATCTGCAGCCGTCCGAGCTTGAGGAGCGGGGGTTCCTGAAATGAAGCCAGTGTGTGCAGCCGATTAAATAGAAGTCTTGTGTTTTGACGTATTTACAGTGGAATAAACGTCCGCGGACCAGTTAGATTAAATAGGGCGTAGCGTCTGCAGCAATCATTACTAGTTTAAAAAAAAAGACTTTTACTTCATTACCCCACCACCCGCCCAGCAACACTCACCGGGTTACATACTTTTCCTTTCAAAGAAAGAGATGACGACTGAGAACCCGCAGCAACATTTGGATCCTCCGGCGTCTGTCAGGTCCAGCCCGGTTCCCGGAGTGTTAAAATCGGCCTTGATCAGCCAGCAGTCGCCAGCGACGGAAAACTCCGCCTTGGCCAAAATGAAGAAGACCAACGGTGGGTTGCGGCGGCCGGAGAAACCCCCTTATTCTTACATCGCTTTGATCGTAATGGCTATACAGAGTTCCCCGACCAAGAGGCTCACCCTGAGCGAGATCTATCAGTTCCTGCAAACCCGGTTCCCCTTCTTCCGAGGGTCTTACCAGGGATGGAAGAACTCGGTGCGCCACAATCTGTCGCTGAACGAGTGCTTCATCAAATTGCCCAAAGGACTCGGCAGGCCAGGGAAGGGACATTACTGGACCATCGACCCTGCCAGTGAATTCATGTTTGAGGAAGGCTCCTTTCGCCGTCGACCCAGAGGGTTCCGTAGGAAGTGCCAGACGCTCAAGCCCATGTACAGGATGATGAACGGCTTGGGATTTGGCCCCTCCATTATCCCCCAAACCTTCGACTTCCAGAATCCCGCCGCTTCCCTGTCTTGCCACGCCAGCGGTTACAATCTGGAGAATAGCCTCAGCATGATGAGCAATTCCTTATCAGGGAACTATGATGGACTCAGCAGCGGGCATCATATCCCCCACATGTCCCCTAACCCTGGCTCGACTTACATGGCCAGTTGCCCCGTGTCTTCCGGTGGAGAGTATGGTCCCGATAGTAGCAGTAGCCCGGTGCCATCGTCCCCCGCTGTGGCCAGTGCGCTGGAGTGCCACTCGCCATACTCAGCCTCATCTGCCCCATGGTCATCCTCGGGAGGATCCCCGTACATTAAGCAGCAGAGCCTGGGCCCCATCAACTCCGTCCCTTCCAGCCTTCACTCCAGCATGTCCACCTACTCGCTGGAGCAAAGTTACCTGCACCAAAACACAAGGGACCCCGCAGAAATCACAGGTATTTTTTTTACGTATTAATTGTTTAGATAAATATATATATATTTATATTGCACATTGTTTCCGCATTCAACTTGGACGCAAAACAAAATATTAGCTAGATGGGTTTTTTTTTTAAAATTTAATTGGTATTTCCCGTGTCGAGTTCGAAAATAATCTCAGATGACCAAAGATTGCAATGTTGCAGTCCGGTTTGATAATGCAAGCTAGTCAAAACACGCACTATTTTTGGTATTATTATTGTTTTCCATCAGATACGTAACTGCCTTTGAAAAACATTAATGTAGAGCAGACGTTTAAAGTGCAATTAATAAACGGGGGGGAGGGGGGGGGCGATTGGAGAAGGGATGGTCGTATTAAAATCTGAGGGGAGCCAAATGTAAGCAGTTTAAACCGGAGAGAAATCTAACAATTAACAACATATTTCCAAATATTCACTTTAGTTGGACAGAATTAAACAGACAGGAGGTAAATGCAACCCTTAATTAAATAATTGAAAGCAATAACAACAATCTTCTAGTACACTCGGGGATAGGTTAATGTCATGGTGAGATCTGTCATAACACTTGGAGATTTTTATGATTTAAACTGTCAGTTTATTGCAGAGCATTGTAGTAATTTTGTTTCGAGGAGATTAAAACATTGTTTAAAAATGCATTGTTAAATATATTGTTGGAATGCAAATAACGCTAATTTAAATAATGGACCCAATAATTATATTATAAAAGGTATACCTTAATAAATATAAACCCTAAATTTAGAGCTTGCCATAAACTCGTATACCTCCTCTACAGAACAGGGCTGGCAGCCTTGTTTTATTTCTTTTCCGTGCATAACACTAACTTCAACGGTAAAAAGCGTCCCTTATCTGGGGTTATCGCGTATCGTTCTATCACAACACCTTTCTGCCCCTTTTACATTTCTGCTGAAATGGCGAAAGATAAAAATAACAACGTCTACAAGATGTATAGGAACCGTGGAGACTTGAGGCAGAACTCTCCAAACAGTCGCTGAAAATGTGGGTCGGGGAGGTTAACTAAACAAAGACAGTCGCGGCCGGACCACACTGAAGAGGATTTTAGCTTGACTTAACCCAGATGAGAGCTGATGCTGTTAAAAAATGTTCTGGGAACTGCTGGCCGGCAACTGCCAACAAAAAGACATCTGTATCGGCTCCATTCATTCTCAGTCCGAGGAAAAATTGTGCTGTGTGCTTTTTTTATGCCTTTGATTTCGCAATTCAGACTATTAAAAGAAAGGCAAAATGCGAAATCAAGGGCCTTTAAATAAAAGTAACCAAGATTAGTAAAAGGCAAAGATGGAAAATAGTTGTAGATACGTAGTTGGGTAGAGCAGTCACACAGGTTGCATAGGGTGTTAATATTTTTGTACCACTTAGCTTTAACAGCGCAACCTGCAACTCAAATAATATATATCATAATCACACCATCACAGCACGTTTGAGAATATTTAAAAAATAGTGACTGCCGAAGTGTTACAATTAACATTGACAGCTTTATTCGGTGAGGAAGGAATATTAACACAACCCGATCTCATAAACCCCGAAATATAATATGTAATTCTGTCGGATAATTAATTAAAGACAGACTGAAATTATTATTTTGCGATTTCATGGAAACAAGACATCTCGAAGAGTAGAATATGGTTCAAACATAACATAGCTTGACTTCTGTTTCAGTACTTGTTAATTATAAACCAACTGATTGAGAAATTATACACTAAATTGAAGATTAGATATTATTGGTGTGCAGTTCAGAACTTGTTTGGAGAAAAGTTTAATTTAGTTGCATGCCATTATTTAGCACGATAAATAATTCAGGTAGAATTTTATGATGTATTTTTCCCCTCACTGTAAAAAAAAATGTTACATCTTTATTCATCCTCAAACTGTTGAAATAAATTGGAACTGAGAACGGGTTTAATTCTATCTCAGTGTAAACACAATATTATATTCACCAATCAGGGCGCCCGGGGAATTTGGTTCTTGTTTTTTTTTTAATGAAAAGCTTTTTGGGGATCATATTGATTAATGTCGCATACTGAATCAAACAATGTAATTTAACAAATCTAATGAATCCATTTTGAGATATTCGGGAAAATGATGATGTTGAGCTAGATTAAGAGCTGCGAGCACAAATAGGAAGCGTATTAGTCACTATATGTATGTGGGCTTTACACCGAAGAGTGCGAAAAACATTATCTTTTTACAGTGGAGGAAATTTCAGCGGTAACGCACATGTGGATTTAACATCTGGGAAACAACTGTCAACTCCTTGGACGAGTGGCAGGGTCCCGTCCCACAAAGGAATTCATTGTTCCCGAGAGTCTCAAGTCCCCCCCCCCCCCCCCCCCCAACTTAAAAAAAAAAGTGACACACAATCAATACGTAGAATTGTGGGGAATAAGCATCAATAAAAACATATTCATAGTTTGCATTACACATGCTAGCTGTAAAAACATGAAGTACACAAGGAAATGAATGTTGTGAAAATAAGCTATGGGTGATAATTCATTCTTTACCGTTTCAGTGGGCCTACCTCGTTATCAGACTCACTCCTCGCCCGTATGTGACAGAAAAGATTTTGTGCTCAATTTCAATGGGATTTCATCTTTCCACCCATCGGCTAGCGGGTCATACTACCATCACCACCACCAGAGCGTGTGCCAGGACATCAAACCGTGTGTCATGTGAAAACCTTCTTTTAAATCAGCTTCGATTTAGTGCGTATTTAATTTTTAGTATTATCATTATTGATGTTAAATCCAAGCCAGGGTGCGACATGGCAGAGTTGGAAGCTTTACATCGATCCGTGATCTTCATCATAAACAAGCCGCTGGTGACATGTTAGTATTTCTAGATCAGCGACGCTGCGGACAATTAAAAAAAAAAAGAAAGCGAATCGACTCCTTTGCTTGAGTTCCGTGGATCCAAACAAGAAATAATTTAGGATAAGACAAACTGTCCGGATGACTCGTCAAATTAGTTAAGAATGAAGAAATGGTGCGTATTCCAAGCGACTAATTATTCTATAGCAGCATTCGATTCCTATATCAATATTAACGAGCTGGGTGTTTAGTGATGAGCTTTAGTGCATTCTATTTATATATAAATCTTGAAATCAAAACGTCAAACTTGATACTCTGACAGTATTACATACTGATACGAAAGATTTTGCAAGGACTATAGATTTTTTTTGCCATAAAGTATAATAAGGCACATGTATGCACGCTTTTTATAAATAAATACAGTTGAATATAATTGCACTTGAAAATGTATACCTATGAATCATTGTCAAAAGATTTTGATGTTAAAAACGAATTTCAATAAAAAAAATCCGATTACACTTGTCTTGCAATCAACACAATTTGGCTGAAATGTGTGTCATTCGCCCACGCTCCCATGTTATAAGGCCGCTGTCTTCAACCAAGTGTCCTTTCCATAGTGACTGCTGTTGGCCTGCGTTTTGCAGGACTTTGTTATTATAAACAACAGAAGTAAAACATGCGGGTTGCATAACTGATTTAAGCAACGCAAATTAAAACATCCTATTGGGGATGATTTGATACAGGAACGCGATGGCAAAGTCATTGGGCTGCCGAGCAATAAAACTACAACACAACGACTCGGTGTCAGAAAACTTTGTGTGAACATTCGCTGATTCAACATGTACGTTCGAATCACCAATGAAGAACCTTAACAATCCGAAATGATCCGATTTAAGTGTGTTTTTAAGGGTGGATGTTTGGGCACATGGCATTCGGCCTAAGTAGTAACTATTAACAATCGTTTTACAGTTGAGGCAGACTTACTTTTGGTCCAGATAGGGTTACAGCACCCGAGCTGACGCGCACGGCTGTTATACAATGAAGGACAAATTCAGATTTCGATTTTCGGAAGCACTAAAGGTATTTTATTGTTGTTGATATTTTGTGGGATTAGATTCACATTTTTTTTAAAATAAATTCGACAGCTCCAGGAAAAGTCAATGATTAGAATTGAAAGTAAAGAAAGCGTCCGAGGCAGGAATGAGTCAATTCACCGTGACCCCGAAGCAGTAAGGGCACGAGTCTGGATAAATTTAGCACCAGATCCATGTCCTCTTCAATAGGAGGTCGAGAGACCTTCAGATGCGCCTCTTTTCCACTCCACCGCCGCCAGCATAATAGGCTTGTCGTTTACAAGTGTCATTCGTACCACTTTACCCTTCTGCCATGGTCTTCATCACATTTCCCCGCTATAAGCATTCATGATCACTAACATCAAGACCTGCCTCTTCAATGCGTAGCGAAGTGCGAGTGAGCGGCATTGAGCCTTGAAGCTTTTAACCCGCAGATTGTGGATTCGATCTTCAAACGGCAGTGTTTGTGTTTCCGTGCATTCTAGTCGCTCGTTTAAAGAATGTGAACAAAAACTGCTAAAGCTGCTCCATAAAACGAGACTGCGTTTCGCATTGTTGCGACTAAGCACTTCAAAATCTCCCATGAGTGCATATCTGGAAAAATAAATGCAATTGATTCACCAGGATGTTTCCGGGATTTGAGATTATTAGCTATAAAAAGAGGAGGTACAAACAAGGATTGTTTTCCCTTGAGAGTCAGGGGTTGAGGAGCGACCTGAAAGAAGCATGTCAAATTATGAGAGGCATAGATTGAACAGACAGGCCGAATCTTGTCACCAAGGTGGAAATGTCAAATAGTAAAAGGGCATAGATTTAAAATAAGCGGGGGAAAGATTAAAGATTTTTCTAGCCGTTTTCTTTTACACAGATAACGTGCTGCCGAGGTGGGGTTGGAGGTGGAACTGGAAGCACATACGATAACAGTTTTTATAGGCAGGTAGACGCAACATGCTGGAGCAGACAGGAACATGAAGAGGCAAGGACGTGATGGATATTACCCACGAGGAGGCAGAAGGAATTACTGTACTTTAAATCGGCTTAATGGTCGGCGCAGACATCGGGGCTGTTCCTGTGCTGCATTTGTTCTACGTTCTTTGATTAAAGAATAATTTCTTCTTTTTTCTGACCAGAAATGAAATATCTAACGAGCATTGGGGTCAGTGGTGTCTGAAATCTTATCATTTCAGCGGATATAACTGAGTGCTGAAATAATTCGCCGTTTTAAAAGAACACCAACGGGTGCGCACCGGGAGTCATGTATAAATGACAAAATGTTAAAATATTTATGTTTATTCTAATTACTGCACAGGGCGATTCGACTGCTTTGATATTATACACGATCATTGCACAAAACTCGCTCAACTTTTAAAGTTAGGTTGTATATTTATTAGCGTGGCCGTATTTTCATTTCCATCGTTGACTATTTATTGTACAAACCCTTTGAACCCGCTTTGTACCCACGGAAAGGTGGGCTAATGGTGGAACTGGCCGTGCTCCTTCGCAAAATGATCATTTGACCTGAGTCAGGTTTGTTGGTTTTTCCTTTAATTGTGAGGCGGCCAATGCATTTTCTGGGTGTTATTTCGTGTGATAGAATTTCGCGATTCCGTTTATATTGTAGAGCTGCCGCATACAATGTATATCTGCTACATGTTATGATTCAGACGAGGTTTATGCACTCGTGTACTCCCGGACAGGCAGTGCAATCGATCGCTTCACACTCAGGGGAACGGGCTGAGGTTCCTGTCAACTGCCCTGCGCTGCAAGGTACAGCCGGAGCGGACCCGACCAGCCTGGTTAATAACCGCTGCACCTGCAAATGTACAATACGCGATTTTGTTTCCAGACCAAATAAAATGCTTATTTATTTACTTCCCAAATATATTGGGGTATTTTAAATTAGTTTCCTTGACTGTGCCGTGCGTCTATGTTGTTTTGCACGACCCCCCCCCCCCCCCCCCCCCCCCCTGGGATTCCCACCCGAATTTTGCACCTGGGATTCAAATAGTAAAATTCATAGATTTAAAATAAGCGGGGGAAAGATTAAAAAATTTTCTAGCCATTTTTTTTTAATTGAATCTTGAATCTTGAATCTTGTTCAATCTTTGCCCCTTTTGATATGTAATTGTTGCTTGTTACCTTCAGATATGTTAGCCTCTCAGCCCCCCACCTCTCCCCCCCCCCCCCCCTCCCCCTTTCACCCATCAGTTGCTTTTGTTCGTCGGTTGGTACAATAAGGAATATCGTTTCCCCGAACTCTCACACACCCGATAAAAGTCAAGGCAATTTGCCAAATTACGTCGTTTGCTCTAGAAGATGAATAGCGCATGCAATCACGTCAGGTCATGTCAGATCCCAAATTGCCTGTGATTAATAAAAAGCTACATAAGTGTTAGTTTCCAGCGCAATTATCACACAGGAGAATTCCAGAAGGTGCAATCATTTTATTTTTTGTTCAATGACGGAACGATCAGAAACCTTTAAAAAAAAACAGTGTAAGGTAACGATGAACTGCCAGTTATAGACTTTAACTCCATGCTTAGATGCTTAATGTTCAATGCTTCTTCGAGAAGGAAGACAGCTCCTAGGTCACCGGTCAACGCCATTTAACTGTTCCCTGAAATAGTCCACACAACACAAGTGTTTTTTCTTCAAAATTAAAAGCGCAGCGTTAAATAATCTCGAAGAATGGGGATAACTAGAAATGTACAACACCCTCCGTTCTCCCCAGAAAGAGTTCCACATTACGAGAAAAGTCCGTTTGTCAAACGACCGATATTGATTAAGAAGGAACTGCAGATGCTGGAAAATCGAAGGTACACAAAAATGCTGGATGAAACTCAGCGGGTGCAGCAGCATCTATGGAGCGAAGGAAATAGCCAACGTTTCGGCCCGAAACGTTGCCTATTTCCTTCGCTCCATAGATGCTGCTGCACCCGCTGAGTTTCTCCAGCATTTTTTTTTGTACCACCGATATTGATTATTCCCATGACGTCTTGAACATTTCTGCAACGCAACTAACACAGAGCCAATTTGGCCTCTGTGAAAGGAGTGAACAAACTTTAGGTGATAATTGCATAACTAAAAAAAAAATAACCCTATCCATTTTCATATAAAATGATGGTATCATTAACTCTCGAACTGTAATTAAAAAAAAGATTGCTTATAATTAGGTATCTCTCGTATCCTTCTCTGGTGCAGGTTTAAACGACAATATTTTTTTTTTGAAGAAGCCGGTGCATTGAGTCACAGTTTGCAGATACACTTGCTTTAGGTAAACGAATATGAGCAGTGAATCTGACGGTGAGTGTCTGGGTACAGCAATGACATGTAAAACGGGACATCGAAGAAAAACAGCGGGATGTCAAACGGTGCTGCTAGCCTGTCGAAAATAGATCCACAGAGCAATTACCCCGTCATCTTCAGGACACGACATGCAAGAGCGTGGGTAGAATCGCTGTTACACATCATTTAAAAATACATAAAGACCCTTGGCGATTATATATAGCCAGCACTGGATCCTCCAGATGCACTTAAATCGCGATCCGATTTAGAGCCAAGAAAAATCATCATTGTTCTTTTGCTAACGAATCTTTGGGACCGTGTAAGTACGGGATTGCTTCTCAGTGTCTAGATACAGCAAAGCGGGAGGGCGGTACTCCAGGCTCGTGAAGTGGATTGCGTCTTTTAATTTGCGATTAAACTAAATGGCCTATTTCGAATTGCGAACTGGACATTGTTCTAAGAAATGGCGAATGCTGGAATATTAGTCAGATCTAGGTCATCCCTGGCTTCCGTAATACATTTATCCAAATTAAGATATACCGGCATAATTTAAAGCATCATGGCCGGCTGCTTTAAAATTGCACCTCACTAACTCTTGGGATCAATAGACAATAGACAATAAATAATAGGTGCAGGAGTAGGCCATTCGGCCCTTCGAGCCAGCACCGCCATTCAATGTGATCATGGCTGATCATCCCTTTTCCTGTCTTTTCCCCATATCCCCTGACTCCGCTATCTTTAAGAGCTCTGCCTCTGAGGCAGAGAATTAAGAGCTCTGCCTCTGAGGCAGAGAATTCCACAGACTCACCACTCTCTGCGTGAAAAAGGGTTTCCTCGTCTCCGTTCTAATTGGCTTACTCCCTATTCTTAAATAAATTATAATTCTCATTATAATAAAAACCTACTCATTTAAATAAATAAAGTATTGTAGTAATTTAGCGGGTCAGGCAACGCCTCTTGAGAAGTTGGATCGATGCCGTTCTTCAGATTCAATTAAACATTTGAAATAAAAAATTACTGGTCCGGACCCGAAACGTCACCTATTCATTTTCTCCAGAGGTGCTGGCTGACTCGGTGGAACTACTCCATCTTTTTGTGTTTAAACCTCTCTTGGGTTTAAAGCAGCATCTGATGAGCCTTCCTTTACATATTTAAAATGCAGATTTATTAAAACGTTAGCTCGTTAACAGATGATAATGAAATACTAAAGAATGGGTGCAAGCCATGGTTAGAAACAAAGAAACATAGAAAATAGTAGGCCATTCGGCCCTTCGAGCCATCAATATGATCATGGCTGATCATCCAAAATCAGTACCCCGTTCTGGATTTTTTCCCATATCCTTCGATTCCCTCAGCCCTATTAGCTAAATCTAACCCTCTCTTGAAAACATCCAGTGAATTGGCCTCCACTGCCTTCTGTGGCAAAGAATTCCACAGATTCACAACTCTGGGTGAAAAGGGTTTCCTTCGTCTCAGTCCGAATTGGCCGACCCCTTATTCTTAAACTGTGACCCCTGGTTCTGGACTCTCCAACATCGGGAATTTTTTTCCTGCATCTACTCTGTCCAATCCTCTAAGAATTGTATATGTTTCTATAGATCCTCTCTCATCCTTCTAAATTCCAGCGAATACAAGCCTAGCCGTCCCATTCTTTCATCATCCGATGTCCCATCAGTTACTTTGGCAATGATCGGGTGCAGTGGGGATTGATACAGTCCGCACATATCTTTCATCCCTACCTCACCAATGTTAAATTTACATTTTTAAACATTAGATTGAGGTTTAAAACTAAATCTGAACATCGATTATTAAATCTAAATCAAATCTCAACGCTGCCCATCAATATTATAACCGTTAATACTTATCACGAGGATGAGCGCTGTCCATATTGACTACACCGCCACAGTATCACTAAAGAAAAGATGAGTGCCGGCTAATTTTATTCCCTTTTAATGCTTCTAGATCCAATCTGACCTTCTTAGTTGTGTGGGAAGGAACTGCAGATGTTGGTTTAAACTGAAGACAGGCACAAAAAGCTAGAGTAAAAAGCTAGATTCCAGGACAAGGGGTCACAGTTTAAGGATAAAGGGGAAATCCTTTAGGACCGAGATGAGAAACACATTTTTCACACAGAGAGTGGTGAATCTCTGGAACTCTCTGCCACAGAAGGTAGTTGAGATCAGTTCATTGGCTATATTTAAGAGGGAGTTAGATGTTGCCCGTGCGGCTAAAGGGATCAGGTAGTATGGAGAGAAGGCAGGTACAGGATACTGAGTTGGATGTACACAAAAATGCTGGAGAAACACAGCGGGTGCAGCAGCATCTATGGAGCGAAGGAAATGGGTAACGTTTCGGGCCGAAACCCTTCTTCAGACTGAGTTGGATGATCAGCCATGATCATATTGAATGGCGGTGCAGGCTCGAAGGGCCGAATGGCCTACTCCTGCACCTATTTCCTATGTTTCTATGTAACTCAGCGGGACAGGCGGCATCTCTGGAGAGGAGTGGGTGATGTCTTCGTCTGACGAAGGGTCTCGATACCTTCTCTCCAGAGGTGCTGCCTGTCCCGCTGTTTGTATCTATATTTGACCTTCTTAGTTGACCAGTAGCAGTAACAAGTAAGAAACTCTACTGGGTACATAGCTCAAAGTATATGTTCGTAGTCCCGAGTTGTAACAACAAATCGTTAACCTCTGTACGATAGGCCGTTGCAAAGGTTTGGGTTTCGGTATGTAGTGCATATTTATTGAAACACTGCGCCCCCGAGGCCTTTTGGAATTGAACCGATGTCGTTGGATCACTTGTAGTAGCCCAGTATCCAATCAGCAATGATCCGTGAAATTTGATTCCTCAAGTAACAACATTTCCCCCATAAATACGACAGGATATTTCTCTGGGATTAGGGTCAATATAAGAAATCCAATCGTGTTTGTACTATTTCAAATTATGACTTGTTGCAATTCTTATTCTGCGAAATAATTGTTGAGGAATGCATATTCGAGACCTCTTTTTAAATGTCTCCGGTTACTTTCAGTGCAGCTCGCATTTTTTGAACCACTTGCCTCGGAGACTTTGCATTCAGTCCACCTCAATCATCGACCGTGGTACAGAAATAGAAACGGCCCAAACTGCCTGCATGAAATTCATATACTACCTGTCAATGTGTGTATGAACAGGCCAAACAACACGGGCATTACCCAATAACAAGAGCCTTAAGGCATAAAATGGAGATTATAAATTACAAGGATTTCAAACTCTTTCCGAAAACAGCAGCATTATTGTGATAGTGTTTGTGTGCGTGTAATTTATAGTGCAATTACCAATGCCCGTGCACTCATTTCCAAAGGAATTTGCCGTATATTGGACAGATGAAATGTTCCGTGCTCCGAAGTGATAATTGTTCTGATGTCAAGCGTTCGAAAAGTAAAGCAACATTTGGAATAGAGCGTTCAGGGTAAATGCCACCCACATCGCAGTCAGCACAACATACACAACGTGCCTTCTTCATTAATCTGCGAGTGTTCATTTTAGGCAAAAGAACTGGAGCGCCACCGTGTGAACGTCAGTTTATCTGACACCAGTGATTCAGTCGTTTTGCAGGCACTAAATGCATACTGTGGGTATTCACAACTCACACAGCATTGATGTCAGAGCAGTAATATTGTCATCATCCATGATATGGATTTTGAGTGAAAAATCTCCAGTGCACTTGTATTTGCGAAACATACTCCGGGAATACTCTCTAGAATTTAGGAGATTGAGAGGGGATCTTATAGAAACTTACAAAATTCTTAAGGGGTTGGACAGGCTAGATGCAGGAAGATTGTTCCCGATGTTGGGGGAAGTCCAGGACAAGGGGTCACAGCTTAAGGATAAGAGGGAAATCCTTTAAAACCGAGATGAGGAGAACTTTTTTCACACAGAGAGTGGTGAATCTCTGGAACTCTCTGCCACAGAGGGTAGTTGAGGCCAGTTCATTTGCTATATTTAAGAGGGAGTTAGATGTGGCCCTTGTGGCCAAGGGGATCAGAGGGTTTGGAGAGCAGGCAGATACGGGATACTGAGTTGGATGATCAGCCATGATCATATTGAATGGCGGTGCAGGCTCGAAGGGCCGAATGGCCTACTCCTGCACCTAATTTCTATGTTTCTAAGTTTCTATACTTGGCTCTGATTCAGCTGCGGAACTTATGCCCCTGTTGTCACAGTCTGCCCTCTCCTCATTCTCATCCACTTCACCTCCCAGTACTTTTCCACCGGTCCCTCCTTCTCCTCACCTGCCTGCCTGCCACTCCCCTCCCATCAGCCCAACTCTCCTCACCTGTTGCACTCAGTTGCCTCTGATCACCAATTAACTTGGTATATAGACTCTCCTCACCCTTCACACAGTGCCAGATTGTTCTCAGCATTCATGCAAGACTCTCCAGCGATTTCCCGACTGACTACACGGATTCGAACCTGCCTGCCCCTGACTATTCCGTCCTGTCGTCTCCCGGATATCACCTCAGCCTTCTGTCCCCGACCACGGCCTTCGTCCCGTACCTCCTGATTTCTGTCTGCCTCTCTCCTGGGCTGTTTGGTGTATCCCTGCAACGGCTCCTCGACTTCCTGCCTGGCTTCGACTCTCCTTTCGTCTGTCCCTCGCTGGTTTGTTTGCACCGTGTGTTGTATCTCTTGGTTACCGAACCTTCCGCTACCCCGACTACGCTCCTGCCTGCCCCTCTTCGGAACCCACGCTCAATCCTGAGCCTCTGTGTGAGTACGGTGTACCCATTCCTGTGTTACTACTCCGTGTTACAGTATCGTAATAAAGTTCATGACCAATTATACCTGCCTGATTCTGTAAGCTGCTATTGGGTCCAAGCTATACCCGTTATACCTGTCCCACTTAGGAAACCTGAACGGAAACCTCTGGAAACTTTGTGCCCCACCCAGGGTTTCCGTGCGGTTCCCGGAGGTTTTTTGTCAGTCTCCCTACCTGCTTCCACTACCTGCAACCTCCGGCAACCACCTGCAACCTCCGGGAACCGCACGGAAACCTTAGGTTGGGTGCAAAGTCTCAAGAGGTTTCCGTTCAGGTTTCCAAGTAGGACAGGGGCATAACTTACCATCATCTGGTGGGGTCACAACATCGGAGGCCTGGATCGCCTCGGTGCAGAGGGAGAACAAGGAGGGAAGAGACAAAGACTAAGACTTTTGCCTTCCATCACAGTGAGGAGGTGCCTGGTGAACTCACTGTGGTGGATGTTAAATTTGTGTCTATTGTGTGTTTTTGTTATTTTTATTATATGTATGACTGCAAGGCACGGAATTTCGTTCAGACCAAAAGGTCTGAGGGACAATAAAGGATACTTTGGCTAATAAAGTGTGATTGTGATTGTGATTTTATGATTGTGATTTACCTTAACGCCTATGAACTCTTTGGAGACCTTTCAACTCATTGGAGACCTTTGAACTTCATTGTAGATTTAGAACTATCTTTCTTCAAATTTTATCAGGATTTATCTTGCAACTAATGCAGTACCCTTTGCCCTTTATCTGTTCACTGTGGTCGATTTGATGATAATGATGTATAGCTTTTCATTTAACTGGAAAGCATGCAACAAGATACTTTTGCACTGTACCTTCAAACACATAACAATAATAAACTAAACATAACCAGAAGAAAATAGTTTCTGAAAAATAACCTCCTGGATCTGAAAGGAATAGCATTGCGTGCTATTAGGGACTTGAGGAATGTAAGTGGGCCACAGGGAAAGGGGTTGGAGTGTTCTTAATGACAATTATAACCATATAACAATTACAGCACGGAAACAGGCCATCTCGGCCCTACAAGTCCGTGCCGCACAACTTTTTTTTTCCCCTTAGTCCCACCTGCCTGCACTCGTACCATAACCCTCCATTCCCTTCTCATCCATATGCCTATCCAATTTATTTTTAAATGATACCAACGAACCTGCCTCCACCACTTCCACTGGAAGCTCATTCCACACCGCTACCACTCTCTGAGTAAAGAAGTTCCCCCTCATGTTACCCCTAAACTTCTGTCCCTTAATTCTGAAGTCGTGTCCTCTTGTTTGAATCTTCGCTATTCTCAAAGGGAAAAACTAATCCACATCAACTCTGTCTATCCCTCTCATCATTTTAAAGACCTCTATCAAGTCCCCCCCTAACCTGCTGCGCTCCAGAGAATAAAGACCTAACTTATTCAACCTATCTCTGTAACTTAGTTGTTGAAACCCAGGCAACATTCTAGTAAATCTCCTCTGCACTCTCTCTATTTTGTTGACATCCTTCCTATAATTGGGCAACCAAAATTGTACACCATACTCCAGATTTGGTCTCACCAATGCCTTGTACAATTTTAACATTACATCCCAGCTTCTACACTCAATGCTCTGATTTATAAAGGCTAGGTAGCATACCAAAAGCTTTCTTTACCACCCTATCTATATGAGATTCCACCTTCAAGGAACTATGTACGGTTATTCCCAGATCCCTCTGTTCAACTGTATTCTTCAATTCCCTACCATTTACCATGTACGTCCTATTTTGATTTGTCCTGCCAAGGTGTAGCACCTCACATTTATCAGCATTAAACTCCATCTGCCATCTTTCAGCCCATTTTTCCAAATGGCCTAAATCACTCTGTAGACTTTGGAAATCCTCTTCATTATCCACAACACCCCCTATCTTGGTATCATCTGCATACTTACTAATCCAATTTACCACACCTTCATCCAGATCATTGATGTACATGACAAAACACAAAGGACCCAACACAGATCCCTAAGGCACCCCACTAGTCACCTGCCTCCAACCTGATAAACAGCCATCCACCACTTCCCGCTGGCTTCTCCCGTTCAGCCACTGTTGAATCCATCTTGCTATTCCTGCATTTATACCCAACAGTTGAACCTTCTTAACCAACCATGAGGAACCTTGAGGAATCTTGTCAAAGTCCATATAGACAACATCCACTGCTTTACCCTCGTCAATTTCCCTAGTAACCTCTTCAAAAAATTCAAGAAGATTAGTCAAACATGACCTCCAGGCACAAATCCATGTTGACTGTTCCTAATCAGACCCTGTTTATCCAGATGCTTATATATATTATCTCTAAGTATCTTTTCCATTAATTTGCCTACCACTGAAGTCAAACTAACAGGTCTATAATTGCTAGGTTTACTCTTAGAACCCTTTTTAAACAATGGAACAACATGCGCAGTACGCCAATCCTCAGGGACTATTCCCATTTCTAATGAAATATTTCTGTCATAGCCCTGGCTATTTCTACACTAACTTCCCTCAATGTCCTAGGGAATATCCTGTCAGGACCTGGAGACTTATCCACTTTTATATTTTTCAAAAGTGTCAGTACTTCTTTTACTTTGAACCTCATAGTATCCATAGCTACTGTACTAGTTTCCTTTACCTCACATAACACTTCGGGAAGAGTGTGCTACAAGAGGATACTGCACACTACCACCTGTTCTGAGGGACCAATACTGAAACAAATATCAGCTGTTGCTGGAAACACAAGGACTGCAGATTATGGAATCTTGAGTAAAACTAAATGTGCTGGAATAACAGTGCCCAGACAGCAACAGTGCCCAGACAGAATGGATAGATGACGTTTTGGGTCCGTGAGGTCTGAAGAAGGATCATGACCCAAAATCTCGCCTGTCCATTCCCTCCACAGATGCTGCTTGACCCATTGAGTTAATCAAACACTTGGTGTTTTAACCAGGTGTTGCTGGAATGTCATCAACTCCATAAAAGACATGTTTTGATTTGACCAATGCTTACTGGACAGGCGTGTACCTGGGAAGGAAAGGTTTAGCGGGATATGGGACTAGAGTACATGGGGCATCTTAGTCAGCATAGGCAAGTTGGGCTGAAGGGCCTGTTTCCATGCTGTATGACTCTATGGCTGTATGGTCTAGTGCAAATAATTGCATGCTTCCAAACACTGTAGACTGATATACATCAGGGTGCAGGACCCTATTCTGAGGACTGCATTGAAGCTTGGTGCTGCTGCTATAATGGACTTGCAAGGACGTTTCAGAACATGGAAATGAACAATGAGGGACTGGTGAAATGACAGAAAATCCATGACCACTCACTTTGCTATGTGTTAAAATTATCAAATTGTTTTCTACTCTTGCAGAATTTATTTGGCATCCAGAAGCTTTCAAATGCTATTAAATTAAAAAAAATAAATAAAGGAACAAAAGTCACCTGAAATATCCAAAATATTAAAAAATGATTATAGCCTTCAGAGCAAATGCAATTTTATTTTAAAAGGCCATTCGTTTTTTTTTGTTGCTACATTACTGTAAGCTTTCCATTCAATTGAATAGGACTGCAGATAACACAAGGTGTCTAACCTGCGAGATGATCCATGAGCCTTAGTTTTACTTTTGCTACAGCAGTGGTACAATGATTAAGAAGATACAAACACACTAAAAATTTAACACAAACATCCGCCACAGCATTCATCACTATGGTGGAAGGCACAAAAATTGGCCAGTCCTCCTCCATTTCCCCCGTGTTCGGGACCTCAACCCGCAGCTGTCACTGCAGGCATCCAGATGGTAAAAGGACAAGGTAAAAAGTCCAGGTAAGTCCAGAATCGGCTCTTCCCCACCGGAGACTGCGGCTTCAGTGCTGCCAGAAACAAAACCTCAGCAAAATCCATTTGAATTGTTAATGTAACAAAAAAAAAAAGAAAGGCAATCAAACCCTTTGAACAAAATGGGGAAAAGCTCATTCAGGTAAAATAACTGTCTATACTTAAGACAATAATTGTCTTAAACTTTTGTTATTTTAGCCAAGATATTTAATTGGGATTTGTACTTCAAAACAGCGAGTCAGAAAAAAACGACGACTCATTTTGCAACCTTATTGTTCAGCTTGTTTATTGACCCAGCAATTCCTGCTTTTAAAAAAAATGAGGAAAATAGTGCTTTCATTTGTTTATGCAAAAATATTCAGAGGAGAACAAGAAGCATGGTTATACATAACTATGCAGAGATTGCTAAATGGTCTAAACTAACAGACCAGCAATGGGACTTGGATTTGATCCATTCTTCCTCCATATGTGCCCGTCATGGCCTAATCCAATGCAAAGTCCTTCACAAAGTCCACTACACAAATGCAAGATTATCTAGAATTTACCCCGCTGTTAGGGACACCTGCAACAGATGTAATCAATCTCCTGCCAACCATAGCCATATGTTTTGGTCTTGCCCTAATGGCTAGTTTTCACGGAGCGACTTGACGCAAGATGTAGCCAGAGTGGAGTGGTCGTGGTCTAGCACGATATCACACGATATAACGGGGGTAGAGTAAAGAGTTCCCACGGTACTCGGCAATTCTGTCATTTGTGCGAGTGACTTGTCCGTCTCCCGATCTTTCCCGAATCAACATCGTGGACTGTAGTGTAGTTAATCACGTGGCACAAATGATGTTACTTTGTTGTCACACACTCTATTCGTTTTTTTCACCCGAGCTCTTTAATGAGCTGAAGAATAATCTGTGTTTTTTTAGACAAATGTTGTTTGGTGTGATGCACCTTCTCTCAATATGTGCAAGAAGTCGTCTTTTTATTTTGTCAAATATGAATAAAGACTGTGTCTCACATTGACCGTGATGATTGTGTTATTTTATGATCTACTGAGAGGTGAAACTTTCAGTCTGAAGAAACTTTCAGCCCGAAACGCCACCCGTTCCTTCTCTCCAGAGATGCTGCCTGTCCCGCTGAGTTGCTCCAAGCAACTGGTGTCTGTCTTCAAAGGACTGACCAGGACTGCCTCTCTCTCTCTCTCTCTCTCTCTCTCTCTCTCTCCCCCTCCCTCTCTCTCTCTCACACAGGCATGAATGGATGAACTCCGCGGGCCAGGCAGCATCTACGGAGAGAAATGGACAGCGACCCATTCTTCAGGCTGCCTTATGTCTCTCTTCCCCCCCCCTCACCCCAACTCCCACCCACACACACGAATGCTGGAGAAACTCAGCGGGTGCAGCGGGGCCAAAACGTTGTCTATTTCCTTCGTTCCATAGATGCCTGGCCCGCGGAGTTCCTCCAGTTAGAAACTGCTTTCAGACAAAAAGAGACACACTGACATTAATGAAATGCTTAGCTAGTTTTATTAGATTTGTATGTAAATAGCAAACTGGCTGGATTCACTCTATCCAACCTCCGGGTTCACCGTTGGCAGGAGTTCCCACGGTGACCGCAAGAGTTACTACGGATATCGCACGGGACACTTCGTTCATAAAATGTTGCAATGCTCAACCACAAGTGCACAAGACACTCTTGGACAAATTCAAACATGTTTGAATTTTCTCCCGAGTACCCAAGGTACACGATTAGCTGCCGTTAGCGCCACGGTGGTCCACGAATGCCGTATTGTTACCGCACGAGGTTCTCACGATGTCAAACTCTGGTTACCTCTTGCGTCAAGTCGCACCGTGAAAAGGGGGTTTAAGCTAGCAGCCTTTTAGAGGAGTGCTTTCGACGTGCTAAGCAGAGCCTACGGCCAGACTATTCCTCCAAACCCACTGTCGGCCATTTTCGGTACCCCTCCCAACCCCAACACCAACCTCTCTGTTGCGGTGAAACGGGTTCTAGCTTTTACAACCTTGTTAGCCCAGAGACTGATCTTGCTTAACTGGAGGCTCACCTGTTCCCCGATACACGCCCGCTGGATTAAGGAGGTGCTTTACAATTTAAATCTTAGGTTCTCTCTCAAAGGCTCTACCAAGACATTCCTAGATACATGGAACCCTTTCTTGGAACTTGTTAACTCTCTCAACTTGTCCCCGGACTCGGAAGAGGACTGAGTGCTCTCCCCCAGAGTTCTGCTCCACTGCAGCTGCTCCCCCCTTCCCTTTACCCCCCCCCCCCCCCCCCACACACTTATTTATTTAATTACTTACTTATTTACTGTTATTAATGACCCCCTTATTTTTCTTTTTTTTTTCAGTACTTTTTGTTTCGTTTATCTTACCATATTTGTGTGGATGTGTCTGTATGTGAGTGTTGTTTGTCCCCGTTTGGTTCCGACTTGATTCGGGTGGGTTGAAGGTGGGTAAGGGTAAGGGCTTTGAGGGTCGCCTACATACTGTTGCACAATGATGCCTTGACTGTCACTGTCTGTTATCATTGTATGTATGCAAATTGCTGTGAAAATCAAATAAAAAGATTTAAATCAAATTTAAAAAAAAATAAAGAAACAAAAGTCACCTGAAATATCCAAAATATTTTAAAATGATTAAAGCCTTCAGAGCAAATGCAATTTTATTTTAAAAGACCATTTGTTTTTTTTTGCTACATTACTGTAAGCTTTCCATTCAATTGAATAGGACCACAGATAACACAAGGTGTCTAACCTGCGAGATGATCCATGAGCCTTAGTTTTACTGTTGGGGTCTTACAGCAAGTTCACACTTTGCTAAAGGACTCTACACAGAGTGCAATGGATTCGCAGACCACCAGGCAGCACTCTTCATAAGTTGATAAGTGATAGGAGCAGAATTAGGCCATTCAGCCCATCAAGTCTACTCTGCCATTCAATCATGGCTGATCTATTTTTCTCTCTTAACCCTAGCATTGATTTCTAAAGGACTAGAATACAAAAACAGAGATGTAATGCTGAGGCATTGGTCAGACCGCATTTACCAGTAATGTCACAATTTCCAAGCATGTATACACATTTTCTTTTTCAAAATTATATATTATTCACATAATACATTTCCAGACAATGCAGGACATTGAATTGTCTTCATTCACTGTATTGAGCATGCCCGTACAAACATACAAGATTTATGTTAAGTCAACATGTATCAGTTTTCCAGTCCCTAACATTTCATCAGTAATAAGTTATGTCAGTTGCTGCACAGGGTCCAGTGTGAACCAATCTATACAGTGGTCTTGCCCTTTAAATCTACTGCCAAATCTACTAAATTTGGATTCATAAACTAAGATTTTCAAAAGTAAATGCTGGCAATTAGTTTTTTTTTTTTTTTTTTTTACAATACAATACGGTTTTATTCATCACATTGCACATAAAATGCAAGTGAGATGAATTTGCCAGCAGCGGTACAATGATAAAGAACACACAAACACACTAAAAATTTAACACAATCATCCGCCACAGCATTCATCACTATGATGGAAGGCACAAAAATTGGCCAGTCCTCGTCCATTTCCCCCGTGGTCGGGACCTCAACCCGCAGCTGTCACTGCAGGCGTCCAGATGGTAAAAGGACAAGGTAAAAAGTCCAGGTAAGTCCAGAATCGGCTCTTCCCCACCGGAGACTGCGGCTTCAGTGCTGCCAGAAACAAAACCTCAGCAAAATCCATTTGAATTGTCAATGTAACAAAAAAAAAAGAAAGGCAATCAAACCCTTTGAACAAAATGGGGAAAAGCTCATTCAGGTAAAATAACTGTCTATACTTAAGACAATAATTGTCTTAAACTTTTGTTATTTTAGCCAAGATATTTAATTGGGATTTGTACTCCAAAACAGTGAGTCAGAAAAAAACGACGACTCATTTTGCAACCTTATTGCTCAGCTTGTTTATTGACCCAGCAATTTCTGTTTTTAAAAAAATGAGGAAAATAGTGCTTTCATTTTTTATGCAAAAACATTCAGAGGAGAACAAGAAGCATTGTTATACATAACTATGCAGAGATTGCTAAATAGTGCAATCTTTATGAAACTACCATGTCACAGCCTGACTTTTCATTGAAATGCATTGAACACTGTGGTTACTTGATTTTGCTTTCCATCACAGTGAGGAATGTGGAGAAGTCACTGTGGTGGATGTTTATGTTAAAATGTGTTTTGTTTTTATTGGTATGACTGTATGGCAAATCAAATTCCTCAAATGTTGCAAAACATACTTGGCTAATAAAGTATGATTATGATTATCATTATGATGATGAACTAAATTCATCATAAAAATTTAAATCTGGCCCATTCCAATCTAAAGAATGATTCTATCAGCATTAATAAATAACAAATAACTTCCGGAATGCCAGAAACATAGAAACATAGAAATTAGGTGCAGGAGTGGGCCATTCGGCCCTTCGAGCCTGCACCGCCATTCAACTCAGTATCCGGTACCTGCCTTCTCTCCATACCCTCTGATCCCCTTAGCCACAAGGGCCACATCTAACTCCCTCTTAAATATAGCCAATGAACTGGCCTCGACTACCCTCTGTGGCAGAGAGTTCCAGAGATTCACCCACTCTCTGTGTGAAAAAAGTTCTTCTCATCTTGGTTTTAAAGGATTTCCCCCTTATCCTTAAGCTGTGACCCCTTGTCCTGGACTTCCCCAACATCGGGAGCAATCTTCCTGCATCTAGCCTGTCCAACCCCTTAAGAATTTTGTAAGTTTCTATAAGATCCCCTCTCAATCTCCTAAATTCTAGAGAGTATAAACCAAGTCTAGCCAGTCTTTCTTCATAAGACAGTCCCGACATCCCAGGAATCAGTCTGGTGAACCTTCTCTGCACTCCCTCTATGGCAATAATGTCCTTCCTCAGATTTGGCGACCAAAACTGTACGCAATACTCCAGGTGTGGTCTCACCAAGACCCTGTACAACTGCAGTAGAACCTCCCTGCTCCTATACTCAAATCCTTTTGCTATGAAAGCTAACATACCATTCGCTTTCTTCACTGCCTGCTGCACCTGCATGCCTACTTTCAATGACTGGTGTACCATGACACCCAGGTCTCGCTGCATCTCCCCTTTTCCTAGTCGGACACCATTTAGATAATAGTCTGAAACAGAAACTAACCATTATAAATATAAATGGCCGCATTAATTCATATTTTGGTTGATGGCGATATTAAAACAAAAATATGCTTTATGCTTTCTTTTTCCCTTATTCACATCCTATACGTTCTTTTTTCCTTTCTGTGTTCATATTCTGTGGAGTGCACATTCATTTGCTACTCTAACACATAATTCACTGAAAGCTGAATTCCCTTCCAAATTGCTCAATTTTCCATTGAAAGATGTTCATGTTATCACATACCTACTACAACCAGGTACTTACTCCCTGTATAATACTTGAATGCACTTCAAAAATCTGACTTCCCTGCTATGCTTAATACTGCACTTTGGAACAGTGGATCACCATTGGAATCATTGCTGTCTGTTTGACCCAAGTCACCAGGTTAGTATTCCTATTTTATACCAACCTCCCTTCAGTTTTTTAAGACAAGGGCGCCACCTAATGTGGAAAGTGGAGATTGCACCTGTACATTTCTCATCATTTAGTTTCAAATATATACAAATTATATATAATTTAATTTAATATAATTTACGTTTAATTAAATTCAAGAATGCACAAGTCAGGAAACATCATATATCATTGTATATGTGAATTAAAATTGATACAAATTATTGTAGTCAATATACAATACATGGTACTATTTCTATTGTAATGCCCAAACTGAGAAATATAGCTAAAATAAATGCAAACCTGTAAGTACAGGTGACTAAAATGATAACACTTTTAATACTAGGATCATTTGTATTACCTGATAATTTGGATATTATTTTAAAGAATATAATATTTATTCTTTGTGTGACCTAATTAAATCTTCCTGAGCAATTTATTTGGGAAACATGCACATCAGAAATTAATATTGCAGCCCTAGAAAAGTCTTAGTAGCCTAATCCCCAAATAGTCTTTGAACCATTCAAGAATCTGATAGCAGCAGGGAAGAAGCAGTTCGTGCATTTGGTGGTATGTGCTTTTAAGCTTTTTGTATTTTTTGCACAATAAGGCAGGGGGAGCAGAATGAGCGGGATGTGAGTGAACCTTGTTGACTGCTTTCCTTAGGCAGTGTTAAATATAGAAGGAGACAATGGGGGGGAGGTGGGAGGTAGGGGCGTAAGTGGTCTGCACTCTGCAATTTCTTGCAGCCTTGAGCAACACAGATGGCATACCAAGATATGCTGCATCCAGACCGCATGCTTTCGATGGTGCATCTGTGCAAATCGGTATCAGCCATCGGAGCCAGGTTGAATTTCCTTACACTTCTGAGGAAGTGGAAGCATTGGTGTGTTTTCTTGACCATAGTGTCAATGAGATTGGACCTGGACAAATTGTTAATGACATTTACACAACTGAAGGAATTTAAAGTTCTTGACCATCTTAACATCAGCATGCTTGATACAAAGCAAGGCCTAAATGCCAAACCTCTTTCTGAAGTCAATGACCAGTTGCTTTATATTGCTGACCTTGAGGGAGAGGTTATTGCCTTGACACTCATGCTACTAAACACTCTATTTCCTTCCTATACTCCACCTCATCATTGTTCGATATCTGGCCCACTAAGGTGGTTTAATCTGCAAACTTGTAAATTAAGTCAGAACAGAATTTGGCCACATTGTCAAGAGTCTATAATGAGTTTCGTAAAATAATCACTTCTTGGATCCTTCAATAAGGTAGACCTGCAAAATAATTCACAACTGCATTGTTTATTTTCAATATGTATCGTAGTGTTACTGTGCTAAGCAATGAGGAAGTCAGGTTGTTTTGCTTTGTTCTATGTTTGTAATCATCTTGGAAAATTTGGGGAGTTTCAGCTAATTTTATTTTTCTTCTTTATAAGTTGACATTTTAATTATTTTTAATGTACTCATGTTTAATACCTTCAAATATTTCTGACTAACCAAATCATTCAATTACATCTAAAAACCTTTCTAACTTTGCTTAAGTACAGTTTAGTTACGTACGTGTGTATAGGAAAGTACACTGAGACAATATACAAGATTCGCCACGTTTTGGCACCATTTTCCATGATTTAAATCTCGGCTGTTATAAGTGTAGAATTCTTATCCTGTCCATAAAGGCCCATTGTCCTGATGGCATTGTGGGGTCAGACAGGCCAAGCGGAGTTGTTAGTGCCTCCGCCACTGTTTCACCACTCCGTACCGCTGCAGACCGTGTTCGATGCCTCCAGCCATCCACTACACCTTTGACAGATAGCATAGGCTAGTGTGCTGTTGGGGGTCCTGCCAATGATCACTACATTCTGCTGGAGCTTTGAAAGCTTGCTTTGATTCAGCAAGGTGGGTTTTCTCCATCCAAATGTAACTTGATTGTGAGAGAAACATGACACAATTCCAGGCAGCAGGCTCCTACCAGTAAATACAGCACAATTGACACCGTGGGATAAAGTATCTTCTAACAAGAGTCAAACATATATCATGTATTCAATTAGCATTCATTTGCTAATATCACTAACAACAATTTCTATAAATCATTTGGAGACAAGTGAAAACCATTTAGCCTGTTCAAACATGGTTGAACTAGATTTTAATTTCAGTTGTCCAAATTGATTTACTGATCCAAATAAAGCTTGCTTAAAATATTTTGGCAACTTTATATTTAAAATTGCAATTGATCTGGCTCATAGCTTGTTGACGGAGACAGTTCTGGTTGTAAGAACTGCTTTCTTGCATTAGCCCCACATCCCTGATAGGAGACTCTGAAGAAGGGTCTCGAACCGAAATGTCACCCATTTCTTCTCTCCAGAGATGCTGCCTGGCCTGCCGAGTTACTCTAGCTTTTAGTGTCTATCTCTCCGTACAGCTTAGCTCTAATTTTATTATTTTATCCCTTTTTGGACTCTTCACCAGATCAAATAATATCCCTGTAATTACACCTTTAAATGCTTCAATCACATTAACCACTTTAATAGCATCCCTCATTAACTTTCTGCCCAGACTATGCAACCTGTTCTCATATCATAACCCTTTTTATCAGAAGGATAATTATAGAAACATATGTTTCTTTATGCCCGAGGGCTGAGGGATAGCTGAGAAGGGGAGGAGACAGCAAGGGCTACCGGAAATTGGAGAAGTCAATGTTCAAGCCGCTGGGGTGCAGACTGCCCAAGCGGAATATGAGGTGCTGCTCCTCCAATTATATTGAATCTTTACAGCTGCAGGGCCGATTCCCAGAGATGCAACCACAAGTGATCTTGATGTGTGCTGACCACAATTATGGCATTTTTAAATAGCATAATTTACACTCTATGAATTAAAACCAACTTTGCTAACCTTTGAAATCTTCACGCCTAAGACCTTTTATCAATTGCTCCAATTGGTTTCATAAATCTCTCTTCTTAATCTGCTGTTTCTAATTTTTATCATTTTGGAAATAATAACATCTGTTAATAATGTTGTAATGTAAATAGTGAATTGGGCTTCAACAGCCATCCCGTCTTTCAGAGTAGGTGGTAAACTAAAGGCCCATCGCTTGCCAAAGATGCCAAAAAATCTCCAGGAACTCAGGTGAGGAATAACACCACAGGAATTGCCACAAGTGTCTGGGGCAACATTTATCCATCTGTGAACATCACTGAAACAAATGTTCAAGAAGGAACTGCAGATGCTGGAAAATCGAAGGTAGACAAAAGTGCTGGAGAAGTTCAGCGGGTGCGGCAACATAGGCCCTCTCGCCGGAATGATCGGAGCACCGGCGTCGGAACGGATTGGAACACGCTCAACGGCTTGGAGTTTATGAATCAGCCGCTCACTACCGGAGACCACAGCTTCCGAAGTCCACAGGCCGAACTGGGCGGAGCTCCAACACTGGCGACCCCCGGCAAGGGGCCCCGGGTCTCCGCGATGTTAAAGTCAGCGCCGTCCGCGGCTAGAAGCTCCGCAACCACAGCTCCACGGTGTTAAAGTCAGCAGTCCCTACACTCCGATGCTCCAACACAGACGATCCCAGGCAAGGCATCGTCCCGCTCCACGATGGTAATTAATTGCTGTGCCGCCGCTGAAGCTCTGGCCGTCTCCAGTAGGAAAAGCCACGCCAATACAGTTGGTATCGGGGGGGGGGGGGAGAAAAAACGTATCTTCGTCCTGGTAAGTGACTGGGAAACGGTTTCCCCCTATTCCCCACCACCACCCCCCACATAAAAAAGACTAAGACATCTTTAGAACGTACTTTTAGACACATTAAAAATAACAAAAATGGTGAAAGGACAAACAGCTGCTGGTGAGGCTGCCACTGTAATGGCTCCACCCGATGGACAGCTCACCTGGCCAATAGATCAACATCCTGCTGCAATTTTTCACAACCATCTTCAATATCTGCAAAACCACTTGGGAGTGCTGGTGCAGGATTCCCAAAAAATGTTAATCTGCAAGTCAAATCAGTAGTAAAGAAAGCAAACTCAATGCTAACATTTATTTCAAGAGGGCTTGTATACAAAAACAGGGATGTAATGTCGAGGTTTTATAATGCGCTGGTAAGGCTGCGTTTGGAATATTGTGAGCAATTTTGGGTATCATGTCTGAAGAAGGATGTGCTGGTTCTGGAGAGGGTCCAGAGGAGGTTTACAAGAATGATCCCAGGAATTAGTAGGTTAACCTATGATGGTTACCTATGATGCTGGGACTTTATTCATTGAAATTTAGAAGAATGTGGGGAAACCTCATTGAAACATACAAATAGGAAAAGGCTTGGGTAGATTGGATGTGGAAAGGATGTTTCCACAAGTGGGACAGTCTAGGACTAGATGTTATAGCCTCAGAATAAAAGGACGTTCTTTTAGGAAGGAGATGAGGAGAAATTTCTTTAGTCGGAAGGTGGTGAATCTGTGGAATTATTTGCCACATAAGGATGTGGAGGCCAAGTCAATGGATATTTTTAAGACAGAGAGATAGAGTCTTGATGAGTACAGGTGTCAGATATTAAGGAGAGAAAGCAGGAGAATGGGGTTGGGAGGGAGTGATAGATCATCCATGATTGAATGGCAGAGTTGACTTGATGGGCCGAATGGCCTAATGATCTATCATAACTATCGTCAAATACCAACACCATCCAGGATGCATACTCCTCTCATTGCTACCATTAGGAGGAAGGTGCAGGAGCCTGAGAATCGTTACCTCCAGGTTTAAGAACAGCTTCTTCCCATCAACCATTCGGTGACTGAACTACCCTGCACAACCATAACCATAACCACAACCCTATAGCAGCACTGACATTGCACTAAGCTTTAATTTTTACTAGACCAAGTGCAGACCCGTCGGGTCTGCTCCCCCAATGGTGTGATCCCCCAACCCAATATTCCACCATGCACCCGTATTCCTCCAATGGAATGAAGCCGTGGCACTGAAAAGTAAGATTCCAGCACTTGCCCATGCCTCCCTCATCAGTGGATTAATAAAAAAAAAAATCGAACTTGATTTGTCTTGATAGGCTGCTGCAGCAGTGGAAAGTAAATAGAGTGTTCCTGTTCTTGAAAACTGTTTCGAATGTCTGTGATTGTTGGAAGCTGACATGTAAATGGAGAAGCCAGTTAATTTTGAAATACTTGGGTGTGGAGGGGGGGGGGGGGGGGGGGGGGGGGGGAGAAGGATGTGATTAAAAACGTGCACTTCAACACCACAAACGAAATGTAATGAGGAGCGGATACTTAGAAAGAAAAGCAAAATCTCTACCGAAGTGGAAAAGATCTCGGAGATTGAGCGTCTGGATTGGGCGTGGCAATGAATCAAAGGAAGAAATGCAGCCGGCAGCCGTACATGCAAATGGATCCATTCCGATTGGACATCTGCGAGCATCGGCCATTCCGATTGGACATCTGCGAGTATTGGGCACGAATTGAAAGGCAGGAAGGGCGCCGGACGGCAGTCGGTCGGATGGCCCCAGAGTTTTATAGATATATAGATGGTTTATTTAATTTTGTAGCTATTATGCACTGGACACTATTGACCCTTGTCCCATGTAGGCATCCTAGCAGGTACTATGTTCTTGGTGCGCATTGAGGAGAATTGCAAGGCCCCCAAATGAACATTAAACCTGTACAAAGACACAAAATGCTGGAGTAACTCAGTGGGACATGCAGCGTCTCTGGATAGAAGGAATGGGTGATGTTTTGGGTCGACACCCTTCTGCATACCTGAGTTACTCCAGCATTTTGTGTCTATCTTCAGTTTAAACCAGCATCTGCAGTTCTTTCCTACACATTAACCCTGTATTCATGTATTAATGAGAAAGGTGGCACTGACATGGAAAAATGTGATACTTCCCCATATGATTATACTTAATCATAATTAATAACACAAATGTATCTAACTTGATTTGTCATTGATAGGCAAAGAAAAGCAAATGGAAGTAAATAAAGGCTTGAAGGTTCTTGTGGAAAAGTATTTCCTGACAATGTCTGAGATTGCCTCTTGTGCTGATTTTGTCAGCATTATTCCTTCATGTGATACCAATGTGCATTTTTCCCATGAATCCTCATGAATTTCAGCACAAGCTTGGCCTGACACTTGCATAAAGGGAAAGTAAAATTAACTTAATTCTCCCCACCATCAAATTAGTCGTCAATAATGACTGAACAAAGACATTCACTGTGGATTGTTAAAATACTTTGACATTCTCATCGTAGGTCCACGAGATTGCTCCCTGGGATGGCGGGACTGTCATATGAGGAAAGATTGAAAATACTAGGGTTGTACTGGAGTTTAGAAGGATGAGGGGGCATCTTATAGAAACATCTATACCTGTATTACTAAAAGTCTGATCTTGACCACTTACTGTTGTTCTGTATATTGCATTTAGAAAAAATCTCTGCCACTTACGGAAGTGGCTGTAATTTTTGAAAAATAAAAGAGTTATTAGTGTTTAAAAAACGTGGAGTTGCTCTCTCCTGAAGGCCACGCCCCTTCCAGAGGGACTAAAAAACCCGGAAGTGTTGAGTGCCTCAGTCAGTCTCTGTAAGATGGGGGAGCGAGGGGGTCACGTCTCTCAGTCTCAGCTGTGAATAACACTGAATACATGTCTACTAAACTGTGAGTGTGGTTTTAATGACCTTGAATGCCCCATAATGTGGATTGAAAATGAAAATGTGGTTGGTTTGAAATAAACCAAAGCAAATGGTGGTTGGTGGTGGTTGGTTTGAAATAAAGCACAGCAAATGGTTGGTGGTGGTTAGTTTGAAATAAAGCACAGCAAATGGTTGGTGGTGGTTGGTTTGAAATAAAGCACAGCAAATGGTTGGTGGTGGTTGGTTCAAAATGGCAAATGATTAAAAGTCTAAACTTGACAACTTCCTGTTTGCACTGTATATTGATTTTAGATAAAATGTTATCACATACGGCTGATTTTTGGCCATCTTACTCAGTCCCCCTCCGCTCATCAAGTGCAGAGGATTCTTCCCATAAATGAAAATAAAAGTGTTATTAGTGTTTTAAAAATGTTGAGAATCTCTCTCCTGTCAATCACGCCATGAAGGCCACGCCCCTTCCGTTGGGAGGGGGGAGGGAGAATAAAACCCGGAAGTGTGGGTGTGGCTCAGTTTCTGCAAGATGGGGGAGGGAGAGGCCACGACTGTCTGAGCTGTGAATCAACTGAACACACTGAATGTCTACTGAACTATGAGTGTGGTGTTTATGTGGTGTTTTCCAGTGTTTTGTGTGGTTTTATGGTGGTTTCACCCTGCTTGAAAAGGTATGAAACCGCATTTGAATTTGGTGGCCTTGCACCCTGCTTGAAGTGGTATGAAACTGCACTTGAATTTGATGGCCTTGCACCCTGCTTGGAGTGGTATGAAACTGCACTTGAATTTGGTGGCCCTGCACCCTGCTTGAAGTGATAGGAAACTACACTTGAGTTTGGTGGCCTTGCAACCCGATTGAAGTGGTAGGAAAGTGCATTTGAATTCGGTGGCCTTGCACCTTGCTTGAAGCTGAAAGATGGCAGATGGAGTTTAATGCTGATAAATGTGAGGTGCTGCACCTTGGCAGGACAAATCAAAATGGGACGTACATGGTAAATGGTAGGGAATTGAAGAATACAGTTGAACAAAGGGATCTGGGAATAACCGTGCATAGTTCCTTGAAGGTGGAATCTCATATAGATAGGGTGGTAAAGAAAGCTTTTGGTATGCTGGCCTTTATAAATCAGAGCATTGAGTATAGAAGCTGGGATGTAATGTTAAAATTGTACAAGGCATTGGTGAGAATAAAAAATCTGGAGTATGGTGTACAATTTTGGTCGCCCAATTATAGGAAGGATGTCAACAAAATAGAGAGAGTACAGAGGAGATTTACTAGAATGTTGCCTGGGTTTCAGCAACTAAGTTACAGAGAAAGGTTGAACAAGTTAGGGCTTTATTCTTTGGAGCGCAGAAGGTTAAGGGGGACTTGATAGAGGTTTTTAAAATGATGAGAGGGATAGACAGAGTTGACATGGATAAGCTTTTCCCACTGAGAGTAGGGAAGATTCAAACAAGGGGACATGACTTGAGAATTAAGATTCAGATTCAGATTCAGATTCAATTTTAATTGTCATTGTCAGAGTACAGTACAGAGACAACAAAATGCATTAAGGGACAAAAGTTTAGGTGTAACATGAGGGGGAACTTCTTTACTCAGAGAGTGGTAGCTGTGTGGAATGAGCTTCCAGTGAAGGTGGTGGAGGCAGGTTTGATTTTATCATTTAAAAATAAATTGGATAGTTATATGGACGGGAAAGGAATGGAGAGTTATGGTCTGTATGCAGGTAGATGGGACTAGGGGAGAATACGTGTTCGGCACGGACTAGAAGGGCCGAGATGGCCTGTTTCCGTGCTGTAATTGTTATCTGGTATATGGTTATTATATGATATTCCACTGTCAAAGGCTTTATTTAGATCAGAAAGGGTTATGCACAGAAAACAATGCTGCCCCCTTAAGGGGTTGGACAGGCTAGATGCAGGAAGATTGTTCCCAATGTTGGGGAAGTCCAGAACAAGGGGTCACATTTTAAGGTTAAAGGGGAAATCTTTTAGGACTGAGATGAGAAAACCATTTTTTACACAGAGAGTGGTGAATCTCTGGAATTCTTTGCCACAGAATGTAGTTGAAGCCAGTTCATTGGTTATATTTAAGAGAGAGTTAGATGTGGCCCTTGTGGCTAAAGGGATCAGGGGGTATGGAGAGAAAGCAGGTACAGGATACTGAGTTGCATGATCAGCCATGATCACATTGAATGGCGGTGCAGGCTCGAAGGGCCGAATGGCCTACTCCTGCACCTATTTTCTATGTTTTGTCTATGTTTCTACATTTCCAAGAAGTTAATGTACAGTAAAGATCATGTCCACCATGCCTCGGGGTGGACATAATTCACACTGTTTTTGGGATCTCTTCACCCACTGGGCAGTGAACCTTGGCGATGTCATTCCTCTACTTTATTTGCATTTGTCTCCGTTCATGAAGATGGTCCAGGCACACAAACACACCGTCTTCTATGAATAGGTAGGAGTTGAGGTTATGAATTTGCTAATGAAGTTCCTTTTGACTACGCTGAGAAATTCACCAAGAATACTGACTATGGTCTTGTTGTTTCCCAGTTGACATGTAGGCTTTTCGACCCATTGTTGGTCAAGATTAGAAGCAGCTATTGGCTATTGGCAGTTTTCTATGGAAATATTCTTGTATCAAGGGCAGGATAATAGTTGAGGAGAATAGTTAAGTGATAGGAGCAGAATTAGGCCATTAGGCCCATCAAGTCTACTCTGCCATACAATCATGGCTGATCTATCTCTCCCTCCTTACCGCATGCTCCTGCCTTCTCCCCATAACCCCTGGCACCTGTACTAATCAAGAATCAATCTATCCCTGAATTAAAAATATCCATTGACTTTGCCTCCACAGCTTTCTGTGGCAAGGAATGCCACAGATTTCACACCCTCTGACTAAAGAAATTCTCCCTCATCTCCTTCGTAAAGGAATTACCTCTAGTTCTGAATCTATGACCTCTGGCCTTAGACTCTCCCACTAGTGGAAACATCCTCTCCACATCCACTCTATCCAAGCCTTTCACTATTCGGTAAGTTTCAATGAGGCGAGTAGAGGCCCAGTGCTGTCAAACACTCATCATATACTAACCCAATCATTCCTGGAATCATTCTAGTAAACCTCCTCTGAACCCTCTCCAGAGCCTTCAAGAGGTCCACCATTGTACCAGTGCTTAAGAATGCCTCTCCAGCCTGCTTGAATGACAACCGACCAATGGCTCTCACCTTTGTAGTCATGAAATGCTTCGAGACGCTGATCAAGGACCACATCTGCACCTTCCTCCCTCACACTATGGAACCGCTGCAGTTCACATACCGTCCAAACAGATCCACGGATGATGAGGTCTCCCAGGTTTTGCACACCACTCTCTCTCACCTTGACAGCCAGAAGGGGGCTTATGTGAGGATGCTGTTCATTGATTTCAGTTCAGCTTTCAACACCATAGTCCCCACCAGACTTGCTGAGAAGCTGCTGGAACTGGGACTGAACACTCCCCAGTGTGCCTGGGTCCTGGACTTTCTCACCGCCAGGCCCCAGGTGGTCAAGATGGGGAAACATACCTCCAACGGCCTTAGGAGGTGCGGGGCCCAATTGGGAAACTTTTTCGTAGAAATATAAATAAATAATTATAAATGAGTCATATGTCGTGAGTAACATGACAATTCGGGGGAGAGTTCCTTTCACAGCGTGTGGGGAGTCTAGCCAGGGATAAAGTTGCGGGAGCGTTGAGAAGGAGGGGGTCGGGTTCATGCCAGTAACACTCACTCACCGCTGCCGTGGCGCTCCGGGCGCGGAGCCACCGCATCGTGGCCGGGGAGGGAAGCAGCTCGCGTGGCTACGAGTGGCCGCCATCACCGGCCAGCGGAACCCACTGCCATCTCAGCGCCTTCTGCTGGCCCGCTCACCGCTGGCAGTGCTCTCCGTCTGAACACCAGCTCAAGAGCAAAGATCATAGAGCGGAGTGGGTCAGCGGGTGATGGAGCTTACTCCTGTGTCAGAGCGAACAAGGGATCAATTGAGGTTACGCGCACTGACATATGGAGTAAGCTCCACCTCCCACTGACCTGCTCTTGAGCTGGATGATCCCCGGCCGACCCCCTCCATCTCAACCCTCCTGCCCTCCCCGCTACTTTACCCCTGGGCAGACTACCCCCACGCTCTGAAAGGAACTCTCCCCTCCCCCAGCAGCGCTGTCCTTTTACAGCTGCTTCCCATCAGCTGCTAGCAATGAGGGATAGACTTGGCTATATCTCAGTACAGCAACATCGTTCTTGATGTTTGATGTACTGAGGGATAACGAAGTCTATCTTTCTTTGCTAACAACCTAACCTTCGGCCTCCAAGATGCAGGTACATTTTCTAACAATGTTACAAAGTTTTGCGATTTAAAAAATCAAGTCTGCAATTTATCCTATCAGATAAAGCATTTAAAGGGTAACTGGGTTTGGTCTCCAATCATCTCACAAAGGGCAGCCAACAGTGGTGAGGCAGAAGGGAGAACTCTCTCTCTCTCTCCCCCTTTCTCTCTCTCTCCCCCTCTATCTCTCTCCCCCCCCTCTCTCTCTCTTCTCCAATTTCCTCTCTCTCTCACTCCCTTTCTCTCCCCCTTCCTCTTTCTTCTCTCTCAAATTCTCTCTCTCTCCCTCTCCCCTTCCCCTCTCCTCTACCCCCAGCCACGTATATATCTGCAGTTCACTCCACGAGTGTGTGTGTGTGTGGGAGCCGAGCAGTGTTTCTCATTCTGACTCTGCTCCGTGAGCTGCTCGTATTGACAGTAATCGCGTCCAACTCTTAACTGAAAACGTGTGGTTTACATCTGAAAATCCCCCCCTGTCTGCCCACGGCTCCCCCACACACACACACACACACACACACACACAGAGACAGCACAGAGACACACAAACACAGCCACAGAGACACAGAAACACAGACACACACACAGCCACAGAGACACACACACACACACAGAGACACACACACAGACACAGTCACAGACACACACATACAGACAGACACACACACACACACAATACAATACAATTTATTTGTTATCATTTAAACCTCTTGAGGTTCCAACGAAATTTGGTTTCTGCAGTCATATACACAAGAAAAAGAACCAAGACACAACACAATTTACACAAACATTACACAGGATCCCACCCACCCCCTGCACAAGCCTTTCCAACTTCTGCCATCAGGCCACCGATATAAAGTCCCCCTATCCAAGAAAAACATCCACAAAAACTCATTCATACCCATTGCCATAAACAGCTTAAATAAAAAATGAACAATGGACAAATTAACCCTGACGCATTGTCACTTTACACGTATCCACAACTTTTATCTTGTCTATTTTTACAGTTATTAATCTTTATATTTGCTTTTAAGATCAATACACACTGTGTGTGCTCGCAGAAATCTGTGTATGACTGCTTATCAGTACATTGTCCTGTCTGTATGTTGAGCCACGTCAAAGACGATTTTCTGTTACGACAGACAATAAAGTTTTATGAATCTGAATCTGAATCCATCACAGTGAATCTCCTCCTCACTGTGATGGAAGGCAAAGTCTTATCTCTCCCCTGCACTCCTCCCGATGTCAGAGTCAAAGTCAAAGTCCCCGGCGGGCGATGGTAAGTGTCCCGCGGCCATTAAAACCGCGCCGGGTGATTCAAGGCCGCGCTCCGGGTCTTGGTGTTGGAGCACCCGGCGGGCGCTAGCAAGTCCCACGGCCGTTAAAGCTGCGCCATGCGATGTAAGGCCCCGCCCCAGGTACTTTTCAACCCCGCAACTCGGGTATAGGTCCGCAGGCTCCGCGACTGGAGCCCCAGGTCGTTCCGTTTGGAGGCCGCTCCACGGTGCTAGGCCCCAACGACAACAGAGACCCGACAGAGAAAAGGTCGGGTTCTCCGTACAGGGAAAATATTTAAAAGTACCCCCCCCCCCCCCACACACATACTCAGTTTTAAAAAACCCCACTATAACTACATTTAAACGAGACAAAAAATAAAAAAAGACAGACGGACTGCAGAGGCCGCTGCGATGTGAGTCGCGCCGCCCACCACACACGGACAGACAGAGTTAAATCCCACCCGTACCCTGGCCCAGACATAAACCCCGACACCAATGTTAACACAGACTCAAACCTCCAACCTGGTCTGCTGTTGTACCGGCACCGAACGAGTTAACACAACCCCCAGATCTGTTTATCCACAGATTATCTCCCTCCCGCAATTACCCGGCCAGTTGTCTTTCGTTTCTGCTTCAGGTCTTTTAACTCTATCCCCCCGATTTCATACAAATCTGACCTTTTCTCGCCCCTTCCCCCTCACGCACACCCCGCCCACCTGCCCGCTCCCGGCGTTTAACGTTGAATACTCACGGCTGAATTCGCTGCGGTGCTGGGGCCCTGTGGACTCCACCCCCCCCCCCCCCCACCGTCTCGGCCGCTCCTGCGGTAGCGAGTGACACAATTTAACGCATTTACTGAGGAATGGGTGTCAATATGCATTGATGACACATTGTTGTCAACTACTGGCTGTTAACTGCTACAGTAACAGTTAACACATCGTTTATTATTCACAGCGGTTGTTATCCATGTTCGTTTTGTAAAAAAATCCATATAGAAACATAGAAACATAGAAATTAGGTGCAGGAGTAGGCCATTCGGCCCTTCGAGCCTGCACCGCCATTCAATATGATCATGGCTGATCATCCAACTCAGTATCTCGTACCTGCCTTCTCTCCATACCCCCTAATCCCCTGTCACAAGGGCCACATCTAACTCCCTCTTAAATATAGCCAATGAACTGGCCTCAACTACCCTCTGTGGCAGAGAGTTCCAGAGATTCACCACTCTCTGTGTGAAAAAAATTCTTCTCATCTCGGTTTTTAAAGGATTTCTCCTTATCCTTAAGCTGTGACCCCTTGTCCTGGACTTCCCTAACATCGGGAACAATCTTCCTGCATCTAGCCTGTCCCAACCCCTTAAGATTTTGTAAGTTTCTATAAGATCCCCTCTCAATCTTCTAAATTCTAGAGAGTATAAACCAAGTCTATCCAGTCTTTCTTCATAAGACAGTCCTGACATCCCCAGGAATCAAAACTGTACGCAATACTCAAGGTGTGGTCTCACCAAGAGCCTGTACAACTGCAGTAGAACCTCCCTGCTCCTATACTCAAATCCTTTTGCAATGAAAAGCTAACATACCATTCGCTTTCTTTACTGCCTGCTGCACCTGCATGCCTACCTTCAATGACTGGTGTACCATGCCCACTCACCCAGCCTATCCAAGTCACCTTGCAGTCTCCTAGCATCCTCCTCACAGCTAACACTGCCCCCCAGCTTAGTGTCATCCGCAAACTTGGAGCTATTGCCTTCAATTCCCTCATCCAGATCATTAATATATATTGTAAATAGCTGGGGTCCCAGCACTGAGCCTTGCGGTACCCCACTAGTCACTGCCTGCCATTGTGAAAAGGACCCGTTTACTCCTACTCTTTGCTTCCTGTTTGCCAGCCAGTTCTCTATCCACATCAATACTGAACCCCCAATGCAAATGTATGGCAAATGGTTTTTTTTTCATCTTTATTTAACATCGCGAATTTGCATTTCCATATGAAATATGGAAAATTAATGCCCAATTTGGAAAAATCAGTCCAATCGGCCTAGGGCCGGCCCTGTAAACCCCCTCACCCTGAACACAGGATCCCCATAGGGTTGCAGCCTCAACCCCCTACTGTACACACATGACTGTGTGGCCAGGTTCAGCTCCAACTCCATCATCAAGTTTGCTGATGACACTGTGGTAGTGGGCCTGATCTCCAATAACGATGAGAAGGCCTACCTGGAGGAGTTGGCTGACCTGGCACTCTGGTGTCAGGACAACAGCTTCCTCTTGAATGACACTAAAACTAAGGAGCTGATTGTGGACTTTAGAAGGGCACAACAACTGAGGATGTACACACCACTGGGGATAAATGGGACTACCGTGGATAGGGTGAGCAGCTTTAAATACCTGGGAGTCCACATCACAGAGGATCTGACATGCACAACACACGCTGCTGCACTGGTGAGAAAGGCAAGGCAGTGCCGTTACCACCTCAGGCAGCTGAGGAAAATTCATAGTCTCTCTGAGGATCCTTCAGGACTTCTACTCTGGTGCTAGAAAAGCATCCTGTCCGATAACATCTTGATCTGGTTTGGGAACAGCTCTGCCCAGGACAGGAAGGCTTTGCAGAGAGTAATGCGTTTGGCCGAACGCACTATGGGATCTATGCTCACCCCCCTGCAGGACCTATTCCAGAGCCAACAAGGTAACGAAGGACCGCTACCACACCAGCAACGGACTGTTCCAGCCAGTGACGGAAATCGCTATCAAAATATGGAGGGGACCGGGGGACATGGGGTACAATTTCTTGGCGGCAGTGCGCACATGCGCACACTCACACACAGCGCATTGTCTTAACTTAGAAATTACATAACAATGCAGTTCCATTAAATTACAAACAAAACCTAGCGCTATGTATATTTATTTCTCTAACTACAAGTAACCCTTGCATCCCCTCATTCCTTCACTCCTCCACCCAAGTCATTGTACTAGGTTAAAAGTCATCTTGTCGAGTCTCATTGCCTGTACCTCGTTCTCACCCAGCCCACAGCTAACAATAGCCTGTTTCCTTTATCATCATTACTATTTATCCTAATCTTTCATTCATTTGTTCTGTATCCCCCTATTTCACTATCTATATCTCTCGCTTCATTTTCCCCTGACTCTCAGTCTGAAGATGGGTCTCAACCTTATATGGTTATCACCTGAAATGTCCCCTATTCCTTTTCTACAGAGATGCTGTCTGACCCGCTGAGTTACTCTAGCTTTTTGTGTCTATCTTCGATTTAAACCAGCATCTTCAGTTACTTCCTGAATAAAAGAGCTTTTGATAACATCACTCATCTCTTGGTAAAAAAAACTGCAATAAGAAAAAAAGCAGTTGGATTTATGTAGCACTTTTCATTACCTTAGAACATTGCAAAACTGCTCATAATCAATTTAGTAATTCTAATCTGTCATCAGGGCCAGATTTAGACGAAGAGAGGCCCTAGGATATTCCACTTGTGAGGCCCCTCCCAATCCCCACCTCCACGACAAGAGGAAGAAGGAAGAGTCCACCAGATTGACACCGATGTGCAGCCGAGCATGGCCAATGAGATTAGGGCTGGAAAGCTGCACTTTTTATTTATTGCCAGTGCCAGTGTTGAGTTATCAGTTTATACCCTATTAACACTATTACTCTGAAATGGAGGGCAAGGAAAATTACTGGAGTGTAGTTTAGAGACTACAGTGCGTTGTGACAGCATATGTAAGAAAGGCCTATGCCAGTGTCAAAAATATTACACACCAGGCCGTTACGACACTTTTCAAAATGGGGGGTGGCATGGCAGGATTACAAACATTTTATGTGAAATAAGTGCACGCAGTGCATGTCACAAGCACGAAGCTCAAAGACCCTTGCGGCCGGGGTTCTGGGCCCGCTTAAGGGCCCTGGAAGCTCTGGGGCTTGAGATGCTCTCTGGTGCATTCAGAGCCTTATTTTGTGACAAAAATTTCAGAAATAATTTTGGTTGAGTCAAGAGTAATTAATGGTTGGATGGGATGATTGGCGTCATTGTTGTATACATTTTTTAAAATCAGGAATTGAAGCTGTCCTTGTTTAATAATCAAGGTACTGTATAACGTTATGTAAAATGTTATAAAGGAGCTTGCAAACACTGCGAATAAAATAGTTTTTGCAGTAAATAAAACCTTTTTTTTAGAAAATGGTTTGTGTGTTAATATGATTGCCTGTTACTGTTTGACTGTGTTAGTGTGTGCATGTTAGAAATATGATGCAAAATGAAAGTCGCATCACTAAAGATATTCCCCCTTTCCCTCTCCCCCCGCCCTCTCCCTCCACCTCTCTCTCTCTCTCTCTCCCTCCCCTTCCCCTCTCTCTCTCCCCCTCTCTTTCTCTCAACCCATCCCCTCCCTCTTTCTCTCCCCCCTCTGTCTCAACACCCCCTCTCCCCCTCTCACATCCCCCCCACTCTCTCCCTCCCTCCCACGCAGTGAGGCTCCGCGCCACAGACAATGCACCCCACCCCTGGCCCAGAAAAAAAAACGGGCACTCCCACAACGCAATATTCCACTACTTACCTGGAGTAAACACAAGGCATTGAGGTGATTGTATGGAGTGCAAATTGAGATCTGAACCCGCCCGGGCTCCCTGCGCAAGCGTGGCGAGACAGCATAATTTTGCGTCATTACTGCATCACCGGCTTCCCCCAACTGAGCAGGTGGCAATGGTGGCAAATGGTGGCAATTTTTTTCCCCCAAACTTCCAGCGGGCCAGAACCAGAATTTCGGGTAATTTCCGTGAAAGTGGAAACACTGATAGCGCTCCAATTTTTATTTTTCTTTGATTTTTTTTTACTCTTGGCCGGAGGCCCCTTACATTTTTAGGCCCTAGGCTTCAGCCTATGAAGCCTATAGGTAAATACAGTCCTGTCGAGGCCCCCCTAGATCCTGAGACCCTAAACTTAAGCTTGTCAAGCTGATACGTAAATCCGGCCCTGTCTGTCATCATGCTTGTTTTGCAGTTCTTCTATAATTAGTAAGTATAAATCCTCTAGCTGAGATCCTCCAACTGGCACGAGCTGAGTGATGTCAACAACTAAGTAAGAAACGATAAGGATCTTCACATAAACAGCATCATAACAGAGCCACTGACATTTTCAATTCTTCCTTATAACACAGGAGGACATCAGCCAATTGAGTCTATGCTGATCCCCAGGACAATTGCATTCCCATAATTATCATTGTAACTTATTCTTGCCATTATTAAACTATGGTTTAATAATAGCAAAAAAATTAATACTTAAATTTTGGAAGGGTACATCAATACCAACGCTTAAAATGTGGATTGCAAGTATGTTGGACACCGCTCATCTTGAGGAAATGCGATTCCTCCTAATGGATAAATCAGACCAATTCATAACGAGTTGGTCTCCATTCGTCGTTTTTTTGGAATCATATGGTGCAACACAATTGTAAAAAATAACTGTTTCAGGACTGGACGAGGGTTGGTCAAGATTACGAATAATGATCTTTTCTTTTTTATTTTATTTTATTTTCACTATTTTCTCTCTCAACTTTCTTCATTTACTCGTTTTCTTTCTTCACACACTATATATTTCACATCTTTCTATCCTTTACTATCTAACTTCTTTTTCTTATTCTCATCTTTTTTCAATGTAACAAAAAAAAAAGAAGTCGTACATAAAATGTATTATGAAAATATATATTAGGCACTTTGGTGCCATATGACTGAACTTACTTCTAATAAAATAAAATATTAAAAAAAAAAAAAAAACTTATTCTTGCCATATTTCTATCAACTCCCCCCTAAATTTCCATTACCAACCTGGAGATCGTTTTAGGATGTGGGAGAAAAAGAGACGACCCAGTTAGAATGGGTGTTATTCCTTACTATTGGTAACCAGGAAGGCAAATTCAATGCTAGCATTTATATCAAGAGGACTGGAATACAAGATAGAGATGTAATGCAGAGGCTCTATAAGGCGCGGGTCAGGGCGCATTTGGAGGAATGTGAGCAAATTTGGGGCCCATATCTGAGGAAGGATGTGCCGGCTCAAGTCAAGTCAAGACAACTTTATTTATTACATGTACATACAAGATGTACAATGAAATGAAAGTGGCAATGCCTGTGGGATTGTGCAAAACAACAGAACAACAGAACAGAACCAGTTATTACATTAAAAAAAAGACACAACAGTAAATTAGTCCCTGGTGAGATTAGAGTTTACAGTCCTGATGGCCTGTGGGAAGAAACTGCATCTTATCCTCTTTGTTTTCGCAGAGTGACTACGGAGGCGCTTGCCTAACCTTAGCAGGTGGAACCAGTGGGGAAAATCCCGGGGGGGGGGGGCAGGGGACATTCGTCCCCCCTCTGTTTTGAGAGGTGGGGGACGATCCCCCCCCATTTTTTGTAATCCGGATTTTAAAACCCGGTGAAATCTCTGCTTTCCGCGAGACAGTGGGGGTGGGACTGCTGATTGAGGGCGCCGATTGGACGAGAGAGACATCAGTCAGCAGCCAATGGGGGCAGGATATGATGATTCAGCGCCATGATTGGAGGAAAGAGGTGTCGGTAAGAGTCGGAAGTCGGAGGGGGTGGGACTGAGGATCCCACTGAGCCCTGGACACAGACCTGCACCTCATCTGCAGCCAGCATTGACCCCGGCTGGTTCTCCAGCGCTGCAATCACTGCCGAACCGCCACTGGACCATCCCCGTCACCACCCGAGTGCCTCCCCCCCCCCACGCCCGGCGGTGGCCATAGATATTGGGAGTCAGATGCGCGCGGTGCCCCCAGGCCCACAGCCAGCGCAGAGAAGCAGCGCTAAACTCATCTCAACTCTGCTTCTCCCACCGGGTTAACCTACAGCCCTGCCTGGACTTAAGGGAAATATGGCCCTGGCTCACAGCCAGTGTGGAGAAGCAGCGCTAGCTCCACGACATTGGTTAATGTCATAAATACCTTATGTGTGACACAGAAAAAAGATTCAGTTCTTGATGGGCCATGTACAGGAATGGGGTACTGATTGTGGATGATCAGCCATGATCACATTGATTGGCGGTGCTTGGCTCGAATTGCCAAATGGCCTTCTCCTGCACCTATAGTCTATTGTCTATTATCTGCCTTCTTCAACTCAGTAGAGATTTTAATGATTTAATGATTTAGACCAGGGGTGGGGAACCTGCGGCCTCAAGGCTGCATGCAGCCTTCCATAAAACATAGAAACATAGAAATTAGGTGCAAGAGTAGGCCATTCGGCCCTTCGAGCCTGCACCGCCATTCAATATGATCATGGCTGATCATCCAACTCAGTATCCCGTACCTGCCTTCTCTCCATACCCTCTGATCCCCTTAGCCACAAGGGCCACAGCTAACTCCCCTCTTAAATATAGCCAATGAACTGGCCTCGACTACCCTCTGCGGCAGAGAGTTCCAGAGATCCACCACTCTCTGTGTGAAAAAAGTTCTTCTCATCTCGGTTTTAAAGGATTTCCCCCTTATCCTTAAGCTGTGACCCCTTGTCCTGGACTTCCCCAACATCGGGAGCAATCTTCCTGCATCTAGCCTGTCCAACCCCTTAAGAATTTTGTAAGTTTCTTTAAGATCCCCTCTCAATCTCCTAAATTCTAGAGAGTATAAACCAAGTCTATCCAGTCTTTCTTCATAAGACAGTCCTGACATCCCAGGAATCAGTCTGGTGAACCTTCTCTGCACTCCCTCTATGGCAATAATGTCCTTCCTCAGATTTGGCGACCAAAACTGTACGCAATACTCCAGGTGTGGTCTAACCAAGACCCTGTACAACTGCAGTAGAACCTCCCTGCTCCTATACTCAAATCCTTTTGCTATGAAAGCTAACATACCATTCGCTTACTTCACTGCCTGCTGCACCTGCATGCCTACTTTCAATGACTGGTGTACCGTGACACCCAGGTCTCGCTGCATCTCCCCTTTTCCTAGTCGGCCACCATTTAGATAATAGTCTGCTTTCCTGTTTTTGCCACCAAAACGAACCTATTTAAAATACCAAAGAGTAAAAGAAGATTTTTTTTTAAAATCCAATATCTAATTGAAGTTTCTTGGATGCGGCCTTATTGGATTACAGCTAACTTAATGCGGCCTTCCAACATTAAAAGGTTCCCCACCCCTGATTTAGACCTAGCAGTGATGAAGGGCTGACAGGATGTTATGCAACTTAGAGCAAAACATGCTCCTCCTGCCCTTTCTTTCAGTAGGGTTTAGAGAGGTATGAGAGTAGGCTGGGCAAGTAATTTTACAAGGCAACAGCAATGCACCAGAGGTGAAGGGAATTAATGTTTAGGAGGATGGTGCAAATCAAGCAGGCTGCTTTCTCCCGATAGTGTTGAGCTTGCTGATGCTGTACAGAAAAGAGCAATTGGGAAGAATTCCATTAAGCTCCAGATTAGTGCCCTATAGATGGTGAAGATGGCGCATTGTGTCGGGAGGTGAGTTGCACTGCAGAATATTCAGCCTTTGACCTGCTTTTGTAGCCATTGCATTTATTTGCCGGTTGAAATCAGTTCAGATCTGGCCGGTGATATCGATTCACTCTGCCTATTCCCATCATGGTTCTATCACCTCCATAAGATCACCCTTAATATTCTGAACTTCAAAGAATAAATTACTAACCTGCCCAACCTCTCAGGATAGCTCATTAATATCCTCATAAATCTTCGCTGCACTACTTCCAGTTCAATGGCGCAAAAACCACACTGGCTATCCCTAATCAACCCACTTTGGTGGCAAAAACAAGGGGACAGGTTATTATCTCAATGTGGTTAGGTTAGATAAGGGACAGGTTCAGCGAGACCTGGGTGTCTTTGTACACCGGTCACTGAAAGTTGGCTTACAGGTACAGCAGGCAGTGAAGAAAGCTAATGGAATGTTGGCCTTCATAACAAGAGGATTTCAGTATAGGAGTAGAGAGGTTCTTCTGCAGTTGTATAGGGCTCTGGTAAGACCACATCTGGAGTATTGCATACAGTTTTGGTCTCCTAATTTGAGGACGGACATCCTTGTGATTGAGGCAGTGCAGCATAGGTTCACGAGATTGATCCCTGGGATAGCGGGACTGTCATACGAGGAAAGATTGAAAAGATTAGGCTTGAATTCACTGGAGTTTAGAAGGATGAGGGGGATCTTATAGAAACATAAAAATTATAAAAGTCAACTCGTCACATACACATACGAGATGTGCAATGAAATGAAAAGTGGCAATGCTCGCGGACTTTGTGCAAAAAGACAAACAAACAAACAACCAAACAAACTACAAACAGAATGGAACAGAATCACATATTTTTTTACATATTAAATATTGTGGGCGGAAGGAAAAAGGGAATAAATCAGCAATTTTGATCTCCCGACCAGTGGGAGATGCAGGGCAAAAATGTTCAAGTCAAGTCTGATCGAAGTCAAGTCAAGTCTTATCCTTCGTCACATCGTGTTGTACGAGATCTTGCAGTGAAATGAAAAGTGACAATGCTCGGGGACTTTGTGCAAAAAGACAAACAAACAAACAACCAAACAAACTAGAATGGAACAGAATCACATGTTCTTTTACATATTAAATATTGTGGGCGGAAGGAAAAAGGGAAAAAACACCAATTAAAAAAAAAAAGCAGTAGAGTGGTTCAGTAAAGTTAGTCCCTGGTGAGCTAGGAGTTTACAGTCCTAATGGCCTCTGGGAAGAAACTCTTTCTCAACCTCTCTGTTCTCACAGTATGGCAATGGCGAGTCCAGAACCAGTGGCCACAGTCTTAGAATAAAGGGGAGGCCATTTAAGACTGAGATGAGAAAAAATGTTTTCACCCAGAGAGTTGTGTGGAATTGGGAGAAGTCTTCACCTCATCTGTTCTCAACTCATTTGTGGAATTCCCTGCCACAGAGGGCAGTGGAGGCCAAATCACTGGATTTAAGAGATACATAGAAAATACATGCAGGAGTAGGCCATTCGGCCCTTCGAGCCTGCACCGCCATTCAATATGATCATCCAACTTAGTATCCCGTACCTGCCTTCTCTCCATACCCCCTGATCCCTTTAGCCACAAGGGCCACATCTAACTCCCTCTTAAATATAGCCAATGAACTGGCCTCAACTACCTTCTGTGGCACAGAGTTCCAGAGATTCACCACTCTCTGTGTGAAAAATGTTTTTCTCATCTCGGTCTTAAAGGATTTCCCCTCTATCCTTAAGCTGTGACCCCTTGTCCTGGACTTCCCCAACATCGGGAACAATCTTCCTGCATCTAGCCTGTCCAACCCCTTAAGAATTTTGTAAGTTTCTATAAGATCCCCCCTCAATCTCCTAAATTCTTGCGAGTACAACCGAGTCTATCCAGTCTTTCTTCATATGAAAGTCCTGACATCCCAGGAATCAGTCTTGTGAACCTTCTCTCCACTCCCTCTATGGCAATAATGTCATTCCTCAGATTTGGAGACCAAAATTGTACGCAATACTCCAGGTGTGGTCTCACCAAGACCCTCTACAACTGCAGTAGAACCTCCCTGCTCCTATACTCAAATCCTTTTGCTATGAATCAAATCCTTTTGCTTTGAATCAAATCCTTTTGCTATGAATCAAATCCTTTTGCTATGAATCAAATCCTTTTGCTATGAAAGAGAGAGTTAGATAGAGCTCTAGGGGCTAGTGGAATCAAGTGATATGGGAGAAGGCAGGCACGGGCTATTGATTGGGGATGATCAGCCATGATCGCAATGAATGGCGGTGCTGGCTCGAAGGGCCGAATGGCCTCCTCCTGCCCCTATTTTCTATGTTTCTATGTTTCTAACCCCTGTCAGTCCAAATGCATGTGTATCTAATCCCTTGGAATACTCTCCAGCAACTTTCTTATCACAGATATTACACTGGCCAACAATGTTCCAGCTACACTTGCCTGCGCTTGGTCCATATCCCTCCAAACCTGTCCTATCCATGTACCTGTCTACCTGTTTCTTAAACAATGGAATAGTCCCAGCCTCAATTACCTCCTCTGGCAACTTATTCAATACACCTTTGTGTAAAAAAGTTACCCCTCGGATTCTTATTAAATCTTTGAATCATATCATAAGGAATGAGTATAATTAAGCCATTCGGCCCATCAAGTCTACTCTGCCATTCAATCATGGCTGATCTATCTATACCTCCTAACCCCATTCTCCAGCCTTCTCCCCATAATCTCTGACACCCATGCTAATCAAGAATCTATCTATCTCTACCTTAAAAATATCCACTGATGGCCTCCACAGCCTTATGTGGCAAATAATTCCTCAGATTCACCACCCTCTGACTAAAGACATTTCTCCTCATCTTCTTCCTAAAAGAAGGTCCTTTAATTATGAGGCTATGACCTCTGGTCCCAGACTCTCCCACTAGTGGAAACATCCTCCATACATCCACTCTATCAAAGCCTTTCACTATACTGTGTCAATGAGGTCCCCCCACATTCTTCTAAACACCAGTGAGTACAGGCAAGGGTGCTGGCAAATGCTCATCATAGGATAACCATCATAAGTTAACCTACTCACTCCTGGGATCATTCTTGTAAACCTCATCTTTACTTTCTCCAGAGCCATCACACCCTTCCTCAGATATTGTGACTAAAATTGCTCACAATATTCCAAATGCGGCCTTACCAGTGCCTCAACATTTCATGCCATGTCTCGAGGGCCAAGCGAAAGGGAGTTTGAGCAAGCTAGGGCTTTATTCCTCGGAGTGCAGGAAGCTTCTTCTTCTTTTCGTGTCTTTGAAGCTAGTTGGTTATATGACAGTTTCCCATTCCTTTACACAGTCCTTTGCGTTTTTATTGAACACTGCAAGATCCTTTGGGCTGCACTGGTTGGGTAGTAGGGGGCAGACAAGGCAGTGCTGCATTGTATGGTCCTCTTCTCCACATTCACAGGTGGTTTGGCCAGTTTCATAGCCCCATCTGGCCATGGCAGCTTTTGATCGCCCTGTTCCTGTTCTCAGGCGGTTGAGCGTCTTCCACTGGACCCATGGTGCTTCTGAGCCCGGAGGGAGGGCTTCAGAAGGAGGGATACCCATGTCAGTAGGAGGGGGGTCGTCCTCAAGCCTTTTTGTCCATAGTTGGAGTCTGGTTTCTTCCCGTGATGCTATTAGGGGCTGGACATGGCTGAGAAAGCTTCTCCTGGACTTCAGCCGTTGGGCCGGGGGTACACGTCCGTAGAGGAGGTGGCGTTCATCACTCGTGGCCTTGGTCATCCCTACTCGGCTGGCGACTTCCCGTCTCACATCGGCAGGGGCAATGCCAGCGAGGAGGTGCAGGTTGTTTATGTTGGTGGGCTTCAAGCAGCCAGTGATTGAGCGGCAGGTGTTATTCAACGCTGGGTCTAGTTTCTTGGCATGGGATGATCTCTCCCAAACAGGACACGCATACTCCGCAGAGGAGTAGCACAGGGCCAGAGCAGTAGATCTTAATGTGTGTGCTGTGGCTCCCCATGCAGGAAGCTGAGGTAATATCTCATAGAAATGTACGAGATCATGAGGGGGATAGATAGGATTAATACACAGTCTTAATTCACTAATTCACTAGTACACAGTCTTTTACCCAGCATAGGATATTCTAGAACCAGAGGACATAAGTTTAAGGTGAGAGCGGAAAGATTTATTAGGGACATGAGGGGAAACTTTACCACTCAGAGGGTGGTGGGTGTATGGCAGGGATGGGGAACCTGCGGCCTTAACATGGCATGCGGCCTTTTATGCCATTAAGTGCGGCCTTTTGAATGAATCCAAATTTTGTAGAACAAATCCTTTTATTTTTATTAATATGTTTTTGTCCGTCTCATTATTTTTATTTTTATCTTAAAATTAACGTATTTAAAATACCAAAGGGTGAAAGAAGTTTCAACAAAATAATCCTCCCCGACTGATGACCACAATTAAAATTTTAGTAATTCATGAGGGTTATTTTAACACCTGTTATGCTCATGATTTAGTTCTAATGCGACTCTAGAATGTATGTTAACCATATAATAACCATATAACAATTACAGCACGGAAACAGGCCATCTCGACCCTTCTAGTCCGTGCCAAACACATAATCTCCCCTAGTCCCATATACTTGCGCTCAGACCATAACCCTCCATTCCCTTCCCATCCATATAACTATCCAATTTATTTTTAAATGATAAAAACGAACCTGTCTCCACCACCTTCACTGGAAGCTCATTCCACACAGCTACCACTCTCCGAGTAAAGTTCCCCCTCATGTTACCCCTAAACTTCAGTCCCTTAATTCTCAAGTCATGTCCCCATGTTAACTTTGACATGCATGAAAGATGCTTTCTTGCTTTTGAACCACTTATTGCTACAAATCTACATTCTCCTACCTAACCCAAATCAAGGCGCCCTTAAGGTCACAATTGACGCATACCCATCTAGGAGATCAGCTGAAACTGCGTACCTCCATGTTGCAACCAAATATTCAAATGCTTTCCCACAAAAAAGCAGTCACATCAAGGTCATTAAAAGGTTAATTAACTTTAGAATTAACAATTTATTTTTCATTTTCTGAAGTTAGTACATAGTAGTTAGATTTTTACAAAATAATCTACATTTTGAAGTATATCTAATTGAAGTTTCTTGGATGCGGCCTTATTAGATTACAGCTAACAATGCAACCATCCAACATGAAATGGTTCCCCACCCCTTGTGTATGGAATGAACTGACGGAGGAGGTTTTGTGGCATGTACATTTAAAATACATTTGGGCAGCTACATGGATAGGAAAGGTTTACAGGGATATGGTGTCATGAGCGTAGATGGGCCATCTTGGACGGCATGGACAAGTTAGGCAAAAAGACATGCTTCTGTGCTCTATGGTACCATGACTATCCAATCAGATCACGTAATATGACACATGAATACAATCAAGTCAAACTCCAGTACCAAAGATGGAGCCAAGAGGAAGATACGGGGTGCAAATAAAATTCTCAACGTTGTAGTGCACCAGTTCCATTGATAAAGTCCAATGTCCATAATATGGTAGAGGTGAAATGGACACTTTCCTCGATTATGGATGGAATATACATAAGCCTGATAACAGAGGAGGAGAAGTTTCTTAGGCTGGTGATGCATGCCTTCACATTTCTGTATCTTCTATCTGACGGGATCAGGGAGAAGAAGGAATCTGTCAGGCGGGAAAGTCTTTGATTATGTTGCCCACTTTTTCCCAGGCATCGTGAGTGAATATAGTGTAAATTGTGACTTTGTTCATTGTCTGGTCTGTGCAATGGACTGGGCAACGTCCACAACTCTGCAATTTCTTGCTGTCCTATCAACGTGGTTGCTCCATGAGTGTATAAAGACAAGAGTAGGAGACTGAGAATGCATTTTTCTGAGTCTACAGCATTGGCAATTATTCGGACGGAGGTATTGTCACCTGTTGTCGCTGATTGTGTTTGTTTGTTGGTCAGAAAGTTGATGATCCTGTTTACATCAGGTGATGCTACACATGTATGTGTTCCCGATGAACAGAGTCCCGGCATGCCCACCGCGGACATTGGCCCACCCGGTTTGTCTCGGCTCACCCACCGGGGTTATCAACAGGACCCACGCCGCGAGAGCGAGGAGGGGCCTAACAGCAACTGCCATGAGTGAGGTGGGCCATTGAAGAGGCGAGGAAGGACGTTGAAGAGCGAGGTGGGCCGTTAGAAACTCCCGGCAAGCACCGCAGAGATTGTCCGGAGGAGCACCCGGTGACTGGCGGCCAAGGGCAGGCCAACACCTGTCATTGAACGTAAACATGCAGGTACAGTAGGCAGTGAAGAAAGCGAATGGCATGTTGTCCTTCATAACAAGAGGATTTGAGTACCGGAGTAGAGAGGCCCTTCTGCAATTGTACAGGGCCCTGGTGAGACCACATCTGGAGTATTGTGTGCCGTTTTGGCCTTCTAATTTGAGGAAGGGCATCCTTGCTATTGAGGCAGTGCAGGGTAGGTTCACGAGGTTAATCCCTGGGATGGCGGGATGTCATATGAGGAAAGATTGGGAATACTGGGCTTGTATTCACTGGAGTTTAGAAGGATGGGAGGGGATCTTATAGAAAAATGTTCCCAATGTTGGGTGAGTCCAGAACCAGGGGTCACAGTCTATGAATAAAGGGGTAGCCATTTAAAACTGAGATGAGAACAAACTTTTTCATGCAGAGAGTTGTGAACTTGTGGAATTCTCTGCAACAGAAGGCAGTGAAGGCCGATTCACAGGATGAATTTAAAAGAGAGTTAGATAGAGCTCTTGGGGCAAGCAGAATCAAGGGTTGTGGGGAGAAGGCAGGCACGGGTTACTGATTGTGGATGATCGGGCATGATCCCAATGAATGGCGGTGCTGGCTCGAAGGACCAAATGGCCTCCTCCTGCACCTATTTTCTATGTTTCTATGTTACCTATCATCTATCTGTCATCTGGATAGACTTGGCTTGTACTCGCTAGAATTTAGAAGATTGAGGGGCATCTTATAGAAACTTACAAAATTCTTAAGAGGTTGGACAGGCTAGATGCAGGAAAATTGTTCCCGATGTTGGGGAAGTCCAGAACAAGGGGTTACAGTTTAAGGATAAGGGGGAAATTGAGGACCGAGATGAGAAAAACATTTTTCACAGAGAGTGGTGAATCTCTTGAATTCTCTGCCACAGGAGGTAGTTGAGGCCAGTTCATTGGCTATATTTAAGAGGGAGTTAGATGTGGCCCTTGTGGCTAAAGGGATCAGGGGGCATTGGAGAGAAGGCAGGTACAGAATACTGAGTTGGATGATCAGCCATGATCATATTGAATGGCGGTGCAGGCTCGAAGGGCCAAATGGCCTACTCCTGCACCTATTTTCTATGTTTCTTTCTATCTATCTATCTACCTAGATTAAAACAATCAAGCTATTCACATAAGAGGTGGAATAAAAGAGAAAAATACAAGTGCAGAATATTACTTTGATCACTGTCACCTTACAGTTCCAGACAAATGTCCAATATCCGCAATGAGGTAAATTGGAAAATTGGGAGCAATTTTCTAGCTTATGGGAGACTGTTCAGAAGTCTGATTGCAGAGGGGAAGAAGCTGTTTGTGAGTCTGGTGGTTAGTGCTTTCAAGCTTTTGTATCTCCTTCTTCTGATGTAGCTGAGAAAGGAACACATACATCACTGGGAGAGACAGTGGTGCAGCTGGTATTGTTGCTATCTCACACCGTCAGAGACCTGGGTTTGATCCTGACCAGGTACTGTCTGTGTGAAGTTTACACATTCTCCCTGTGACCGGATGGGTTTCTTTCAGGTGCTCAAGTTTCTAACAATATCCCAAAGATGTACAGGTTTGTAGGCTAATTGGCCTCTGTAAATTTCCCCCAGTGTAGGGAGTGAATATGAAAGCGGGGTGACAGAGAACTAATGTGAACAGTCGGCATGGACTCAGTACATCAAAGGGTCTGTTTCCATGTTGTAATATTCAATTAATCAATCAATCAAGCACCAATTTCGAAACAAATCATACCGCCAAAATAATGCATATTGCAAACCTGAAATGTTGCTTATTTTAGTTTGGTTTTATTTAGTTTAGAGATACAGTACAGAAACAGGCCCTTTGGCCCAGTGTGTCTGCACCGAACAGCGATCCCCATACACTACTAGCATTATCCTACATACTAGGGACTATTTACAATTATCACTGAAGCCAATTAACCTACAAACCTATATGTCTTTGGAGTGTGGCAGGAAACTGGGGAAAACCCATGCCGTCACAGGGAGAACCCAGGGAACACCCATGCGGTCACAGGGAGAATGCATAAAGTCCATACATACAGCACCTGTAGTCAGGATTGAGCCTGGGTCTCTGTCGCTGTAAGGCAGCAACTCTACTGCTGCGCCACATGGTGTAATCAGGATAATGAGCCTTATTTCTCTAGTCGCTGTAAAGTCAGCAACTCTACCCCGCTGCGCCACCGTTCCATCACATGTGTGGAATCAAAAAATGTAAAAATGTGAAGCTGTTCCATTTAAAACTTTTATTAACTGGAGAAGCACCTGATTTTTTTTTCCCCTCCAGGGGTGATGGTAAGTCCAGAGGTATCCCTTGGCATCCATCTATCTAGACAGTGAACCGTGGAATGTAACAGTGGAGGAGTGAAATTTGCTGTGGGGAGAGCAAACCAACTTCCATTCTCTTCAGCGACCTCCAGCAGTGGGTTATTAGTAGAGGTCGCTGGAAAGGTTGGGACAGCAGGAACCTTGGCATAAAACAGAACTCTTTACCCAATGGAAATTAAGGTTCAATAAAAAAGACAGATGAACGTAAAGGAAATGGGATGAATTAAACTCAAATAAAAAACAGGAAGATGAGAGAAAGAAAGAGGCAAAACAAAGACAAAAAGAAAATATGTTTACAAAAATGCCCCATCAGGCAGAATCTACGTGCTTCAAATTTTGAAAGGGCCTTACATTTTAAATAATACTCCGACTCTGCACCAGGTCACATTTGTTCAATATGAGAAATCGAGAAGTTCCTTGAAATTCACTAAGTCACTACAGTCAGATTTATGTCACACTCCTTCCTTCTTTCAGCCTTGAATCTTATTTGGAACAAAATCTCTATAGCAGAATTTTCAAAAATGACTGCAAAATATGTTGTATATACAAGTAGGTTTCAACATCGAATATTGAGCGATTCGCTCTGCTCAATTACGCTCAACATCTGCTTGGTTTCTGCAGGTAGATCACAGTCACTGATATGCCTGGCCGAACACAGGATCCATTCAATTATTCCAAGCTAACAAACAAGAGCCTTTTTATTTTTCTCAGCAGTTACAGTTTGTTCTTAATATACGTTCCGCTGATTTTAAATTGCGTTACCTTAAAAGCCTAATGCTGGAGGCAAATGTGCATTTTTCTTGCCCTTCCTTTCTCATTAGTTTTAGACCACTTCATTCCATGTTAACTGCAATCTTACTCCAAAGCCCCCCCTCCCCACCCCGATAAACCTGCACATAATTAGTGAAACATGAAATATGAACATTGATTTGCAATGTCTGCAAGATATTCAAGACTCAAGGCTGTTATGCAAACAATTGACAGGCCAGGATAGGGACTTTAATAAAACTACTCTGCCATGGTTGGTGCAACTCACTTCAATCCTGTGTCTTTTCACCGGAGTACTTTAATTTGTTCTGAATACCAGTCCTCAAGGAAAATAAAGGAAACCTTTATAGAGTTTTCTAGACTCTGCTGAATATGAAAATGTGATTTCTTAATAGATCTGTGGCAGAACCACTCATGAGCTGTGGAAGTTAATTCTTACAAGGAGGCTCTTATTTGTTCAATGTGGCCCCAGGGATATTCTATTTATACCTTGTTTAATGATGAAGTTTCCACTGGTTATTTCCTTTCTACAAATAGTTGTCATCTGTTATATGTCAGTGAAGTTGTTGGACCACCTTTACATTTTTAATGGTAGTAAGAAGCTGACAGGATAGCTGGTCTTTGCTAATGTTAGGAATCCCTCCAGTCGTCAGGTGCCTGTTAGCAGCGGTAGCAAATGAACTCATTGCTGCAGGTCCACCACTCTCTAAAAGCAAGCACTGTTCTAAATATCTGAGGCACTGGGTTGCTTAGTACTCATTAACTTAACAGGAACCCTGATTTATTATCAGGCTCCATATGTCTACGTTCATTATGCTCGCATCTCTAAGATAATCATCATTAGGAACACAAGAAAGTGCATGGCTGGAAAAGACTGCAGCCAATATGGTCATTCCCCCCAAAATCCAATATGCTTCAGTTGTTCACTCATTCAGCTATCTAATTTAGCCTAATATCTGACTCAACTGGACAACTAATTCCTCACACTCTGTGTGAAGAAGTTAAATCAAAAGTATATAAACATCTTTCACTCCTTAGCTTCTAGATTTAAGAGTGTGCTGGGTTTTGCAGCATATAAGTGAAATTCAATTCATCAACCACTAAGTACTTGGCTAAATGCTGTCTGCGGCTTTCTCTCTTTAATAGTGAACATTTACATACTCCCAATTTGAGCTCAGACTTAAGATGACTGAAGATAAGTATTGGTTTTGCCCTGTCTCCACGGCTGAAAATACTGCATATATTTGCTGGGGCGATACGTGATATTTTACTGGCTTGTGCTATTTAAACCCACATCATGTAGTTTGATGGGCGAGGCAGTGATTTGGGAGATATGGCAGAGTTGAGAATTCGCTATTAGGCAAATTATCTATATTGATAGGACAGGTTTGGAGGGATGTGGACCAAACACAGGCAGGTGGGATTAGTGTAGCTGGGACATATTGGCTGGTGTGGGCAAGTTGGGCCTATCACTCTATGAGTCGATTACTCTAATCCAGAAAGGCCAAAGAGCTTGGGACATGCTGATTTTATTGGAAGAGCCTAATTTTAATAATTTTGGTCTGATTTATGCCCAACAAGTCAATAATCAGGTTTAGGATTAAGAGAAGTCCAATATAGCAAGGAATTGACAAAATCTGCCTGAAAATTTCAGTGCAAAGAAGACATGGAATGCAATAGTGGGAGGAAGGGAGCCATGAGGGGAAAATATTCAGACCTGGGGTTGGAGATGGAGAAGGAAGTAACTGAACTCAATGCCATCAGGGGGTAAGATATCGCATGTCACACCCATCAAGTGTTCGAGGATTTGGGATCATCCTGAGAGGTTGAATGATTGGAGGTCAAATTGGGAGAACAAGGGTGGAGGTTGAGGGGATTGCAGCATTTAGTTAATCAGGACCAATACACTTGCGATAATCTAGAAATTAGGAGAGAGGAGCCTCAGGTGTCAGATGGTCAGATTTAAGTCAAGGCCTTCAGGGAGTTGGGGATAAGATTGGAAGACTGTGGAGGCCAAGTCGGTGGATATTTATAAGGCAGAGATTGATAGATTCTTGATTAGGATGGGTGTCGGGGAGAAGTCAAGAGAATGTGGTTGAGAGGGAAAGATATATCTGCCATGATCATATGGCGGTGCAGAATTGATGGGCCGAATGGCCTAATTCTGCTCCTATCACATGAACATGAATATACTCTTGGAGGTAAGTTGAGGGGGAGTGGAGTACCATGTGTTCGGTGTTGAGCTGGATTTTTGATCCAAAAGATCAAATGTAAGTACGGGACTTTGTTAACAGGTATCTCAGTCTGGCACTCTGGGCACAATAATGTTCTTCCAGGAAAAAAAGGTTGCTCTTAGGACAGCTTGATGTAAGTTCATCCTGACATGCTCCAAAAAGAGCCCCACTTGAAGATTGACATCATCTTATCTGCAGCTAATGCAAATGTATCAGGCTGACAAGTATGAATCATTCCTGGAAGTCTCTCATAGCAATTCTAAAGTGATGTGGTGACCGAGAAATGGTTGCCAACACAGAACACTCCAGGTATAATCAATTTTCAATTGTGCATCACTGAAAATAAAACTTATTATGCAATTGAATTTGAATTTTATCCAAACAAGGAAGACGGGTCTGAAACTCACTGCCAGAAAGTGTGGTTAATCAGACCTCATTATGATATGTTACGTTAGAAAAATAACTGGATGAGCATTTGATATGCCAAAACCCAGCCAGAAACTGAGAACTGATAAGTGACATCAGTTTCTTTTGGCTGGCATGGGTACAATGGAACAAATGACTTTCTTCTGTGTAATGAATGACGGGTAACCAAATTGATAGACCTTAATACACTGGTGAATCTAGTTAATTAGGAGTAGAAAGCTAAAGACAGGGACCCACTCGGTCATTCCTTTGCAATCAGTTCAGAATCATTTCTTCTGTCTTCAGGGCTGGGGGATAAAGGTTACGAGTTTCAGGCAAACAATCAGCACATGGTGAAGCCAAAGGCTGCCTTGTAAGTTGTGGAAATTCTATTGTAGAGATGTAATGCAGAGACTCTTGAAAGTTTACAACAAATGTCCTGACCAGAGACATAAGCCAATTTGACACTTTGGTGCAACATGATAGGAATTCTATGGTAGCAGAGCTGTCTTTCACAGAGCGTATGAAAATGAATCTCTGTCCCTTTGGATATAGTAAGTCAAAGATATAATGAATCCATTTTAGGAAGAAAAGGGGAGTTCTCTTTGTATCTTGGAAAACATTTACCCAACGACCAATATGACTTAACACCAAGATTATTTGGCTATTTATTCCTTTTGCATTTATTAAGCCTAATTAGGTACAAATCCTATATCGTGGCTCACTAATTATAATGGTGCATGTTTCTGCAAAATATTTCATTGACCATGAAACGATGAGACATGAACTAAACGTATGAAGACCCCTATAATAATATAACTTTGGTTTTACTTTCTTGATCCTGGAGAAGGTTTCCATTTACATTCAAAGGGGGAATGCTGAACAGATATTTTGTGAAATTGGAAATATCTTCTGAACAGGATCCAACATTTTTGCACAATATTAACCCAAACCTGAAAACTTTTAGCTGTTCAAAAGCATAATATTTCATGAGAAGGATTTTAAATAAATTGCTCACAGAAATAGATACATACTGTAAATATCAGATGGATAAAGCAACTTGTCGAAGCCAATCAATATAAAACAAAAGCAATGGAATTGGCTGAAATTTGAACCTATTTTCAGCATTCCCAGAGTTAAAAATTAGAACAAGTACATTTCATGGTTGGGGTGTTTTTTTCAGAACATTTTCGTCAATGCATCCGGCCACAAATTAATCCTTCCAAATCTTCACATAATTTTTTGTCCATTACTGTTGAGCCCCAACGCATAATTAGATGCATTACAATAAAGGCCAGTGACAGACCTGTCTCATGTTCCCTCATTCTACACTCGCAATATTTTGGAAGTAGGTTGAAATGGGAAACATAAGGCAGCGCTGACAGAGTCAATTGATTCAGGTAAATAGGAAAATTGCTGAAAGCTTGTAAAGTAATTATGCCAGTCAGGAGTGACCTTGTGGAGACATGTATCTGATGCCAAGCGTCAGACCCTGGGAGATATTTGTCACCTTCCCAACAAAGTGCCAGATTTAAATATGAAATTTATTTGGGCATGATTTAGTCTTTGATTGTGGCAGCAGCAAACGCAAGATAGATTTGCAAGGATGTATTCCATCATAATATTACAAGTATACACAGCAACAGAGGTCCCAACAAAAGCTCAGTACCAAGAATGAATTCTAATACGTACTGTTGTTCAGCGAAAAGGCAATAGAAAATGAAGGACCCAAAGTTACAGTCATCTGCCTAAACAATTTGATCTGTAAGTTTATACGGTTAGTTTCATTTCAGGAAATTGTGAGATTTTACACAATATACACATGTGTGGTCAGAGGGGCGGAAATCCCGGGGGGGCTAGGTGGAACATGCCCCCCCCCTATTTTGAGAGGTGGGGGACAGCCCCCCCCCCCCCATTTTATGCAATCCGGATTTTAAAAAACGGTGAAATCTCTGCTTTCCGCGAGGCAGTGGTGGTGGGACTGCTGATCGAGGGCGCCGATTGGACGAGAGAGACATCGGTCAGCAGGCAATGGGGGCGGGACATGATAATTCAGCGCGATGATTGGAGGAGGGAGACGTGGCAAAACACTCTCGGCACAGACCTGCGCCTCATCCGCAGCCATGATCGATCCCGGCCCTCCGGCCCTCCGGCCCTGCCCCGTCCCCACACGAGTGCACCCCACGCCCGGGGGTGGCCAGAGAGGTCGGGAGTCAAACGGGAGCTGTGCCCCCAGGCCCACAGCCAGCGCAGAGAAGCAGTGCTAAACCCAGCTCAACTCTGCCTGTCCCGCCAGGTTAACCAACAGCCCTGCCTGGACTTGCGGGAAATATGGCCCAGGCTTACAATCAGCGTGGAGAAGCAGCGTTGGTGGTCCGTCAGTCCAGGCAGGGCTGTAGTTAACCCTGCGAGACAGGCAGAGTTGAGTTGCATTTAGCGCTGGATTGAGTCTCCGAAACCTCGAGCGTGTGTGTGAGTGTGCGCATGCGCGCGCGGCCACCAAGAAATTGTGTCCCCCCCCAGTCCCCCGGTCCCCTCCATATTTTGATAGTGATTTCCGTGCCTGTGTGTGGATATGCATTTCGTTGTCTCTGTACTGTACACTGACAATGACAATTAAAATTGAATCTGAATCTGAATATGATAAGTGTGGGGTTTCAAACATGGTTGGGTGTTTAAGAAAGGATGTTGAGGGAATCCAGGGAACTATGGGCCAGTGAACCTCATGTCTGAGGAAGGACATTATTGCCATAGAGGGAGTGCAGAGAAGGTTCACCAGACTGATTCCTGGGATGTCAGGACTATCTTATGAAGAAAGACTGGATAGACTTGGTTTATACTCGCTAGAATTTAGGAGATTGAGAGGGGATCTTATAGATACTTATAAAATTCTTAAGGGGTTGGACAGGCTAGATGCAGGATGATTGTTCCCGATGTTGGGGAAGTGCAGGACAAGGATACAGCTTAAAGATAAGGGGGAAATCCTTTAAAACCGAGATGAGAAAAACTATTTTCACACAGAGAGTGGTGAATCTCTGGAACTCTCTGCCACAGAGGGTAGTTGAGGCCAGTTAATTGGTTATATTTAAGAGGGAGTTAGATGTGGCCCTTGTGGCTAAGGGGATCAGAGGGTATGGAGAGAAGGCAGGTACGGGATACTGGGTTGGATGATCAGCCATGATCATATTGAATGGCGGTGCAGGCTCGAAGGGCCGAATGGCCTACTACTGCACCTAATTTCTATGTTTCTATGTTTCTATGTAAGTGATAGGGTAACCACTGGAGAGAATTCTACAAGATAGGATTTACTCCCATTTGGAAGAGAACGGGCTAATTAGGGATGGCCAGCACGATTCTATATGCAGCAGGTTGTGTCGCACTAACTTGGTTGAGTATTTTGAGGAGTTGTCAAAGGAGATTGATGAAGGTAGGACAGTGGATGTTGTACACCTGGATTTTAGTAAGGCTTTTAATAAGGTCTCTCATGGTAGGCTGATCCAGAATATTAAAATGTACAGGATTTACGATGAATTTTTAGAATTCAACTCTCTTAAAAAAAAACGCTCACCACCAGATTCAGGGACAGTTTGTTCCCAGCTGTTATCAGGGAACTGAATCATTCTACCACAACCATAGAGCCATGTTGAACTACTAGCTATCTCTTTGATGACCCTCGGACTGTCTGTTTTACCTTGCACTAAATGATATTCCCTTATCATGTATCTATACATTGTAAACGGATCGATTGTAACTAATCATGTATTGTCTTTCTACTGGCTGGTAAGCATGCAACAAAAACTTCTCACTGTACCTTGGTTCACATGACAATGAACAAAACTGAACTAAACTAAGCACATCTAGCAATAAAAATGTTTAATCTGTTGCGGTGACAAAGTTTAACACTCATTCACTTGGGGAACTTTCTAAGCTGTCCATTCATCTACTTGTGAAATGATAGACAACTACATTGAGGTCAAAATAAATGGTTTGCCAACAATCACAGGGGCCCTGTGATTGTTGGGGTCTTCTGCTTGCCACAGTTGTGGTCCATTTTTTTTACTGAATAAGTACCTTACTGCAAACGATCTGGAAGTCTGTTATCCAGCAAATGTAGGCATCACGATATCTATTTCTTTAAGAGCTCATCAAGGTTTCAAGATTTCAAGCTTTCACAGTCAGTTTATGATCACATGTACCAATTAAGGTTCAGTGAAATTTGAGTTACCATACAACCTTACTAAGTGAAAAGCAACAAGACACAAAACCACATAAGAGTTAATATAAATATCCATGACGGTGGATTCCATGGGTGTGGGGGAGGGGGTTGTGCGGGGAGGGGGGTGTATGGGAGAGGGTGTGTCTGGGGGAGAGTTGTGTGTGTGGGGGAGAGTGTGTGTGTGTGGGGGAGCGGTGTGTGTGTGGGGGAGCGTGTGTGTGTGGGGGGATGTGCGTGGGGGGAGGGGGGTGGGGGGGAGGGGGGTGTGTGGGATGGGGGGGGGGTGTGGGGAAGGGGGGGGGTGTGGTGATGGGGGTGTGGGGAAGGGGGTGTAGGGGGGAGGGGGGGGTGTGGTGGAGGTGGGTGTGTGGGAGAGGGTATGGTGCAATCTGGTGCTACTGTAATGAGTCTTTGAACTTACTCTTGAATGTAACATTTATGCTTCAAATTGGATTAGGTATGAATAAGGTTAGGCTAAATTACATTCCTAATTACATTCCACAGTAGAGCCAGGCTCAGATCAACTGCTGCAGCCTTGAATTACCTTAGTATATTCATGTATGAAAATCAGATTATAATTCATGCTGTTATGCATATATATAGAGAAACAAAAACCTAGAAACATGGCAAGAGGAGTCAGACTGTGCTGCACAAATTTATTTATTTGTGCATCACTGTTCTGCACAAATAAATCAATCAACCTTACCCATTGACTATAGCTTGTTCTTTACCGGGAAACCCACCGACAGAAAACTATTCTCATTGGGGAGGGGGGTTGTGTGGGGGGGGGGGGTGTGTGGAGCACACCGGGTTCCGGCCTGGGGGGATGCGGGGCTGTGGACCGCACTCACCATTCCCCAGGGGGGTGTGGGGGGTGTGTGGGTGGGTGGGAGGGTGTGTGAGTTGGAGGGGGTGAGTGTCCCCCCTTGGGGACCCTCCCCCCCAAACACCCCCCCTCCCCATACCTCCCACCCACACCCCCCTCCCCCGCACAACCCCTCCCCACACCCCACATCCCCCGCACCTCCCCCTCCCCCACAACCCCCTCCCCTCCACACACCCCCTCCCCCACACAAACCTCCCCCACCCCCCACACCCCCTCAACCCCCACACACTCCTCCCCCCACTCACCCTCCCCCACACACAGGGGACCCCTCCCCCACACACAAACCCCCTGACACCACCCCCTCCCCCACACCCCCCCCCCTCCACCACCCCTCCCCACACACACCCCCCCCCCACACACGCCCTTCACTGCCACACCACCCCTCCCCACACACACCACCCCTCCCCCCCACACACCACCCCTACCCCCACACCACACACCCCCGACAGGCCCTGCTAGAAGCCGTCCCCATCCCCCGGCTACAGAACGCTCCCGCCGTTGCGTTGGGGGAACAGGTGAGTCGTGGAATATTGCATTGGGGAATGGGTTGCATTGGGGTCCATGCCTCCTGTATGACAAGTCTCTAAACTAAACTAAAGTAATCTATTTCAACAAGAAGATAACTGGAATGTGTATTTAAATCCTAGGGATTTAAAAGCAAGATTGACATTTTGGAGTTCTTGCAATAGAACTGTTTAAACAGATGAGGTTTCCAACAAAGCCAAGGCCTGCCTGAGGCCAAATGACTACACAGCAGCAACAACTCTGAAGGGAGACATTTGCAATGTGTTATGACTCAAACTTTCCTGTTTATTTATTGATCGACATCAGAGGCCAGAACATTAAAGATGAAGTGCTAATTATATGCTTGCTCATTGCTTAATATTGTCATCTTTAAAAATTCCTTTGTAAAGTTTAAAGTAATTAAACTAGCCCCTCCAGCATTTGGCAGCTGTTATGCGTCAATGTATTAACTGCATCTAATTAAAGCTTTACTTTATCTAATGTGAGCGCGCTGCTGTTCAATTCTCCACACGTCCAGGAAATTTGGAAGATCATTGAGAATGTGTCAAGCATAATAATCAATTTACTGCCAATATGGTTTGTCGTTACCCAAATGCTATTGTCCCTCGTGAGAGCACGGCATTGAAAATCCACATTATAAACCACGGTCGTGCAGTGGTAGAGTTGCTGCCTTACAGTGCCAGAGAACTGGGTTCGATCCTGACTCTGGGTGCTGTCTGTACAGTGTTTGTACATTCTCCCCGCGATCTACGTTTGTTTAATCTGAGATCTTCAATGTCCTCCCACACTCTAAAGACATACGGGTGTGTAGGTTCATTGGCTTAGTATAAAAGCTAATTATCCCTAATGTGTGTAGGAGAGTGATAGTGTGCGGGGATCACTGGTCAGCGTGGACTTGGTGTGCCAAAGAGCCTGATTATGCGCTGTATCTCTAAACTAAACTAAACTATGGGCCTGCAGCCTGGGACTACTAATAACTTTTTGAGAGAGAATTATGTAAAATCGTCAAAAGTTAGTCATTGTCATAGATTAATGTCGCTCCGAAACAGGCCCATTGTTGGCACAGATGAGCTCTACTGATCTGTGCCAACCAGGTTGCCTATCTGAGCCACTCACTTCGTTAAAGAGGGAACTGCAGATGCTGGAGAATCGAAGGTTACACAGAAAAGCTGGAGAAACTCAGCGGGTGCAGCAGCATCTATGGAGCGAAGGAAATAGGCAACGTTTCGGGCCGAAACCCTTCTTCAGACTGATCAGGGGTGGGGGTGGGTGGGGACAAGAAAGGGAAAAGGAGGAGTAGCCGGAAGGCTGGAGGGTGGGAGGAGACAGCAGGGGAGCTGAGGAAGGGGAGGAGACAGCAAGGACTAACAGAATTGGGAGAAGTCGATGTTCATGCCCCCGGGGTGCAGACTCCCCAAACGGAATATGAGGTGCTGTTCCTCCAATTTCCGGTGCTGCTCGCTGTGGCCATGGAGGAGACCCAGGACAGAGAGGTCGGAGACGGAGTGGGAGGGGGAGTTGAAGTGCTGAGCCACCGGGAGGTCAGCTAGGTTATTGCGGACCGAGCGGAGGTGTTCGGCGAAACGATCGCCCAACCTCCGCTTGGTCTCACCGATATAGATCTGCTGACATCTAGAGCAGCGGACGCAATAGATGAGGTTGGAAGAGATGCAGGTAAACCTCTGTCGCACCTGGAACGATTGCTTGGGTCCCTGAAAGGAGTTGAGGGGGGAGGTAAAGGGACAAGTGTTGCATCTGCTGCGGCCGCAAGGGAAAGTGCCCGGGGAGGGGGTGGACCGAGAGGGAAGGGAAGAATTGACAAGGGAGTTATGGAGGGAGCGGTCTTTGCGGAAGGCAGATATGGGGGGAGATGGGAAGATGTGGCCAGTAGTGGGGTCACGTTGGAGGTGGCGAAACTGACGGAGGATTATTTTTTGTATGTGATGGCTGGTGGGGTGAAAGGTGAGGACTAGGGGGACTCGGCCCTTGTTGCGAGTGCGGGGATGGGGAGAGAGAGCAGTGTTGCGGGGTATGGAAGAGACCCTGGTGCGAGCCTCATTTATGGTGGAGGAGGGGAACCCCCGTTCCCTGAATAGTGAGGACATTTCAGATGTCCTGGTGTGGAACGCCTCATCCGTGGAGCAGATACGGCGTAGACGGAGGAATTGGGAGTAGGGGATGGAGTCCTTACAGGAAGCAGGGTGGGAAGAAGTGTAGTCCAGATAGCCATGGGAGTCAGTGGGTTTATAGTGTATGTCGGTTAGAAGTCTATCACCTGCAATGGAGATAGTGAGGTCAAGGAATGGTAGGGAAGTGTCGGAGATGGTCCAGGTGTATTTCAGTGCCGGGTGGAAATTAGTGGTGAAGTGGATGAAGTCAGTCAGTTGTGTGCGGGTGCAGGAGGTGGCACCAAAGCAGTCGTCGATGTAGCGGAGGTAGAGGTTGGGGATGGGGCCCTGGTATGTATGGAACAAGGATTGTTCGACGTAACCTACAAATAGGCAGGCATAGCTCACTTCCTTGTGTTTGGCCCATATCTTCTAACTCTTTTTTTTCCATGCACCTGCCCAAATGTCCTCTTAACGTTGCAATTGTACCTACCTTCTTTTGATAGCTCGTTCCACATACCCACAACGCTTGTGTTCTAAGGTTGTTGCAATTGATGAGACATATTCCCAAACCCAGAAATAATATTTTTGAAGCCTTTGAACGCCCCATCAGAAATAAGATTGGTGAAGTTGGTATCATTAATCAATGGCAAAGTAATTACAGCAATTCTCTTGGATGCTGGGAGCACAATTTCCTTGAAGTAAAACAAATGGATGAGTTTCACTCTAATCTGTTAAGAGGGCAGCACAGTGGTGCAGCAGTAGAGTTGTTGCCTTACACCACTAGAGACCCAGATTCTATCCTGTCTCTGGGTGCTGTCTATATGGAGTTTGTATGTTTTCCCTGTGACCATGTGGGTTTTCTCTGGGTGCCCCGGTTTCTTCCCACGCTCCAAAGACGTACAGGTTTGTAGGTTAATTGGCTTCAGTAAAAATTATGAATTGGCCGTTGTGTATAAGATCGTACAAGTGTACGGGGTGATCGCTAGTTGGTGCAGACTCTCTGGACTGCCAGGCCTGTTTCCATTCTGTATCTCTAAAGTCTATAGAAGTAAAGGGTCATTGATCCAGCCATATGATGTTGTTGCACATATGTTTCAGGAATAAATGGATACTCATTAATGACATGCCAGAAAGTACCAAGTGCTATCTATATTGGTCAAGGCCATGGTGTCCAATGGCTTGCTTCAGATCATCTTTATAACCAAATCATGTAAATTCAAAGTTAGGTTGCCTTGAATACAATCACTGTCATTGTGGTTAGATTAATACAAATGTGATCTAACTGGCAACTCACAAGCTAATGAAAGCAGGTTGCCATCAAAATGTTGTTTAGAAAGAATCCTATCCTACTTTCGGATATGATTTGTGCCCCTCTCCCATTTAACAAAACCTGAACGGAAATCTCTTGAGACTTTGCGCCCCACCCAAGGTTTCCGTGTGGTTCCCGGAGGTTGCAGGTGGTTGCCGGAGGTTGCAGGTAGTGGAAGCAGGTAGGGAGACTGACAAAAACCTCCGGGAACCTCCGGGAACCGCACGGAAACCTTGGGTGGGGCGCAAAGTCTCCAGAGGTTTCCGTTCAGGTTTCCTAAGTGGAACAGGGGCAAAACTCTCATTTGGAAGCGATTAGGTTAATTAGTATCAGCCAGCATGAATGTGTATGTGGCAGGTCGAGTTTTACTCGTGTGATTGAGTTTTTTTGAGGAAATTACGAGGGTAGGGAGATAGATGTTGTCTACATGAATTTTGGTAAGGCATTTGATAAAGTCCCCCATGGTAGGCTGATCAAGAAAATTAAGATGCCCAGGATTAACTGTGTCTTGGTTTTATGGATTCTGAACTGGCTTATTCATAAAAGAAAGAGTATTGTAGTGGAAGGAAGATATTCTTCCTGGATGACCAGTAGAATTTCACAGGGATTTGTGCTGGGAGTGTTCTTCTACCTTTATCTCCTTATCGTACCCATTTTATTTTTTCATTCCTAGTCTTTGTCCAACTATTGGGACTCAAGGAAGGACCAGCGGACCACACGGCCAGAAGGAAAGACTAGCGGGCCTTGCAGCCAGCAGGAAAGACTGGCAGGCCTGCTTGTCACCTGAGGACTGGTGAACCAGAGGGGGATGGAGAGAGCCCGCAATGGCAGACGCAAGAGCAAGGCCAAGGGCCAGTAAGAGAGTGAACCACAGACTTACCTTCCACGCCCTCAAGGTCGGCTGCAGGAGCACCCCCCCCCCCCCCCCCCCCCCCCCCCCCCCCCCCCCACCCCCCCCCCCCACACACAAAAGTTGAAGGTGGCCATGCGACAGGGACAACGTTTGGCTGGACGATCCCGACAGAAGTGGTTGCAGGACCTGCAGCATCCTGGGCTTGCCTGGATCTAATAGACTTACAAAATTCTTAAGGGGTTGGACAGGCTAGATGCAGGAAGATTGTTCCCGATGTTGGGGAAATCCAGGACAAGGGGTCACAGTTTAAGGATGAAGGGGAAATCCTTTAGGACCGAGATGAGAAAAACATTTTTCACACAGAGAGTGGTGAATCTGTGGAACTCTCTGCCACATAAGGTAGTTGAGGCCAGTTCATTGGCTATATTTAAGAGGGTTAGATGTGGCCCTTGTGGCTAAAAGGATCAGGGGGGTATGGAGAGAAGGCAGGTACAGGATACTGAGTTGGATAATCAACCATGATCATATTGAATGGCGGTGCAGGCTCGAAGGGCCGAATGGCCTACTCCTGCACCTATTTTCTATGTTTCTATGTTTCTATGAATGCCGCTCCTTAAGACTCAGTATACGGACCGGAGTGGACTTCGTAATTGGCACAAAAGTCTTGGTGACTCTTGCATGTAGTCTCAGTGGACTATTTCTAAGTTTACACAAAAAAGCTGGAGAAACTCAGCGGGTGCAGCAGCATCTATGGTGCGAAGGAAATAGGCAACGTTTCGGGCCGAAACCCTTCTTCAGACTGATCGGGGGCGGGGGTGGGTGGGGACAGGAAAGGGAAAAGGAGGAGGAGCCCGAAGGCTGGGGGATGGGAGGAGACAGCAAGGGGGCTGAGGAAGGGGAGGAGACAGCAAGGACTAACAAAATTGGGAGAATTCGATGTTCATGCCCCCGGGGTGCAGACTCCCCAAACGGAATATGAGGTGCTGTTCCTCCAATTTCCGGTGCTGCTCGCTGTGGCCATGGAGGAGACCCAGGACAGAGAGGTCGGAGACGGAGTGGGAGGGGGAGTTGAAGTGCTGAGCCACCGGGAGGTCAGCTTGGTTATTGCGGACCGAGCGGAGGTGTTCGGCGAAACGATCGCCCAACCTCCGCGTGGTCTCACCGATTTAGATCTGCTGACATCTAGAGCAGCGGACGCAATAGATGAGGTTGGAGGAGATGCAGGTAAACCTCTGTCGCACCTGGAACGATTGCTTGGGTCCTTGAACGGAGTCGAGGGGGGAGGTAAAGGGACAAGTGTTGCATCTCTTGCGGTTGCAAGGGAAAGTGCCCGGGGAGGGGGTGGACCGAGAGGGAAGGGAAGAATTGACAAGGGAGTTATGGAGGGAGCGGTCTTTGCGGAAGGCAGATATGGGGGGAGATGGGAAGATGTGGCGAGTGGTGGGGTCACGTTGGAGGTGGCGAAACTGATGGAGGATTACTTTTTGTATGTGACGGCTGGTGGGGTGAAAGGTGAGGACTAGGGGGACTCGGCCCTTGTTGCGAGTGCGGGGATGGGGAGAGAGAGCAGTGTTGCGGGGTATGGAAGAGACCCTGGTGCGAGCCTCATTTATGGTGGAGGAGGGGAACCCCCGTTCCCTGAATAATGAGGACATTTCAGATGTCCTGGTGTGGAACGCCTCATCCGTGGAGCAGATGCGGCGTAGACGGAGGAATTGGGAGTAGGGGATGGAGTCCTTACAGGAAGCAGGGTGGGAAGAAGTGTAGTCCAGATAGCCATGGGAGTCAGTGGGTTTATAGTGTATGTCGGTCAGAAGTCTATCACCTGCAATGGAGATAGTGAGGTCAAGGAATGGTAGGGAAGTGTCGGAGATGGTCCAGGTGTATTTGAGTGCCGGATGTAAGTTAGTGGTGAAGTGGATGAAGTCAGTCAGTTGTGTGCGGGTGCAGGAGGTGGCACCAAAGCAGTCGTCGATGTAGCGGAGGTAGAGGTCGGGGATGGGGCCCTGGTATGTATTGAACAAGGATTGCTCGACGTAACCTACAAATAGGCAGGCATAGCTGGGGCCCATGCGTGTGCCCATAGCTACGCCTTGTATTTGGAGGAAATGGGAGGAGTCGAACGTGAAGTTATTGAGGGTAAGGACCAGCTCCGCTAGGCGGAGGAGAGTGTCAGTGGCTGGGTATAGGTTGCTTCTCTGGTCGAGGAAGAACCGGAGGGCTATGAGACCATCGTGGTGGGGGATGGAGGTGTAGAGTGATTGGACGTCCATGGTGAAGATGAGGGGGTGAGGGCCTAGAGAATTGAATGCGCGGAGACGACGGAGAGTGTCTGAGGTGTCTTGAACATAGGTAGGGAGGGATTTAACCAAGGGTGATAGGATGGAGTCAAGGTATTTGGAAATGAGTTCGGTGGGGCACGAACAGGCGGAGACAATGGGTCTTCCGGGACAGTCAGGTTTGTGGATTTTAGGGAGAAGGTAAAATCGGGCTGTGCGGGGCTGGGGAACGATGAGGTTGGAGGCTCGGTCGGGTAGGGCATTGGAGTGGATGAAGTTGGTGATGGTGCTGGAGATGGTGGCCTGGTGCTCGTCAGTGGGGTCATGGTCCAGGGGTAAGTAGGAGGAGGTGTCCGATAGTTGGCGCGTGGCCTCAGCTTTGTAGAGATCGGCGTGCCAGACTACCACGGCACCTCCCTTGTCAGCGGGTTTGATAACCAAATCTGGGTTGTTGCGGAGTGAGTCGATGGCAGAACATTCATGTGGTGAGAGATTGGAGTGAGACAGGGGAGTGGAGAAGTTGAGGCGGTTGATGTCGCGACGGCAGTTATTGATAAAAAGTTCTAAAGCCGGAAATTGGCCACGAGGGGGGTTCCACGAGGAGGGGGTGCGTTGGAGACGGGAAAAGGGGTCATCAGTGATGGGCGAGGACTCCTTCCCATGGAAGTGCGCTGTGAGGCGGAGGCGACGGTAGAAGCGCTCCAAGTCGTGGTGTGCGCGGAATTCATTGAGGTGGGGACGGAGGGGGACAAAGGTAAGACCTCTGTTGAGGACGGACCGTTCGGTGTTGGAGAGGGGGAGGTCGGGGGGGATGGTGAACACCCGACAGGGATGGGGGTGTTGGGGGGCCGGAGGAAGGCAGGTGGGGACGAGGCGATGTGTGGTGGGGGGGTGGTGGGTGGTCAGGGGGTGTGGGGGGTGAGAGGGCTGTGGTGTGGGTGGGGAAGAGCAGGGGCCACACAGTTAGAGGGGGTGGGGGGAGGAGACTCAGTCGAACTGCCACTGAGGTAGACCAGGCTGGGTCGACTGGCACTAGGACCCAGTGGAGTCAAACCCAGGAGAGTGGGAGTAAGCAGCGTGAGGGCTTCAGGCCCAGTGGAGAGTCCAGGCTCCAGGTAAGGCGACGGCTGTGGGTTGTTGGAGGGAGGTGGAGTGGCGAGGGTCAACGGACCCGATGGTGGTAGTCCAGTGGCGCGGGTCAGCGGACCCGATGGTAAGAGTCCAGTGGTCCAGATAGGTCAGCGGACCCGATGTTACAGACTATTTCTAAGTACTTTGTACTTCTTAGGGATTGTGATTGGGTATGGCAAGACTTTACTGAACTGTATCAAATAAAAATAATTTCACTATACGTCTGTACATGTGAAAATAAAGAACCATGAAACCATTAAAACATTCAATAATTGAACACTCTTCCTGAAAGTGTGGTGGTCAATGTCAAAGTCTATTTTATTCGTCACATGATAGACATGATCCTTTTAAAAAGCACCTGGATGAGAATGAGTCTTATGTTACAAGGGATAACCCCAAAGTCTATTTTTAAGCACACTGTATAGAATGTAGAAGCAGTAAAGTTAGAATTAGACTTGAATTAGATGTTAGTTTGTTCTTGGTATTTGACCATTTCTGGCCTACCACAATTTAGGAATGAAGTGAAAGCTTTGGAAAGAGCACAGAGGATATTTACCCGAAAGGATGAGAATTTTCAAGAACACGTAAAAGCAAATAAACTAGAGTCGACCTTGGAATGGACGAGCTTGTGAGGATAGAGGGATTTTAAATCATGAAGGGTATAAGCAGTGTCCACAAAGGGAAACTTTTTCCATTCAGAGATTAGTCATCAACTAAGGGACATGAATAAAAAATTAGAATCTCCAACACACTGCCTCTGGAGGTGGGTGCAACGGTGGGGTTCAAAAGGTGTAAGTGCTTGAAAGAAAATAAATTGCAAGCTATAGGTAGACAGTGAGATTGGGACTAGCTAGATTGCCTTCAACAACAAAATGTCAACATGTCAACAAAATAGAGAGAGTACAGAGGAGATTTACTAGATTGTTGCCTGGGTTTCAGCACCTAAGTTACAGAGAAAGGTTGAACAAGATAGGTCTTTATTCTTTGGAGCGCAGAAGTTTAAGGGGGGACTTGATAGAGGTCTTTAAAATGATGAGAGGGATAGACAGAGTTAACGTGGATAAGATTTTTCCATTGAGAGTAGGAAAGATTCAAACAAGAGGACATGATTTGAGAATTAAGGTACAAAAGTTTAAGGGCAACATGAGGAGGAACTTCTTTACTCAGAGAGTGGTAGCTGTGTGGAATGAGCTTCCAGTGGAAGTGGTGGAGGCAGGTTCGATTTTATCATTTAAAGATAAATCGGATAGGTATATGGACGGGAAAGGAATGGAGGGTTATGGTCTGAGTGCAGGTAGATGGGACTAGGGGGGAATAAGTGTTCGGCACGGACTAGAAGGGCTGAGATGGCCTGTTTCCGTGCTGTAATTGTTATATGGTTTACACATTGCAGATAAGGACTCAATGGGCCAAATTACCTCCTACGATGCAGTAACCACGCTGCAAGGCTGCGATACAGTATTGGTGACAATGGTATGAAAAGCCCCTTTATGTGTCATAAATTTATGATTCTATACTTCTATGAATGATTGTCCTGTTCTGCTGTAATATTGAAGGTAAGTTCTAACCCCACCTCTACGTCCCTCCCAATTGTGCCCCACTCCTGCCCTCATCCCTTCTCTCCTGATTTCATTCCCTATTCACCTAGGTCCTACCTCATTTGTGACAATTTTCTCTGCCATTAAATTGAGTGTGCTCTGTGAAGACCAATACTTGAAATAGAGAATAAATAAATAAAATCTATGGCGAGGAGAAACAATATCAGCTGTTTGAGTTGGTAAGTGAATTAATTCCTTAGACCAAACTACAGAATAATTAGAACATCATAATCCAAAGTCTGATTCAGACGATTGTATCCTCGTCCAGACAAGAAATAACCAGCGTACTACCAAACATCATTCCAGAGTGTGGTGACTCCTTGTGTGTTAGTCCCAGAAGAGGATTTACTATCATCTAACACAATCAGTACACTCTTTTAAATTTATTTTACTTAAGTATGGCTAGATTGTATTCATATATAGTATTATGTGATTTGATTGAATTGCATGCAAACACAGCTTTTCGCTGAAAATCAGTACACGTGGCAAATATAAACCGATACCAATATCAATATCAAACCTGGCGGCAGGCGATCTAACAAACTGGGCAATTGGCTGGAATGTCTAATTTAGTACATTGAATGTCAGCCAAGCCATATAGTTGAGAGAAGTGTGACAATGGGGAATTAAAAGTGCCAAGAGCTGTAATATATGGAGCAAGTCCAACAACCCTGCTGATTCTTTAATTGTCGGTATTATAATCATCCAGGGGCTTTGTAATATGTTTTAGACCCAGAAATAGGTAATTTCATCACGTTATAGAATAATGGATCAAATCTTACCAAAGAGCACAAAAAGATTATGAAAAATTAAGGTGAGGCAGCATCTCTGGAGGGAAAGAATGGGTGACGTTTTGGATCGAGACCCTTCTTCAGACTGATGTCAGGGGAGGGGGCGGAACAAGATAGAATGCAGGCAGGGACAGTAAGACTAGTGGGAGAACTGGGAAGGGGATGGGGAAGGAGAGAGAAAGCAATGACTATCAGAAGTTAGAGAAGTCAATGTTCATACCGCTGGGGTGTAAACTACCCAACCGGAATATGAGGTGCTGTTTTTCCAATTTGCGCTGGGCCTCACTCTGACAATGGAGGAGGCCCAGGACAGAAAGGTCCGATTGGGAATGGGAGGGGGAGTTGAAGTGCTGGGTCACCTGGAGATCAGGTAGGTTATGACGGACCGAGCAGAGGTGTTCAGTGAAACAATCACCGAGCCTGCACTTGATCTCGCCGATGTAGAGAAGTTGACACTTGGAACTGCGGATACAGTAGATGAGGTTGGAGACGATGCAAGTGAACCTTTGCCTCACCTGGAATGACTGGTTAAGTCCTTGGATGGAGTCGAGGGGGGTGGTAAAGGAACACGTGGTGTATCTGCTGCGGTTGCAGGGGAAAGTACCCAGGGAGGGGGTGGTTTGGGTGGGAAGGGACGAGTTGACCATGGAGTTATGGAGGGAACGGTCTCTGCAGAAAACAAAAAGGGGTGGATATGGGAAGATGTGGCCAGTAGTGGGATCCTGTTGAGGTGTAAAAAATGTTGGAGGATTATATGCTGTTTACGACGGCTGATGGGGTGGAAGGTGAGGACAAGGGGGATTCCTTGTTACGAATGGGGGGATTCCTTGTTGCGAATGGGGGGAGGGGGAGTAAGAGCGGAGCTGCGGGATATTGAGGAGACCCTAGTGAGTCTTTGTTGTATATGGTGGTCAATAGTTTGTTTCCAGTGATGAAAACGGTGTGATATAGAAACGGTAGGGAGATGTCAGAGATGGTCCAAGTGATTTTGAGTGCAGGATGGAAATTAGTGGTGAAATTAGTGGGGAAGATACCAGGGCATCGGTGATGACCACGGGTGAACAATGGAGGAGGTCTGACTGTACACTGTGCCTTCCACCACAGTGAAGAATGCTGTAGTGGATGTTTGTGTTACATTTTATTGTGTATTGTGTTTTTTTTTGTTATTGTACCGCTGCTGGCTAATTCATTTCACTGCACTTATATGTATATGTGAAAAATAAAACTGATTGATTGATTGATTGATTGATTGATTGATTGATTGATTGATTGATTGATTGATTGATTGATTGATTGATTGATTGATTGATTGATGAAGTCAGTGAGTTCTGCATGGGTGTAGGAAGTAGCACCAATGCAATCATCAATGTAGCAGAGGTAGAGTTCAGGGGTAGTGCCAGTGTATGCCTGGAACAGGGATTGTTTGAAGTACCCCACAAAGAGGCAGGCACAGCTCGGGCCCAACTTCAGGAGGAAGTCGTTGAAGGTAAGGGCCAGCTCTGCTAGGCGGAGGAGAGTATTGGTGGATGGAGATTAGATGGTTCAGCGGTCGAGGAAGAAACGGAGGGCTTTCATACCCTCCTGTGGGGGATGGAGGTGTAGAGTGACTGGACATCCAAGTTCTTTGTGCCTCCAGTCAACAAGTACAATGGCCACAAAATTAGGCTCTTTAGCACTCGTTGTTTGCATGCCACTAAAACTCTGATCCTGTGCTCTTCCAGTTTGCATGGTTTATCTATTTGCGCAAAAACAGTACGTGATAGCGCTACGATTTTTCGCCAGCTCACTCGCCATTCTCCTGTGCTGTGAGTGCATCAAGTTTCTTTCCGACCAGTGGTATATTGTAAAAGTTAGCGAGGTTTAAAAATCATAAAATTGATTCTGGAGTAGTTCCTGAAGATTTGCGGGTAGCAAACGTAACCCCACTTTTTAAGAAGGGAGGGAGAGAGAAAATGGGGAATTACAGACCAGTCAGTCTAACATCGGTAGTGGGGAAACTGCTAGAGTCAGTTATTAAAGATGGGATAGCAGCACATTTGGAAAGTGGTGAAATCATTGGACAAAGTCAGCATGGATTTACGAAAGGTAAATCATGTCTGACGAATCTTATAGAATTTTTCGAGGATGTAACTAGTAGCGTGGATAGGGGAGAACAAGTGGATGTGGTGTATCTGGACTTCCAGAAGGCTTTCGACAAGGTCCCACATAAGAGATTAGTTTACAAACTTAAAACACATGGCATTGGGGGTTCAGTATTGATGTGGATAGAGAACTGGTGGCAAACAGGAAGCAAAGGGTAGGAGTAAACGGGTCCTTTTCACAATGGCAGGCAGTGACTAGTGGGGTACCGCAAGGCTCAGTGCTGGGACCCCAGCTATTTACAATATATATTAATGATCTGGATGAGGGAATTGAAGGCAATATCTCCAAGTTTGCAGATGACACTAAGCTGGGGGGCAGTGTTAGCTGTGAGGAGGATGCTAGGAGGCTGCAAGGTGACTTGGATAGGCTGGGTGAGTGGGCAAATGTTTGGCAGATGCAGTATAATGTGGATAAATGTGAGGTTATCCATTTTGGTGGCAAAAACGGGAAAGCAGACTATGATCTAAATGGTGGCCGATTGGGAAAGGGGGAGATGCAGCGAGACCTGGGTGTCATGGTACACCAGTCATTGAAGGTAGGCATGCAGGTGCAGCAGGCAGTAAAGAAAGCGAATGGTATGTTAGCTTTCATTGCAAAAGGATTTGAGTATAGGAGCAGGGAGGTTCTACTGCAGTTGTACAGGGTCTTGGTGAGACCAACACCTGGAGTATTGCGTACAGTTTTGGTCTCCAAATCTGAGGAAGGACTATTTGCCATAGAGGGAGTGCAGAGACGGTTCACCAGACTGATTCCTGGGATGTCAGGACTGTCTTATGAAGAAAGACTGGATAGACTTGGTTTATACTCTCTAGAATTTAGGAGATTGAGAGGGGATCTTATAGAAACTTACAAAATTCTTAAGGGGTTGGACAGGCTAGATGCAGGAAGATTGTTCCTGATGTTAGGGAAATCCAGGACAAGGGGTCACAGCTTAAAGATAAGGGGGAAATCCTTTAAAACCGAGATGAGAAGAAACTTTTTTCACACAGAGAGTGGTGAATCTCTGGAACTCTCTGCCACAGAGGGTAGTTGAGGCCAGTCATTGCTATATTTAAGAGGGAGTTCTGTGGCCCTTGTGGCTAAGGGGATCAGGGGGTATGGAGAGAAGGCAGGTACAGGATACTGAGTTGGATGATCAGCCCATGATCATATTGAATGGCGGTGCAGGCTCGAAGGGCCGAATGGCCTACTCCTGCACCTAACTTCTATGTTTCTATGTTTCTATAAAAAACTGCAAGACCCCTGGAGAACATGGATAGCATACCTTTCATGGTGGGACTCTTCTTGAGCCTGAAAAAGGGTCCCAACCTGAAATATCACCTATCCATGTTCTCCAGGGATGCTGCCTGACCCACTGAGTTACTCCTGCGCTTTGTGTCTGTTACAGGTCAGAATTCTACTTCAGACTGATGGGTAGCAGAGAGCAATGACTCGGACTATCCTTTGCTGGCTTTACCCTGCACTAAATGTTATCCCCTTATCGTGTATCTATACACTGTAAATGGCTTGATTGTAATCATGTTTTGTCTTCCTGCTGAATGGTTAGCACGCAAAAAAAGCTTCTCACTGTACCTTGGTGCACATGACAATAAACTAAACTAACTGATCTGACCTTCGATCCTGGTACCTTCGTCCAAACTAAGAGACCTGAAAACAGAGCTGGTAACCAGTCTGTAAAATGGTCCTGACCCGCAAAGCCTCATCTGCCCATTCCCTCTGCGGATGCTGCCTGTCCCTGCTGATTCTCAGTTCTATTTTGTACTTTGAACCAGGGGCGGAAAACCAGGGGGGGGGGGGGGGTGGGGGCAGAGGGGACACGTCCCCCCCATGTTTTGAGAGGTGGGGGACATCCCCCGCAAGTTTTTGTGATCCCGATTTCAAAATCTCCGCTTTTAGTGCTGGATTGAGCCTCCGAAGCCTCGCGCCCGTGTGTGAGTGTGCACATGCGCGCATGGCCGCCAAAAAATTGTGTCCCCTGTCCCCTCCATGTTTTGATAGCGAGTTCCGCTCTTGCTTTGAACTAAACGCAAACACCTATTCAATCAGCAAAATCTTGATTTTTTTTTTTTAAACTTTGAAAATAGGAAATTGCTAAGAGTTTTGGTGTCGGAATAATCAACACCGAGGAGGCAAAAAAGTTTTGGCTTCTGTAAAGCAACAGAATGTATGGGAAGGATTCTATAAAGATCAGTCCGCTTGTGCTTATATATATGTATGACACTTTCAAAAGATTCACAGACTGGAACAAAGCCAATGCATGGTTGAGCTGTGTGTCAGAATCCCTGATTGGAACAGCAATAGGCAAGTAGCTGAGGGAAAGTATGATGATATGAGTGCTACTGACGATATATTTCAATGTAATTGAGTGGGCTCTTCCAGATTGATATAAAGTCATTCAATACCAAAAAAATTGATCATCTGATTATTTTGACGGTTGCAACATTTTTTTTCATGACTTCACTTTGCACAGAAATAATGTGACTATCTGCAGTAAAGCTTGAACCTTTTGAACAAGAGCTCTGATTTTAACTTGTACTTTGACGTCCAGTGGAATATATGAATACAAGTATGGGTGGCCCCCTCTTGTGATATAATCCACCCCTCAGAATAATGTTGCTACATCAAAGGATGAGGCCATGGAGGGAACATTCATGTTACATCCTGCTATTCTGTGGGTAACCCTCAGAATCCTTCCACTGCTTCATGTTATGCTCTAAGGAAAGAATGTGAGGACATGAAAAGCAAACTATGCAAAGAAGGACAGTGAGTGCTTTCAGAGTGGTGCAGTTTTCATTCCTCTAACAACACCGCTAAAAGTACTTAACTGCTCCTGTGTCTTATTTGCTGTTGGCCGATACTCTGCTTTATGAAAACTGGTTGCTATATTTACTGCAGAGGGACTAAAATACCATCGAGAACATAACTCTTCCTCGGTAAAGCACATTGGGAGATAATGAAGACCTGAAATATATCAAAGCAAGCCCTTTCATCTTTCAAATTATGTTTTGAACTGATAGGTGTTTCGGCCTGCATGTCAATTTCTATTTCTAACCGTAAATGTTTGGAGAGAATCTCTTAAGGATTCTATTGTATCCTGGAAGCAATTGGAAATGGTAAAGGGCCTGTCCCACCAGCATGCGACTGCAAGCTGCAAGCGAGACCAAACCAGAAGCGGGGGCCGCGCGGAGGTCGAGTGAGTGACATGAAGTTCGAGCGAAGTCTGCGCGTGACGTACGGCGTCGAGGCGGTGCGTACGGCCTCAATGCGGCTGCGGGCCGGCAGGCCGTTGCCGTGCGGAATTTTTGAACACGGTCAGTTTTTCGGAGCCCCGCGCGATGTCAGGACCAGCTCCGCACAACTCCATACGGCTCCGGCGATCGAAGTGGGACCGGCCCCGCGAGGCCATACGGCTCAAGCGACCACGTTAGGTCGCGCTTGCCGCACGGAGTCACATGCTCGTGGGACAGGCCCTTAAGAGTCAGCATGATTTGTGAGATTTTAGAATTGTCAAAAAAAAAGTTATTGATACTTCGAGAGAAAAATGTCACATTCACACCTTATCAAAGATCGAGCAGGTTTTATTTTACGTACGGGAACCTGACATCCGCAATGGGAAAGGTAGAAATCATTTTGTGCACATCAAGTTGGTATATTCAAGAATTCTGCACCAAACATTGATTCAGTGGCAGCATAGATCAGATTTTTGTGGTGTCATATAATTCAGGCTTTAGCCAACACTGATTTTACAAGCCTAATAAATCAAAATACTGTAATATTTTGAGGGTGGTGGTGAGCCCCCCTTTCAGTCGCTGGGCTTGCATTTGTTTGCTTTCAATTTTATAACGTTTGAAACTTTCTTGCTTGGAAACAGGCACTTCTACAAAATAAAGTTGAAATGGTCAGCCAGAATGTGGACTTATTAAATTGGCACATTGGTTTCTGGTGTTCTGGAATCACACTCCACTTCTGACACTCCTTTCTGCACTTTGACAACTTAGCTCAACGAACACTGATCTAATTGTTCCTCTCAAGAGGAGAAGGGATCAAAATTCACTGGCCTACAGGGTGGTCAAAGTCTCTGTTCAGGAAGGGGAAAAATACATGGGTACATATCTTTGCATTTAAGCTGATTAAAATGTGCTTGCAAATACTATGTCTCACTATTAGAGCGGTCACAGGCAATCATCCAGTCAAAACAGATCAAATGACTTTTTAGACTGTTTTAGGTATCCCAAATGCATAGAGAGTTAGAAGTGAGTTACTAACGTTTGGGAAGCTTGTGCCAACCACATTTAAGAACAAAGGACTACAGTTGTTCAAGTCAAAATAGAATGTTTTCTATTTCCGTAAATATAAATCTCTTCTCAAATAACTGTCCACGAGTACCTTAGATTTTTAAGCGAGCTAAAAATATTTTGGATAGTTCAAAACCTATTTAGTGCTTTGTCCAAGTCGCAAATGCAAAAATAAATACCTCTCCCAGAATATACTTTGGATATATTTCCTCTTTTGCGGCCTTCCCTCAGGGTAAAGGACTATTTCCACGCTAATCTTCTGACTTCTGGGTTGGCTTATGAAGGCCAATGGTAGGTAATTTGTTAAGTTGGCTCTCCTTCCACCACTTACACAGAGTTTCTGCATGTTTTGGAAGCATGACCTTATGAAGCAGTAGTACCACCACCCAATGCTCATCTCCTTTGAGCGGCACAGGTCAATGTTTCCCAGAGTCAGTGTGGATTGTTTCAAGGAGACATTGAGCACATTCTCGAAGTCCGTAATCTTTTCCCATGTCACCAAATGCCTTATCACAAATCTTCCACCATTTTTATTTCTAACTGACCATCACATTTATATCTTCCCGCAGACTAAAGCTTACCTTCTCGCTGTCAACCACACTGCCGTTTTATGTGTCATCTACAAATTTATTTTTCATGCCCCCTAAATTTCATCTGAATTATTAATATATATTACGAAAAGCAGGGGGGTACATTACAATGAAGACAGACACGATATGCTGGATTAACTCAGCAGGTCAGGCAGCATCTCTGGAGAAAAGGAATAGGAGATGTTTCGGGACAAGACCCTTCATCAGATACATTAACATGTTCTGATAACCCTACTGTTAATAGCCTTCCAGTCACACATAGGGCCATCAACCATTAGTACCTGTGTAAGAAGGAACTGCAGATGCTGGTTTAAACCGGAGGTAGACACAAAAGCTGGAATAGCTCAGCGGGACAGGCTGCATCTCTGGAGAGAAGGAATGGGTGACGTTTTGGGATGAGAACATTACTACCTACTTCCTGCCAGTGATCCAACATTGGATTCAATTTTCCAAACCGCTATCATCTTTCCTGTGGCCAGAGAGGATTAAAAATGTAACGCTTTGGCCTCTGCACTGTCTTGTGTTTTGATAACATCCCGGTAAATGGTACATGTGGGCAAAACAATTTATTCCTTTACAAAAATCAAACTGATGGAGAAAATCAGCATCTATGGATTTCCTTTCCACATTTGCTGCTTGGCTTGTTGAGTTTAGTTTAGTTTGGAGATACAGCAAGGAAACAGGCCCTTCGGCCCACCGAGTCCACGCCGACCAGCGATCCCCACACACTAATGCCCCTGTCCCACTTAGGAAACCTGAACGGAATCCTCTGGAGACTTTGTGCTCCACCCAAGGTTTCCGTGCGGTTCCCAGAGGTTGCAGGTGGTTGCCGGAGGTTGCAGGTAGTGGAAGCAGGTAGGAAGACTGACAAAAACCTCCGGGAACCACACGGAAACCTTGGGTGGCGCGCAAAGTCTCCAGAGGTTTCCGTTCAGGTTTCCTAAGTGGGACAGGGGCATAACACTATCCTTCATACACTTGGGACAATTTACAATTAAAGCAAGCCAATTTTGTACATCTTTGTACGTCTTTGGAGTGTGGGTGGAAACCAGAGCACCCGGAGAAAACTCATGCACGTCACAGTGAGAACGAACAAAACCCTACAGACATAACCAGTGGTCAGGATTGAACCTGGGTCTCTGGTGCTACAAGTCAAATGTCAAGTCAAGTCAAGTCAAGTTTATTTGTCACATACACATACGAGAAGTGCAGGGAAATGAAAGTGGCAATGCTCGCGGACTTTTGTGCAAAAGACAAACAACTAAACAACCAAACAAATTATAAACACAATCTAACACAACATATTCTTTTACATAAAGCCATCAACTCTACCGCTGCGCCACCGTGCTGCTCTCCAGATACCTCTAGAGTTCTTCCAACAATTTCTCCTTTGCTCCAAGTTCAAGCATCTGTCTTCTCTTTTGTCTCCATTTTACTGCCCCACAGTAAAAAAATGTCAAAGCAATTCGACTTTTTAAAAAGTTCTCCTCTATCTTCACAGATGCTGCATGATCTGATGAGTTCCTCCAGCAGTTTGTTTTTTGCTCTTGTGCATCCTTTATCAAAAATGCTAAATCTCTTAATCCTTCCTCTTTTACCATTTCCAATATTTCATGGTTATTCATCGTTACCACAACATTGGCACGATCCTCCTGTTTTGCAAAGACAGTGGAAAATTACCTGAGACCTGGATTCATCCTGACCATGAGTGCTGTCTGTACGGAGTTTGTACGTTCTCCCTGTGACCGCTTGGATTTCATCCCATATTCAAAATACATGCAGGTTTGTAGGTTAAGTGGCTTGTGTATATGGTCCCTAGTGTGTACGATAGAACTAGTGTAAGGGTTATCATGGATGGGAAGGACTCGGTGGGATGAGGTGCCCTGGTTCCATGCTATATCTCTAAAATTAAAACTAAACTAGACTAAGTGGGACCCATTGGGTCCCAGCATCACACGGGAGGTCTGGTCCCCCAAAGCAATATTCCACCTCTCCGCCAATTCCAATATTGGTGGCCAGTGGGGGGCTTTCTGGAGCGCTAGTATGGGTGTGGTGGACTGCACGGACTGGTTTCCAGAGGGCTAGTATGGACATTGGGGGCCGAATGGATTTTTGGGCTGGCAGATCAGTCACTGAAGCCTGTTGTGCTGGCAGCTCGTTCACGGCTGATGGGCTGGCACTTGATTCACGGCCATTCCTTGAAATTCCATTTCAAGCAGGGTGCAATGCCACCAAATTCAAGCGCAGTTTCTTACCACTTCAAGCAGGGTGCAAGGCCACCAAATTCAAGTGCAGTTTCATACCACTTCAAGCAGGGTGCAAGGCCACTAAAGACAGCGAGTTATGTCCTCTCCCTCCTTCATCTTGCAGAGACTGAACCATGCCCACACTTCTGGGTTTTATAGTCCCTCCCCCTCTCACCAGAAGAGGCGTGACCTTCATGGCATGATTGACAGGAGAGAGAATCTCAACATTTATTAAACACTAATAACTCTTTTATTCTTTATCGATGGGAAAAATCCTCAGCACCTGATGAGCGGAGCGGGTCTCTGGATAAGATGGCCAAAAATCACAGCTGTACATGGTAGTATTTTTTTTTTAATCGATATAAAATGCAAACAGGAAGTGGTCAAGATTAGACTTTTAATTATATAGAAGGCAAGGCAACTTTAATTAGGCAAGGCAAATTTAATTAGGCAAGGCAACTTTAATTAGGCAACACAGCTTTACCATTTCCAAACCAAAGGCAACACAGCTTTAGCATTTCCAAACCAAAGGCAACACAGCTAGCATTTCCAAACCAAAGGCAACACAGGTTTAGCATTTCCAAACCAAAGCCAACACAGCTTTAGCATTTCCAAACTATACTGTCTTAAACCACATTAAGCGCATGTTCACTATTAGAGCGGTCACAGGCAATCATCCAGTCAAAACAGATCAAATGACTTTTTAGACTGTTTTAGGTATCCCAAATGCATAGAGAGTTAGAAGTGAGTTACTAACGTTTGGGAAGCTTGTGCCAACCACATTTAAGAACAAAGGACTACAGTTGTTCAAGTCAAAATAGAATGTTTTCTATTTCCGTAAATATAAATCTCTTCTCAAATAACAGTCCACGAGTACCTTAGATTTTTAAGCGAGCTAAAAATATTTTGGATAGTTCAAAACCTATTTAGTGCTTTGTCCAAGTCGCAAATGTAAAAATAAATACCTCTCCCAGAATATACTTTGGATATATTTCCTCTTTTGCGGCCTTCCCTCGGGGTAAAGGATTATTTCCACGCTAATCTTCTGACTTCTGGGTTGGCTTATGAAGGCCAATGGTAGGTAATTTGTTAAGTTGGCTCTCCTTCCACCACTTACACAGAGTTTCTGCATGTTTTGGCAGCATGACCTTATGAAGCAGTAGTACCACCACCCAATGCTTATCTCCTTTGAGCGGCACAGGCCAATGTTTCCCAGAGTCAGTGTGGATTGTTTCAAGGAGACATTGAGCACATTCTCGAAGTCCGTAATCTTTTCCCATGTCACCAAATGCCTTATCACAAATCTTCCACCATTTTTATTTCTAACTGACCATCACATTTATATCTTCCCGCAGACTAAAGCTTACCTTCTCGCTGTCAACCACACTGCCGTTTTATGTGTCATCTACAAATTTATTTTTCATGCCCCCTAAATTTCATCTGAATTATTAATATATATTACGAAAAGCAGGGGGGTACATTACAATGAAGACAGACACGATATGCTGGATTAACTCAGCAGGTCAGGCAGCATCTCTGGAGAAAAGGAATAGGTGACGTTTCGGGTCAAGACCCTTCATCAGACACAGTACCATGTTCCGATAACCCTACTGTTAATAGCCTTCCAGTCACACATAGGGCCATCAACCATTAGTACCTGTGTAAGAAGGAACTGCAGATGCTGGTTTAAACCGGAGGTAGACACCAAAAGCTGGAATAGCTCAGCGGGACAGGCTGCATCTCTGGAGAGAAGGAATGGGTGACGTTTTGGGATGAGAACATTACTACCTACTTCCTGCCAGTGATCCAACATTGGATTCAATTTTCCAAACCTCTATCATCTTTCCTGTGGCCAGAGAGGATTAAAAATGTAACGCTTTGGCCTGTGCACTGTCTTGTGTTTTGTTAACATCCCGGTAAATGGTACATGTGGGCAAAACAATTTATTCCTTTTCAAAAATCAAACTGATGGAGAAAATCGGCATCTATGGATCTCCTCTCCACATTTGCTGCTTGGCTTGTTGAGTTTAGTTTAGTTTGGAGATACAGCAAGGAAACAGGCCCTTCGGCCCACCGAGTCCACGCCGACCAGCGATCCCCGCACACTAATGCCCCTGTCCCACTTAGGAAACCTGAACGGAATCCTCTGGAGACTTTGTGCTCCACCCAAGGTTTCCGTGCGGTTCCCAGAGGTTGCAGGTGGTTGCCGGAGGTTGCAGGTAGTGGAAGCAGGTAGGAAGACTGACAAAAACCTCCGGGAACCACACGGAAACCTTGGGTGGCGCGCAAAGTCTCCAGAGGTTTCCGTTCAGGTTTCCTAAGTGGGACAGGGGCACTACACTATCCTTCATACACTTGGGACAATTTACAATTAAAGCAAGCCAATTTTGTACATCTTTGTACGTCTTTGGAGAGTGTGGGTGGAAACCGAGCACCCGAGAAAACTCATGCACGTCACAGTGAGAACGAACAAAACCCTACAGACATAACCAGTGGTCAGGATTGAACCTGGGTCTCTGGTGCTACAAGTCAAATCAAGTCAAGTCAAGTCAAGTCAAGTTTATTTGTCACATACACATACGAGATGTGCAGTGAAATGAAAGTGGCAATGCTCGCGGACTTTTGTGCAAAAGACAAACAACTAAACAACCAAACAAATTATAAACACAATCATAACACACATATTCTTTTACATAATAGCCATCAACTCTACCGCTGCGCCACCGTGCTGCTCTCCAGATACCTCTAGAGTTCTTCCAACAATTTCTCTTTTGCTCCAAGTTCAAGCATCTGTCTTCTCTTTTGTCTCCATTTTACTGCCCCACAGTAAAAAAATGTCAAAGCAATTCGACTTTTTAAAAAGTTCTCCTCTATCTTCACAGATGCTGCATGATCTGATGAGTTCCTCCAGCAGTTTGTTTTTTGCTCTTGTGCATCCTTTATCAAAAATGCTAAATCCCTTAATCCTTCCTCTTTTACCATTTCCAATATTTCATGGTTATTCATCGTTACCACAACATTGGCACGATCCTCCTGTTTTGCAAAGACAGTGGAAAATTACCTGAGACCTGGATTCATCCTGACCATGAGTGCTGTCTGTACGGAGTTTGTACGTTCTCCCTGTGACCGCTTGGATTTCATCCCATATTCAAAATACATGCAGGTTTGTAGGTTAAGTGGCTTGTGTAAATGGTCCCTAGTGTGTACGATAGAACTAGTGTAAGGGTTATCATGGATGGGAAGGACTCGGTGGGCTGAGGTGCCCTGGTTCCATGCTATATCTCTAAAATTAAAACTAAACTAGACTAAGTGGGACCCATTGGGTCCCAGCATCACACGGGAGGTCTGGTCCCCCAAAGCAATATTCCACCTCTCTGCCAATTCCAATATTGGTGGCCAGTGGGGGGCTTTCTGGAGCGCTAGTATGGGTGTGGTGGACTGCACGGACTGGTTTCCAGAGGGCTAGTATGGACATTGGGGGCCGAATGGATTTTTGGGCTGGCAGATCAGTCACTGAAGCCTGTTGTGCTGGCAGCTCGTTCACGGCTGATGGGCTGGCACTTGATTCACGGCCATTCCTTGAAATTCCATTTCAAGCAGGGTGCAATGCCACCAAATTCAAAGCGCAGTTTTCTTACCACTTCAAGCAGGGTGCAAGGCCACCAAATTCAAGTGCAGTTTCATACCACTTCAAGAAGGGTGCAAGGCCACTAAAGACAGCGAGTTATGTCCTCTCCCTCCTTCATCTTGCAGAGACTGAACCATGCCCACACTTCTGGGTTTTATAGTCCCTCCCCCTCTCACCAGAAGAGGCGTGACCTTCATGGCATGATTGACAGGAGAGAGAATCTCAACATTTATTAAACACTAATAACTCTTTTATTTTTTATCGATGGGAAAAATCCTCAGCACCTGGTGAGCGGAGCGGGTCTCTGGGTAAGATGGCCAAAAATCACAGCTGTACATGGTAGTATTTTTTTTTAATCGATATAAAATGCAAAGAGGAAGTGGTCAAGATTAGACTTTTAATTATATAGAAGGCAAGGCAACTTTAATTGGACAATGCAGCTTTAATTAAGCAAGGCAACTTTAATTAGGCAACACAGCTTTAGCATTTCCAAACCAAAGGCAACACAGCTTTAGCATTTCCAAACCAATGGCAACAGAGCGTTAGCATTTCCAAACCAAAGCCAACTTTAGCATTTCCAAACCAAAGCCAACACAGCTTTAGCATTTCCAAACTATATTTTAAACCACATTAAGCGCACTGACAGGTCAGTAAAACCACTCGCAGTTTAGTAGACATGTGTTCAGTGTTATTCACAGCTCAGACTGAGAGACATGACCCTCTCACTCCCGCATCTTGCAGAAACTGACTGAGGCACTCAACACTTCCGGGTTTTATAGTCCCTCCGGAAGGGGCATGGCCTTCAGGGGAGAGAATCTTAACATTTTTAAAACACTAATAACTCTTTTATTTTTAATCGATGGGAAAAATCCTCTTGTCCTGCGCAGTGGAGGGGGACTCTGAGTAAGATGACCAAAAATCACCGCAGCAAGTGGCAGCGTTTTTTCTAAAATCAATATACAAAACAACAGGAAGTGGTCAAAATCAGACTTTTAGTAATATAGATATAGATTACAATAGGTGTCAAATAGTTCTTAGTCTCTTTTTAGCTATCCTCTTGCTACGTGCATTGATAAACCTATTTTAAATATTAATTTACTTTAGTTTAGAGATACAGCGTGGAAACGGGCCCTTCAGCCCACCAGGTCCACGCCTATCAGCGATCCCCAGATACAACACTGAGTAAAAAGGCTTGATAACCAAGGCTGAATTGCAAGGCTTATTTCTGGTGAACATTTTGCCTGCTAATTGAACATTGTGCAAGAGCCAATACTAACAAAAATTTAGTCAATGAATGATGCAAGAGTTTCCAAGAAGCCATGAATTCCCAGAATAACTGTTCCTTAGGCCCCAATCATCCTTCTTCTGTTGGCCTAGTTTAAATATATTCCTGATAGCACTTTTTCTGTACATTCAGGTATTCTGCAATAAGTAAGAATTTTATTGTTTCGGTCCTCGTGCATATGACAATTAAACACTTTTGATGGTGTGACTCTGGGAGTATGTTTATTAGTTCGAGTGATAATGAACTGAATAATCATTTCCAGTCAGAAACTCGCCTCTTAGTTACAGGTCCCATATAGTGCTGCATGTTAATCAAGTGATATCATTTTCAGTTCACGGGCATCATAACATATTGTAGAACTCAAATACTTCATAGTAATTTGGTATCAGTACTTTTTGGGGTCCAGAAACGCCTGTTGCTCATTTGTAAGTTAAGCAAAATCTTGCTAAACCATCACATGAAGATAATGTACCTCATAGTATGTCCTGACTATTGTGTTTAAGAAGGAACTGCAAATGCTGGAAAATTGAAGGTACACAAAAATGCTGGAGAAACTCAGCGGATGTAGCAGCATCTATGGAGCGAAGGAAATAGGCAACGTTTCGGGTCGAAACGTTGCCTATTTCCTTCGCTCCATAGATGCTACTGCATCAGCTGAGTTTCTCCAGCATTTTTGTGTACCTCCTGACTATTGTGTTTCACATGTATTTTCCAGGTATTAAAAATCAGAGGAAAATATCCAATTAAAAATAAATCAGTTATAATAGTAAATATCTTTACATGTAATGCATGAATAGGTGGAAAATAATTCCAACAAACCTGGTGCCCAAGCATGGGGTCACTTTAGTCACTTTTGTTTCAACAAGGGCAGACATGATGTGTTAAATGGCCTTCTTCTCTGTTATAGATTTGGGCTGATTCCATGACTTTAGCAGTAATCAGAGAATGAATCTCTGATACCAATCAACATATTTATTGTTTTTTTTTCTCTTAATAAAAAAGAACCACCTTACCTTTATTATGTTAACTGCCCTCCCCTGCTATGCAATGTGTCTATCTCCTCCATCCTCTAACTTCACCACATGAGCGGCATCACTGTGGGTCGATGTATCAAAGTCATTCGACTTGGCAAACTCAGCTTCCAAGTGCACAGTCACACATTTCAATACTATATCTTCACAATTCCTAGTCTGTCAATTCCTAGCATAGTCCAAGCCACAAACATTCCCGCAGGTTATCTCCGTCAACGTGGCTACAATGACAGAATTGTTAGTATCTGAAAACCAATATGAGAAAATGCAAAGGCCCCACAGAGAGAGCTTTGCGCGGTCAGTAGCTCATCAGTAACGTGACACGTCCACAACCACAGGATGCCTACAGTGCTTAGACTGCCCTGAAGTCTTCCATTACTAATGCCTGTGTCGAGATGATGCTCCAGGTTTGATGAAAGACCAAACCAGATTCAGATTCAGATTCAGATTCAAATCAAACGTTCTAGGTATGAATTAAACATAAATTCATGGTAAAGATAGGCACAGAATGTTCGAGTAACTCAGCGGGTCAGGCAATATATCGGGAGAAAATGGATAGGTGACGCTTTGGGTTGGGCCCTTTCTTCAGACATGTTATCTCTATAATACTAAAACTCTTGCTATTGTTTGTGTTTGTGCCAACTATGTGTCAATCTACTTTTCCTATCTTCTTCCAAACGCTAGGCCTCAGCCTTCCCATTTTAATATATCCTACCCACATTTCTCCCATCGAGGCAATAAACATCTTCCCATTGCATTCCGACATATTTCTGAACTAATAATCATATAAAGTTTTAAAAACAGCCCGAAAACTCACCAATTTCGGTAAAAATACCCCAGTGACGTCACAATGCACTCGCAAGGCAGGACGGGACACTCCGGGAGTGAGGGGCACTCCAGCGCTCACGGTCAATGAGGAGTGATGGCGGCTGCTGGTGCTCGACGCCCCACGGGGAGGGTGGTGCTGGAGCTGGAGTGAGGGCCGAGCGCGGGGCATGGGATGGGGCCAAGAAAGAAGCCGCCGCTGGAACCAAGGACAAGCCTGAGTCCAGGGTCAACGATGAGCCCGGAGATAAAGTCAGCGCCTGGACTGGAGCACAGGCAGCGGATGAGCTGACGGCTGGAGTATACAGCCAGGGCTAGGCTGAGTACGAGAACCAGGCCAAGCCAGGCCCTGGTACTGCTCTATGACCTGGGTAGGTGCTGGAGCAGGGAATGGGAGCGAGGGGAGGAGGATGAGGGAAATGAGGAGGCGGGAGATGGGATGGGGAGTGGGGTGTTAGAAGGAAATGGGGGTGTGGAGGAGGGAAATGGAGAGGGGTGGAGGAGGGAGGTGCCTCCTCCCTATCTACCCTCACTCCCACCCACTCTGCCCCCTTACCCCCTCTCCCTCTGCCCCCCTCTCTCTTTCTCCTCATCCTCTACCCTCCCTCTCTGCCACTTCTCCCACTCTCCCTCCTCCCTCCTACCCCCCCTCCCCCTTCCTCTCTCCTACCCCCCTCTCTATTCCCCCCTCTCCCTCTCTACCTACCCCCTCCCCTCTACCCCCCCCTCTCTACCCCCTCCTCCCCTCTACCCCCCCTCACTCTCTAACCCCCCCTCCCTCTCTACCCCCCTCCCTCTCTAACCCCCCTCACTCTCTACCCCCCTCCCTCTCTACCCCCCTCCATCTCTACCCCCCCTCTCTCTATACCCCCCTCCCTCTCTACCCCCCTCCATCTCTAACCCCCCTCACTCTCTACCCCCCCCCCCACCCTCTCTATAACCCCTCCCTCTCTACCCCCCCCCCTCCCTCTCTAGAGATTGAAGAGGGTGGGTGAAGAGGAGGAGCGGCTTGCGATGGGGGATCGGGTGAGTGGTGGAATCTTGCGTCGGGGGAGCAGACCGAAAGTGGGTCTGCACTTGGTCCAGTTACATTATAAATTCATGGTAGTCTTGGACTGGAAGCCCAATTCATATCGTATCACCCTCTCTTTGGCTGGAATAATATTATCACAATATGCACGGAAGCATGATTATGTAAATTAATTCAAAATCTGTCAGTGCCCAATCAGGAAATATCAAAATTTGAGGATTCCCTCCCTCAAGAGCAACCACTTACATGTGAGATCAGAAATGTACTTCTATAGACTACACACATCTTGTTACATATGCACTTGCGGTTTCTATCTCTCCTAGTCTTCAAGATTCCAGTGGCTAAATTCCATAATTATGAGCACCACAGATAGAGCAGACAGTCAGAACTTAATCCTGGGGTAGAAATGTCAAAGACTGGAGCATATAGCTATAAGGTGAGAGGGGCAAAATTTGAGGAGATGTGGGGACCAAGTTTTTTTACTCAAAAAGTGATGGGTGCCTGGAACACGCTGCCAGGGGTGATGGTTGAGGCAGATATGATCGTGGCAATTTAGAATCTTTGGATAAGCACATTGATGTGCATAGAATGGAAGGACATGGATGATGTTCAGGCTAAAGGGCCTGTCCTGTACTGTATTGTACATTCTGAATGATTGAATGACTGAATGATGAATGAATGAATGTATGATTGAATGAATGATTGAATGGATGAATGAATGAATGATTGGATGCATGAATGAATGATATGAATGAATGACTGAGTGAAATGAATGGATGAATGATGAATGAATGAATGATTGATGAATGAATGAATGAATGATTGAATGAATGAATGAATGAATGAATGGATGAATGAATGAATGATGAATGAATGAAATGAATGCATGTATGAATGTATGAATGAATGAATGAATGAATGAATGAATGAAAACTTTATTGTCATTCAGAATGACACAGTGCACCTTGAACGAAATTTTGTTGCATTTGACTCTCCAAAATCAGGTAATAGTAAAAAGTGCTAGGTACGTCCATAAAAATTCTATGTTCCATATTCTAAAAGCTCAATATTCCCATGTCTCTGATGCCTCTGATCGTTTACTTTACCTGTGCTGCCATTGTAGCTTTACCTGTGCATTGCCTTGTAGCTGAACGTGCTCAAGCATTTAGCTCAGGCTAAGCATCCAGTCTAAAATGAATAAGTTACTTCTGCCAGAGGAGATTTACCACAAAAACTCCTGTATCTTTTCCATGCACTGCCAAATCATATTTCTACAACATATGGAGGTTTTGGATAAAGCACCTTTTAGAATCCAGACCTGAAGTGGCCCTTGAGGGTTTTCTGTGGTTTTAGCAAAACAGTCAGCTGCAATTGACATGCTGGCCCAGACTGCTTTGGCTTGTACTACCCAATCTCCTCAGACAATTAAATTCCTAATTGGTATGTAATTATTTGGTATGCTATTTAAGCAAATCTCCAAATTTTGCTGCCGTCGAACCAATCCAACCTATCATTTATCTGAAATACCATTGCCTCCTTTTTTTTGTCACTCTGTTAGTTTGTGTCACTTGATTCCAATGACTATTCTCTACCATTCTCATCCTTGCAACCTAGATCCCCATTTCCCAATGTCTATACCATTCCCAATTATAGTCTCCCACGGTGTGTATGAATAGAACTCCGATTCTACAAACTATAGTTGACTGAAAGTGTTTAAGAAGGAACTGCAGATGCTGGGAAATCGAAGATACTCAAAAATGCTGGAGAAACTCAGCGGGTGCAGCAGCATCTATGGAGCGAAGGAAATAGGCAACGTTTCGGACCGAAACGTTGCCTATTTCCTTCGCTTCATAGATGCTGCTGCACCCGCTGAGTTTCTCTAGCATTTTAGTGTACCTATAGTTGCCTGAAATTTCAATGTCAAACAAGCTATGGAAACTATGAGATTCAAAGAAGAGGAAGTACTGACACTTTTGAGAAATATAAAAGTGGATAAGTCTCCAGGTCCGGACAGGATATTCCCTAGGATATTGTGGGAAGTTAGTGTAGAAATAGCAGGGGCTATGACAGAAATATTTCAAATGTCATTAGAAACGGGAATAGTGCCGGAGGATTGGTGTACTGTGCATGTTGTTCCATTGTTTAAAAAGGGGTCTAGAAGTAAACCTGGCAATTATAGACTGTGTGTTTGATGTCAATGGTGGGCAAATTAATGGAAAGGATACTTAGAGATAATATATATAAGCATCTGGATAAACAGGGTCTGATTAGGAACAGCCAACATGGATTTGTGCCTGGAAGGTCATGTTTGACTAATCTTCTTGAATTTTTTGAAGAGGTTACTCAGGAAATTGATGAGGGTAAAGTAGTGGATGTTGTATATATGGACTTCAGTAAGGCCTTTGACAAGGTTCCTCACGGAAGGTTGGTTAAGAAGGTTCAATTGTTGGGTATTAATGGTGGAGTAGCAAGATGGATTCAACAGTGACTGAATGGGAGATGCCAGAGAGTAATGGTGGATGGTTGTTTGTCAGGTTGGAGGCAGGTGACTAGTGGGGTGCCACAGGGATCTGTGTTGGGTCCACTGTTGTTTGTCATGTACATCAATGATCTGGATGATGGTGTGGTACATTGGATTAGTAAGTATGCAGATGATACTAAGATAGGTGGGGTTGTGGATAATGAAGTAGATTTTCAAAGTCTACAGAGAGATTTATGCCAGTTGGAAGAGTGGGCTGAAAGATGGCAGATGGAGTTTAATGCTGATAAGTGTGAGGTGCTACATCTTGACAGGACAAATCAAAATAGGACGTACATGGTAAATGGTAGGGAATTGAAGAATGTAGGTGAACAGAGGGATCTGGGAATAACTGTGCACAGTTCCCTGAAAGTGGAATCTCATGTAGATAGGGTGGTAAAGAAAGCTTTTGGTGTGCTGGCCTTTATAAATCAGAACTATATAGAAGTTGGGATGTAATGTTAAAATTGTACAAGGCATTGGTGAGGCCAATTCTGGAGTATGGTGTACAATTTTGGTCGCCTAATTATAGGAAGGATGTCAACAAAATAGAGAGAGTACAGAGGAGATTTACTAGAATGTTGCCTGGGTTTCAGCAACTAAGTTACAGAGAAAGGTTGAACAAGTTAGGGCTTAATTCTTTGGAGCGCAAAGGTTAAGGGGGGACTTGATAGAGGTCTTTAAAATGATGAGAGGGATAGACAGAGTTGACGTGGATAAGCTTTTCCCACTGAGGGTAGGGAAGATTCAAACAAGGGGACATGACTTGAGAATTAAGGGACTGAAGTTTAGGGGTAACATGAGGGGGATCTTCTTTACTCAGAGAGTGGTGGCTGTGTGGAATTAGCTTCCAGTGAAGGTGGTGGAGGCAGGTTCGTTTTTATCATTTAAAAATAAATTGGATAGTTATATGGATGGGAAGGGAATGGAGGGTTATGGTCTGAGCGCAGGTATATGGGACTAGGGGAGATTATGTGTTCGGCATGGACTAGAAGGGTTGAGATGGCCTGTTTCCGTGCTGTAATTGTTATATGGTTATATGGTTATAAGCTGTGTAGTTTTTCAGAATCCTTGCATGTGAATGACTTCCAACTCATTAAATAGTGAACTTGCAAAGGGAACTGTAATGTATATAATGTAATTAGCATATGTTATGTCTTGTGCGAGGGGGCGCATACACTAGAGGAGACTCATGGTGGCGTCCTGCAATAAAGAAGCTTGTTAGTTTACTCCTGTATCTGAGAGTTCTTTTGATTCAGTTCCAAGTACCCAAAATACACTACAATTGGCGACGAGGATGGGATAGAGTTTGTGAACTCACCCACAGGACTGTTTTGCAACACACAGGATTGTTTAACAGTTTAAACTGTAGATACGGAGATGTGTCGCAGTTGTTTGCGAGCTGGACAAGCGAGGCCTGCAGATCCCTCTATGCCGGGGACGGCATTTAAAACATCAGCTGTACAAGTCGGCTAGTTTTGTCAGGCTATCTCTATGTTGTGTCTACGTGGCAAGATGTCGTCCTTTGGATTGTTACTCATTTTAAACTGAGTTTTCCTTTTGTCAATTTCCTCAAGCTGAATAGTCTTTGTATAAGTTTTAGGTGAATTGTTACACCAAAACACACAACAACAGCACGAAGAGGATAAAAGAACAGAAAAGGAAAGAAGAAGGACTGTCAGAAAAAAATAAGGTTGTGTTTGGAAACAAAGTGGAACGGCACCAAGCCAAAAGATTTGGCGCCAAACGGTTTTGGATTGGCGCCAAAGAAAAGCAAGGTCGGAACAGGAAGCAAGGAAAACAAGTGGGGAAGTAAGTAAGTGTCACCAAAGAAAGCAGCAGAAAGCTGGAAGCCTAACCAGCAGGACAGCGACGGTGTCAACTTACCTGGAACATTTTCCAGGGCTGTGTAGCCAAGGCAAAGGGGCAGAAGAGGCCCAGCAGCTGCCACTGACTTCGGACGTTTTCTAGGGCTGTGTAGCCCACAGCCAGGCCCAGGAGCCGCCAACGACGTCGAGTGAGGGCCTATTACCGGGTACGCCACAGACAGGTCCAGTGAAGCCACCGACGAAACGGAGTCAGCCCGGCTGGGAGAAGAGTCAGCCCTGTCGAGGGAGAAAGCCGGCCGCGTGAGAAGCGGACCGGCAGCGAGAAAAAAAAGCCCGGCCACGCGAGAGAAGCGGACCGGTCATGCGAGAAAGCCCAGTCGCAAGAGACGGCCGTGAGCAGAGAAAGCCCGGTCGGGAGTAGAGTCAGCCCGACCGTGAGCAGAAAAGAGGGCCCGGTCCCGTAAGAGAAGCGGACTGGCCGAGGGGGAAAGCCCGGACGTGAGAGGAAGTCCAGCCCCGAGCAAAGAGTGAGTCCGCACGAGAGAAGCAGGACACAGCGCTCAAGCACTTCAGCCCGGTCGGGAGTAGAGTCAGCCCGGTCGTGAGGGCTGTGGAGACAGCGGGCAGGCAAGTCAGCAGAGCAGCCGCAGTCGACTTGGCAGCGAGCCAGCGGCAGCAAAAGTAACGGTGAAGCCCGGAGGAGCCGGCAAAAGCAGCAAAAGTGGAGGTCTGGCGAGGCCAGCAGCAAAAGTACCGGTGGGGACAGCTCGAGAGGTCGAGACGGCACCGGAGTCCATAGGCCGACAAGCTGGACCGGTGAAATCCTTCAAAGTAAAAGCAGGACTGTAGAATGTAATGCGTTGTTCACTATTCCTTCACAGTAAAAGCAATTATAGACCGGTGAAATTCTTCAAAGTAATAGCAGGACTGTTTGGATGTAATGCATTGGTCACTGTTATTAATAGTAAATCTGTGTGTATAGCAGGAATATGGTTAAAATATTCTAAATATCTATTAACATGAAATGTTTGTTAATAGTATAAATCTATTATTATAAGAATTAGTAATAGTCAGTGGGCTGGATCACTTCTTAGTGTGTAGAAGGATTAAGTCTAGTGCAGAATACACAGTGAGAGAAAAGAAGATAGTGCACCTGAATAGCAACAGGTAGCATGGCTTTTCAAATTGTAGCAAACGTGCCCCAGTTAGATTATGGGTGTAATTTTGAGAAATGGACCAAAGTCTTGGAGGCTTGTTTCATTTCCAATGATATTGCTGCAGAGGAAAAGAAGAGAGCATGGTTCATATTAGGCTTAGGAAGAGGGTTATCAAACCTTACGTATGTTACTGCTGCCAGCAGCGCCCACAGACAAAATGTATCAGGAGTGTAAGGAGGCTTTAATGGCTCATTTCTCACCAAAACCTCCAAGGGTATCCAGAGGCAAGGAGCCTAAACTAAAGAGGGCAGAGAGTCTCTTAAAGGACCAATGTCAAGTGCAAAAGGACAAAGGTCAAGTGCAAAAGGACAAAGGTCAAATGCAAAAGGACAAAGGTCAAGTGCAAAAGGACAAAGGTCAAATGCAAAAGGACAAAGGTCAAATGCAAAAGGACAAAGGTCAAATGCAAAAGGACAAAGGTCAAATGCAAAAGGACAAAGGTCAAGTACAAAAGGACAAAGGTCAAGTGCATAAGGACAAAGGTCAAGTTCAAAGGGACACAAATCAAGTGCAAAGGGACACAAGTCAAGTGCAAAATGACACAGGTCAAGTGCTAAGGGACAAAGGGCAAATACAAAGTGGCAGAAGTCAAAGGCAAAGAGAAATTGCCATCCAAAGGGCAACCCTAGCTATTCAAGCTGCATTCAGGGATATGAATGTACGGAGAGAGATCCGGAACAAACAGAAGGCAGCAACGGTAATACAAGCAGCATTTAGAAGGCACAGAGTATACCGTCAATACAAGGCAATGAGATTGGCAGCTATAATAGTACAAACCCATTATAGGGTACACCTTCAAATGGAAAGTGATCGCAAAACTTACATGAAGGTATGCAGCAGTGTTGTACTGCTTCAGGCAGCCTACCGTGGAATGCTTGTTCAAAGGCAACTGCGGGGCATGCATAAATCTGTCAAGGTCATACAGACTTATTATCAGATATATAAACAGCATCAGTATTTTAAGAAACTACGCTGGTCTGCCATTGCGGTACAGCAACGATACAGAGCATGCCAGATAAGAGATGTCCAAGTGAGACAGTATAAGAGTTTGAGGGAAGCAGTGGTGTGTATTCAGGCCTTATACCGTGGGATCAAAGCCAAAGTATTGGTAGAGAAAACCAAGGCAGCACGCTGTATTAAGTCATTCATAAAATGTGCATTACAAGAAAGCATTTCTTGAAGCAAAAGGTGGCTGTAGTCACTCTGCAAGCTGCATACCGTGGTTACCGATTAAGGGTACGGTACAGAGCTATGCGACAAGCAGTCATTTCGATCCAGAGATGGTACAAAGTAGCAATGTTACAAAATTTTGAGATTTAAAAAATCAAGTCTGCAATTTATCCCATCAGATAAAGCATAACAATAAGTTTAATTTGACACCAAATTCACTTTCATATCTCAAGTATTAAAAAAGTTATGACCATTTTCATACTCGGAAATTAGCATCTTGTTCCCTATTGATTTTCAATGGATATTACAAAAAAGCTGTGATCTTGGATAATCAAACGCCCATTTCTTAAGGAAAGATTAACATTTTTAAATAGCCTATGTGTCCAAAGATTATTCACAAATAATTCACAATATAACATGACTTTTATATGTAATTTACATTAATTTATAGGCCAAATGGAAGGAATTTAGTGTTCAATTGCTGTAAATAAATGCCCATTTAAATCGGCTTTCTAGTGGGTTCATGTGAACGCGCTGGTTTAGAATGTTGACATAGCGCTGGATTAGTGCCCTCAAATGCCGAGAAAAATAATGCGGGATATAAAAAGCCCAAAATGAGCTATTCGTTATAGATAATTTGATATATAGGGTTATATACATGCCCCATTTAATGTAAAAAAATAAGGTACATACCTTTAATTGTTTGCTTTATAAAACCCTGGGGCTGCGAGAGATTGCGGAATTAAACAGTAATTTTAAAATTATCATAACTATATTATCGAGGCCTATAAAACTAATAATATCTTTTGCGACCGGGTCTTGCAGCGATTTTTCGTTAATGATTTACTAGGCTGAACATGTGCGATTAGTACAGCCTAGTAAAAATCGCGTTTTAAACCCGCCCCCTCCAAACAGCGCCAAAATCGCCGACCTGGCTGACGGCAGATTCCCAATGGCGATTCAGGTAGGTTTTGTAACATACCTATACAAAGCATGCAAAATAGGGCATTCCCAGTTTGTGCAATATCAGTCAATGAGGGATGCAACTATTACCATTCAAACTGCCTACAAGAGTATGGTGGCTAAGCAAAAGAGAGCTACTGTAAAAGTTCAGTCAGTACTCCGTATGAGTTGGTATAGGAAAGACCTAAGAAGACAAATAGACGCACAACAGAAAAGGCTGAAACTATACAAAAGGCTTAAACGATATAGGAAAGACTTCCTCAAATTTGTACAGCAGTTGTAGTGCAGTATCACTACCGTGCTTATGTAGTAAGAGAAATATACAGAGCGCAAGTCAAAGCCACTGCTGTATTGCAAGGACAGTATAGATCCTACTGCTTGATGAATAACCAGAAAGGTGATTTAAGAAGACAAATAGACGAACAGCAGAAAAGGCTTAAATGTTGCAAAGAACGGTTAAATAAATGTGTAACGATGAGCAAAAAGCTGTTAACAGAAAAGTCTAAAGAAGAGAGGCTTGTCGGTCGAGACAAAAGTATGCAGGACCAATTGCGATTAGGACACTTCAGTATAGTCCAGCATGGAGCTTCCTTCACTGAGCAATGGACAAATGTTTATGCATTGCAGAATGTCATTATACAACAAGAGCAGATAAATATGCAGCGCCAGGAAATTGAGCGACTGAAAAACAAAAACCTGCAGTCATGTGTCAGATTCCACCTACAAATAAGGAACAGAAACAGAGGAAATGTTAACTTTAGCAGAATATCAAGAACAGGAAGAAATCTGCAAATTAGATTAGGATATTTAAAAAGGGAAGAGGCAGAGATACAGGTAGATTGGTTGCTAGTGATTAGAAAGATGAGTGGAATGAACCATTATAAGTGCTAAGTTTAGATACAGTTTACAGTTATGAGGATGTAATGTCAGATGACTGTAATAATATAATTTTGCAACTGTGTATTAATCAGTTATATTTAATGTAGTAGAAATGGTGTTATTCGCCTCCAAGCTAAAGGGGGAGCAGTGTAATGTATATAATGTAATTAGCATATGTTATGTCTTGTGCGAGGGGACGCGTGTGCTAGAGGAGACTCATGGTGGCGTCCTGCAATAAAGACGCTTGTTAGTTTACTCCTGTATCTGAGAGTTCTTTTGAGTCAGTTCCAAGTACCCAAAATACACTACAGGAACGATGAACTAGAGGGAAGTTCAATATTCTCTAGCCCTTACTTCGGTATCACATTCAAATTGACTCCATTCAGATCAAAGGCTCTTCCAAATTTTAGTTGTCTCCCATGTAATGAGATATGATATGTTAAGTTGCCTTGTAATATTTTTTAACACTATCAGAGATTGGATTTTGTCGGATTTCAAATATTCAGATGTTACATTTCCACACTGACTATCTTGATTACCTGCTGTAAGTTCAATGAAACCCTTGCAATCATCTTCATTTTCGTCAGAACCTTGATCTTGATTCAGCAACATCAATTCAAACTCACTCCTTGTGAACTGCCATGTTGGCTTCCTGATCAAGTAAACAGATTCATAAATTGTCTGGAACGATTTCCAATAATCTGTCTCTTTAAATAAGGTGCTAAAGATTTACGAAGTCCTCGACATTTTTGCTCTTTCACCAACATTTCAAAATGTTGCCTAATTTAGTAGCCAGTTCTCTCCAAGCACCAAGTAAATGTCCTCCTAATTTCCTCAACATTTGCTTTCAAGCTTCAGATGTTCAAGCATATTTATTAAGGAACATATAAATTACAGCATCATAGTTAATACTCTCCACTGAATTAATGCTGAAATAAAGAGCATGTGTGTTAACCCAAAGAGACTTGAAGCTGACTTCACTTTGAAGTTGAGAAATGTTAAATTTGCCGACTGAGCCAGCAGAAAAGCTTACACATTGAGTAAGAGCCTCTTTGAATGAGAGCTACAGCAACAATAATTGACACATTTAGCAAACACCTTTGAATGGGAACATTAAAAGGTGTTTGCAAAACGTGACAATTATTATTAATTCAAATTTAAATCTGTTCGAGATGCAAACATCTCCACGAAAACCTCCCAATGCATCAAACTTACACAATATTAAAGGATGCACAGTTTTAGAATGTTAGTGTCTCATGACCTTGTCCAAAAAGCACATACCTGATGGATTAATAAAGAATATTGTCACAGTGTAAACCATGTCACATGTGCTGGGCAAGTTTTTTTACACAGAGGGTTTTTGAGTGCCTCGAACACAATGCTGGGGATGGTGGGGGATACAAATACGATAATGGTATTTAAGTGACGTTTGTAAAGGCATATGAATATACGGATTATGTGTAGGCCGATACGATTTGGCATAATATTCGCCACAGACATTGTGGGCCGAAGGGCCTGGTCCTTTGTCTTCCGATCTATGTTGTTTGTGTTTCCCAAATCTGGGAAATGAATCCACACTACAAGGAGTAGTAAGTCTGAAGAAGGGTTTCGGCCCGAAACGTCGCCTATTTTCTTCGCTCCATAGATGCTGCTGCACCCGCTGAGTTTCTCCAGCAATTTTGTGTACCTTCGATCGTCCAGCATCTGCAGTTCCTTCTTGAACACGTAAGTCAACCTTATTGTGTGAGACTGCTATTAGTTACGGTTGAAACTATCTAAAGTGAGGGCGGAAAGATTTAATAGGAACCTGAGGGACTACTTTTTTTACAGGAAGGTTGGTAGATATACAGAACGAGCAGCTGGAGGAGGTAGTTGAGGCAGGTACCATCGCAACATTTTAAAAACATTTGGACAGGATACACCATTTGTATGGATACGATAGCTTTGGAAGAGTATGTGCAAAATGCAGGCAGGTGGGACGAGTGTCGTCTCACCTGGTGAGGTGAGGCATCTTGATTGGCATGGGCAATTTGGGCGATAGGGCCTGTGTCCGTGCTGTATGACTATGTTCTCTTCTAAGGTGGACAAGGAAATTAATTGGGTTTTTGTGCACAATCTTTCATGGTTAGTTTCTGCGGTCACCCTAAAAATATCCACAATTATTTATCCAAATTTATAATTAAATGAAACAGTGCAATGCAAATGATGTGATGCTTCCAATGAATTGTGATGAACTGCACAGCAACATAGATATAGATATGCCATTTATTGTCACTATACATGTACAGTGAAACTGAAAGCTGCTCGTACTCAGTGCATACATACAATTTAGCACAAAAAAACAAGAGACAGAAAACAAAAAACAGAAGGGAGATTGGGGGGGGGGGGGGAATAGGTGCACAAATTCTGCGGCGCTACATTCATATATACATATATACAGATGGAAGTCCGTGTTGGGCGGTGTAGTCAGTGCATGTGTGAATTTGAATTTATAGTAGATATAATTCTCGGAAAGCAACTATTCCTGAGTCTGTTTGTCCTGGATTTGATGCACCTATAGCGCCTTCCAGAGGGCAGCAGGTCGAACAGTCCAAACACAGGATGGGAGCTGTCTTTGATGATCTTCTTTGCCCTGCTAAGGCAGCGGGAGGTGTAGATGTCCATCAGGGAGGGGAGAGGGCAGCCAATGATCCTCTGCGCTGTCCTGGTTACCCTCTGAAGCCTCTCCCTGTCTGCCATGGTGCAGCTGCCATACCATGCTGTAATGCAGTATGTCAGCAGGCTCTCGATGGACGAGCGGTAGAAGGTCAGCAGCAGGTTAGAGTCCAGGTTGTGCTTCCTGAGGACCCTCAGGAAGTGCAGCCGCTGCTGAGCCTTCTTGATGACCGCTGTCATGTTGTCCGTCCAGGAGATGTCAGCAGCGATATGGACACCGAGAAACCGGAAGGTGTTGACCCTCTCCACACACTCGCCGTTGATGTGTAGGGGGGCTAAGTCGCTGCTGTGCCTCCTGAAGTCGACAATGAGCTCTTTTGTTTTCCTGGTGTTCAGAGCCAGATTGTTTTCTGAGCACCAGGTTGTCAACTTCAGGACTTCCTCTCTGTAGGCTGCCTCATCTCCCTTCGAAATAAGTCCGACCACAGTAGTGTCGTCAGCAAATTTGACGATGCGGTTGTTGTTGTGGGCCGGACTACAGTCGTAGGTGTAGAGACAGTATAAGAGGGGGCTTAGCACACAGCCCTGTGGGGAACCGGTACTCAACCTGCGAGTGGAGGAGAGGTGGGGGCCGAGTCTCACAGTCTGGGGCCGGTTGGTGAGGAAATCCTTTATCCAGGCACATGTGACAGTGGGGAGGCCGAGAGTGACCAGTTTACCTATAAGAATGTCCGGAATGATTGTATTAAAGGCTGAACTAAAATCCACAAAGAGCATCCGGACGTAGCTCTGCCCCTGCTCCAGATGGCTCAGCACAGAGTGGAGAGCTACGGTGATGGCGTCTTCTGTGGATCTGTTTTGGCGATAGGCGAATTGGTGGGGGTCGAGGTCTGGTGGTAGATAGTCCTTGATGTGCTGGAGGACCAACCTCTCGAAGCACTTCGTGATTACCGGAGTGAGGGCCACAGGACGGTAGTCATTAAGGCTGGTGATGGTAGACTTCTTCTTCGGCACAGGGACGATTGTGGCTGATTTTAGGCAGGACGGAATAACTGCCTGGGCCAGGGAGAGGTTGAAAATTCTGGTGAAGATGGCAGTGAGCTGGTGGGCGCACGCTTTGAGCACCTTACCAGGGACTCCATCTGGGCCGGTAGCCTTCTTGGGGTTCACTGCCAGGAGCACCCGTCTGACATCGTGCTCCGTTACAGTGAGTGGAGTAGTACAGGAGCTAGGTGAGGGTGGAAACAGGGCTGTAGCAGGTGAGTGCTGCTGTTGTGATGATTCAAAGCGGGAGAAGAAGCAATTTAGCTTTTCTGCCAGCGGCGCACTCAGGTCTTCTGACTTTGTGGCACAGCCTCTGTAGTTGGTAATGTCTTGTATGCCCCGCCATACCTCCCGTGTATTATTGCTGGACAAGTGGGACTCTATGCTCCTCTTATGGTCCGCCTTGGCTTTTTTAATACCACTTTTCAGATCGGCTCGAGCAGCCCTGTACAGAACTCTGTCACCTGACCTGAAGGCAGCATCGCGGGCTCTGAGGAGTGTGCGGACCTGGCTGGACATCCAGGGTTTCTGGTTTGGGAAAACCCGTATGTTTTTGTCTACAGTCACATTTCCGATGCAGAACTTGATATAGTCCAGCACCGATTCTGTGAGAGTTTCCAGATCCTGGTGTTCGAATATGTCCCAGTTTGTCTGTGTAAAGCAGTCCTGTAGATTGGAGAGTGCATTTTCAGGCCAGGTTGTAACAGATCTTATGGTGGGCCTGGCACTGCGTCTGAGGGGGGTGTAGGCTGGAGAGAGCAGGAGGGAGAGATGATCTGACTGGCCGAGTTGGGGGAGGGGGGTGGCTCTATACGCGTGCTTGATATTGGTGTAGACATGATCCAGCGTGTTCACCCCTCTAGTAGAACACTTGACATGTTGGTAGAATTTCGGCAGTACAGTCTTCAAGTTGGCCTTATTAAAGTCCCCTGCGATTATGTGAACACCTTCGGGGTGATCCCGCTGCTGTTCGTTAATGGTGTTCAGCAGGAGAGAGAGCGCCTTGTTTACATTGGCGTCAGGTGGAATATACACAGCCGTGACAATCACGACTGTTAGTTCTCTCGGTAGAAAAAAAGGCCGGCATCTTACAGACATGTACTCGAGGTCAGGGGAACAATGATTGTCTATGATTGTCCCGTTGTTGCACCAATTCTCATGCACGTATATACAGAGACCCCCTCCCCTGCTCTTACCGGAGTCCATAGTCCTGTCCCCGCGGAGCAGAAAGCGTCCTGCTAGCTGCATGCTAGCATCAGGTATCCCCGGGTGAAGCCAGGTTTCGGTGATGATCATAACACAGCAGTCACGGACATATCGATTTCCGGCGAGTTGTAATTCCAGATCATCCATTTTGTGAACCAGGGATCTGGCGTTGGAGAGATACAGGCTCGGTAGAGGTGGCTTGTGTGGTCGATTCCTTAGCCTTAGCAAAGCACCGGACCTGCGGCCTCGCTTCTGCTTCCTCTCCCTCCTCCGTCTGCGCCGCCTCTCAGACCCGACGACAATCCATGGGGACCCCGGTGGTCTTGCTATGTCGCCCGGGATGTTATACTTGCGATGGAAGACACCCGAAACCGCAGTCTGGCGCTGGTCACCGATATCACCGATATCCACGAGGTTCTGTCGGGAGTAGCGGGTGTAGCGGGTGTTCGCAGAACCGACTGCAAAGACGTACAACAAAACGTACACAAACAACAAAAAAGAGCACCGAGTCCGGGAGCCGTGAGCCGCTGCGACCGTGCGCGCCGCCATCTTAGATCGGACAATAAAATCAAAATAATCAAAATCAAAATAATACTGGCACACACAAGGGTTATATTATCAAATCTGCCAATTAATTCCAACTAGCAGGTTAAATTGGAAGCATCTCAGACACAATGAAGTCACTTCCCCCAAATAATTAATTCCCAGGTAGGCACCATGAATGGTTGACTTTACCAGAGAAATGTCTGAGTGCATGTCCCTAATCTTCCTGACATGTATAGACTATATCCCATCAACAGATGGCTCCATCAGATAGAACGGTACCCGGACGGAAACGAGAAGGACGAGAAGCCGAAGCAAAGAAGTGGAAGCCAAATAACCGAACGGAAACAAAGCCGAAACGCCAAATAACCGAAAGCGTACGAAGCCGAAATGCCAACTAACCGAAAGGGCGTGATGCCTAAAAGCAAACTAACCACAAAGGCGGGACTCCTAAAAGCAAACTCACCGAAAGGCCGCAATGCCGAAAAACCAAATCACTGAAAAGCTGCATCGCCTACAAGCCAACACACTGAACGGCCGCTGTGCCAAAAAGCCAAATAACGGACATGAAATCACCAGGGGTGTTAGGACTTGTCAACGATTGGTCTAGACTCCCACGTCCATCACATCACTGGTCGATGAAGACGGGAGGGTGGGGGTCATTTTCCCACACAAGCCATAGGTGACTGGGCATTCTGAACCCGAGCACCAAGTTGTAAGCAGCCGAAGCAGCGCATCCCTCAGGACAGCCCCCACTCTCCCACGGCCATGGCCGCCCTCCGCCTTGTTTCCCCCCATGTGGGACAGGCTGGTCCCTCCACCCACCCAGAGTCACTGACCGGGATGCACCGCCATCACCCCCGACACCCACTCCGAGTGATTCACCCCCACCCCGGCCGCGGGGACAGATGGCTCTGGGCATTGGCAGCCATTGTAAATCACTTTTAAAACATGTGGGGATGGGACACAAATTCCCTCGCAGGACGATGACAAGTGTGCATGACAACAAACAATTTAATCTCCTCCCACTCCCCCCCCCCCCCCCCCCCCCCCCCCCCCCCCCTTTGACAATTAGAAGGACGTCTTATTTATTGTTTAGAGTTGAATTTAAGGAAAGAGAATGTTGCATCCCTGCCTTTAATTGCTTGATGACCTGAAGCATGCAACAATAATGATGGTTATTTTGTTATTTCATGGTTCTTTCTTTCCATTTTGATCATTGTAACTGATGTTAAGGTAAATTAATTCATTTTACAAATCTCTGTGGAGTGTCAGATAAAGTCTATTTTACACTTGATGGTGATTTTAACGCGGAACAGAAAATGACTTGTGAGTTGGTTTTACGCCCATTCTAATGTTAATTCACTCCTAATGCTCTGCTGTGCTGCAGCAGAACATAGTCTGACTATAACGCTGATGATGCATTTCCTGATCAAAGAACTAGGTTTACATTGACCTACATTTCTTCAGCACATACCTCCTCCAAGTGCGACCCCTCCCTTGTGTGCATAAGGTCATTAAAGTCATCAATGTAACCCAGTAAGCAAGTACTGTTTAAGTAAGCAAAGCCTACTGAGTATAAATGTTAAATAGATTGGTTCTTATAGTGGGCTTCGATCATTTTACTAACGGGCAGGGGCGGAAATCTCGGGGGGCAGGGGGGACACATTTTGAGAGGTGGGGGACGATCCCCCCCCACCCCACTCCCCCCCATTTTTTGTAATCCGGATTTTAAAATCTCCGCTTTCCGCGACAGTGGGGGCGGGACTGCTGATCGAGGGCGCCGATTGTACGAGAGAGACGTCGGTCAGCTGGCAATGGGGGCGGGACCATGATGATTCAGCGTGATGATTGGAGGAGGGAGGTGTCAGTCAGAGGCGGAAGTAGAGGGGGTGGGTCTGAGGATAGAGCACGGCGATTGGAGGAGGGAGACGTGCCCAGGTCGTAGGGTGAAAAACACCCTCGGCAGCCCAGGACACAGACCTGTGCCTCATCCGCAGCCAGGATCAATCCCGGGTCTCCGGTGCTGCAATCGTTGCCGAACCGCCACCAGACCTTCCCCATCCCCACCCGAGAGCCCCCCACGCCCCAGGGTGGCCAGAGACGTCGGGAGCGGTGCCTCCAGGCTCACAGCCAGTGCAGAGAAGCAGCGCTAAATCCAGCTCAACTCTGCCTGTCCCGCCATGTTAACCTACAGCCCTACCTGGATTTACAGGACATATGTCATCAGTCCAGGCAGGGCTGTAGGTTAACCCGGCGAGACAGGCAGAGTTGAGCTGCATTTAGTGCTGGGTTGAGCTGAAATTACCATTCACAGGGCCTCCGAAGCCTCGCGTGTGCGTGTGAGTGTGCACATACGCACGCGCGGCCGCCAAGATATTGTGTCCCCCCCGTCCCCCAGCCCCCCTCATATTTTGATAGCGATTTCCGTGCCTGCTTATGGGATCAGGTCTTGGCATTTTTGCATCTTCCTTGAGCTCTAAGGGCACACTTCCCAGAAAGTAAAATTCTACAAAACGTATCTCCCTGATTCCCAGTGAAACACCGGGACATCAGTCTAATATTACAATCCATATAATTCAGCCCTGACTAGTCACATTCCACTAATAGCATTTCCAGGAGTCCTGTAGGACTTGAAGCATCATTGCTTCATAACATGTTTAACCTTCACTCCACCCATGTCTCATTAAAGCCTTCAATTCTTAATAAAGTATTTCATTGCACTTTCCTCCAAAGGTTAATCAACAGAGCATTCATTGTTTTTTCAAACAGGAACATCATGAAGGTGAAACATAAAATCATGGGCAGGGATGGATAGGGTGAATGCACAAAATCTTTTATCTAGATTAGGGGAATCAGGACACCAGGGAACATAGGTTTAAGGAGAGAGATAAACCTATTTAAAAAGATTTAAATAAACTTTATCACACAGAGGGCAGTGGAACAACATCTAAAAGGCATTAGGATAGGTACTTGGATAGGAGAGGTTTAGAAGGTTATGGGCCAAATGAGGGCAGGTGGGACTGGAGTAGATGGTGCATCTTGGTCAGCATGGGCAAGTTGAACCAAAAGCCCTGCTTCTGTGCTGATTTACTATGAATCTATGACAAAAGCAGAACCTGGAAGGAGAAAAAGATTTCTAATATCTAGTTTTGCTGAAAATGTTTTGATTTCTCTTCTTTAACGTATTCTTGCAATGTTGGAATAACTGGTATGGTTAGTGGATATTGGAGTAATGGAGTATGAATAACTGTGAATTACTGATAAATAAGCATTGCTTGAAAACTCCTTCCAAAGCTTCCTGATACGTTGTAGAAGGCCAAGTGGATTTGTTCTTCTCAGAACCGAACATAACTTTAAGTGGTTTGATCTTTCACCTCTACTCCCAGTTTCACGTTAATGTAGATGATCTTAATGTTCAGAGCCAGAGGTCAAAGCGCTTACTAAAGGTGTCTGTCTCACTGAATGCTGCATCATAGTTTATTGTGGAATCATTGGATTACATTAGTGGAAACAGGGCTTAGGCCTATTGGCTCCAATATTGTGATTGTGTGTGTGTGTGTGTGTGTGTGTGTGTGTGTGTGTGTGTGTGTGTGTGTGTGTGTGTGTGTGTGTGTGTGTGTGTGTGTGTGTGTGTGTGTGTGTGTGTGTGTGTGTGTGTGTGTGTGTGTGTGTGTGTGTGTGTGTGTGTGTGTGTGTGTGTGTGTGTGTGTGTGTGTGTGTATTGAGGGAAAGAGATCTTTGTTTTTTTAAACACCTTATAATATCACACAGGATGTGGTGGGCATATGGAACAAGCTGCTAGAAGAGCAGTGTGGTGCCACAGTGGTAGAGTTGCTGCCTTCGGAGACCTGGGTTCGATCCCAACTACAGGTGCTGTCTGTACGGAGTTTGTACATTCTCCCTGTGACCCCCGTTTTCTTTTTCCTGTATCTTAGGTTTCCTCCCACAGTCCAAAAACATACAGGCATGTAGGTAAATTGGCTTGGTAAATGTAAACATTGTCATGTGTATAGAATTGTGTTAATATGCAGGGATCGCTAGTCTGATGCAGGACCTGATGGGCCGAAGGGCCTGTTTCCGTGCTGTATCTCTAAAAAAAAAACTAAGAAAAAGAGGTAGTTGCGGCATCTGGACAAGTACAGGGACAGTAAAGGTTTAGAGGGATATGGGCCAAACAAGGGCAGGTGGGACTAGTGAAGATGGCCTTGGTCAACATGGGCAAGTGGGCCAAAGGGTCTGTTTCTGTGCTGTTTGCCTCAATGACTATCTCCAAGATGTATATCATTTGTCAGTGAGATACAGTCACACAACTGTCAGTGATCACTATATGGCTTTGGAGAGGGTGCTTGGATAAAGTTGCTCGGTCCCAAGTATTAAGTACCATGCTTGTCTTGGAGGGGCCAATGGAAATAAATCACTGTCTTGGCCTTCTTCTGCCTGGCAGGTTTCATGAAACTCAATCCCAACCACCCAGATCTGAGATATTGAATCTTGTTAAAACAATTAAGCCTGCTGCTGAAACCAGTATACAAAGATTGTATCAATCCACCCAAACACCAATCCACCATTAAAATCCCTGCTGTGGAGATAGATTTCAGGGACACTGAGGCTGGCTACAGTTTATTTTACCCGATGGTGCGAAATATTGGTACTGGCCATTAATCACAGTATGCTAGAACTGAAACGTCTATTAGATAAAGTAAAAATAAATCTTCTACGCTCCAAGCACTTGACATTACTCATGTCTTCCAACCCTGTAAAGATCTAGATCATGTTCAGATCTATGAGCCTCCCTACTGACTAAGCTCCTAAGGGTAATTTTTGTGCTTTCAGCAGGGAATGTTGCCCACTTGGAATGCTTAATGGAAACTTGGATACAGGCTGCGCACAATTTTCCAACCATTCATATCAATGCTTGGAAAATTGTTCCAAGTGCCTGACTTTCCAATAAGTACTTTGCGCAGCCATGACTGGGGAGCAGTTTCAGAAAATTGAAACGTTCAACTACATCCTTTTTTTGCTTTTTCAAGGTTATCAACCTTATAAAATTCTTTAAGCATTACTAAAATGTCTTAAGTACAGGTACTTCACCATCATTTTTTTGTATTGGAAAAAAAATACAAGCTCCATGCACTTTTTCTTCACAACTTAACCCTTTTTGCTCCTGCAGAACTCTGGTGATTCAATTTAAGTTTAGGTTTATTATTGTCACATGGACCAAGGTAAAGTGAAAAGCTGTCCCACGAGCATGTGGCTCCATGCGGCAAATGTGACCTAACGAGGTCGCTTGAGCCATAAGGCCTCGCGGGGCCGGTCCCACTTCGATCGCCGGAGCCGTATGGAGTTGTGCGGAACTGATCCCGACATCGCGCGGGGCTCCGAAAAACTGATCGTGTTCAAAAATTCCGCGCGGCAACGGCCTGCCGGCCCGCAGCCGCCTCGAAGCCGTACGCACCCCCTCGACGTCGTACGTTACGCACGAACTTCCCCCGGACTTCGCTCGAACTTTACATCACTTACTCGACCTCCGCACGGCCCCCGCTTCCAGTTTGGTCGCGCTCGCCGCATGCAGGTGCATGCTGGTGGGACCGGCCCTGGACGGGCATCACACGACCTCCGCACGGTCCCCGCTTCCGGTTTGGTCGCGCTTGCTGCGTGCAGGTCGCATGCTCGTGGGACAGGCAGGAAGGAACTGCAGATGCTGGTTTACACCGAAGATGGACACAAAGTGCTGCAGTAACAGCGGGACGGGCAGCATCTCTAGATAGAAGGAATGGGTGACGTTTTGGGTCGAGACCCTCCTTGAAAAGCTTTGTTTTGCATGCTATCCAAATCAAATCAGACAATGCTGTGCAATTGAGCCGACAACCCTCTCTGGCCAATATATCCTCTTGAACCAAATTCTGTTGTGGTGAAATGCTCCTGGGAATGAAACACTGACTAATCTGTAACAAACTTCCACATTTTTAGATAGGAAATATATAGTCAGATGGTAGTGCTAACCAGGAAAGCAGAAGGTCATGCATGTTAAAGTGATTGTCAGGAAACATGAACCTTTATGAGTAATTTGTAATCTGGAATGATAGGAATATAGGAAAGATATCAACAAAATAGAGAGAGTACAGAGGAGATTTATTAGAATGTTGCCTGGGTTGCAGCAACTAAGTTACAGAGAAAGGTTGAACAAGTTAGGTCTTTATTCTCTGGAGCGCAGAAGGTTAACGGGGGAATTGATAGAGGTCTATAAAATGATGAGAGGGATAGACAAAGTTGACGTGGATAAGCTTTTTCCATTGAGAGTAGGGAAGATTCAAACAAGAGGACATGACTTGAGAATTAAGGGACAGAAGTTTAGGGGCAACATGAGGGGGAACTTCTTTACTCAGAGAGTGGTAGCGGTGTGGAATGAGCTTCCAGTGGAAGTGGTGGAGGCAGGTTTGTTTTAATCATTTAAAAATAAATTGGATAGTTATATGGACGGGAAAGGAATGGAGGGTTATGGTCTGAGTGTAGGTAGATGGGACTAGGGGAGAATACGTGTTCAGCACGGATTAGAAGGGCCGAGATGGCCTGTTTCCGTGCTGTAATTGTTTTATGGTTATATGCTTATATGGAATAGTTTATTATATAAGCCTAAAGGAGTGGCAACTGTTAATGTGAATATCCATATTATCTCTGCACTGCTGGATTCCATCTGGGTTTTGCCCAGTCTTCTTGGGATTCCCCAGATTACCATTCAGTATATACTCTATGTGAGACCTGTCGTTGGAACTGCAATCCATTGATTTCAGATGGAACAAAAGGCCTGCTGATTAGTAGCAAAGAGCTAAGTAAATTATCTTGTATTCACATATCGTTATTATATATAATTAAGATATATATATATATAATTTATATATAATATATAATATATATATAATTATTTCTAGGTGGCTTTAATTATAACAAACACGTATTTTTCAAGTATTTACTTAGTTTTTAAGTGTTGGGTGGGTTAAATTAAGTGGAAGACACCATTTGTTAGAGTGAATTAATTAGTAGTTTCCTTTATTTAGTAGATTAGGTGGTGAGAGCAGGTATTGAGGGGGTTGTTCTGGGATGCTGGAACCAACTGTTGAGCCTTCCCAAGGGCCTAACTCAACAAAACACCAGTGCCAACTAAATAACCCCAATGATATACTTGCATCGACCCGATCAGTTTGTTTTAAATGTGCTCGTTATTGCATATGGAGTTAGTTAAGGGCCTGTCCCACTTGGCTCTCATTTGCGCGCCGGTTTATCAACCTCGTCGTCGCGTTGAGACGCACGGGTAGGGTGTGGGCCGCGCGGAATGGTAGCATGGAGAAGCGTGGAGAGGTACGGAGTTGCGAGCGGTATTGCGCGGCGCTCCAGGATTTTGTAGGGCACAAAGTCTTCGCGCGCCTCAGGCGTGACGTATCGCGTAGCAAGATGGATTCAACAGTGGCTGAATGGGAGACGCCAGAGGGTAATGGTGGATGGCTGTTTGTCGGGTTGGAGGCAGGTGACTAGTGGGGTGCCTCAAGGATCTGTGTTGGGTCCTTTGTTGTTTGTCATGTACATCAATGATCTGGATGAAGGTGTGGTAAATTGGATTAGGAAGTATGCAGATGATACCAAGATAGGGGGTGTTGTGGATAATGAAGAGGATTTCCAAAGTCTACAGGGTGATTTCGGCCATTTGGAAGAATGGGCTGAAAGATGGCAGATGGAGTTTAATGCTGATAAATGTGAGGTGCAACACCTTGGCAGGACAAATCAAAATAGGACGTACATGGTAAATGGTAGGGAATTGAAGAATACAGTTGAACAGAGGGAGCTGGGAATAACCGTGCATAGTTCCTTGAAGGTGGAATCCCATATAGATAGGGTGGTAAAGTATGCTAGCCTTTATAAATCAGAGCATTGAGTATAGAAGCTGGGATGTAATGTTAAAATTGTACAAGGATTTGGTGAGACCAAATCTGGAGTATGGTGTACAATTTTGGTCGCCCAATTATAGGAAGGATGTCAACAAAATAGAGAGAGTACAGAGGAGATTTACTAGAATGTTGCCTGGGTTTCAACAACTAAGTTACCGAGAAAGGTTGAATAAGTTAGGCCTTTATTCTCTGGAGCGCAGAAGGTTAAGGGTGGACTTGACAGAGGTCTTTAAAATGATGAGAGGGATATTTGAATTGAATTGAATTGAATCCTTTATTTGTCATTCAGACCTTTCGGTCTGAACAAAATGTCGTTGCCTGCAGCCATACATGTAATAATAAACAACACACAATAAACACAAATTAACATCCACCACAGTGAGTTCACCAAGCACCTCCTCACTGTGATGGAGGCAAAAGTCTTAGGGTTACTGTCTCTTCCCGCCTCTTCTCCTTCTGCGCTGAGGCGATACCCCACCGGGCGATGGTAAGTCAGTCCCGCGGTTTAAGCTCCGTGGGCCCGGGGGTGGTCCAAGCTGCCGCCCCCCAGTCCAGCGGACGCAGCTGCTGCCACGGGAGCTCTGGAAAACAGGCACCAGCCTGTGACCCGCGAGCTCCCGACGATGTCGTCCACTGGCCCGCGGCTGAGCCCCGGATTCTGGTCGCCGCCGCCATAACGCCGCCTCAGCCACCGGAGCACCGTCTCCGCCCCGCACCGGGCCGCCCTCATGGCAGCGTCTCAGCCCCGCACCGGGCCGCCCTCACGGGAGCGCCTTCTAGCCAGGAGCTGGTCGCCCTCACGGGAGCGCCTTCTAGCCGGAAGTCGGTCCGCACTCACGGGAGTGTCTCAGCCCCGCGCCGACCGCCCTCACCAGAGCGCCAAGTCGTGCCGCTGCCTGAACGCCACCGCAGCTCGGAGACGGTGTTGATGTGGACAAGCTTTTCCCTTTGAGAGTAGGGAAGATTCAAACAAGAGGACATGACTTCAGAATTAAGGGACAGAAATTTAGGGGTAATATGAGGGGGAACTTCTTTACTCTGAGAGTGGTAGCGGTGTGGAATGAGCTTCCAGTGGAAGTGGTGGAGGCAGGTTCGTTGGTATCATTTAAAAATAATTTGGATAGGCATATGGATGAGAAGGGAATGCAGGATTATGGTAAGAGTGCAGGAAGGTGGGACTAAGGGAAAATAATTGTTCGGCACGGACTTGTAGGGCCGAGATGGCCTGTTTCCGTGCTGTAATTGTTATATGGTTATATGGTTACAGGGTGAACACCAAAATACACTAAACCAGAAAATGCAAAAGTGAATTGATGCTTCACTTGCAATGACTGCTTGGGTCCCTGGATGGTGGGTAAGGAAGAGGTTAAAAAGACAAATGTATCTCCTGCAGCCGGCTGAACAAATGACATGAGAAGGGTGCAGTTGGTTGAAATGGAAGAGCAAACCAGATAAGCGATACAAAATGCTGGAGTAACTCAGTGGGACTGGCAGCATCTCTGGAGAGAAGCAATGGGTGATGTTTCGGGTCGAGACCCTTCTTCAGACTGAAACATCATCCATTCCGTCTCTCAACAGATGCTGCCTGTCCCGCTGAGTTACTCCTGCATTTTGTGTCTATCTTCAATTTAAACCAGCATCTGCAGTTCCTTCCTACAGAATAATTTGGTCTGCAGCTTGCTACTTTTCATTCACCTCTTTTTTTTACATTTGCAGTTTTCCAATTGCTAGCACCACTCAAGAAACTGGAACATTTTAGAAAATATCAATAAACTGGGTAAGTATCATAAACTGGGTATTCAAATGACGTCACGCGCTCCAGACGGCTGTGCTGAAGCACGAAGACGGGTGATGACGACAGTCGCGTGTCAGTCACGACCGGCCTGTCACGTAAATGACAGCCAAGTGGGACAGGCCCTTTAAGGTCCTTAGCATATATCGATATAATCAGTTTGGCTTTGGCTTTGGGCTTGGTTTTCTTGGTTGAGCGCTTATCCTGCTGTTATAGCACAAGAACTTTGCGTTTTAATTGTTACTAGACCAAGTGCAGGCCTGCTCCCACAACGCAATGTATCAACGCTCACCTGTTTCCCCAAACCATCCTGTTCCCCCAACGCAATGTTCCACCACTTTCTCTCTCCCCTCCCCCCCCCGACCTCTCCTCTCCCCCCCCTCTGATCCTCGGCACAATGAAATAAACCGGGGGTCGGGGTCGGGGTCCGGGGATCTGGGGGGGTGAATTACCCCGTGTGGGGGTTGGGGTCCAGTGACGGTGCAGTGACTCTGGGTGGGCGGAGGGACTAGACTGTCCCCAACTCTGCTGCAGCTGACAGGGACGTTGCCGGGTTTGTGTTCCCATGTGTACGCTGCCCTTAGTCGCGGCCCCACTCCACCCTGCCCCGTGAGTGTGGCCGCTGCCGACCCACAGCCCGTCAAAGTGTAGCCGCGCAGGGAGAAGAAGGGGCGGTGGGCGGCCGTGAACATTCAGCGCAGATCCAACACAATACCATTTATTTGTCATTTGAACCTCACATGAGGTTCAAACGAAATTTGGTTTCTGCAGTAATAGACGAAAAGAACCAAGACACGCACTAGCACAATTTACACAAACATTCATCACAGTGAATCTCCTCCTCACTGTGATGGAAGGCAAAGTCTTGTCTCTCCCCTGCACTCCATTCTTCTCCCGATGTCAAAGTCAATGCCCCCGGCGGGCGCTAGCAAGTCCCGCGGCCATTTAAAGCCGTGCCGGGCGATGTCAGGCCCCGCTCCAGGTCACTTTCAACCCCACAATTCGGGCGGGAGAAGTTGCTGTTGCCGGTGCCCCATATAGCGGTCTCCCACGGGGGACCCGCGAGCTCCCGGTGTCACCATCCACCGGAGTCGGGTCGCAGCCGCGCGCCACCGCTGCTCTCCACACTCCGAACCGGCCAGCTCCACGATGGTAAGTCCGCAGCTCCGCCGGCTCCGTGAATTGAGCCCCCAGGTCGTTCCGGTTGGAGGCCGCTCCACTGTGCTAGGCCCCAACGGCAAAGGAGACCCGACAGGGAAAAGGTCGGGTCCCCGTACAGGGAAGAGAATTAAAAGTTTCCCCCCCACACATACACAGTCAAAAACCCACTACAAACTATACCCTCAACAGGACAAATTTTTTTTTTAAAAGACAGACAAACTGCAGAGGCCGCTGCGACATGGGTCGCTCCGCCTCTGGGGAGAGAGTGGGGGCTGTCCCGAGGGATCCGCTCCTTCCACCGCTTTCACCAGGTGTATGAGTGTCCCTTGGTGCTCGGGTTCAGACGGGACTTGCCCTCAATCCGCGCGCACGCTGCTCTTTCGCAAGTCAGTCACGAAAAACATTTGTATCTTCTCTCTGTACGTGAGCAGCAGTGATGTTGTCGGATTTTACCACGTGTTGTGTGTGTGGTAATCCAGAAGGCTTGAGCAACTTGAGCCGTGCGTTACGCCCTCTGACCTTATGACCTTCCGTGCAACCCTCCCTATTTAAGGCGGCCCTCCCCCTGATGTATCATCTGGCAGGGACAAACCTGCGTGTCTTTCGAGTGTGGGAGAAAATCAGAGACCCACGCTGGTCACGGTGAGAACGTACAAACTCTGTACAGTCAACACCTGCAGTCAGGATTGAACCCAAGTCTCTTGTGCTGTAAGGCAGCAACTCTACCACTGCGTCACCATTCCATACTTCAGGCATGTTACCGAATACTGGGACAAACATCTGCAGATACATTGTAGGAAATATCATGACTGGCTGCATCATGATCTGCTATGGCAATTCCATCTTACAGAAATACAAGAGGTGCAGAGAGTTGTGGACTCAGTCTGGTCCATTATGGGCCATATGGCCCATCAAGTCTACTCATCACGGCTGATCTATCTCTCCCTCCTCACACTATTATCCTGCCTGCTCACCATCACCTCTGACACCTGTACTAATCAGGATCTATCTACCTCTGCCTTAAAAATATCCACTGACTTGGCCTCCACAGCCTTCTGTGGCAAAGAATTCCACAGATTCTCCACCCTCTGAATAAAGACAGTTCTCCTCATCTCCTTCCTAAAATAACGTCCTTTAATTCTGAGGCTATGACTAGTCCTAGACTCTCCCACTAGTGGAAACATCCTCCCTACATCCACTCTATCCAAGCCTTCTGCATGTTTCAATGAGGTCTTCGAAACTCCAGTGAGTACAGGACCAATGCCGTCAAATGCTCATCATAGGTTAACCCACTCATTCTTGGGATCATATTTGTAAACATGCCACGATCGGGCTGGTGGAAGTTAAAACCCAAAGTGTCACAACACCAGGTTCAGGAACAGCTACTTCCCTACAACCATCAGATACTTGAACTGGGCTGCAAAACCCTAAACCTACCTCAGTAATAGAACACTAGATAGAATTAAATAGATAGAATTTATTGCCACACAACCAGGGTCGGTGGAATTTGGGTTGTCAGCAGCAGTACAATAATAAAGAACACACAGCCACAATAACAATGGAACACAAACATCCACCACAGCACGACCGAGCTCCTCTTACAATGCAAGAGATGTGGTTTTACTAATCCCTTATTTTTGAACAGTCTTTTCTTGTCCCTGTCATGTATAATACATGTATGTTCTATTCTTGTGTGATGTCTGATTCTATGCACATGTAATGCTGCTGCAAGCAAGGTTTCAATTTTACTTGTGCCTTACCGTTCTCGTGCATGTGACAACAAACTTGACTTGACTTGAAATGCTGTGAGTTGAGAATGTTCCAAACTTTGTTCAGGAAGGGTTTGGGTGTTCAACTCATGGAGAGGGAGGTAAATTTAAATTAATCTAATTAATTTAAGTTAAATTAAGAAATGACCTTAAACGAACTCTGAATGCAGATTTATTTTCAATTTTGCTATTTAGAATGCAGTAGGACGGGGTTAAATTTATTTTGCATGTGTATTTTGTCAAAGAAGATTAATTTTTGAAGAATGGTGTGTGATGTATCTCAAAAGGAAATGAAAAGTTCTCAGATCCAGGTGGCAATGTTTTATATGCTCCCACGTATGAGGTACAGTAGAGGTGAGGTCTCACCAGAGGAACAGGTTGGGGGCATTGAATAAGGTAGCAGACAGAAGATCTATGACATAATAGTAGCTCTACTTCTCTCTACTTGTTGCAGTTCGTTCTCCTGAGCATTTCTAGCCTTCCCTGTTTTCAACCCCTTCTCTGCAGGGGGGGAGCGCCGTCTAAAAAATTCACACGGTGCAAAGCCAAGGTGAAACAGACACACACCGCGATGAACAGGAATTTGTAAAAAGATGGCTTAAAGCACAGTGTACGGTAAGTCCTTTAAAAGAGGGGGGGGGGGGGAGAGGGGGGAAAGAATGAATGGAGGCAACTTTTAAGAAGCCAGAGATACACGGCTGTGAAGCTCGGCGGACATTAACATTACCGGTCGGTTATCCTTGGTTCTGAAAACTACTGCTTACCTTTCTTTTCCCGATGACCCACCTACGGCTCGAGAATTCTCGCTACTCTCCATTGCGGCTTCATTCTAGCCGCCGCTAATTTTACAACGTGTTGAAAAATTCACGGCGACCATAACGAGGCCGCTGCTAGTTCTCAGAATGCGGGAACTCCTCACGACCATGAAGGCGACTTCCCCGGCAACCACCCGCGAACATGTGGCGACCATGTGGTGACTGTATAGTCTCCTGCAGTCGCCTAAAAAGCCGCCTGAGTGGGACAGGCCCATAAGGAACAAGTGTATGTGCTAGTCTGCATACACACTTGTTCGTTCGGAAGTATGTAAACCTGTGCCGTCTGTACTCTGAAGGCCAAAATTGAAAAGACAAGGGGTGTGAGATTGAGAAGGAAAAATTGCATTTTTTAGCCAGAGGAGAGTATGTCGGTCGGGGGGAGGATGAAGGGATGTGGGGAGAGCAAAGGATATGAATCCAGGTGGGGCAAAGTGAAGAGATAGGTGAAGAAAATGGGAGGGGAGATGTATGTAGTTACCTAGAATTGGAGAATTCAATGTTCATACCATTGGGTTGTTCACCACTCAAGCGGAACATGAAGTATTGTTTACTCCAGTTCATATGTGGCTTCACTCTGGCAATGAGGAAGCCCTGGACCGAAAGGTCAGTATTAGAGTGGGATGAGGAGTTAAAATGGTTAGCAACTGTATGCCTTGTCTGATTGAGCTCAAGTCTTCAGTGAAACTGTTGCTGGGACTACGCTTGGTCTTGCTAATGTAAAGGAGGCCTCATCGGGAACATCGGGTACAGTAGACGAGATTAGACAAGGTGCAGGTGAACCTCTGTCTAACCCGGAAGGATTGCTGGGGTCCCAAAATGTCACCTAATTCTCCAGAGATACTGCCTGGCCCGCTGAGTTCTCCAGCACTTTGTATATTTTTAAATGTAATCCAGCATCTGCAGTTCCTTGTTTCTACATGCCTGGTATCTTCTTCATGTCAGGATATGCACATGATATGTTAAATGCCTCCTATCCTGTAGACTTGCTGGGAATGAGCAGCTGATTATGTTCCTTTACCTACCACTGCACAACCACCGAAGCAGGAATGTCTAGCATGAGAGATGATAAACAGTAAACATGACAAAAAGTACTTGATACAGATTTAGATTTCAGCATAGAACATAGAAACATAGAAATTAGATGCAGGAGTAGGCCATTCGGCCCTTCGAGCCTGCACCGCCATTCAATATGAGCATCTTTGTTGTGATTCCCAGAACTGCAATTATCTTTTTCTGGACTTTCAGGTTTCATTACCACGGGAGGACCATAAATCTTATTTTTAACAAGGTCACGATGACATAAATACCTAGCCCTAAATGACTGAACAAGATTAATTTCCATTTACAATGAGAATCAGCAATTTCTTCATTTGCCATAAGAATCAGTCAGGAGACTGTCAGTGAGTTTTCAATTTATTTTGTTTTTTTGCCAGAGTAAAAGTGAAGGGTCATAAATCCAGCAATCTCTGGCAAGTTGCAACATAACAATGTTTCTTGCCACAATTATCTGCTTTTTGAAACACTAATAATGGTGCCACATGTGAACTCCCATTGCATTCACAAGAATTTCTCAAATTTGGTCGATCTCACCTTGTTTGTGAAATTATATAGACTGCCTTATCATCAGAAGTAAGTCAAATTTTCAGGTACTATTTGGGAGAGGATGTGAAGTCAATCAGCTATATTATTATCAAATAATAATTCATTTTATTTAATACACTTCATAGTTGAGAATAGTTAAGGGTGACACAGTGGTGCAGCAATAGACCTGCTCCCTTACAGCACCAGAGACCTACAGTAGGTTCCATCCTGACTATGGGTGGTGTCTGTACGGAGTTGGTACGTTCTCCCTGTGACTGCTTGGATTTCTCCGGGTGTTCCGGTTTCCTCCCACACTCCAAAGACGTAAGTAGGTTAATTTGGTTTAGTTTAGTTTAGAGATACTGCATGAAACAGGCCCTACCGAGTCCGCATCATATAACCATATAACAACCATATAACAATTACAGCACGGAAACAGGCCCTCGGCCCTTCAAGTCCATGCCGAACACTTATTTTCCCCTAGTCCCATCCACCTGCACTCAGACCATAACCCTCCATTCCTTTCCCATCCATATAACTATCCAATTTATTTTAAAATGAAAAATCAAACCTGCCTCCACCGCCTTCACTGGAAGCTCATTCCACACGGCTACCACTCTCTGAGTACAGAAGTTCCCCCTCATGTTACCCCTAAACTTCCTTAATTCTCACGTCATCCCTACTCTCAATGGGAAAAGCTTATCCATGTCAACTCTGTCTATCCCTCTCATCATTTTATAGACCTCGATCAAGTCCCCCCTAACCTTCTGCGCTCCAACGAATAAAGACCTAACTTGTTCAACCTTTCTCTGTAACTTAGTTGCTGAAACCCAGGCAATATTCTAGTAAATCTCCTCTGTACTCTCTCTATTTTGTTGACATACTTCCTTTAATTAGGCGACCAAAATTGTACACCATACTGCAGAATTGGACTCACCAATGCCTTGTACAATTTTAACATTACATCTCAACTTCTATGCTCAATGCTCTGATTTATAAAGGCCAGCACACCAAAAGCTTTCTTTACCACCCTATCTACATGAGATTCCACCTTCAGGGAACTATGCACAGTTATTCCTAAATCCCTCTGTTCAACTGCATTCCTCAATTCGCTACCATTTACCATGTACGTCCTATTTTGATTTGTCCTGCCAAGATGTAGCACATCACACTTATCAGCATTAAACTCCATCTGCCATCTTTCAGCCCACTCCTCCAAATGGCCTAAATATCTCTGTAGACTTTGAAAATCTACTTCATTATCCACAACCCCACCTATCTTAGTATCATCTGCATACTTACTAATCCAATTTACCACACCATCATCCAGATCATTGATGTACATGACAAACAACAGTGGACCCAACACAGATCCCTGAGGCACCTCACTAGTCACCGGCCTCCAACCTGACAAACAGCCAGCCACCATTACTCTCTGGCATCTCCCCTTCAGCCACTGTTGAATCCATCTTGCTACTCCACCATTAATAACCAACAATTGAACCTTCTTACCAACCTTCCATGAGGAATCTTGTCAAAGGCCTTACTGAAGTCCATATAGACAACATCCACTGCTTTACCCTCATCAATTTCCCGAGCAACCTCTTCAAAAAATTCAAGAAGATTAGTCAAACATGACCTTCCAGGCACAAATCCATGTTGACTGCATCGACCGGCGTTCCCTGCACATTAACACTACCCTTACATTTATACCAAGCTAATTAACCTATAAACCTGTACGCCTTTGGAGTGTGGTGGAAACCAAATATCTCGGATAAAACCCATGCAGGTCACAGGGAGAAATTACAAGCTCCGTTCAGACAAGCACCCGTAGTCAGGATCGAACCCGGGACTCTTGCGCTGTAAGGCAGCAGCTCTACTGCTACACCACCGTGCTGCCCCATTTGGCTTCTGTAAATTGGCTTCTGCAAATTGTAAATTGTCCCTAGTGTGTAGGATAGTGCTCAAGTGCTCAAAACCACCTTGCACACTACAAAAAAGAGCTATTCGTATAGTAAACAATGTAGGATATCATGAACACACCAATATACTGTATTGAATCTCTCCCTGCACTGGAGACCCGACCTTTTCTCGTCGGGTCTCAGGTGTCGTTGAGGCCGCAACGAGGAGCGGCCTCCAACAGGAAGAAGCCGGGGACTCAGGTGTCGACTCACCGTTGCCGTCGCGGAGCTGGCCGAGTCCGGAGCGGGTGGAGCGGTGGAGGAGCGCTGCTGCTGCTGCTGCTGCTGCTACCGGAGAGTCGGAGGCTCCAACGACGGGTCTGTGGACGACGGCATCGGGAGCCCACGGCTCCCTGGAGGGAGACCGCTTCTCAGGGCTCCTGCAACGGCGACTTCTCCCGCCCGAGTGCGGGGTTGAAGAGCTCCTGGAGCGGGGCCTGACACCACTGCCCCGCGCGGCTGGAATGGCCGCGGACTCTGCGAGCGCACACCGGGGGCTCTAACACCAAGACCCGGTGTGCGACCTCGCACCACCCGGCGTGGCTTTAATGGCCGCGGGACAATCGCCATCGCCAGCCGGGGGCTATGACTTTGACTCTGACATTGGGGGGGGGAGAGGGCAGTGGAGAGATAAGTTTATTTAGCCTTCCATCACAGTTATGTGATGGATGTTTATGTTAAATGTAATTATGTTGTGTCTGGGGTCTATTTGTATGTAATGTATGGCTGCAGAAACGGCATTTCGTTTGGACCTCCAGGGGTTCAAATGACAATTAAATTGACTCTGACTCTGACTCTGACTCTGACTCTGACTCTGACTTTGACTCTGACTTTAAAATTACACACCTTAAAGATTAAGGATCTGGTAGAATTTAAGACTGCACAAATAATTTATAAAGCCCAAAATAAACTGCTACCTGTAAACATACAAAAACTGTTCAAAGACAGAGGGGGGGGGGGGGGGCTGGTTATAACTTTAGAGGGAAACTAAACTTGAAACAGCAGTATGCTCGGACCAATTTAAAAAGTATGTGTATTTATATTTGTGGGGTGGTTTTGTGGAATGGTCTTGACGAAACGATTAAACAAAGTATGAATATAATGCAATTTTTAAAAATGTACAAAAGATATATCTTTGAAAAGTACAGTAATGAGGAAGGAGAATGTAAATCTCACAGATGTTAATGGTGCTTGTTCTTTTTGTTCTTTTCTTTTTTTGTTCTTTCTTTCTTAATAGCTTGATTGGAGTAGTTTTATTTGAATTGTCTGTTTAGTTTATTTTATTGAATTTTGCATTTGTTAATGGTGAAGAATGGGGGTAGGACTTGACAAGCATAGGCTGCTTCCTATCCCTTTTCGAACGAGTCTAATGTGTATTATGTTGAAATTGGCTTTTGATTTTTTAATTTATGTATGTACATATATGTTATGTATATGTGTATGTGTGTATATGTGTATATGTATGTATCTATATATGTACATGTATATGCATGTACATGTGTATGTATTTATGTATATATGTATGTATATATATATATAATTTTCCTTTTATTTATTAATTTTCATCTTTTCTTTTTTTCTTTTCTTTTTAATCGTTCGAAATAAAGATATCATTCATTCATGTACGGAGTGATTGCTGTTCTGCATGGACTCAGTGGGCCAAAGGTTCTGATTCCATGCTATGTCTTTAAGTCTAAAGTCTATTGTTGTTTAAGGGGCTGCATATATTGGAATTGACACCACCATTCAAAGTCACTCTATGCATACATCAGGGATATATTAACTGATTAGGAATTTTAATGCCTGAGATAATAATCCAAATAAATTCAAATCCCTAACAGACCATCCCCATTTATTATTTTTTAAATTATGAATTAAGAAATTTGTATCAACAGAGCCTTCGGTTTGGTGTAAAAATCCATGAGTTTCATCTTCTCTATTGGAGAAAAAATGCCAGCATCTTTATTTGGTCTTTGCAATTACATGGGTTCTTGGCAAAACTGCACTTGGGACATTGTGTGCAGTTTTAATCTCCTTACCAAAAATTATAGACTTGCCATTGAGGGAGTACAGCAGGGCTTTGCCAGGTTGGTAAGCAGAGATCTCTTTGAACCAGCTGGGCTTGAAGACTGGATACAGGCCTGATGTTTCCCGCTAGTTAGAGTATAGAGCTGGGTATCATATTTAGGATTGAACTTGAGGACAAGTTACTTCATGTCCTTTACCCCAATGTGCTGTGGAGGCTGTGTTATTCAAACTGCAAATATGCTCCTTAAGCTTACCCTCCTTAGTCTAGTTCAGTAAAACACTGAGTCAAGCACTGGACCACTAAACTTTATTTTTTGAACGAACACAATACCTAACCACCGCGGGTTCGATCCTTGCCTCTGCCTGGCCAAACCCTTCAGCCTCGTGCAAGCAGACACTTCCAACAGGTCACGCGGTCCCAAGCGCCCCTCCAGAAGATCGACAACTGACCTGGTGGGGGCTGGCTACCTTTTATAGGTCAACAAACCCTGTGGGGGCTGAACTACATGGAGGTGGCTTCCTTCCAAGCCAATCACACATATCGATTACATTAAAGTATTAATGACAGTTCCCCAACCCAATTACAAAGAATCCCATTACAATGTTTCAACATAAGCTTCTGGAAAGTAGTCAGCTAACTAAATAATGCAATATTTCCCCTGGCAGTATAAACAATTCAGCCAGGGCTTCATACTTCAGCCAATCATCAAACAGCAGTATGACTGTCCTGAAAAACAATATTAACATTATTTACAATCCCTTTGCAGCTATCCAATCAAGACAATACACCTACAACACCTTGGAGTTTCTTTGCAGAGTCCTCATACATTTTAACAATTAGGAGGACATCTGGACTTCACTTTATCTGATATATTGATCTGGGACATATACTTCCTGGCACCAGCTCGCAGCTTGAGGCTTCTTACAGAAAAAGGCTAACATGCCTTGTAGATGCATACATTCTTCATTTCATTTTAACATTTTAACTTTTAACACTTTAACATTTAGCCAGGATTTACAAAACCAGAGTTTAATGGATTTCTGGATGTTAAATAATTCAAAGAATATGGAATAATACAGGCAAATGGTGTCGAGGTAGATATCTAGCATCATCGTGATAAATGGTGTTGTAGTCTGAAAGGGATAAATGGAGTTCTCTTGATGCTTTTTTTTTATGTTACCAAAGTATTATGTTCATTTCACATCAGCAGAGTTGAGTCTTAAAATCCCACTGAAGTAGCCAAGCAAATCATTAAGTTGCACCAGCTGCCAATTGGCCAGCTTTGGATGGCCATTAAGTTTCACACCAGTGAGATACAAATGCCGAAGATTAGACTAGATTTATTCATGTTAGTATAATAACTTGTTGATGAGGTAAGCCATATTTACTTCTCAAACTTCTTAATGCTTGTTATATTTGATTCTCATTAGCACTCTTCATATTACTATACCAACTTAAATAGTGTAGCATAACTTAATTATTAGAGATGATTCTTTCAACTGGAAATCTCAACCTTACAAATAATTGACATTAAATATAGCAAGCACCTAGAAGTTTGAGAAGTAATTATCAAATGTTGTCTAGATTAGCAAGAATTGTTGGGAGCCTGGAATAAAAAAGTAACTTCTTCCAACATGAGTGATCATAATATGCATGATAAAAGGGTATGTGGTAGTAAAGAATAACAAAATCATGTCACCTAAGTCATATACAGTAAGTGTCATCAAGTCACACAACAATTTAGACTAGTAGCTTGGACAATAACATAGGTGTTGAACAACCTTAAGTGCATGTAGTTGAGTGGGGAGGTTTTGAGGAAGAAACTCCAGTGTATAGGATGTAGACTCCTGAAAGCTTTTCACTGTATCTCAGTACACATGACAATAAGGGGTGTTGGCAATTATGGGGAGAAAGCAGGAGAATGGAGTTAGGAGGGAGAGATAGATCAGCCATGATTGAATGGTGGAGTAGACACGATGGGACGAATGGCCCAATTCCACTATCACTTCTGATCTTATGTTAATAAACCAATACCAATAATGAATTGGACTTGTTTCTGACCTTGTGAAGAATTCAAGGGGCAAGAGGTAAGATGAATGCCAAATCCCACTGACACTGACGTTCCTCTGAAAATTGGCATCAACGTCAAGATAGGAAATGGACAGAAAATGATGTTGAAGATTGATTATTTGTGCTATGCATCTGTGCTTTTCAGCCAAAATAACTGATAGTTATGAGGTGCAGGAAATAAAATTGAAGGACAATAAAGCAGTGTTTCAAAGCTTGCCTATTGCTAGCCACAGATGATTATTAACAGTCTCAGCTGTGTTCCAGAGAGGATTCCAATAGAATTTGTTTGTATGAGCGTGTGTATATATAAAGTAAAATATATATTGCTGAAGGGAGCGCTGGAGACCAGATCAAATTACATTGAAAACTCTAACATTGGGCGCTGTCAGTGGGAAACCCATTTTGTTGTATCAACAATTTCCGTCAAATATCTGTTGTGCCTGAAAAGGGATCTGTGGTAAAGTTTTTTGGTGTTTTAAATCTTATACAATTAATTAACTGCTAGAACAACAGCAGAATTACATATACCTGTTGACACCAATGTGCCTGCTAGTGAGTTGGAGCTGGAGCAGCTCTTAGGTTGGACTCACTGGAATGGTCAATGTTATATAAATAATGTCTGTTCACTCAACTAACCAAATCCACTTAAACAGTGATTTACAACCGTCTATTTCAAACGAGCCTCACAGATGATATCCATACATACAACTGGATAGCTTACAGCAGTGTGGTCGCCAGGCATGAATGGTGCTGGAATTACCCAGTCATTCTCAATCTGTCAGGGAATAGTGGTCTACTGTGTATAACCACTGGAGAACTCGTACTTTTTTTATATAGCAAAAAAAAGTTGCAGTTCCCCACTTTTACCATTGGGTGTTGCTGCACAACCGATCCATGCCTAGAAATCTATTTCCAGTCACAAAATGGCAAAGGATTGGTATAGTAGTGGGCAAAATTCTGCTCTTTAAATGTATTCCATTAAAGACTCTGCTTATTGGGTCCCCAAATGTCGTTTTGATTTCAGTCCGGAAAGGCTAAATAACTCTGAGTTGGAGATGATTCTTTTTTTTCTGGATCGGTCAGTGTTTTCTTTTCCTTTACGACAAAAAAACGTTCACGAAAATAGATGCAGGATTGAAAAGCACTTTGGGCGGGACGAGATGTATAACCTTCGGTGGATGTGAAGTTCATTTTCTCCTGGTATTATTGTTTTTTTTAACAGCATAATGTATAATCCCGATATGTATATTCAAGTAAAATTTGTCATTAGATTAGATTAGATTAGATTAGATTAGATTAGATTCCTTTATTTGTCATTCAGACCTTTCGGTCTGAACGAAATGTCGTTGCCTGCAGTCATACATGTAATAATAAATAACAAAACACACAATGAACACAAATTAACATCCACCACAGTGAGTTCACCAGGCACCTCCTCACTGTGATGGAGGCAAAAGTCTTTTCACCCCCCCCTCATGAAGTCACATAAACTGACACTTTGGACTAGAAGCTTAGACAAAGAGGTAGGTAGTATTGGTAGAAAGTTGAGGACATTCAGGGAAATCATTTAGTTCAGTTTAGTTTGGTTTATTGTCACATGTACCGAGGTACAGTGAAAAACTTTTGTTGTGTGCTATTCAGTCAGCAGTAAGACAATACATAATTACAAAGTGTAATTCAAGTGTATAGGACAGGCCCCTGAAAGCAAGATTCCCACTGGAAGACAGAAATAACCAGAGATGGCAGAGAATCTAGTTTTAGAGGAATACAGTGATTACTGGAGAGAGAGAAGAGAACAGCAATAGGGAGAGGTATATATATTGATGATCTGTCTAAACAATTGAAAGCCTGTAACACTGGGTGCGTGATTGGTAATATTTTAGTGAACCATATTATGTATGCAGATGATCTTGTGGTCTTTAGTCCATCTAGCGCTGGTCTCCAGCAGCTCCTTACTATATGTTCTGTGTATGGTGTGGAACATGACATTAAATATAATGCTAGTAAGAATGCTGTTATGATCTGTAGAACCAAAGAGGATAAATGCCTAAAATCTCCTGATTGTAAATTGTCTGACAACAACCTTAGTGTCTGTAATAAGATAAAATATCTAGGGCATATTATTACAGAACAAATGACAGATGATGAGGATATTTATAGGCAACGACGCATGCTGTATGTACAGGCGAATATCCTCTTGCGTAAATTTGGTGCGTGTGTAGATGTGGTGAAGATATCGCTATTTAGAGCATACTGCACACCACTCTACACTGCGCACCTGTGGTTGAACTATTTAAAGACAAGTATGCAGAAACTAAAGGTGGCATATAACGATGCCATGAGAACACTGCTAAGGCAACCTAGATGGTGTAGTGCCAGTAATATGTTTGTGGCTGCAGGAGTCAGTACTTTAGAAGCTATCCTAAGACACCACATGTATAAATTCATTTGCAGGATAAATGACTCTAAAAATGTGCTTATTGTGGCCTTGACAAACATAAGGGTTAGCACTACACGCTACGAATCCCAGCTGTGGAGACACTGGTATCGTTGTCTCGTTGTAGGACATTGATCATCTTTTAATCTCGATTTTTAACTTAAGTATTGTTTTTTTTTAATATAAATTATGATGTTTTTATAAGCGATATACCAAGATTTTATATGTATTTATGATATTTGATATGCAATGCTTTTTTAATGTAATGTTGCCCCTTGTCTGGACCTTGAGTCCGTAATAACGTTTATATATATATATATTTCACCATTGCCACTACCTACATTATCCACCTACTAATCATTCCGTTTTCCTATAGAGGACATAGAGGAATAGCAATACAGTATACACTCATTATAACGGACGATGGAGAGGACTTGAAATCTTGCACGCTGGCCTCTTCCCCTTCTCCTCTCTCCCATCAGGTAAAGATGTGTGAAAACATACACCAGTTTCAGGGACGGTTTCTTCCCAGCTGTTATCAGGCAAATTAATCGAACTAGGCAACTAGAGAGCAGTGCTGAACTACTATCCACCGCATTGCTGACCATCGGACTATCCTTGATCAGACGTATGGATCATGTATCTATACACTGTAATTGACTCGATTATAATCATGTTCTGTCTTTCTGTTGACGGGTTAGCAGGCAACAAAAGCTTTTCATTGTACCTAGGTACAGGTGACAATAAATTTAACTGGACTGAAACTGAACTGAGAGGGGAGACGGGACGGTGTCCGTTATTGCCATTTATCCGCTATAACTAAATAAAGAGTCGTCATTGCATGTTGTTGAAACAAAGAACTGCAGATGCTGCACAAAAGGACACAGAGTGCTGGAGTAACAAAGCGGTTGAGGCAGCATCTGTGGGGGGAATGGACAGACGATTCAGTCTGCTGAGTTACTCCAGCACTTTGTGTGGTTTCACCTTCAATCTAGGCACCGATACCGCTGGCCCTTCTTCACCCGCTACCGCATGGAGTCAGATTCCTCCAATGGACGGTATTTCATGGAGTTTCAAAGTTGGTGATTGATCGCTGAAATAATGAAACAATTGGAGCCAGTGGATCTAGGAATTGGAATACTTTATTGTGCATGTGACTATGCACAGTGAGATTATTTGCTTGCATATGGTCCCGACCACGGGAGAAATGGAGGAGGACTGACTGGACTTTGTGCCTTCCACCACAGTGATGAATGCTGTGGTGGATGTTTCTGTTAAAAACAATGATTGTGTCTTGTGTGTTCTTTTTTGTTGTACCGCTGCAGGCAAGTTCATTTCACAGCATTGTGTATGTGACCAATAAATCTGACTATTGACTATTGACTATAGGGTGATTTCACGAAAGGTCACTGGGTCATAGGTCTTCACGCACGGAGCCGCAAAATCCAACTGGGGTACAAATGTCACTTCCAGTACATGTTATTAATGCTAGAAACGCATACTTTCAAACCTGTTAAAAACCGCGAAAACGGTTAGTTTTTGCGCTATAAATAACTGTGCAAGTCGGGGTGACCGTGAGAAACAGCTATCCTACTTTAGAGTTAAAAAGATTAAGAAAAATGAAGGTAAAGAGAAGAAAGAGCTGAAGGGAAAATAACAGCGGAAGTTGTTGGGCGTGCAGATATAAAGATAGAAAATATAGGGAATTATCGCATTTGCTCACTGCATTTCATCAAAATGTCAATACTGCCTTAGTTTTGATGAAATGCAGCGAGCAAACGCGATAATTCAATATATTTTCAATGTATATACATAGCAGCCACCTACGGCGGTGACAAAGTGGCACACGGCTTCCTCTTTTGTCCCCTCCACCCCCCTCCCCCAAGAGTTCCCCAACAACTATTTTGTCTAACTTGAAATCCTAAACAACATTCAAAGAAAAGCTCGGGTCTCTGGTGTGAAATTAAAAAAACACACACATTCTGTGCACAATGGACAGTAAATGTTAGACGCAAGGAACTGCAGTAGCTGGAATCTTGAGCGAAGCACAAAGTGCTGGAGAAACGCCGCGGGTCAGGCAGCATCTGTGGTGAGAAAATGACCACAGACGATGTTTCGGGTCGGGACTATTGGTCAAACCGATTTAACAAGGTAAATGTAAAATGAATAGTAATTGTCGAGATCAAGATTTAGTAAATGTTTCGAGGGTGTGGAGGAAAGGTGGGTAAAAGGGATGTCCGTCAACCATGATTTAACATAATGCAGATCAGGTTTGAGGGGGTGAAGGTGGGGTGGTGAATGGCATGTTGTTTAAAAAGGAACTGCAGATGCTGGAAAATCGAAGGTAGGCAAAAATGCCGGAGAATCTCAGAGGGTGAGGCAGCATCGATGGAGCGAAGGAAATAGGCAACGTTTCGGGTCGAGGCGCTTCTTCAGCAATGGCATGTATTTGTCCATCTGCCAGGCACCCTAGTTTTGGTCCATACTACAACTATCTCCCACTCATTACTCCAGGACCATTAGCAGCGACCGTTTTCAGAATCATGGTCACCTTAATCAAGACTGATGTTCTAACAAGATTCGGAGGGAATCCTTCACAAAGGCAATTGAAGTATTGGACTTTCTAGGCGTTCAGGTGGATGTGAAATGTCGTACAGCATTGTTTCAAAGGGGACCAAGGGAGTTCCGCTGAGCGCAGTGGGCGAATCCTTGATCTCTTTCTGCACTGCTCAGCATCTGATCCTTGACAAAGTGCAGCCTCGCATGCTGATTTTACCCAGTATGTTTTATTTTTAATTATGTTTGAGAGTTCTATCATCTGCTGCATTTTGCATATTGCAATGTAGCGTTGTTGTTCATGGGACCGTGTCACTTGCCGCATCCCCGACACCTCCGTGCAGTAACTCAGCGGCTCTGGAGAAGAAGGGTCTCGACCCCAAACTTCGCCTATTCCTTTCCTCCAGATATGCCGTCTGACCCGCGGAGTTAGTCCAGCTTTTTGTGTCTATCATCGGTTTTTAAAAAATCAACCCGAAATGTCACTTATTCCTTTTCTCCAGAGATGCTGCCTACCCCGCTGAGTTAGTCCAGCTTTTTGTGTCTATCTTTGGTTTAAACCAGCAACTGCAGTTTCTTCCTTATCATGTGCCAGGCGTTGTCCCGCGGCTGTCACTATTTTCCAGATTCCATCCTCTTCCTCCATCACAAGAATCCAGCATCCTGTATCCTTCTGAACTCATGTAATCATTCCCTCTCAGCTCACAGCAAGCTAAACACAGCAGTACAATTGAATCCATACCAACTCTATTTATGAGACATATAGGAGCAACATTGTAATGTAATTAAAATTGAGAGTTCATAAAACATGTGCAAAGGATGGTTTTCTAGTTTTGGGCTGTACCGTTTCATAAATGTGTGGGCTATGTACCCATAATTTCAACATTATGATTTTCACTTACAAAGCATAACCTTAAATACTTCAGAAAGACACAAAACGCTGGAGTAACTCAGCGGGTCAGACAGCAGCATCTCTGGAGAAAAGCAACAGGTGAGTTTTGGGTCGAGGCCCTTCTTCAATCTGAAAAGGGTATCGACCCGAAATTCTGAAAATTAGCAATATTTGATCCAATGTTGGATCTCCAACATCTCCAAAGATGTTGCCTGACCCGCTGAGTCACTCCCCCAGCTTTTTGTGTCTATCTTCGGTTTAAACCAGCATCTTCAGTTCCTACCGACACATCTGCAACGCGCGGGGGTAGTGAGAGGTGCTTGGCGTTGACGAATGCGTTTATGAGCGCGGTTTCCTTGCACCGTACTTTGGAGGTCAGGAAACTGGATTTCTAAACCCCAGGAAGAACGGGGATCGGAGCTGGGAGGTGCATCTACATTTAATTAGCATCTACGTTTATATACGCACTTCGATTCATCTCAAAAGGTCCGGTGAGTGACGGGAATGCTGGTTATCTTGTGTTCTCTCCCCCACCCCACACACACACACACACACACACACACACCACCCTTCAATCTCGCCACCCATGTTTATCACGTACTACAAATGTAAGAAATGTATCGTGCTTTTTATTACTTTACCTCGTTCGTTATATAATTTGGATAATATTTGAATACATTACTTGGAAAGTATTTGACAGCCTCTCACCGCGGCTAGAGGGGACTAGAAGCCAGTTGTGCTGTGTGCGTTTGTGGGACCCTACAGTGTAGATGGCCCAACCTACTGCCCGCTTGGATGGGCCCGGGGAAACGCAACCAAATTATGCACTTCCGTCTTCCCTCGGGTTCAGCGCAGAGGGGGGAGCCTCTTATCATTTGGCAATGTTAGAAAGCGATTCCACTGTCTAGTCTGGGCAAAGACAAACTATAAATCACAGTGAAAGCGCACGGTTCCAGCACGCAATTTCATCTTACTCCCACTTTCTCGAACCGTCCCTTGATCTGAGCACGAGTTGCAATCCAAGCATAATTTATCCAAGAAGATAGATATTCAGGGACAGTTTCTTCCCAGCTGTTATCAGGCAACTCAACCATCGACCAACACATGGAGAGAAGTCCCGAATTACTATCTATCTCATTGGAGACCCTCGGACTATCTTTGTTCGGACTTTACTGACTTTATCTTGCAGTAAACATTATTCACTTCGTTCCCTTTATTATGCATCTGTAAACCGTGATTGTAATCATGTATTGTCTTTCCGCTGACTTGTTAACACGCAACAAAAGCTTTTCTCTGTACCTCGGTCCACGTGACAATAAGTTAAACTCAAATAAAGTGCTGGAGTAACTCCGCGGGTCAGACAGCATCTCTGGGAAATATGAATAGGTAAACCCATCAGTTGCAGTCCCGACCCGAAACGTCTCCTATCCATGTTCTCCAGAGATGCTGCCTGACCCTCTGAATGGCCATCAGCACATTGTGTCTTCCTTTGTGAACCAGCATTTGCAGTTCCTTGTTTCTTCATAATTTATCCAAGCAAGATATTCCAGCACTTTTGGTTATTTTTTGTAAACTCTGTTGAATTCTGATTATCCCAAGTATGACAATACAATTGGGAAGACTAGTCCGGGTGGCATTAGTTCACATTTCACTCTTTCCAGGCACAAACTGACGCCTTTATCAAGTTGAAGATAGACACAAAATGCTGGAGAAACTCAGCAGGACAGGCAACATCTCTGGAGAGAAGGAATGGGTGACGTATCGGGGCGACCCTTCTTCAGACCCCTTGCGTCTTCACCGCTGTCTTAATCCACAGATCTCCACAGATCTCTTTCAAGGCTTAAACATACGGAAATAAATTTGCTTCTTCGCAGATGCGGCGATCAAAAAAATCATTGCATTTGACCATAAAAACGTCTTAATATGAGTCAAGTCCAGAATGTTTTATTGTCATTTGTCCCAGATAGAACAATGAAATTATTACTTGCAGCAGCACCACAGAATATGTAAACATAGTACACTGTAAACAATATAATAAACCATATTACCATAATTACAACACGGAAACGGGCCATCTCGGCCCTTCTAGTCCGTGCCGAACACTTATTTGAGAGAAATAAAATCAGTGTGTGTATATGCACACACATATACGCATACCTACACATAAAAAACAAACAATAATAATGCAATAATAGTTCAGAGCTTAAATTTATGGTTGTGGTGTTTAATAGCCTAATGACTGTGGGGAAGACGCTGTTCCTCAACCTGGACGTTACCGTTTTCAGGCTTCTGTGAGCAGACACTACATTTAATTTGGCACCGTGCGAGGAAAAAACGGAGGTGAATTTAAGGCCATGGAGTGTGAGTTCAGTCGCTAATGGACATGAGGGCTTAAAACTAAACATTATTTTTCCAATGTCTACAGAGTGCGAAAATATGTTTGTCCCCTTCCCATAGAAACAGGTGGCCGTGCGTTCACGATCTGCCTGCCTCCACTCCTCTGGCTGTCTTTCTTCCCAGCCCGGCAATCAGTCTGGAGAAGGCTCCCGACCCGAAAGGTTACCTATCCATGTTCTCCAGGGGATGCTGTCCGACCCGCTGAGTTACTCCAGCAATTTGTGCATTTCCTTGATCGTGTGTTCACACAGGTTTCCACCAGGTGGCGACATTTAGCGGTTCTCGGAGCTGAAGGACCAGTTTAACACAATACAACATTCATCCCACACAACTGACTGGTTCTGCCGCTTGTGCAATAGGATTGTTGTGCACGCCTTCATCGTACGATCGCACTGATATGTCTGACAGGCACACTCTCATCAACCAGTGTGACATTTCAGAGTAATGACAATTCGCCACCTTGAACACTTTCAGGCAGTTTTTATTTATTGTTATCCTCTCTCTGCCCCATTGTGAAATTACAATGTCAAAGCAGAATGTCACATTGAAAGCGCGTCACGGGGGCATTCAAATAGGCGGATGGTTCTCACGAAGGCTTGGCTGAAAGTTAGATACAGGATGATACTTCCTTGTGGGGTGCAAGGATCCCGAGATTTTGAACCTGCAATTGAAATAACACAAAAATCACAATGTTACACATTATGCGCGATATTGCATGCACTCCACTCACTTGTGTTGTGATATTGAGACTAAATACATCCCTGTTCAGTTGCATTCACAAGTGACAGAGTTGATGGTTTTGACGGGGGATAGAAGGGTCTCGACCAGAAACATCACCCACCCTTCACTCCAGAGATGCTGCCTGTCCCGCTTAGTTACTCCAGCATTTTGTGTCTATCTTCGATTTAAACCAGCATCCGCAGTTCCATCCTACACATTTTGCGGTGAGACTTCTACGATATTGTGAGATATTAAGTAGATTCTCTGAATCATAAAACCATTCAAGCTGACGTGCAGAGTTGATATGTCAATTATATAACTTTTGATTATGTGCAGGGCAACATATTTGAAAAGGCATCCGAAACATGAAATAATTTCAAACCTGAATGCAAAGAAACGTGATTATCTCCCCCTCCCGGGCTTCCTCAAGGAAGAAACGCCAGCACTTTGGTCTACGAACCATTGACTTCAATCGGAGTTGTACAATGCATATAAAAAGGAAATATTTATCTATACATATCATCGAATGATTTAGCTATAAACACAACACAATTAGTCGATAACCTGCAATAAGCAATTCGTTGTTATAAAGTATAAAAAATCAAATCATGTCCAAACTGCATATATACCTTTTATTGTAATTATTTATTTGACTTTGTATATCGCTTTTGTTTTAAGCATTTTTACAATTTTTATTTAAGGTTTAATCGACTCGAAGTACTCAGCAAAAACCGCTCTATTCCACAGCTAATGCAATGAACAAAACGCCTGGGTATACGGGAGTGGAATATTCTAACGCCACTTCCAGCCTCTCCTGAGGTTTTTTTTTCGCAGTGCGAGCTTGAAGTGCACTTCGTTAAACAAACGCAACACTGTATCTTGCAGCACCCGAAATGCGGGGATTTCCACCCAAAGTGTCGGGTCCTATCGGCTCATAAATGGCAACAGAATTTCAAGGGTTGGTTTCAAGGTATTGATAAAATCTGATCATTGATAACATCTGATTCTTGGAAGCACATATTTGCGTCCTGGTATTTTTTTTTTAATATTCCTGCTCTTAATGCAACATTTCCATGTCAACTAAACACTTTAAATTATTTTGCATTCATTTACCCTTTTCGGCGAAGTATGTGTTCGGAAGTATTTTATTCCAATTTACGTAGTTTAGTTTAGTTTAGAGATACAGCGCGGAAACAGGCTCTACGCCCCCCGGGTCAGCGCCTACCAGCGATCCCCGCGCATTAACACTATCCACACGCAGATTAAGCGCAGGCAATAAAGGTCGTTGCAGCCACATAAAAAGTAATAGTTAATGCAAGATTGTGATGCTTAAGTGATTTTAGTCATTCTCTCTATAAATGCTTTGAATAGCCTCGAAGGAAAACTTACAAATTAAATTAACTCTAATTGGTTGTATTTTAATTGATTAAATTGCCTTTTTTGCATTATTTCCCCTCAGATTGTAAAGATTAAGAGACATCATAAGAGAAGTATCACCGAGATTGTGCGTGTGTCGTTGAAGATGCAGATCTATCATATGACCCGAAAAGGAAATCTATCAGTTGAATCTGAATCTCTAAAATCGCAATTGCACGTATTTTTTAATCAGAACAAAACCTGTTTGTGTAAAGAAATGCTGGTTTATTTTGAGTATTTTTTTGGTTTAAATTGAATCTTGTTTTTTTCAATTATGAATTAATATTTTAAAATGTTCCGGGTGCATCGAGCACAGACGGGCATGATATAATTTGGGGAAAATCTCACTCGTATTAAATCTTATAGTATATGTGCATTGGGTTTGTGTATCGGTGCGCAGTTACGTTAATGGTGTAAAGATGACAACAATAATAATACTGTTAAGTGTGTGACTGCGTGTGAGGTTTGAGTGGGAAAATTAATCTGATACTCAACGTAGCCTGGTTGAACAGACAGGTTTCAATCGGATTGTGTGTTTGAAGACATGGAAAGCTTCGAGTCCAGCAGGGGGCGCCGGGAGCACACGATGCAGTTGTTCGGTCTGAGACGCACACACACACACACACACACACACGTCCTCAGGTATCCAGCGTGTCTTCATGCATTTCGTGAACGGTTTGTTTCATGCAGACTGCAATCATGGACAATCCAATAGGGGGGGGTATGTTTATTTCCGTGGATCAGTTCGTTGCAGCTTCTTCTTCAAAAATGTTTTACGCATAGGGTAAGGAATAAAAATAACACGACTTCAGACCCCAGGGCGACTTTAATAAGGTGTAATAAAACAACACTTATTGTATCTGAATGAGTCTCAATCGCTGCAAAAATATCAGGTTTGTGAGAACCATATAGTGTTTCACATTTTACAGCAATTATGAAAGAAAGTAGGTCTTGGTGATCAGTTTAAGACCGCTGCTCTCTTTATTTCTCCTTCCAAAATGAATTGCACACATATCCATTACATTTAAATACTATATCTCAATGCCCGTCGCACTTCTAATTAACTTGATCTTTTACAGGTCAGTCGGGGTTTTTTTTCTCCTCGAGTTTAGGCAAGTTTATTTGTATAGTTTGCAAGCGGTGCGCACATCGAAATGTAGTTCACACAACCAGCCGAGCGGACTGAGATTGTATCAGAATCCGAGCTATGGGAACAAAGAGGCTAACTAAGTATAAGCAAATAAATTTACCAAGCCAGTACATTATATTTTACACAACGAAATTTCGACGCAAACGAGTGCAATCATCGTACTTTGAAACACCACATCTGCTTCAATGCTACTTAAAAATTGTGAACGTGGTGTTCATTAACAGTATGACAAATACATAAAACGATGCAAAATGCAACAATTCAGACAGCAGTGGGCACACACATACAATGGCAGCATATGACACGCTAAGTCAACGTCAGAACTATCATTCATTTTTTATTTAATTGGTATGATTTATTATATACCCTGTTCAAGACGGGGAAACCTATAGTGGCTGTACAACCATCAATACAAACAGCGGTGTGGGTATCCAATCCACGGTCTGTGGCCCTGTGAAATAAACAATGATTAAAAATGTTCAGAGTTTGGATTTTTCCCATCCAACGGTCGCTGCTTAAAGCAGCAGAAAATCAATGCCAGCTGCCCTCGTTCAAACAGTAGGAACGTTTCAATATTTGTGTGTATTTGTACAGAGCATTTACAGTAAATGTTCTGGACCAGAATTACGGGCGACATACACACCACTGATTTAGACAGAGACACAGGAAGGATGGGAACCACCTTCGAGGCACTCTTCGGATCCTTTTGCAAGCGTATTTATGAGAACGTTGCTTTGCTCTAATTGTAGTCTGTGTTCGAAATAGTATTTGCCTTTTATATGCAGTGGGGAAAATTAAATCATTAGAATGAACCAACTTGTTAACTTTCAGTTGAACAGAATCTGTCAATTCCTTGCAAGTAACGTGCTAGCTCCATGAAACTTCAATTGTCACCGATTGTTGAGTTGATGGCATGTGTCAATTTCCTGCTAGACCGTATCAAATACAAATAAAGTGTCAGGCATAGCAAAACACGCCAGGAATGTTAATCCTTGCATTCAATTTTGCCACAAACCTGCCGCCTGATCAGATGCAAGCTCATATTTGCATCAACATTTCCTTTTAATAAAAGGAAATTTTAATAAAAGGAAATTATATAAAAATAACTATATTGTAAAGGATGTCGCTAATGCTATGCAATAGGTAAAAGAGCTGTTGGCAGGAATGAATTGCAAACATTTCCTAATAACCCGTACTCTGCGTATTTTCTTTATTAAGATGAACTATATCAACAGAATATTTTAAACTTCGACTACATGCGATTGTACATAAATCGACGATTTTTACCACGGAAATAATCAGATCACAAGGTGCAAACAAACGAGATTCCTTTCGAAATATATTTTTGACTGCAGAGAGAATTTGATAGAGATAGGATTATGAAGTCATTTTTTTTTTCCTACTGTACAAATAGCCTGAGGTGGAAGCAAGGTTCATCTCGAGGTCTTCGTTTGTGGAAAATGGCCCAAAGAAAATGTCAGGTCCACCTGCAGATTCCCAGCAGGAACACAATGAACCACATTGTGTGCCCACGCAGTCGAATCGCTTCGAAAGCAAAGCCATACGAAAAGAGGAGCGGAATTAAAACCATTCCAACCATAATGCCATTATAAAAAACACCATTCGTATCCATTAAAATTTAAGTGCACACTGGACCCAAGCTGCCTAGAATATACCGTATATTTATTTATTTATCTATTCTGAAATTCGACGAAATTTTCCATTATAGTCGATGGATGCCTCAGGCTTTTCCTGACGATTTGAAATGAATGGTGATATTCATGTTATAATAATTCCGGGACCTGTTCCCTGATTGGGAAACGACTACATGGTGTGATGAATTGTAAATAAATCCCCGGGTTTAGCTGAAGTTTGCGATGGATATATTCCAACGCCGACAGGTTCACTCTATTGATAATAACCCGGTTACAGGTGTGAAATAGCTCAGAGCTCAGCAACTAATCGACTTCGGGTATGTTCCACAGAAGCGAGCACAACCTCAGTTTCCAGCTGCAGACTATGAATACAAGAATATGAATTAAATACAAGCAAACCGGTGCATCTAGTATGCAACTTCTATTGCGTCTTTACACGAGTAGTTGAAGTCTGAAGAATGATCTCGACCTGAAACATCACCTATTCCTTTTCTCTAAATATGCTGTCTGACCCCGCTGAGTTACTTCAGCATTTTGTGTCTATCTTCAGTTGAAGGGGACTTTCAACTATATCTCTTAAATTCCATCTCCTTGCGGTTTGCAGAATGCTGTAAAGGTGTAAAGGTGGAGAAAGCATTTGACATAATGACACTAATACAAACCGTTAATGAGTTGGCTTTCAAGTCCCTGTATTCCCGTCAAGGAGCAAATGAGCCCATCGTTGGAATGGAGCTGCGCGCACCGTGCTTTACACTCCTGGACATTTTTAAGATATGTACAATAACAGCCTATGTTAAATAATCTGCGTCCGCGACCTGATGTTTAGAATCTAATGGAATTGCCCACGGTGGGGTGGGACGAGTCGCGAACACATTCTGGGGTGATTTGAGAGTCCAACGAAGGAAACGAAAGCATCTGGGAATAACACTTCCCGGTGACAGTCTGCCACACAATCCCGTTTGGCCCAGAGAGAGAGAGAGAAAGAACAACACAAATGGTATCACACCTCAACAATTCAGATATAGATTTAGCGAAAGCACCCCGTTTAATACCAAATCCCGCTGCTTGAAATGTTTCTTAATCGTGCATCTGCTTGAAAAAGAAAATGTGCCGCCGTCTTTATCACCAGTTTATTACCGTTTCGCAGCGGTTCTCGTGTTGTGGTGGGAAACGTGTTTTTAAGAGTCAGCCGTGCAGACATATAGTACACCTCGATGCGCAGACAGATTCCACACTTCCAACTAAACCGTGCCCCCACCGCGAGTCTCACAACCCACAGAAATAGCCCTTTAAACAGAGGTTCTACTTGTTCAAAATCAAAATAGGGCGTTTAACTCTAATTGGAGATCATACATCTACGAAACATTCAAACTTCAGTTCTCTTAAACTAAGCTTAAAATTCCATTATTTACACGTAATATTTGGAGTGAAGTCGTTTCCCAGCATATTTTCGCATTGTGTGATTATTTATTTTATCATTTTATTTGGTATTGCCGTTTTAACACTCACCGGGCTAAAAATGTCTATATTTCAATACCGTTTAAAGGTGTTGTCGCCTTGATTTTCTTGTGTCACTTTACAAATGGGGGTTAGCAGCAATAATCTTTCAGTGCCCGAGGCATACATCTCAATAAGGAATGGAATAAATGAATATGGGGTGAAGTGCCCCGAATGGGGACATCATGTCTTTGAGCTCCTGGTGCCGCACGGGGGGGGGGGGGGGGGGGGTTGTGGGGGGGGTTGGTGTTACAAGTGGGTTGGGGCATTGAGACGCCACCTAGGTTCTGGGATGTGTTTGCGCGTGTGTGGCCAGGCACAGCAGTAACTGGTGCTCCATTGAGGGGCGGTAGTGCCTTCAATTGGACATTGGTGCCTCGGGGAGGGGCTGCGGCCGGGTAGAAAAAAACTAACTGCGTAAAAGTCTTGTCAAGTGACGGATGCTCAAAGTTTAGAAGTTTTCCAATTCAGTCTGCCACCCCGCGGAAAGAAAGAGAAAAAGAAAGAGAAAAAAGTTTGGAGTTAAGCTCCCGTGCAGCTTGGAAAAGTTTGGATTTGTAGCTCACTCTCTCTCCCCCCATCGTGTCTGTCGCTGTGTGTGTGTGAGAGAGAGAGAGAGAGAGCGACGATATTTCAGCGGGGGAGGACCAGAAGCCAGCTTTGGAAGGCGGAAGGCAGCGATGCAAGCTCGCTACTCGGTGTCGAGTCCCAACTCTCTGGGAGTTGTGCCTTATATCAGCGATCAGAATTACTACCGGGCTGGTCCGGGATACACGGGAATGCCGGCTCCAATGAGTATGTATTCGCATCCAGCCCACGAACAGTACGCTGCAGGCATGCCCAGACCTTACGGACACTATACACCGCAACCTCAGCCCAAGGACATGGTAAAACCTCCCTACAGCTACATCGCCCTCATTACTATGGCCATTCAGAACGCGCCGGACAAGAAGATCACTCTGAACGGGATCTATCAGTTTATCATGGAGCGTTTCCCCTTCTACCGGGAGAACAAGCAGGGGTGGCAGAACAGCATTCGACACAACCTCTCGCTCAACGAATGTTTTGTCAAAGTGCCCCGAGATGACAAGAAACCGGGCAAAGGGAGCTACTGGACGCTGGACCCGGACTCCTACAACATGTTCGAGAACGGCAGTTTCTTGAGGAGGAGGAGGCGCTTCAAGAAAAAAGACGCCGTGCGGGAGAAGGAGGAGAAGGATCGGCAGCCCAAGGACCCGCAGGCCAGGCAGCAAGCTCAGGAGTCGGAGAAACCCGCCAACTCTCAGCCCGTCAGGGTGCAGGAGATTAAGACGGAGAACGGCGCCCCCTCCCCTCCCCTGCCGGCCTCTCCCACCCTGAGCATGGTGCCGAAAATCGAGAGTCCCGACAGCAGCAGCCTGTCCAGCGGCAGTCCCCACAGTATCCCGTCCAACAGGTCCATGAGCCTGGACAACGCTGAGCACCATTCGCAGGCCTTCAGCGTGGAGAACATGGTCACCTCGCTCCGGCGCTCGCCGCAGAACACCAGCGAGCTGAGTGCGAGCCTGGCCGCTTCCTCCAGGACAGGTATAAGCCCTTCCATCTCCCTCAGCTACACGTCCAGCCAGCCGTCCATCTACAGCTCTTCCTGCAGTCAGAACATGAGCCCCGGGGTAAGCGGCGGGGGTTGCGCTGCCACTTACCACTGCAACATGCAGGCGATGAGCCTGTACTCGGGCGATAGAGCTGCCCACATGCCAGCCGGCGTCGGAGCCGTGGACGAGACTTTACCAGACTATTCCATCCCCACCACCACCGTGCCTTCCTCCTTAACCCACGGGCTGAGCAACGGCCAGGAGGGACCTGGAGCCGGGCGCCTGGCCACTTGGTACCTCAATCAGGCCAGTGATCTCAGTCATCTGGCCGGCAGCGCCTACCCGGGTCAGCAACAGAATTTTCATGCAGTCCGAGAGATGTTTGAATCGCAGAGGATCGGCCTGGGCAACTCCGCCGTCAGTTCTGCACATGTCAATGGAAATAGCAGCTGCCAAATGTCCTTTCCTGCGGCCCAGACTCTTTACCGCACTTCAGGTTCGTTTATCCACGACTGCAGCAAGTACTGACAAAAAAACGTTTACAAACTAATTTTGTTTTTGTTTCTTTAATACACGAGCAACAACACAAGCCTGGGTTTTATATATCTATTTCATATATGTATATGAACAGAAAACAAATTCAATTTGAAATTTGAGTAAAAGGAAAGTGTTACTCCAAATGAAACGTAAGTCGCCTTTATTTTGGGGGAGAAATATTAAAAAAAGTGTGTGTCAAATCTATTAAAATTCATAGCAAGCTTACCTGAACTTGTTATAAATTGTCTTATAGTAATTTATTTTAAATTTGTAGTAGGATATTCCTTTTGAAACATGGACCAAACTCTCTAAAATGTTCTCTGCTAACTCGGAAAAACTCCCTCAAATGTTTTATTTTCTTCTCGATGTTACACCTTCCACTATAAAAAGGGAAACTGTATAATTAAGCGATTTTCTTCATTCTCCTTTTGTTGAAAGTATTCTGAAGGCATTGCATTGTTTGTTTCATAAATAAATGACGATTCTATTCGAGTGCTAACCATGTCTACTGTAAACTGGAGTCACCGGTGATCGACATTTGCTTCACAATTCCTGGCTCCGCTACTGACAGCGAGAGAGCTCGCATCTCTTACACTGCGATCGTAGGAAGACCACAACACGTTGGTAGTTCGCTAAATAAGAATTGAACTAGGAACGTGTGGCCCCCCTCAACATTCCATTCTCAAATGGGGGGGGGGGGGGGGGGGGGGGGGGGGGGGGGGACAAATTATACTTGTGGTGTGCGAAACGCTGTAGTAAAGCACAGAGGAAGGTACTCATAGCCAGATGTGTGCATGTATCTTGACATTCAGGATAAAACTGTCCCTTATCCAGTCTGCTATCTAACGACGGCAATTAGCCCATAATTACAATTGTTTTCTCCGCTTGATTGCTGCCAAATTAGAGCAATCAGACGGCGATTTAGAGACAATAATCACATGTGGACTATTTTTTTATAAAAACTGACATCTAATTCACACGGCGGTTCGGTAAATTCGCCGCTTCGCGAAAGCGGCATTGAGTTGATTGCCCAGCTAACTTGCTGTGAAGTCCTGGCAGGGGGTGGCCTTTCTTTTTCACATTTTATTACTGATTTTGCTACCCGTCTATTTACTAAATGAATACAGAGATTGCAGAAAGACAGGGTTCCTTACGGTGGTGATTAGTGAGCGTTGTCCTAAATCTGTTTCTTAAATTTTCTTTAAAACCAAGCAACATTTCTGCTAAATTGGACACTTGCTTTAATCATCAAATACTTCAATGGCCTTAGTTGGCCTTAAACTGACCGAATCTACAGAGCATTCTCAGGCCTATGGGAATGTCTACTTTTATAGACGCATTGTTCGAAATATTTTCAATCATCTTTCTCGAAATTCCACTTACCGATAGCTCGTTGACCAGTCTCAGTTTTTCCCCTCACTCCACCAAGAACAATATACTCAACTTGACTTGTTAGCGCCATGCCGGTTTATGGGGGATGGATTAAGTTGCTATCGATAAAGTCCCTGTTCCGCAACTCTGCCCACTGACTTTAAAAAAAAAAAATTTGGGCGAATATCATGGGTGAATCGGTTTAATTTTAGATATCCACGACAGTTTTAACATTGATTTAACTACCAAGGTATCTTGACTTGCATTTCTATGGTAAGGCTAACGTTTTCAAGACTGTTTTAATATTTTATGGATCTGCGAGCGAGCAGGTAGGGCCTGCCTATAAGCAATCCGCTGTAACTTCTAGTAACCTGCGCGCTTTAAGATTTAGGCCCAGTCTGGAAATACAAAAATAATTCAGACATGATTTTAAATTAGCAATTTACACTGCAGGGCATTGCCCACGTCCCCTTATCCAACCCCACACTAAAACGTGTATATTAGACGCGCTTATTGCACGAATGCCACAGGTTTAAACCATATTCTTATATTGTTCTGGGGAATATCTATATAACAGCGGGCAGCAGCTAAGAGTGGAGCATTACACTAACCAACAGGCCTCCCAAACAATACACAGGAGTATTAGCAGCGAGATTGATTTACTGAGTTCACATTGTACCTTATTAGGGCTGGCTGAGTGTTGACTAGACATTTGAAGAAGAAACCCTGGGAGACAGTTTCCCTCGCCCCACAATTCATGCACCATTAAGCAAATATTTTCAATGGCATTAAAGATCGCCAGCGCCACACAAGAAAAAGAAATGCGCGGTGATACTTGAAGCATGATGTACTTTGGAGATAATTGGACTGTTAAATTAAAATTGGCTGCATAATCCAATTGCCTCTTTTGCGGGACAATTAATTTGCTTGATCTTAACGTGATTGAGGTTACTGAGATAGGCCTGTGTAATGTGATCACTCTGGGCTAATGGAGTTATATTAGACACGGAGCCGCTCTTTGATTAACTGTTTACACACCATACACCATAGTTTGTTTAAAATGCACGCGTGTGTTTTGAGCACCGAAAATACTTTTAGAATTGAAACAGATTTCATTCCCGGCCTTTCGTCGTCACTAGATGTGTTACTTTTAATTGCGAGTAACGTTCTATTCCTCGTTGGATTCGATTATGTTTGAATGTTCGCTGACATTGTGGGTTTAAATTAAAATTGGCGATAGCCGACGCAAGCTGAAGTATGGAAACATATTTATACTATATACCACACAAAGAATAATCCCCAGGGATTGATACTAACTGATAGCGCCCGCTTGTATAGAGGAAATCAGTTCCTACTGTATCTACATGCAAAGCAAAATCAAATATCAAAGTGGTTCTTCCATTCTTCTAGTCAACAGCAGGACACTTTAAAAGTCACCCTTTTAAGCATCGTTGAATTATCTAATGAGCAGCCGCCGAGGTACAGTAAATAGAGCCCTTCATTAAATGTAGTTTTCCCTTGGGGGTATAAAACAGCATAAAATAATCAGAATGTGTAATTCGCTACCGAAATGAGTACAGGCGAAAATAGGAAGTGATAATTTCTTAGTAATATCATCGTAATATTCCAAGAAATCCTATTTCCTATAGTTATATAAAACGAATTGAGAATACACTTTAATTAAAGCCTAAATATTAATGTTTGGAATAGTTGATAAGTATTTGTGTGTACTCATTCATTTTGAATATTAGACTACTGTAGACTATCATAAGCACGATACAGGGTGCAATTTCAGTAATCGAAGGAATCGTAGATAACGAATGTAACCGTGCAATCAGAGATTCATTGCTAACTTGCTTTTCTTAAGGACATTTTAACGATAGCCTGATTTCTAACGACCACTGGCAATGCAGGATCTTCGAATTAAAGGTGTACAAAAAAAACGCAACAGGTACTTTAATAATGATACATTTTAAATTCCCCAGAGAATGATTTGATTGATAACAACAACAAAAATGTAATTCTAGGATTTTTGGTACAATACGATGCCAAGCTATGTAATGTGTCGACCTCCGGTGATATAACATGAATTACTAATTATCTTTTAATATGATAAAGGAACTACGTTTTTTTTTAAACTGCAGGAAATAGTACATTTCTTAGTATATAACCGTTTATATTTCGAATAACAATTGGATTAATTACCAGTTCAAATTATATTGAAAATGATATAGAATGAAAATTATTATTAGAAAGTTAGGCCTAAATACGTACGATTTGAGCGACACCGCGGAATGGACGCGCAGGATAAAATAAACGGTACAGGGAGAAATCTTTCCAATGCAAATCATTAAAGAAATATTTGTAAATTATTGCCGAGACAGCCTTGCACTTTTCATTGACACAAATGATGTAGCCGGGTTTAGTTTCTATATGTTCCGATACCAATTAATTCCAAGCGAATTGCAACATCTCCTGCAGACATATATGCCATATAGGAATGTTTGCGGTTTAATTTATATATAATGTATTTTATGTGCCCAACTACCTAAACGTGTTTTTCCACCACTCCCGTACATAATAATACATATTATAATTGGCGTATGTCAGATGAGTTGGGAGTCAGATCGCGAGGTCAATGTTGTCAGTACCAACTGTGACATTTGATAAATATTTCTCAAAGTGAAGCTAAGGAGATAACGTTCAGTAGCAAAGTAGAGATTGAGGGTATAGGAAATTTCGGGAGTGGATGCATCACCCCTGCGTCATTTATTGCAATATAGAGTGTCAGTGACATTTCTCCTTCAGTTATATGAATCTGGAACTCGAAGATAAAAATCCTCCTACTGTCTATGCGTATGGCGTAATATTTTAAATGTAAGACATAACCCTGTTCTAATATATATTTTTTCTTTTCTAATGTATCTTGCCAAACCATCAATCGGATGGATTTAACGCAGGGACATTTAGTCAAACTGCATCGAGGTACCTGTTCTTATTTTGGATTTACAATCTTCTATAATCTTCCATCACAAGATGAGAAATCCCCATTGTAGTTCTTGAAACTCGAGAATTCCTCGCGTCTTTGTCCGCCCGATTAAAAAAAAATATCAACGCAACAAACTAATAATCTACCCACACTAAAACCTGGTTACAATATATTACAATTAACGAATGGAATGGAAACAACGTTCTTTAAACACCACGCCACGGGCAGATACTGATAATTCAATCCTTCACCTGTATTAACTTAATGTGTGTTATTTTGATTGTTCCCTCCATATTTCAGACCTCTCGTAGAAACATAGAAACATAGAAAATAGGTGCAAGAGTAGGCCATTCGGCCCTTCGAGCTCATTTGGTGTAGCAGCGTAAATGAGTACACGGAGACGTGTAGCGTTTGGTATGAAGGAACTGTTTGGGGTAAAGGATGGACATTAAGTCAATATCATTGCAAACAAATATCAATACACAGAATGCATATGATTTTGTTCGTATTTGGCGGCAATATTGATACTGAGGTTTGGGGAAAAAAACCTTACGGGGTAAATTAAAGTGAACCGCGAATGACACGAACCTATGGTTAAAAAAACCCGCAATAATTGCATTTTATAAATATAAATGTTCTTGTCTGATTCAGATTTAAGGGTTGGTGTATTTTTTCCCCTTCCACTTCATCTTTTGCGCCGTATCGCCGTATCATCTAGTTTATGTATAATATTAGGCAACAGGGGAGACGGCAATCTCCATGTGTAGTTCCAAGCATTCCAAAATCTTTATATGTATAGATTATACATGTATAGACCATATATATATATTGTCCATATATATATATGGCTGCATAAACATATATGTGCCTATATGCATGCGCATTCTCAGAAACTTGGTTTCTAACGTTAATTATAAAACCATTAATAACCCCTCAGTCTAATAAACAAACGTCGCGTTAGCAAGAAGATTGATTGAATACATGCAACTAAATCTGACTAGTCCAGGAAGAAATAAAATTCAATCAGTGTGCGGAATCATTTTTCATTAGACGGAAAAGCACAGGGCGTAATGCAAGCAGAGGTCATTACAGGGGATGTCAGCTTTACAACACCGCAGCAGAAGATAGACCAACAATGAGCTTTGACTGGCTTACTTTAAAACTTATGCTATTATTGCCTTTCATTGCTTTGAAATGCCATTAGACGAGGTGTAATTTACAATGAGGATTTTTAAAATCATGTTGCCCACACTTGCAACTCAGACATTGTTTCTGTAATTTCCTAGTGATCTGTCACCTAAGTTAACATATTCTAGTGATATCCTTATTTTGGTATAATAATTGTAAGAAGCCTTTATTTTTCAGTGGTTTCAAGTACTAGGCGTCTCTGTTGTTTTACTAGTGTCCGTTTGTTTGAGTAAATGACAGGGACTGATCTGTTCTTTGGCTGCTCCCTGGGTTCATTGACGGTCTCCTGTGCATGGTCAGAACAGATTGTCCCGTGTATTTTTGTTGTGCAACCAGTGATGTGTTCCACATTGTTTTGAACTGATGCCATTCGCATGCAACTGATTTCAGTCTAGTTTGGGTGAAAGGGTCAAGATTTTACTTTCGATTTTTAGTTGACGCAGTCACTACTTGGCTCCCCTGCTATTACTTTCAATCGCACTGTAATTCAAGCGTCAGAATAAACTCACGTTGGAAAGCTCCAGGTCAGAGCTGATTATAGGGTTGGGTGGCCGACAATTTTTTTCCCTAAATAAACACAGCTTGATTCAACATGGGTGGGCAAACGGGCCAATTTTCGCAAACACGTCCAGGAAGGGTTGGGTGTGGGGGTGGGGACGTGAAAGGGTTGGTGGGTGTGGGTGTCAAGGTGAGAAAGAAATAACAGGAGGCTGGCTGGCTGACTGACTGATAGGTAGCTACCTGCGTTCCGTAAACAGAGAAGCTTCAGATTCGTCCATAAAAAGATGAAGTGAGAAGTCCCATTGGAAAACGCCAGCGCAGAGTCTAGCTAACAGAGTCCGGGACATTTTTTTTTACAAGCAGGAAAGTTCAGGGCAAGTTTCAACGTCCCTGGAGACTCGGCAATGAAATCAAGACAATGTGACTCATTTTAACAGCAAACCTTCCTCGCTGAGTGTGTGTGTGTGTGTGTGTGTGTGTGAGTGTGTGTTTGAGTGTGTGTGTGTGAGAGTGTGTGTGTTTGCGTGTGTGCGGGTTGGGGGGGAAGGCGGTGCAGGGGAAGGGTATAAAGAAGGTAAATTAAAACATTAAAGCGAAGGATTAAGGATGTCTAGTATCTTTATGTAAAGCACAGGGCATTAAACTTTGGTTTAAAATAACGACAGGATGACCTACAAATGCCACTTTGTGGCGTTACCCCTGATCAAGGCACGGGTTGTGAGGAAAAATAGTTTCCCAAGCTTCTGGAGTCACTGTTTAGCACAGATCCAGCCAGTAACTAGATGAGCAGAGAATATTAAATACAGCGTTTCTCTATTTTTATTGCCATCCCTATACCCAGACTACATTTTCACCAATTGCCTCAAACCTTCCCGGCACCCTATTGTCGTTAGCAGGTTGCTTAATTCCAGACACATCTCCATCTATTTATATAAACTGATTTGGGCTATAGATCCTACTTTGTTCTCGCACCATCAAGATGCGATGGCAACCATGTTGCAGTATAAATTATAATGTATCAGATCCACCAAAAGCTTCGGCGCTATTACTCTTCGCTGTTCTGATATAGGCTTATAGACGGCGTGTAAAGGAATGTCTTTTTTTAATGTTTTTTTTAATATATAACATTGATTTAGCTTAACACCCGCTTCATTAAAAAAAAGTTGCCGGATTTCTAAAGTAAATCCATCTTTGGATTGTAAAGTTAGTCTCGGTGTACAATTAGATTTGAGGACATTTTTTTCCCCTTCTGTAATTCGGGGGGAAATGCTTGAGAATTGAAAGCACTGAAAAGTCACAGTTCAGCAGAGATAAGGATCACGAGGTGTGGGCTACTTACTCTCCCACTCGATGCCTTTCTGATCCCACTAGAAAATCGACGCCAAACTGGAATCCAAGGGGTTTAAAGGCATTTTCTTGACTTAGGCGGAGTCTTTGATAGGAGGGTGATTTTTTTTCTCTCCTTCCAATATTAAAGGTAAATAATTGTTTTTGTGTGGAATTTCCTTGCGATTGGAGCCCCGGGGAGACAGACACGGCCTTAATTCCCGATTAGTTTGAAGTTGCGAGACTGCACAATTCTCCCAGACTTTGGAGTGGCAAACAGCTGATCATCGCCCACGTCTCCATCAAGGCAAATTGCAAGGGAGCAAATTTTACACAGAACCCTGGATTTAGAAATGGGTTTACATATATGGCACGTCCAGTTTACCTGGCGTGGTTGCCTCCAATTGTCAATACACTGACGGTTTAAGTTAATGCTCGGTCTATGTTCACGTTCAATGCTGAACATAGACCGTTATCTTACATTTCAATGTCCGTTCTTTGAAAACAAATAGAAGGAAAAACAATATTACGATTGGAGTTGCTGCAGCTTGGGCTACGATGAGTTCGTATTGTGGGTAAAAATGCAAATATATCCACTCTTGCAACCGTTCAAACATTTTGTCTAACTGCAGAGTAAAATCAGTGGAGAATCAGAGTTGAAATTGTTCAGTCTGTACTGGGGATGATCTGTGTTAGCCTCCGCGGGGATTGCAGTAGCAGTTCAGCACGATATCAACAAATGGGATATTGCAATGTCCACTTTCTTCGGCACTGCGTAGCGGTGAGACCCGGTTTACCCCATATATGTTTGTATAAAGCAATTTACGTTTACTGAATATAATTATGAAGTTTTATAGAAATAACTATAGCAGTAACCGGGGATATCGGCGCAGTCATCAGCTGAACAGGGCCTCTAATTTCTCAGCGTCCAGGTGCCTGCGTTTGTTTTTATTAGGCACACTCTTCATATAGTTGAGATGGATTTATCATTCTGTGTGGCGTTCAGTGTAGCAAGAAAAGAAACACAACCTGAGAGTGTGGGTCCCATTTTCATTTTCGAAAGATGAAAAGCCAAGACTGGATTACATGATCTGAAGAAAGGTCTCGACTCGTAACGTCACCCATTATTCCTTCTCTCCAGAGATGCTGCCTGTCCCTCTGAATTACTCCAGTTTTTTGTGTCTCACTGGATTACATGGGTCGGTTTGGTTTGCCGTAGGGTTGACGATGAAACGCATTAACTGCAGTTAATTTCAGTGTCGCCACCGCCGCACTCACTTCCTTTCGATATAAACCCGGGGCTGGGAAACTCTGCCAATGCCAGCAGGCAGACAAGACAGCTGCGTGTTGAGGACAGGATGACAGAACTGCAACTACGAGTTGGAGCGTTGCAGCAGCACCTGGACAGATTTTTCACATTAAAGGGACGCGGAATCGTTTGATAAATGGACGTTACTGGCAGTAAATAAGCCGAGAACTGAACCTGAATATTGTATGGCCCTCGAACATTTGTTTTGTGATTGTAATAATATATATATATATTTGTAAACAAGTCTTCGGTTATAAAACAGCGTTTGCATGTTCATAGAACATTGATATATATTTATTATTTTTCTCCAGAAGTGCCTGGGTTTTTTTTAAACTATAAAGCTTCTATAAAATAGCATTTGCTGTCAATGTTTACTGAATAGTTTATTGAATAAGACTTGTGAAATTTGCTGCATACGAAGTTTGGTGAGTAACTAGCGAATGCAGTAAACCCTTGTGTACCTTAGCACAACTTTCGAAGTGTCGCCTTTAAACCAAAAGAACAATATGAATGTTTATGCAAAAAGGAACTAATTGATTTATATTTTAAGATTCGGGCTAAGTGGTGAAGTTATAAAAAAACGTCTGATGTAAATAACGCTTCACTATAATCATACGAAAATCCACGAGTGGATAAACGGAACTGCAGATGCTGGTTTACAAAAGAGAGACACTCTCATTCCACATCATTAAAAGCAGATTATTCATTAATTGTCACACTGCCTGAAATAAACGCAAAGAGCTGGAATAATTCAGCAGGTCAGGCAACATCTCTGGAAAACATGGATAGGTGACGTTTCGGGTCGGGCCCATTCTTCAGAGTAAAGTCCATGAGTACTGGTTTTATGGGGATATATTTGCTTAATTTGCACATATCAGTGGAGCAACGTAAATCTATCGAATTCCTATGCGAAATTTCGTGTAAGACACTTTTCTGCATATATAAGGAAAAAAACATCGGTAGTCAAAATCTAAAGCAAAAACAGATAATTGCAAATAGTTGTGCTATTTGACCTGAATATTTCCAGCGTATTTTAATTATATTTGTTCCCGTACAATCCCATTGACAGAATCTGGTCTGGGCATGATCTTTTTAAAGAGTTAATCATAATTTAGGGTGAACGACAACATTATTGTGAACAAATGTTGCTATGGGGTGTATTCATAATTTAATCAGAATTCAACATTTAAAACGTAGCGATCAATAGGAATTTAAATTTTAGTTTAGTTTTGGGCACATAATTGCTAGCAAATCACTTTTTCGCTTGAATGCTCAGCGTGCCGCTTTTAAATCGGGCGTTGAATTTACAAGAACTGTAATGATGGAAGGAACTGCAAATGCTGGTTTATCACAAAATGCTGGAGTAATTCAACGGGTCAGGCAGCATCTCTGGAGAAAAGGAATAGGTGACGTTTAGGGTTGGGGGACCCTTCTTCAGACTGAAAGATATAGAAGGCCAGAACAAAACTAGACCGGCAACAGATGACCCCAGGAAGGGTGGAATATGCAGGAGTAAAATGCAGGAGTCAATTAAGCAAAACGAAGAGTTTTCCGTTTAAATAAAATAGGTGGGCTCGACAGGGCCGGAACTTTCCAGTACTTTAGTACATTAGCAGGTCGTGGTCAGGGATAGCATCAGAAGGTCATCAGAGGGAAGTGTCGCTGAGACTGGCACCGATTGACAAACTGATGTCAAGTGAACTTACTGCGCCTTCAAATACCTGGGCACTTTGGGACCCCACCGGGCATCTCGCTACGGTTACACGCGGGCGCCGTGTTTATCCTCATCACCACTCCATTTGGATTCACTTCAGAAACTTAAACTACATACTAGGATGACTAATTTGCGCGTGCCCTTTTCGCAATATAGTTTACAAGTCAGTTCAATTTACAAGTTTACACCAACCAGAAGTTTGACTATTTTCGATCTATTAGTAGAAAACTTGTATTTAGCATTCCTCATTCCCCATCCCATGAATTTATACTTGAAGAAAAATCGACTGCGTACGGCGATTATTAGAAATATTAACTTTCATGCGTATTTTCTGATGCTGATATCACCTGATGCTGCCAAAATATCCCCTGTCATTGCGACTGAAGAATTAACTTAAAAAAAAATGTCCCCCTCTTTATGTTGCAAAGGAATTCAGAACCAACATTGGAAAAAAATGTCTTAATCCATCAGTCTGGGATTCATGGATGGCCCTGCACAAAGTTGAATTACAGCTAACAAGCGGCAGGTCAAGCTGCCTCGTTGCATTGTTATGTGAAGTGTACACGCCATTAATATATCATTTACCGCTTCTCTTGAATTTACCTTTTGAACGTATTTTTTAAAAAAAACTTGATTTTTCACAAGTAAATTTGTCTACTTCATTATGGCTTTGTTTTTTTTTTGCACAATAATCGTCCGCGTTAACATTATCTTGGGGAATTAAAACAACAGCAACAAACAATGAATTTGGATTTGCCCACGGATGCGACTAACGTGTGTGAGTGAAATATTGTTTTCTGTTTAACAAGACAGGGCTGGTCTATTTTTAATTGAATTCATAAAATTAAACAATATACTAGTTTTCTCCACTTTATATTCTACGAAGCTCCAAAGAATTAAAATAAAACAAGTGTTTCTATCCAAGCTATGTCTGACATTTCCAAAACAGTCCATGTGTGGACATTCGCAATTAAACGATGGTTTCTTTGTCTATTCCGCTACAGTTCATGCAAACAATTAGACCCAAAGGAAGTAACGAAAGGGTACTTTGCGTTCAAAGATTTGCATGAAGTAATACATAGAGAGAAGACAGCGAGATTTAAATACATCTGCAGCAGTGCCCTGGTTTTAAGAGTATGACGAACATTCAGTGCGGACAAGGCACCCTTTCACCAGCTGAGGGCAACTCTAGTCACTCAGAACTTGAGGAATAGTTATTTTATTTTTCAGACAGTAGACAGTCCACGAACAGATCAGACATCCTGGACCCCCCCTAAATCGAATGCTTGCTCTGGATTTTTTTTTTTTTGCTTAATGTTCAGATAATGAAGCAATCGCGTTATTTTTTTAGAATGCTGATGAACCTACTTCGAAGTTTTGAATCTACAGAGACTATGGTCAGCGGTTACATGCTTCGAAAAAAAAATGCTGCTTGCACCTGTATCAAGCCTGTTGTAAGCTGGTGTCCTTTTCCCAGACTTCGGCGATGCCTACTCACATATGTTCCCAATTACACTCAACAAGTTCCACTGTCTGACTGCTGCAACCGTAGCCTGTTATAAGGTGTTCTGTTAACAAATTAAATCAACCGAATCTCTGCGCATAACGAGAGAGAGAAAAAGCCCAGTTTATTTAAATTGCATCGGATAGAACTCGCTACTCGCTACAATAAATCAGTATGCTCAGTTTTGACCTCACAGCAAAATCACCTATATGACGGTGTACGGCAACGCGCTGAACATTTGTTTACCGAATTGCAAAGGGCATTTGAATTAGATGGGGGCGAAACATAAGGTCACTGAAAATATGCGCGCTCTAGTTGACCGCTTGAGTTATTACAACCAAATCACATTGAATAACCTCTTAAGCCCAGCCCACGTAAACACTTGGCTTCCTGTGCCTCACCTGCAACTCTACTGGACAGCCTCTCCCCCTCAAGTGATCACAACGCTAACCCAGTTACTCTAACATCCCAATGACCAAATTGGATTTGTATTACCTTGCCTGTGCAAGGGGGGAATTAAAGATCTGATACTTTTCAACATTTGTTTTAAAATCATTTGCAGCAGCGTCACCGGTATCTCTCTCTCTTCCCCCCCCCCCCCCCCCCCCCCCCCCCTCCCTGCCGACCCTCCCCGGATTTACTGTGATGCAGCCTGACAAATAAGGGACAGACGTTTAGGGGTAATATGAGGGGGGACTTCTTTACGCAGAGAGTGGTGGCGGTGTGGAATGAGCTCCCAGTGGAAGTGGTGGAGGCAGGTTCATTGGTATCATTTAAAAATAAATTGGATAGGCATATGGATGAGAAGGGAATGGAGGGTTATGGTACGAGTGCAGGCAGGTGGGACTAAGGGGAAAAAAAATTGTTCGGCATGGACTTGTAGGGCCGAGATGGCCTGTTTCCCTGCTGTAATTGTTATATGGTTATATGGTTAATATATTCAGCCCTGTTAATGTTTTTAAAAATGGTCTGTCTGTAATACGGTTCGGAGAATTGAAAATACTTCACATTAAGTGCCGAGTCTAACAGCAAAGAGGATAGAAGGACTGTGGTGGTTTCTGTGGAAGGAAGGGGATTGGGGGGGGGGGGGGGGGGGGGGGGGGTGGGGGGGGGGGAAGTTCCGGATCCAGGATAAACTGCAAGATTCCATGGATAAGATTCAACATTGAAATCTTATAGGCAGAGGGAAACCAGCGTCCAACATACCCCCTCCCCCTCTTTTAAACCCTAGGAAAGAGAAAATAGCTCCCAGTAAAAGAAAACCTCTTGAAACAAAGGTGTGAATTATCCTTGCTTTAGAGTATGTGCTATGTGTATTTTAAAAATCACCAGGATCCCAGTACCACCACCCCGGAGACAGACTGGGATCTAATTATGGAAAGCAGGGAGCGGAACTGAAAGGGCACAGATCTACAGGTTGAATGGCGTGAAATACAGAAGGATCTTTTATAACCAGACTGCCTTCCTTGCCCCTGAAATTGTTCCCTCTTCGTCCACAACCCCTCATTAATGATTCCAAGGAATTTCTCTTCGCCCGTGCCTCGGAAAACTGAGCCCACGTTGTTCATTGGGAGTTTAACATGTTGCAATGCGAGTAATCAGTGTGAAATCTATTTTTTAAAGCCAGGCAGCTATTTTGGGCCTGTTAAAGTGCCCCTGCTTCGATTTTTGTTAACCATAAAAAACACACAGCTAAAAAAACATATCGATACCAATCGCACAGGAATGAAAGAACGTCGTACGGTTGAGAACTTATATAACACCGACACAATGGAAAATACTAAAGTGGTTGAAATCAGCAGTCATCTTTTAATGAGGAAGGAGTCATTTTCAGGAATTGTTCGATGTTAAACAACATCTTATTTAATGTAGAACGTTAAAAAAAATCACGGTTACTCCAGAATCTCATTTACGCCACCACCCAGTTCATAAAGAAGTTTCAATATTAAAGGCAAAATTAAAATAATCAAATTTTCATCGTTCCAGCAGTTCTCACCAGCCATTGCTGTGATTCAATTGCAATGTTTTTAAATCATAGTACATAATTCAACCCGCCGTTTAAGAACCAATCACGTTATAAATATGATCCACTCTCCCCTGCTCATTTGAAGCGTAGATCATTGCTTTTCCATTTGTTGCATTTCATCTTTAGCCCAACGAGGAGGTGTCGCGTCTCTTCTCCGTGGAATGGGATTCGTCCTCATGCGTTCGGATTGCCCTTCATCAGAGCGATATCAGCATCCACCATCTCCTTCACCAGTTCCTGCACACATACAACACCAAGAGCGTGGGGGTCAGACAAACGAGGATGCTAAAAACGCCAGTCTTTTTCATCGGGAGGGGTGCACGTTAAAAATAAGTAAACATTTAAAAAAAAAGTCTTGCTATCAATTGTGATATCGAGAAAATGTATCCTTCTCTCACGCACGGGGGTGGGGGCACGACGACAACGACAACGACGAAATGAAGTCAATTGTGAGTGTTCTGTAACAGAAGATGATACTGGAGCACAACACCGTGTCCCACGAGCACTCACAGAAACACAACCCTGTTTTAGTTTTGTGTAAATCTGTAAATCCAAAACAAAAATAAACTTACCTCAAATGAAACTTTCGGTTTCCACCCCAGCTTCTGCAGGGCTTTGGTGCTATCTCCTTGCAGGAATTCCTTTAAAGAGAAGAACATCGAGTGAACGTTACTGTCTAATGAGTTTTACGGTGTTGTCTTTGCATGTTTTATTGCTGCCTGGGTTTTGTATGATCGGCACAAAGCGCTGTGGTAATCGAGCCCCGCGGCGGCTCAGCCTCTCTGGGATGTTGCAGGTTTAAGGTCAGGGGTAAACCAGGGGTCGATTTACTGACAGGTACCACCCTGAACGAATTCCCGCTGGCGCCCTGACTTGTGGCCACGGTGCTGGACACTTGACTTTCCACGCATTTCGTTCAAGTGTTAAAGGTAAACAACAAATCCGAAAAAGCTGTTCCTAAATTAGATCAGTTTTCCCTCCCTACTATGTCAAGAAGGGTCTCGACCCGAAACGTCACCCGTTCCTTCTCTCCAGAGATGCTGCCCGTCCCGCTGAGTTACTCCAGCTTTTTGTATCTAGGAGGGTTTTTTTTAATTTTTAATTTAGAATTTTACATTTTACTTGTAATTGTATTTTCAGGGACTATTTTTGGTTGCTCAAAAGATTGTGATGGAATAGAGACTGCGTAATATTTCATTAAAAAAAAAAGAGCAAGAGGGAGGAATGTGTCTCCATTTGCAACTTTCATCTTGCAGTCCATTCATTTCACACGTTGAAAACCAAAGGCAATTCAATCGGCAGTAGAAATACGGAACCAAGCAACGCTCCCATCCGTTTTATTCTCAGACTTCCAAAGCCCACGTTTATTCTGCATTCATTTTCAGTCAGCGATAACCTTGAACTTCCGTGGAAAAAGTATCCCCAAAGGACCCGGTTACATTTTTTACCAACACACAGCTCCCTTACAGAATACTGGAAGCGGTTAATTAAAATTAGTTTTTTCTTTTCTGAAGAACGGTATAAATAAATAAATATATATATATATATATAGCATTTGCAGACAATAATGTGACACTACAAAGAAAAACTAATTAATCCTGTAAATCTCCTATCAAGTGCCGTGAATACTCAGCATCTCAGTAGTTATAACATGCAGTTATTTATTTTTGCATGGGCTTCTTTAGCAATATCATTTCCCAGGCCATCTCTGGTTGGGGTCAGAACTGGCTGTTTAAATGGCGACTGCTCACAGGAGAATGGATAGAATTCACGATGAACATTGTTTGTTTATTTATTGGCACCGTAAGATAATAGTAATTTCGACCTCATAGGGTTGAAATCCAAAGTGCATAAACATAGAAACACAGAAAATAGGTGCAGGAGGAGGCCATTCGGCCCTTCGAGCCAGCACCGCCATTCAATGTGATCATGGCTGATCGTCCCCTATCAATAACCCGTGCCTGCCTTCTCCCCATATCCCTTGGCTCCACTAGCCCCTAGAGCTCTATCCAACTCTCTCTTAAATCCATCCAGTGATTTGGTCTCCACTGCCCTCTGTGGCAGGGAATTCCATAAATTCACAACTTTGGGTGAAAAGTTTTTTCTCACCTCAGTCTTAAATGGCCTCCCCCTTTATTCTAAGATTAATCATAATATGATTGTTCGGTCGGACTTTCTCGGTGTGTGGGTCTGACATCAGCCATTCGTTTACAGAAAGGTGACTTCATAACTTGACTGTATGGACAAAGCTTCAAAGCTGGGAACTGCTCCAGTGGACCGAGCCTTCCGGCCAACCGAAGTTTGGACTATGGAAATGCCACCAAAACATGGCGGCGGCGCCTGCATGTGTAAATATGCAAAAATAATTTCACTGTGCAGTTGCACAAGTGACACATAAAGCACATTGAACTATTGAAGCCAATGCAGCAGTACAAAACTGGCAATTAAATATATTGACCCCGAAGACAAGGATTGTGAAATACAGTGGAAATGTCGTGATACTTCAGTTATTGGAAATATTGATAAACCACATCTGGAGCTGTGCAGGATGGAGAGCTTTGGAGGAGCCATAAAGATCCAGATACATTTAACGGGTTAAGTTATGAAAACACTCTGCATATATTTGGTTTGTGTTCCTTTGAGTTTACAAGATTTGAGGAGTGATCTAATAAAGATGAAAGGAAATGACGGGGTATTCAAAACACTTGACAGGATATTTACTAGGTGTAATTCTTTTGTATTTTTGCAGTGTGACATTTTTTTTTGTCTGCAAATATTATTTTACCTAAACAAAACTTGCAAATGCAGTAAAACCTGCCTCTGCCACAGTACAACAGCACACGCATACAGTCCTAACATTGCAGCATTCCTCTGAACAATGACATTGGAAAGCACATTTTCAAATAGCAAGGAAAATCTGGAATTTGCTTTGCCGAAAGGATGTCCACGCAGGATTATTTGCTTTTTTTGGGATTGAAAGCAATATATTTTTGTTGTAATGGTACCAAGGAACATAGAGGAGAAGCAGGTAGATAAAATTTGTAGGTACAAATTAGCCATTATCAATGGTGAAACCAAGTCAACTGACAGAATGAATGACCATTATTCCTATCATCCCCATTCATTTAATTAATTAAACCTGACCTCACACAGCGATGTTATCTGTTGCTGAAAATTATGCTTTAAAAAGCATATCCATGCAATGGTAAAAATGCCTTTTAACTGATTCAGCATTACAGAGAATGTTGTACAGCTATTCCTACGATGATTTCAGCTGTGGGAGCTGTTTAATGCAGGCTAATACCTCAGCTATTACATTACGGCTAATATCTTTCAAAATATTATTTTACTATAATTGGCAGATGAAGTATTTTGCACTGATTTTCTGCGACTGTGAAGGATAATTAGAAATTTTTGTCGTGAACAAATGAGTTTATGCAGAATGTATTACCATGATTTTTTAATTCTGGAGATGCGTATCTACGCGTGTTAGTCTGTTCACCTATGCGATAAACCTGAAAGTATGACAACATAATCATTTATCATGATAATTCTTTTTTCCAACCATTTTGAAGAATTCTGTTTAGCTGCAGGCTACTTTTAGTATTATATTTTCTTTCTCCGATGGTCTGATATACATCACTCAAGTATCCACGGAAGAATAGTTACCAAGTGCCAATAGCAGCAATGCCTATCGCAATACAATCAAGGTGAGCACACTTTGCTATGTTGCATTGTCAAGTTCTCTGGTAAAAAATGGTATTCATTCTTAGTCTCCGTCATGCAGCAATGATGTTTTAAAGGGCTCATGCTAAACCTCTTATAAAGTTACATGCTATGCCTCAATAGGTTCAGCACAAAACTGAGAAAGAAAAAATAAAAATCACACAAAGGCAAATTTATTTTTAACAGTGGCTTTGAATTATTAATCAACATTTGGGAACTATTTGTTAAACAAAAGACTATACGTACAATTTAAGAATGTAGAAGTTTGATGGAAGCTTCTTCCACTTGCTGCAGGGTGGATAGAATTACTGTCTAATTTGGGTAGACATATGTAATCCAATCACTTAAGGACACGGAGAGCAGTTCGGAGAGAGGAGTGAAATGGAGGTATGCTTAAAATCTTGTTAAAGTACCAAACAAGACTCCCACCGTTCACAAGTGAGACAATTTGATAAATAGCTCCACAGCTTTAACTTTGGCTCAGCCCCTAACAGTAGTTGTGCTCTTTTCACACATAAAAAAAAACATATGCTGGTATGTTTTCTCAATATAAGACCCCATAATGGAGCAGCACATTGTTGGAGACTTTGCTTGTATATAGTCATGAGTGTGGGCACAGATTAGATTTAGATTTTTCAGCAGCAAAATGCGAAATAAAAACAGTAAATGCTTAGGTACCTTCTGTGGAGAATGAAATTATTTAATGTTTCAGGTCAATAGCCTTTCATCAGAACAGGGGAAAATTAAAAATGAAATATGTTTTAAATTGGGGAGAAAGGTGGGAGGGGAGAAGGGAACAAAGGAAAAGTCTATAATGGAGACCTGAAGAGATTGAATGGCAAAAGTGTCAGAAAAACATCCAGTTAATGGCAAGACCCTTAACAGTATTGTGTAGGACAGAAGGGCAGATGCTGGTTTAAACCGAAGAAAGACATAAAAAGCTGAAGTAACAGCGGGACAGGCAGCATCCCTGGAGAGAATAAATGGGTGAGGTTTTGGGTCGAAAACCTTCTTCAGACAGTATTAATGTACAGAGGGATTTAAGGTCCAAGTTCAAAGCTCCCTGAACGTATTAACACAAGTAGCTGGAGTGGTTAAGAAAGTGCTTGTTTTCATTGGTGGGGGGCATTGAATATAAGAATCAGGGATTACCGATGCTGCTTTATAGGCCTTTGGTTAAGCCGTATTTGAAGCAAAACGTGCAGTTCTGGTCAACCCAATGCAGGAAGGATGTGGAGACTTTGGAGAGAGTGCATAAGAAATTTTGCTTCCTGGATTAAAGGGTATTATCTATGAAGAGGTTGGACAAACATGGATTGTTTTCTCTGGAATTTCAGAGGCTGAGGGGGAGACCTAACCAAAGTTTATAAAATGATGAGAGGCATTAATAGGGTAGGAGTTCAAATCTATCCAGGGTGGAAATGTTAAAGTCTAGAGAGGACCCTTAAGTTGAGCAACGCAACATAAAAAGCACAGTAGATATAGTGCTACCAATTCAACTGCAGTCAGTGAAGATTTCTGACCCCAATGTCGCCTGTCCATTCTCGCCGTAGAAATTGCCTGACCCATTGAGTTTCTCCAGTACTTTGTGCTTTGTTTAAGATTTGCAGAATCTGCAGTTACTTGTGTCTCCATTTACTAGCAGGGTGAATCCTTTACTGCTTATAATAGCACATTATAACTTAACTAGGGAAACTGGTGAGAAGGAGTTAACTAATCTGACACAGCAAGAGTGTTAGAGAGGTAATTCCATAATGGCAAACGCTTATTGTTGATTTTATTACTTTCCTCTGTACAAATTCATTTCACTTGCACTTTATGTGCAATGTGACGAATAAAACCGTATTATATTGTATTGTATTGTATCTTTCAATAATTACTAGACTTGAAAGACACATCTATATAACTAAAAGTCTCATCTTGACCACTTCCTGTCTGCGCTGTATATTGATTTTAGAAAAAACACTACCCTATATCGCTATGATTTTTGACCATCTTACTCACTGTCTTCCTCCGCTGAGGAAGCCCCGAGGATTTTTCTGATTGATGAAAAAAAAAGAGTGTTTATATAATCTTGAGATCAGCTGATTGGTCCTCTTGCCTGTCAATCACCATGGTGAAGGTAACGCCCCCTCCGTGGGGGGGCAGGAGTATAAAACCCCGGATGCCTGGACGTAAGTCAGTCACTCTGGTAGATCGCAAGGGAGAGACCATAACTGTGATTCTAAGCTGTGAATCAACTGAACTGTGAGTCTGCAATGTACTTGCAATTAATGATATGTTAGCCCTTAATGAAACAAAAATTAGTTGTTTGGCCTGCCATGTGCTTGAAACTGCAGTGGAAATGGAGATTTAATGAAAATTAAATGAGTTGTTTGGCCTGCCCTGTGCTGCTTCAGTCTCCCTCACCTGTGAAGCCACTCGTTCTGTCCCCTGGTGGGGAAAAACGGAGATGGTTTTTATTTCACCTGTGCTGGTAGTGTTTGCAAGCCCACTGTGAAGTACCTGGGCTATATTTGACTTTCCTTCAGCTTATTATCAATTGCTATGCATGCCTTATTTAGTCAGTGATTTTGTACTGACATTTAATTCTTTAAGAGGGAGAATGTAGATCAGTGACATGTTATGAGTCATACTTTGTAACTAAGCCTACATGTTTAACAGAAAGCCTCCCTGCCTTTCTCTCTCACTTGTAGAGTAACATGCTAAGATGAAGTTACCTGAGCTGTAACGTTAATAAAGTCTTTGGATCTTAATCACGGTGTGTGACTTTGGTTATTCCAACAGCAGAAGCTCAACACCTGTGCTTGAAACTGCAGTGGAAATGGAAATGAAATGAAAATGCAATGAGCTGTTTGCCTTGCCCTGTGCTTGAAACTGCAATGGAATTGGAAATGAAATGAAAATGCAATGAGCTGTTTGGCCTGCACTGTGCATGAAAATGCAGTGGAAATTGAAATGCGATGAAAAAGCAATGAGCTGTTTGGCCTGTCCTGTGCTTGAAACTGCAGTGGAAATGGAAATGAAATGAAAATGCAATGAGCTGTTTGGTCTGCCCGTGTTTGAAACTGTAGTGGAAATGGAAATGAAATGAAATGAGTTGTTTGGCCTGCCCTGTGCTTGAAATTGAAATGGAAATGAAATGTGTTGTTTGGCCTGCCCTGTCTTTGAAATTGAAATGGAAATGAAATGAGTTGTTTGGCCTGCCCTGTGCTTGAATTTGAAATGGAAATGAAATGACATGTTTGACCTGCCTGAGACCACTAATTTCGGCCCACAAGACCCCTATTAGCCGAGAAACCAGTCCCTTTTGCCCAAAATGTCCGTATTAGCCCAGGCAGAGCATTTTGGCCCAAAAGGCCCGTGCCAGCCCAGGAAAAAAAGTCCAGAAAAAGTGCCTTTCACTGAGACTTCACTCAGATTTTTTTTAAGAGCCCCTTCAGCCCATCAGGCCTGTACTAGCCCCAGAAGGCCCTTCAGCCCATCAGTAAGTATTCCCCCTGCAAGTATTAAACCTCACCTCAGTATTTTTCTCTGCAGAAAAATGTCTAAAATTGATTCTTCAACCTTGCCCCCTTCTCTCTCATAGGGTCTCTCACCTGTTTTGGGCAGAATTTCTGGCACTTTCTGAGCTGCCAGCCAGCTACTATCTGAGCTGCCAGCCCACCAGGCCTGAGTGACTGAGCTGCCAGCCCACCAGGCCTGAGTGTCTGAGCTGCCAGCCCACCAGGCCTGAGTGTCTGAGCTGCCAGCCCACCAAGCCTGAGTGTCTGAGCTGCTAGCCCACCAGGCCTGAGTGACTGAGCTGCCAGCCCAAGAACCCATTCAGCCCACAATGTCCATACTAGCCCTCTGGAAACCAGTCCCTTCAGCCAAAAATACCCATACTAGCCCACCAGAAAACCCGCTCCACCCCCACTGGCCACCAATATTGGAATTGGTGGAGAGGTGGAATATTGCGTTGGGGGACCAGCCCGCCCGTGTGAACAAGGGACCCACTTAATCAAGTATTGTTATAAAACACTATGTGTTGTCGAGATTTGTAAATCATGTTAGCTGAATATATGAAGATTTCTTTATTCAATGTTTTCAATGACTGAAATGTGTTCCACAGCTAATGTACATGGGAGAATACTCATTTAGTATGGGAGTGGTCGGAACTCTAATATTTGCATAAATGATGCGTTGTCATGCATGCTGGAATTTCAAATTTATTTGGTAATGAACCTGACCTATTGGCTGAGAAAGACTTTCCAAAGTTTTGCATTAATTGGGATAGTAAGGGAATTTATTACTGAAAAAGTAGGTTATATTCATGACTGTTTAGCATGTAGAGTCCACTAATGAATGCCACAAAATTGGATATAATTAACACCACTGACAATATTCAGCTGAAAGTCATCAACGTTCAGTTTTAGTCACCACAGCCCATCATATTCATTATTTGTTCTGTCAACTATTGGTAAATTTTAGCTTATTGGCTCTAAAGAGGCTGAAGTATTTAATGTGTAGGAAGGAACTGGAGATGCTGGTTGAAAGCAAAGATAGACACAAAAAACTGGAGCGACTCAGCGGGTCCGACAGCATCTCTGGAGAAAAGGAATAGGTGACGTTTCGGATCGATACCCTTTTCAGATTGAAGAAGGGTCTCGACCCGAAACTCACCTGTTGCTTTTCTCTAGAGATGCTGTCTGACCCGCTGAGTTACTCCAGCATTTTGCGTTTATCTGAAGTATTTAAGGTTATGCTTTGGTCTTAACAAGACCAAAGAAATAAGCAAAGATTATAATGTTGAAGTTATGAGTACATAGCCCACACATTTATGGAACGGTGCAGTCCAAAACTAGAAAACCATGCTGTAGTTTTTCCTTTGCGCATGTTTTATGAACTCTCAATTTTAATTACATTACAATTTTGCTCCTGATTTATGTCTCATATATAGAGTTGGTATGGATTCAAAAAGCTGGAGTAACTCAGCGGATCCGACGTTTCTTCGGTTTAAAATAATAGTTACTCCAGCATTTTGTGTCCATCCTTGCAAATGATAGTTTGATACTATTGAGGGGGTGTGATTGACAGACGGGTAGAGATAGCATCAAAGGCTTGTGGTGAAATAAAGACAAAAGTATGTCAGATAAGGGCAGAAGAGGAGTGAAATGTGAAGCCCGAGGGAGGGACATAGTGGAAGGGGAAGGGGAAAGAGTGGAGGGGGGGGGATAAAAGGGAAGTGGGGAACTATTATAATTAAGTCCATACCCCACCTGAAATTCGCAAAACCTGTAACATAAATTTAGGAGCAAACAGAGTAACAGAGTCATTTTTAGCATTACAAAATTGGCTCAGTAAATTCATACGAGCATGAAATATACAGACCAGGGAGGTCCCAAGTTTAGTACTCAAAGTATGTGGATCACAGCTGCAGTGGTTATAAGGCTGCTTTTAATTAAATGTAGTGCTCCAGATATTAGGGATGTGGCAATTACTGATTGCTGACTATTGACCCTGTGGCCTTGAGCAAATGGAAACAGCAAGTAAGGGCAGGATTAACTCTGCTGTGTGATCCTTGTGGAAGAATACCCTGATGATATTCATGCATGAATAAAAGACAGCTGGGAAAGACACCAGAAGGTGACTGGTCCGCATGGAACTATAACTCCAACATCGAGTCACGGCAATGAAGCATGAAAATGAAATGAAAATGATTTATCAGAGTGCACTGTCAAATATCTACCGAAAATACTTTTCCAAAAGGCGGAATACATGCACAAGGATGCATTCTCAGCCCCCTTCTTACGCCTTGTACACCCACGACTGTGCAGCCATGTACAAACCTAATGTAATTTTCAAATTTGCAGATGACACCACCATTGCGGGCCGGATATCAAACAATGAGACGGAGTACAGGAAGGAGGTCGAGAACCTTATGTCCTGGTGTCGAGACACCAACCTTTCTCTCAATGTCAGCACAAGACAAAGGAGATAGTGATTGACCTCAGGAAGTGGTTCACATGCCCCAGTTTGCATTGATGGTGCCAAAGTAGAGATGGTTGAAATCTTAACATTCCTAGGGGTCAATATCACCAACAACTTCTCCTGGACCACCCAAGCAACAACCAAGAAAGCACACCAATGCCTCTACTTCCTTAGAAGGCTAAGGAAGTTCGGCATGTCCCCTACAACTCTCACTAACTTCTATAGATGCATCATAGAAAGCATTTTATTAGGATGCATAGCAGTTTTGTTTGGGAACAGCTCCTTCTAAGACTGCAAGAAATTGCAGTGAACTGTAGATACAGGCCAGACCATCACACTAACCAACCTTCCTTCTATTGACTCCATTTATACCTCACGCTGCCTCGGCAAGGCCAGCAGCTTAATCAAGGATGAGTCGCACCTTGACTACTCTCTCTTCTCCCCTCTCCCGGCAGGCAAAAGGTATAGAAATGTGAAAATGCACACCTCCAGATTCAGGGCCAGTTTCTTTATCAGGCAACTGAATCATCTTACCACAACCAGAGAGCAGTTCTGAACTACTATCTACCTCATTGGTGACCTTTGGACTATCCTTTGTTGGACTTGGCTGGCTTTACCTTGCACTAAACGTTATTCTCTTATCATGTATCTATACACTGTAAATGGCACAATTGTAATCATTTATTGTCTTTCTGCTGGTACACAAAAATGCTGGAGAAACTCAGCGGGTGCAGCAGCATCCATGGAGTGAAGGAAATAGGCAATGTTTTGTGCCAAAACCCTTCTTCAAACCCTTTCTGCTGACTGGATAGCACGCAACTAAAGCTTTTTACTGTACCTCAGTACATGTGACAATAAACTAAACTAAACTAATCCAGCCTCCCTTGTCCAGTCCCTTACCACCAACATCTGGGACACCTCCCCTATCCTCCACCATTGCCACAGAAGGCTGTGGAGGCCAAGTCAATGGATATTTTTAAGACAAATTTTATTGACGAATCATTGATTAGTATGGGTGTCAGGGGCTATGGGGAGAAGGTAGGCGAATGGGACAGGGGGAAAGATAGATCAGCTGTGATTGAATGGCAGAGTAGACATGATTCACCCCCTCCATCACCACCATCCAGGCATCTAAACAGCCTTTCTAGGTGAGGCAGGGGTTCACTTGCACTCTGATTGCTACATATTAGCGATACAATGCAAAAACAGGTCCTTTGGCCCATTGAGTCATCACAGACCAGCTATTACTTCATACACTAACACTATCCTACACACTAGGGACAATTTCACAATTTTACTGAAGCCCAATTAACCTACAAAACCCGTACACCTTTGGAGTGTGGGAGGAAAGTGGAACACCCGGCGATAACCTATGTATATACAAGCTCCGTACAAACTCACACCCACAGTTGTCCTACACCCACGTGTACACACACAAATGCACACTCACATACTTTTCTCCTCCTTTTGTCCATCTTTCTCACTCCAACTGGTTCTATCTGCCCATCATCCTATGCCCCTGTCCCACTTAGGAAACCTGAACGGAAACCTCTGGAGACTTTGCGCCCAACCCAAGGTTTCCGTGCGGTTTCCGGAGGTTTTTGTCAATCTCCCTAATGGTCGAAAGTGGTTTCCGCTTCTTCTATGTTCCGGCGATTATTTAAAAAAATTCAAAACTGGCTGCGACTAAAAATAGGTTGCCGCTTTAAAAATCGGTAATATTTTAGTGGAAGCCGGTTGCGATGCTAGTTGAAGGTGGTTGCCGGAGGTTGCAGGTAGTGGAAGGTAAGACAAAAAAAATCACCGATTTTTAAAACGGCAACTTATTTTTAGTCGCAGTCGGTTTTGAATAGGGAGACTGACACAAACCTCCGGGAACCGCACGGAAACCTTTGGTGGGGCGCAAAGTCTCCAGAGGGTTCCGTTCTGGTTTCCTAAGTGGGACAGGGGCATAACATTCCTCCCCCAACTGGATTGACCTTTTGGCCTCAATGCCCCATCCTACTGTTATATGAGGCAAATGTTCCTCGTCACTCTCAGTACTGATGTAGGGTCTCAACATGAAACATTGACGTACACCTTTTGCCTCCGTAGATGTTGTTTGAACTGCTGAATTCTTCCAGCATTCTGTTTTTTGCTTTATAGTTTGTTTGCTGCTTTTCTGTTACCTTGACACTAAGTGTAAAACACTAATTCACTACCAGAAAATTTCCACTACTACTCACGTCCAATTTATACACCCATGTCTGGGAAATTGCTGGAAATGCCAGCCTGGCTAGCTTGAGCTCTACCCGATTACAAAGTAGTGGCGTGGCGGTGGACCTGCTGCTTCATAGTGCCAGGGACCCGGGTTCAATCCTGACCTCTGGTGCTATCTGCATGGAGTTTATGCCACGTTCTCCCTGTGTCCGCGTGGATTTCCTCTAGAGGCTTTGGTTTCCTCCCACATCCCTAAGATGTGCGGGTTGGTAGGTTAATTGGTCTCTGTAAATTGGTCCTAGTGTGTAGTGGGATAACAAGTGTGAACGGGTAATGAATGGTCACAGTGGCCCGACGACCCAGTTACCATGCTGTGTCTCTAAACTGGTGCGGCAAGGTGGCACAGTGGTAGAGATGCTGCATTACAACGCTTGCAGTGCCGGAGACCCGGGTTCAATCCAGACCACGGGTGCTGTCTGTACATTTTCTTTCACGTGCCCCCCCTGACCTCGTAGTTTTTCTCCGAGATATTCAATTTCCTCCCACATTCCAAAGGCGTACAGGTATGTAGGCTAATTGGCTTGGTGCAAATGTAAATTGTCGGTGGGCCGTATGTCTAAAACTAACGTTAAAACTAAACTAAAATTCGCTCACAATGGTGAAATTGATATAGCACAATAGCAAGCTGTTCCATCTAAGTGCTATTTGTGGGTTGCATAGGTACAGTAAAACAAATAACAAAAATTGCATATGTTACAACAATGTCTGGGCTCCTGCGTGTATTACAATGTCAGTCTCACTGAGGACTTAAAATAAAAAAATGTGGACATCGTTTCATTTGAGGCAACTCCCTGTTGTCTATTATGATTGATTTTTTTCATTGAAACAGAATCATGTTGTGCACAGATTTATGGCAGCATGTGACCTAGTTTCTTGGCCTGACTGCATTATGGTGATGTGATCCAAAAACTGCCCTACACTAAGGCAAGCCATGCAATGTTACAAAGACCAATGATATATAATCCTATTGTATGCAAATCTTTGTACAGCTATTTAGAAAAATGTCCAGGTTATCAACATAATTTTGTAAATATTTTATATTTATGAACAAAATAATTCTTATTTTCCTTTTGAATCTCACTGTTTTGTTCATTCAAATGCTGAAGTCAGCACATTATTTCACTTATCCTTAAATGCACTTTTCAGTTCATAAGTTCATGTCATAGGAGCAGAATGAGGCCATTCAGCCCATCAGGTCGACTGCCATTCAATCATGGCTGGTCTATATTTCCTTCTCAACCCCATTCACTTACCTTCTCTCCATAACCTTTGACACCCTTGTTAATCACGAATATGTTGGCTACGGCCATAGAGCAAAGAAACCTGACAAACCACAATCCATGAAAACTTTACACAATCCTACCAATAGCATTCGCACTCAGAGAAATTTTGCGGATGCCGAATTTTGTTATTTGTCTTGGTTAGGAAACACTAAAGTCATATTGTTTAAGAAGGAACTGCAGATACTGGAAAATCGAAGGTACACAAAAATGCTGGAGAAACTCAGCGGGTGCAGCAGCATCTATGGAGCGAAGGAAATGGGCAACGTTTCGGTCCGAAACCCTTCTTCAGACCAGTCATATTGCGTTGAGTGAATAGACCATTCCCAACTGTATGTGATACTGATATGAAAATCCCATAAGTCATTAGAAGGTGCAATGAAAATTAATTTAAGATGCAATTTATCCATGGGAAACTATGATGCATATTGAACACAGAACCGTAGCACAGGAACAATGTGTGTGCTGATCGTGAGACCAAGAGCAACTATTATCCCCAAAACATAATCCACATCTCTGCATATCTATATGCCTATCCCAAATTCTCTTAAATACCACTATCATATCTTCCCCAACACTGCCTGCAGCATATTTCGGGCACTTACCACCCTCTGTGTAAAAAGGCTTACCCCGCACATCGCCTTTAACTTTGCCTCTCACCTTAAAGCTATTCCTTCTAGTATTTGATTATTTTCATCCTGGAACAAAACATTCTGGCTGTCTACTCTATCTATGCTTCTCATAATTGTATATACCTCTATTAGGTCTCCCTGTAACCTCTGGAATTCCAGAAAAAAAAAATCAAAGTCAGTCCACCTCGTCCTGTAGCTAACAACCCATAATCCCGGCATCATTCTGGTAATCCTCCTCTGCACCCTTTCCAAAGCTCCACACCCTTCCTGTAAAGGGGCGATCAGTACTGCACACAATACTCTAAATGGGGCCTAAGCTAAGTCCGATAAAGCTGCATCATCACTTCCTGACTCTTGTACTCAAAGCCCCTGACCTATGAACGCAAGCATACCATATGCATACAGCGTAAACGCGTAGTGCAGATATCCACAAAGCAGCTTAATTAAAATTTACTGTTTCGCACCCAATAAGGTCAGCAATGACATTTCAGCACAAACTCTAGGAAAAGGTTTAAGAATGCACAGATGTCAGGAGACAATATTGTAAAGCAGAAATACATAAACTGTTTTCACAGCAGGAGGCAAATGTTGGGAGTGAAGAACAAAAAAATCCCCCTCTGACAGATGTTTCATGGCTTGCATAAGCTTATCTGCCTGCACTTTCAGAGATGATAGATAATGGAACAAAGTGAAACAAAGGATCTAAAAGGGCAGTAAAACTGAAGACAAAAAATGGAAAGTGAACATGGTAAAAAATATTCAATAGTCAATAGTCAATACTACATCTTGTATTCCATTCAGAAGTGGGCCGGAATGAAAATGTACTTAAGAAAAATTAAGGAAGTTGGAGACACTGTAAAATTGAAACATTTTTGCATAATGTTATAATGCAACAATAGTAAAATGAAATATTATAAGTTCATGTTGAATAAATGCCATTTGCTTGGATATGTTTTTTCTCCAATTACAGCATGTGGGAATAATTTCAATATTAATGCAGAGGTTGTTGGCAAACAGGTTTAGCTCAATTATTTTCTGGTAATTATAAAGGTTTAAAATTAACTACATTTCTCAAGAATCCATACATCTAGTTTAGAATTAGAATGCGCAAAAACAACCACTTGTCACAGCATAAATCAGTTCAGCCATTTATATCAAACTATCTATTCACTTCCAGCGTCCAGATTCTGGAGGTCTCCTAAACGTAGTCATTTAACCTTTCATTCTTTGCTTTCTGCCGAATGGCCTTCGCATGTGAGGAAGAGTTGAGCAGTTATCAAAATAAGAGGCACAATTATTGATCAACAATTGAAAATCAGAAATTCCATGAAGGCTAAAATTCATGCAAAATAAATATAAATGTCAGTGTATAGAGAGACGTGGATCACATGCAGCAGAGGAGATTAGTTTGGCAGCATCATGATGGTCACAGACATTGTAGGCCGAAGGGCCAGATCCTGTACAGTTCCATGTTCGCTACTGGATTTCTTGGATTATTTAAATAAATATTCGATTCAGCCGTGACTATTTAAACATGACTCGCACACTGAAAAGACAAGGAACTGCAGATTTTGTTTAGTTTAGTTTAAAGATCCAGCATGGAAACAGGCCCTTCTACCCACTTTGTGATTTTTTTTTTTTCACACAAATGAACAACTGAAACTCAATCCAGGAGCTCAGATAATCTCATCAAAGATATGTCAACAACACAAATTTCATGTGAGTTTGAGTTGTCTGAATTGGTCAGCATGGATGCGTTGGGCCGAAGGGCCTGTTTCTGCGCTGTATGATTGAAACAAAACCCTTGAACCAACAGTAATTCAAGAATTCTGTGATAACAGTGAAAAGGTGTCATTCACTTTGATTTTCTCCCTTTCATATGCAGTGGGCATAACACCCTGGGCACCAAGGAAATGAAAGAATGCTGGTATGCTTTTTTAATTGGTGCATGACAGAATCCTTAAAGAGAATGTCATGAGTGGGCACGCTCACGCAGCATGACCACTACTTAAATTTCACTCTTTAGTATTTCATTTTGCTAGTGCTTACCCATAAAAATCTCATAAAAATACACATCTGTGTTTACTTCAAGCCTGTCACAAATCAACATGTCCCGATTTGGATCAGGGCAGTAATTTCCTTCCCACTGGTTTCAGAGTGAACTTTATGGCAGCATACTTATCTTATCAGCATAATAATCTCACATTTTGCCAAGTCTAAACAGGGATATCACATAATAAAAAATGAGTTCACTGTGGCGGCCCCTGGTGGCAACGTAAGAGCACAATGAACCATCGGCTCTGGAGGGCGAAGTCTTGGTGTGGGAGGCGCTAGTCACGGGGTCGGTACCTGAGTTGGTATTTAAGGCCGGGGTTTGGAGGAGTAGGGAGCAGTATTGGAGAGAATAAACACGTCTCGTGCACGCAACTTGTGTCCGATTAGTTTTTGGTTGGACTCCTTTTCGTCCCCGCCACATTGGTGACCCCATATGTTTTTCTTCACCGTGACACCCACAGGTCGCCCTTGCAGCGCCCGTATGAAGGTCCCTTTCGGTTACTGCTGCACGGGCCTATTACACTTTGATTTGGACAAGGGAGGCCGGCGTGACTGTGTCTGTGGCTTGTTTGAAACTGGCCCACTTAGACCTGAGCAAGCCAGTCCATGTGGCTCAACCTCCCCGTCGCGTACGTCTGCTGTCCCGGGCTTCCGGAGATTCTTCCGAACCGAGCACGCCCCCGGGGCATGGGATTGTATCTACGCGTTCGGGCTGCCTCGTTCGGCGTCCCGTCCGGATTGGTGTCTCTGGTTCTGGGGGGGTGGGGGGTCATGTGGCGGCACCTGGTGGCAACGTAAGGGCACAACAAACCATCGGCTCTAAAATGCGGAGTCTTGGTGTGGGAGGCGCTAGCCAAGGGGTCGGTACCTGAGTTGGTATTTAAGGCCAGGCAACGCCCGTGACCTTGGGAGGAGTAGGGAGCTGTATTGGAGAGAATAAACACGTCTAGTGCACGCAACTCCTGTCCGATTAGTTTTTGGCTGGACTCCTTTGCGTCCCTGCCACATCACTCTTTCTATGGCTCTGTGCAAAATATGTTGAAAAACAGAGTCTGCCTAATGACCATTGGTGATAAGAGATGAGTGTTTGGGGGTGGGGAAAACACACAGCTAGATGTCTGGTCTGCTCAGGAAATTGTGAATCAGTGGTATTGTCTATGAGGGGGGCTGACAAAATGCTGCCAATGCCCAAACAATGCTCGAGTTCCACTTTGGGGAAATGAAGTCAGTCAGCGTTGGCTTCGACAAGCACGCTGATAAAAGAGATAATCCACAAACAGGACAAAACAGAGGACGCTGGGATATGGACTGGAAACAAATGTCAATTTGCACAGCAGTCTGTTATGTTAGGCAACGTGGCCTTTGCTTCATCAAATGCAGCAGCTGAAGGAATCTCATAAAACGCAGGTTTAAGTGCCTCATATCAAGCATTTGACAGCAGTTTGTTAGAAGCCTGATAATGTGTAGATATTTGGAAAAGCTAAAGTTAAGAGGCTGCTCAGACTGCACCCTTTGCTAAGTTCCAAGAAGAAGGAAGTCGAGGCACCAACTTTTCACATTACATCATATAAAAGCCTCATTTATCACCAGCCAACATACATCGAGAAAATCATAACATCCTTTCAGGAAAATCATGTGGAAAATAATCAGAAATTTACTTCAGTGAAAGGTTTCCGTATCAAGGTCCAGCTTTGGAAACGGTTACTGTAAACTTGCACAAGTGTATTTCGATAAGCATTCAAGAGTACTCCCCAATAGCGGGTTAAACCAACTGTAAGGACAGTTAAAGTTAAACAGCACGAAACACTGACTGGTGCGTTTGCAGCCCAGGCCACCCTTGACTCTCACACGGGATTCTATACATCCTCTTGGTGTCAAAGCCACCTCATTAGATCAGAACTGAACAGCGAGGTCAGGCTAAAAGCACGGGCTTTCAGGTCAGGATCGAGGGAGGTCAGACAAGCATAATAAAAGCTCATGTGCAAGGCATCCATGACATAGCAAATGGTGCTTCCAGGCCTCTTTAGCTATGAGCCTCGAAAGTTACAAAACTATCAATGGCCTGGGCTAGGTTGCTCCATCTAAGCTGAGGTTATTACAGAATAATCCATGTTAGAAGTGCACATTGCAAGGAGACCAAGCAGAGAGGAGAGATTGGCTATGATGTATTCACAGGTCATCTTCGTCATTGAGAAAGTCAACTTGAGTGAGAAATCAGAAAGCAATTGTTAATCTTACCTACTGCACAAGGAGGGTCAACACTTTATATACATCGGTAGGAGAAATTTCACAAGCAGTTAGGTACCATATTTAACCCTGTTCTATTAAGTCATGTTTAATGTTGACTTTATGTCTTTATGCAAATAGAACAGGTACAGCACAGGAACAGGCCTTTCGAATCACAACGTTTGTGCCAAACATGATGCTCAAGATTTAAGGGCCTGTCCCACGAGCATGCGACTGCATGCGGCGAGCACGATCAAACCGGAAGCGGGGCCGTGTGGAGGTTGAGTGATCCCGTACAAGTTGACGTGAAGTTCGAGCGAAGTGTTTACCCTCCTACCATCCGGGAGGCGCCACGGGAAGTTCGCGCGTAACGTACAGCGTCAAGACGGTGCATACGGCATCGGGTCGCTGCGCACGCCCGTCGAGGCCTGGGTGTGAATAAGGAGGTTATTCAATAATCCATGTTAGAAGTGCATGCGGACCAAGCAGGCTGTTGCCGAGCGGAATTCGTCATTGAGAAAGTCAACTTGAGTGAGAAATTGGACATGTGAATCAGTTTTTCGGAGCCCCGCGCGATGTCGGGACCAGCTCCGCACAACTACATATGGCTCCGGCGATTGAAGCGGAACTGGCCCCGCGAGGCCGTACAGCTCAAGTGACCACATTAGGTCGCGCTTGCCGCATGCAGTCGCATGCTCGTGGGACAGGCCCTTAACTAATCTCATCAGCCTGCACATGGTCCGCTTCGCTCCATTCCCTGCTATCCATGTTCCTTTCTAAAAGCTCCTTATGCCATTATTGAATCTGCTTCCACCATCACCCCTGGTAGCATGTTCCAGGCACTCACCACTGTCTATGAAAAAAAAAAAACTGCCCTGAAAAAACTTTTCACTCTTTGAAATTTAAACTTTGCATTTCTCACCTTAAAGGTCCTTTAGCCTTTGATATTTCCATCCTGCGATAAAGGCTCTGACTGTCTAACCTCCCTTTGCCCTAAAAATGAAATTAATCCTTCCTATCAAGAACCAAGCCACATTTTTGTGCATTATCAGGGAAAGCAGACGCTGCTGATGAGATGGATCTTCTCCTTAATGAGACCATTAGGATTGAGCATGACTTGCTTTTTCCTTTGTTTTGTGGATTCTGATGTGTTTGATGAGGCTAATGTTGGAACCACAGACTCCTCCACTTCCTGTCCATAGAGGTAGTGCAGATTGCCATTTATGTGAAGCATCTGTATCCTCCCAATGCAATGACATGAGGTACTCAGTGAAGTCGCAAATGCTCGTTCTCTGTTTTGAGTGGATGTGGTACATTGATTCCCAAGATTCAGTGGGGATATTCTTGTCCACAAGTGATAAGAGCAGAATTAGACCATTTGGCCCATCGTCTGCTTCGCCATTCAATCACGGCTGATCTATCTTTCCCTCTTAACCCCATACACTTGCCTTTGCCCCACAACCCTTGACACCCGTACTAATCACAAATCCATCTATCCCTCCCTCAAACATATCACGTTACATTTATAATTTAGTGAATAGACACCAAATAGTATGCATCTTTGAGGTCGATGCATGCCATGTGACCATTTTATAGGAAGCTCCTATAAAACTGTTGTTAGACCGTAACTAAAAATTGCTGTTTCTGAAAGTCTATACTGCACAAATGAGTTAAACCTGGATGAAGAGACATCCTCCATCTGTCACCTGTCCTGGAAGGCAATCCTGCCCAAAATACTGGGCCTGCCTTGAAGACAACTCAGGTCCGAGTTCCAAGTCTGCTTGGAACCTATGTATGTCGTGCAGTAAAAATAATAACATGTTGTTATCTGTTTTTTAAAACCTGATCTGAAATTCATGTTATTGTCATTTTGAACAAAAACACAAGAGTAAAATTATCAACATGTGACTGGTCCACAATCCCTTGTTTCAGTAAACCCAGACCCACCTACCTCCATGGCTACCAGTGGTCTTGTGGTAAGTCCAAAGGCCCCTGATGCGGGTTCCTTTTCTCTCCTTGATTGGGAGTAGGACTGGTAGGGAGTGCGGATTCCATGTTTCTCCTGACCTCTGCTTGGGTCTTGGTCTAAAAACCTCATCATATAATAACCATATAACAATTACAGCATGGAAACAGGCCATCTCGGCCCTACAAGTTCGTGCCGAACAAATTTTTTTTTCCCCTTAGTCCCACCTGCCTGCACTCATACCATAACCCTCCATTCCCTTCTCATCCATATGCCTATCCAATTTATTTTTAAATGATATCAATGAACCTGCCTCCACCACTTCCACTGGAAGCTCATTCCACACCGCTACCACTCTCTGAGTAAAGAAGTTCCCCCTCATATTACCCCTAAACTTCTGTCCCTTAATTCTGAAGTCATGTCCTCTTGTTTGAATCTTCACTATTCTCAAAGGGAAAAGCTTGTCCACATCAACTCTGTCTATCCCTCTCATCATTTTAAAGACCTCTATCAGGTCCCCCTTTAACCTTCTGCGCTCCAGAGAATAAAGACCTAACTTATTCAACCTATCTCTGTAACTTAGTTGTTGAAACCCAGGCAACATTCTAGTAAATCTCCTCTGTACTCTCTCTATTTTGTTGACATCCTTCGTATAATTGGGCGACCAAAATTGTATACCATACTCCAGATTTGGTCTCACCAATGCCTTGTACAATTTTAACATTACATCCCAGCTTCTATACTCAATGCTCTGATTTATAAAGGCAGCATACCAAAAGCTTTCTTTACCACCCTATCTATATGAGATTCCACCTTCAAGGAACTATGCACGGTTATACCCAGATCCCTCTGTTCAACTGTATTCTTCAATTCCCTACCATGTACCATGTACGTCCTATTTTGATTTGTCCTGCCAAGGTGTAGCACCTCACATTTATCAGCATTAAACTCCATCTGCCATCTTTCAGCCCATTTTTCCAAATGACCTAAATCACTCTGTAGACTTTGGAAATCCTCTTCATTATCCACAACACTCCCTATCTTGGTATCATCTGCCTACTTACTAATCCAATTTACCACACCTTCATCCAGATCATTGATGTACATGACAAACAACAAAGGACCCAACACAGATCCCTGAGGCACCCCACCTGCCTCCAACCCGATAAACAGCCATCCACCATTACCCTCTGGCTTCTCCCATTCAGCCACTGTTGAATCCATCTTGCTATTCCTGCATTTATACCCAACAGTTGAACCTTCTTAACCAACCTTCCATGAGGAACCTTGTCAAAGGCCTTACTAAAGTCCATATAGACAACATCCACTGCTTTACCCTCGTCAATTTCCCTAGTAACCTCTTCAAAAAATTCAAGAAGATTAGTCAAACATGAACGAGTATGATCAGGTTATAGTTGGTCAACATGAGCTCGGTGGGCTGAAGGGCCTGTTTGCATGCTGTATCTTTCAAAAATTAAGAAACAAATGTCGATTGAAAAACTGGCATAGTAAAAGAAAATTATTTTAACTTAATATAAACGATGACATACTTACATCAGGATATTAGAAACTCATTAAAATGCGGACATTAAAGTTTAAACAGATGCCAATAGAGATTGTTCAGTTTCATTGTTCATAGTTCTTCACATTCAACCCTCTCAATGAATCAGTGGGAGTCAAGGTTATAATCAAGTTTTCACAGAGGAGGAAAACCTCAAGGTATTTGAAAATATATATGTCACACTTCATCAGCATAATGTTGAGCTCCAGAAGAATAAATTAATCTTTGATTCTTGTAGCGTCGTAGAATCATATAGGATTTGAAGAAGCCAATTGGATCTTTACAAATACAGGGGACATTTATTATCACATACACCAATTGGTGTAGTGAAATTTGACTTGCCATTGCAGCACATGAATGAAGATAAGACACAACATTAAAGAATTTGACAATAAACATAAAAACATCCCCCCACAATAGTTCCCACTGTGAGGGAAGGCAGCAAAGTCCAGTCCCATCTCCTGTTCGGGCCTATTGAGGCCTCCACAGTTGCCACAACGGCAGCCCGATGCTTCAGGCCCTTTCGTCGGATGATGGAACACGCTCAGTGGCTTGGAGTGTCTGGAGCGGCCGCTCCCTCCCCGGAGACAGCGGCTCCCGAAGTCCATGGGCCTCGCTGGTCGGAGCTCCAACATTGGTGATCTCGACGAGAGATCCCAGGCTCCGCGTTGTTCAAAGTTCAGCGCCGACCGCGGCTGGAAGCTCCACAGACCACAGACCGCAGACCACCGTTCCGCGATGTTGGAGTCGGCGGTCACGCCGGTGCCCATCGCACGGCGACCCGGGTAGGGCACCGCCCGCTCCGTGATGGCGCCTCAGCACTGCGCCGCTGCCAAAGCTGAAGTTCTGGCGGATAACGACAGGAAAACACCAGGCTCCAGTCTGTTGGTAGGCCGCAAGGAAGGGGCGAAAATACGGCTCAGCGAAAAGCATCTCTGACCAGGCAGGGACTGAGAAGAATAGTTTCCCCTTTTCCCCCCCTCCCTCCACCACCCCCCACATTAAAAGACTAGAAGACCAAAACAAACACTTTTAACTCACTAAAAATAAAAAAAAGGGTGAAAGGACTAACAGCTGCTGGCAGGGCAGCCATACTTGACGACGCCCAATTATTGTTTCTCAAGGAACAATACTTTATTAATGAGAAGAAATTTGGACATCCTCCCAAAAAAATGTGATTTCGCAATACATTGTTTATTGTAATGCATACTCCACGCATCAGCTGGAGGTCACTGTAATCTGATAGCACTTATTAAAGATGGACTGTGTTAAAGATGTGGTGCAATGTGGCTGAAGCAGATGCTACCAAGTAACACCATGGAAGGGTAAAGGAGAGAACAGGCTCGAGGATATTTCAGAGCTGCACTGGTGGGTTAAAATTGGAGGTGTATCTTGTATCCTGTGATGTGAGCATTGGCAGTACGAGGTGCTCTGGGACACTTTGAGAAGACTTGGAGCAGATAAGTGTGTAGTCCAATACCAGGAACCAAACTCAGAGTACATGCAGTAATGCAAGAAGTCCAATCCTTCTGTAAGGACAAGCTGTCATCTGGTGTTTTAATCTCTCTATAAATTATGGCATAATAATAATAATAATAATCTTATTTATATAGCACATTTTTAGTCAACTTGCATTGACCCCAAAGTGCTTCACATAATTACATTACATTTACACACAGGCAAAGGTGGGTGAAGTGTCTTGCCCCAAGGACACAACGACAGTATGCACTCCAAGCGGGATTCGAACCGGCTACCTTCCGGTCGCCAGCCGAACACTTAGCCCATTGCGCCATCTGTCGACATCTGCAAAGTCGAACTCTGGACGAAACTGCATTTGGAATGTCATTGTTATGAAGAGCAATGGACCCATGACAGTCCCCTGTAGTACACCTGATGTCACAGAAGTTTCAATAGACGTCTCTCCCTCCAAGAGAACTCGTTGGTGTCTCCTTGTCAAAAAGATCTCAATCCATTTTGCGAGGTTGCCGTCTATTCCTACATGTTTGAGCTTGTACAGGAGCCGTTTATGGGGAACCTTATCAAAAGCCTTACTGAAGCCTAATATAATCAGGTCAGTCTGACCCTTGTTATCGGGTGGCCTGGCTAGATCATCGATGAGTCCCGCCAGTTGGGTTTCACATGATCGACCCTGTCTAAAGCCATGTTGGTGGTTTGTTAGTACCTTGTGCAAGTCAGTATGGTCCATAATATGTCGGTGGATTATATGTTCGAGAATCTTGCATGGTCAGAGAAACTGGGCGATAATTTGCAGGATTTATCCTATCTTCCTTTTTCATAGATGGGGACAATGTTAGCACTCAGCCAATCTTCTGGGAGTTCTCCACAAACCGCAGACTTCTGAAAAATCTTTTGGAAGACTGGAGCTCAGCTTGCTGAACAATTCTTTAAACCTTTGGCTGGTATCTGGTCTGGCCCTGATGCCTTCTTTGCTTTTATTTCTTCCAATCATTTCTGCACCCCGTTCGCTGTTACCTTAAGATCTGCAATTTTTGGAGTTTGTTGTGAGTTCAACGACAGGAATTGATCACTGGTTTAACACTTCAGCCTTGTCTGCTGCCAAAGATACTGTCTGCCCCATTGATGTAAGGCTTGAGAGTCCAAATAATTCCTGGCTCATTTTCTTGGTGTAATTCCAGAAAAGCTTTGTGTCTTCTGATTTTAAACTTTCCTCAATCAATCAATCAATCAATCAATCAATCAATCAATCAATCAATCAATCAATCAATCAATCAATCAATCAATCAATCAATCAATCAATCAATCAATCAATCAATCAATCAATCAATCAATCAATCAAATCAATCAATCAATCAATCAATCAATCAATCAATCAATCAATCAATCAATCAATCAATCAATCAATCAATCAATCAATCAATCATCAATCTTATTCGTCACTTGCACATAAAGTGCAAGTGAAATGAATTTACCAGCAGCGGTACAATGAAAAAGAACACACAAAAACACAATAAAAATGTAACATTAACATCCACCACAGCATTCATCACTGTGGTGGAAGGCACAAAATTTGGTCAGTCCTCCTCCATTTCCCCCGTAGTCGGGACCTCAACCCTCCGCAGACGCCGCTGCGGGCGTTCAGATATGTAGACAAGGTAAAGTCCAGGTAAGTCCTAAATCGGTGCCTCCCCACCGCAGACCGCGGCTTCAGGTTGGTGTAGGCCACAGGCCGGCGGTCGATGATCTAAAGACCTCGCCGCGCTGCAGCCGGAAGCACCACAGACCGCAGGGCCGGGGGTCGGAGCTCCCCTCCAGGGGTCCCCGGCGAGGGACCCCGCTCCTGATGGTAAGTCCACGTCATGCCCGCGATAGAAGTTGGCCGGCGGTTGGAGCTCTTCTCCTCCCGGGTCCCCAACAAAGGACCCCAGGCTGTGGACGCTACGCTAGCTGGAGCTCCACAGACCGCGACTTCAGGCTGCCGCGGGCCAGCGAACTGAGCGCTCCCCTCCGGCGACCCCCGGTGAGGACTCGCCCGCTCCGCGACGAGAGACCACGCTGCGCCCGCCGCTGAAGCCCCGGGCCTGTCTCCAGAAAATGCCGCATCGATCCATGCTGTTAGGCCACAGGGGAGGCGACATGGGAAAAAGTTGCCTCTCCGTGGAGGAGGCGACCAAAGCACCCCCCCCCCCCCCCCCCCCCCCCCCCCCCCCCCCCCCCACCACCACCCCCACACACCACCCCCCACACAAGACACACAGAGAGACATTAAAAACACACATTAGGACATACTAAAAAAACAAATAAAGTAGAAAGAACCAGGGCTGCCGGCTTGCAGCGCCCCCACTGACCTATATCACATCATGGAAGTATTCTTGATGCGCCTTCCTGATTTGTCTGTCAATTGAACGCCAACATTTCTTAAAATCTGTCCATGCGGAACTTGACCCAGATTTTCTTGCTCTGTTATAAAGCCTTTTGTTTTTACCTAATTGCACGCCTAATTGATAAATTTACCCATGGTAAATTATATCTAGTGGAACACATTTTTGACGGAATAAAACGGTCCCTGGCCCTGACAAGAGCTGGTTTAAAATCTAACCACAGCGTGTTTATGACTGTTGCTACCATATAACCTCCTGTTAATCTCTCATTAAATTCTGATATGAGTTCATCTATGGAAGAGAATTCTGCCTTTTTGTAGAGGAAAATCTTCCTTCTCGCTGGTCTAACTGCTTTGGCTGTCATCTTGGCTTGGACAATAACAGCATCATGGTTGCTTATGCCTGATGTCACATCACAACTTGCTACAAAGGAGGGATGGCTGACAAAGCACATCAAATATGTTTCTGCCTCTAGTTGGCTTTATCAACCATTTGAGTGAGGTTAAAATCATTGGCCAAATCCAACATAATCTTGCTAACTGCGGTATTTCTTCCCCCAGTACGAAGAGAACTGCTGGACCAGTTTATATCAGGGGGATTAAAATCACCCAATAGCCAATACAGAAGCAGACTTCGGAATCTTAGATAAGGAAGCTTCAAGTTCTCTTAAATGTTCCTGTCCTAATGAGTCTGATAGGACTCAAAACAGAAATGATCATGCATAGTAGCGTAACACATCAGGCAGATGTGGACACATTGGCGAAGACCTTCATGAACCCCAGGTGAGTGAATGGTAGGTTTATTTGACTTTGTTTCCAAGTGAATTATAATTCCTACTCGCAAAATATTTCCTTTTAACATGGCTGTGCACTTTAAAAAAAATGACATTGTGAGATTATTTTATCCTGCAATTCTGAACAAAATGGTTACCAGGAGGGAGAGAAACATATTGGGTTAAAATAAATATGTTCCAATTGGAAAACACAGAATTTATCCATTATTATAAAGACCCGCAGAGTGGAATTTCACCTCAAGAAATATTTAAACAATCATCCAACGAGGGAAGCACAGCTCAGTGGGCTTGGCAAAGAGTGTAGGAAAGAACTGCAGATGCTGGTTTCAATCGAAGGCAGACACAAAATGCTGGAGTAACTCAGCGGGACAGGCAGCATCTCTGGAGAGGAGGAATGGGTGACGTTTCAGGTCGAGATCCCTTCTTCAGACAAAGACCTACTGTCAACAACCTCAACATTCACGATGAACAAAAGAAATATTATGATACAGATGTGCTCATTTCCTGTGGCGTTGCTCACAAAAAATAATAAAAACATGCTTTTCTTTTTCTCGAGTTGCTTTTTACGTATGAGAGAAAGCTTGGTCCTGACCATGTTTCTGCATTCACTCTTTTTATTTTTTTATTTATTCCGAACAAGTAAAGACATTAAAGACATTAATAGTAACAAAATGGAAATTAGGCAAGGTACAATTGGACATTACAATCATATTTGAAAGCAATGAAAAGGCTCGAAGCCTACTCCTGCACCTAATTTCTATGTTCAACTGTGTCTGTACAAGCTCGAAAAGGAGTGAGAAGAAGAATAACTTATTAAATCTCACCCCTTTCCCCCAACACTTCTACCATATTTAAAAATCAATTAATTAATAATAATAATACTACCCCAGGCAATTTCCATTCACTCTTAATCTGAAATTCTCATTCTTCCTTCCGCTTTTACAATATCTACTTCCTATCTTTCTGTCCTTGCATATTTTCTTTAGCTATTATTGCCTTTTTATTGATTAGGTTCTAATGTTCACATTTTTTCTTTGTTTCATCCCATATTCCACCACAATCAATGACTCTGCCTCCGCCGCTGCCTGGTGTAGTGAATTCCAAATATTCACAGCCATCTGAAAGAATAAATTCCTCCTCATATCAAGCTGAAATGGGCAACCACATGTTGTGAAAACTATGCTCCCTAGTTTTAGATATCCTCACTCAGGATATTATCCTCTCAGCTTCCACCTTGGCAATTCACCTCACACTGTTTTATGTTCATTTTCCAATCTTCTATCCTCCAATGAGTTTAGTTTGCTTTGGAGATACAGCACGGAAACAGGCCCTTTGGCCCACCAGGTCCGCACCGACCAGCGATTCCCACACATTAACACAACCCTACACCCACTAGGGACAATTTTCACATACACCAAGACAATTAACCAACAAACCTGTACGTCTTTGGAGTGTGGGAGGAAACCGAAGATCGCGGTGAAAACCCACGCGGTCACGGGGAGAATGTACAAAGTCCATACAGGCAGCACCCGTAATCGGGATCGAACCCGGGTCTCCGGCGCTGCAAGCGCTGTAAGGCAGCAACTCTACTGCTGCGCCACTGTGAGCGCCCTATTTATGTCTTCTTGGCCACCCTATTTATCTGTGATGCCACTTTCAGAGAACTATGTACAAGCGCAACTAGATCCATCTGCTCTCCAACACCCCCAGGACCGTACCATTCACTGTTAAGATCTTGTCTGGTTAAACTTCCAAAGGTTTACCTGCATTTATCTGCATCAAACCAGATTCAGATTCAATTTTAATTGTCATTGTCAGTGTACAGTACAGAGACAACGAAATGCATTTGGACAACGAAACCACATTAGTCATTCCTCAGTTTATTTGCCCAGATGATCAAGATCCTTTTGTAATTTTGATAACCAACTTCAGTCATGCATGGTGTGTGGTGAGACGTGGTGGCGATTCTCAAAATCCTCACGAGCCAGCTGTGTGACGAGCAAATGACGGCCAAATGGGACAGGCCCTTAACATTGCACAAAATCAACAGTGCTCTGAACCCAAACTATGATTTACATAGAAATGATACTATTTAGGTATCATTAAAATAAATTGGTTTAAAACTATCTGTTTTGATTTTCCAAGTGTTAGTATCATGCAACAATAGAAATTAACCAAAGAGACGTGGAAGAGGAAACTACTATTTGTTGGCATTATCAAATCGATGATAGTTTTTGGCATTCTGCATTTACACCACAATTAACATAGAAACATAGAAAATAGGTGTGGAAGGAGGCCATTTGGCCCTTCGAGCCAGCATTGCCATTCATTGTGATCATGGCTGATCGTCCCCGATCAATAACCCGTGCCTGCCTTCCCCCCATAATCCCTTGACTTCACTAGCCCCTAGAGCTCTATCTAACTCTCTCTTAAATCCATCCAGTGACTTGGCCTCCACTGCCCTCTGTTACAGGGAATTCCATAAATTCACAACTCTCTGGGTGAAAACGTTTTGTCTCACAGTCTTAAATGACCTCCCCTTTATTCTAAGACTGTGGCCCCTGGTTCCGGACTCACCCAACTGAACTGAAATGTCCACCCATCCCCTAATTATTATTATTATTATTGCTGCTGTCATTATTATTATTATTGTTATTATTATTATTATTATTATTATTATTATTACTATTAATAATTTAAAAAAATTATAATAGGTGCAATATTTTTACATTTTCTAAAAGGAAGTATTTCAAATATATAATTTGTCAATCTATGTTTTCCATCAGGGTGCCATCATAATTACTGACTGCTGGTATAAGCAACCACCACTCCCAGATCAGAGTGGTATACCCTCTGATAACATGGGCTGTAATTTAAAGATTTTCAAAATCTTGAATATCAAAGCACAGAAGAAAATGATTTGGAAAATCTTGGTTCATTGTAAAAGTTACTTATTGTTTACAATTTTTCCCATCTTGCATGATGCCTCTTTAGCAGGCAACAAAAAAAGCTTTTCACTGAACCTTGGTAAACGTGACAATATAACTAAAATGTTGTAAAAAAATGACCAGTTTCCTCTTGAAGACTATAAATCAATACTTGTTTTAAATCAAAACTCATTTTTTGTTCCCCTTCAAAATATCTCTTTCCATATCCAACACCATTGCTGCCTTGGACACAAAGTTCTGGAGTAACTGAGCCAATCAGCAACTATAGAGAACATGGATAGGTGAGGTCTTGGGTTGGGATTCTGAGCAAGGGTCACGACCCGAAGTGTCTGAAGAAGGATCCCGACCTGAAATGTCACTTACCCATATTCTCCGGAGATGCTGCTTGACTCACTGAGTTACTCCAGCACTTTGTGTCGTTTTTTGTAAACCAGCCTCTGCAGTTCCTTGTTTCTACCCTTTCTCTCTAGCTATTTTGTTGTATAAAAATGCATCTAACCTCTATAGTTTTGGCAAAGATACAAATGCATTCCTTTGATCTGCAGACTCATCAGCTAGTGGGCACAGTTTCTTCCTACCTGCTCTTCATAATTTATAGTGTTTATTTTACATCTTGCAAAAATAATACTCGTTCTAACAATGCAAGGGTTCTTCCACTCTTGCTTTTTATTTTCATAATTACAATCTTTGACGGTTATTTGTCAATGAACATACACTGTAGTTTCTCTCTTGCCTTGATATACTCCTTGAAAATGTTGAAATACTGAATGGGATAAAATTTGTGCCAATTTACCAACCGCTTTCCTTACAGACACCAACTATGAAACAACTGATTTTATAAACACGTTTTAGATATTTATTTACTTCACATTTCAAGATTTTTTATCTCTGAATCATATTTAAAGGTTCCTAAGTGTACTTTTACTCCCATACAACTTCCAAAATCCATCACCTCATAGTTATATCCAAAACGTATGTAAAATTGACTAGCCTAGAATCAGTAGATTTGTCATGATTCCATTTGCTCTGTTGTCCTTTGTAGGGAATTGTAGGATGAAAACTGCGGGGCTTTTTTACACTTCGGGTTCCATTTCAGTTGTTCCTTATCTGTTGTTATTTCAGCAGATCCTGGGCATAGCCATGTTCTTTGGATGTCAGACTAGGAAAGTACCCAGTGTAGTATCAGTGTGAATTTTCCCATTTTCCATTACATGCCAAGTTATAGACAGTTTTACATGTTGGATTTGTGACAAAAGAATGACTAAATTCCCCTGTGGATATTACAGAGTAAAGGAAGGAAACTTTCATCCCAACTATGAAGATGGAAGATTGTGCTCATGATTTCCAAATAAATAATTCATTGAACTAAGCTATTTCACAGAACGACAACAACCTCTGCCAGAAATCTTGATTTGCCACTTGCTGGTTGTTTTCATAAATGAATGTAGTCTCATTTAGAAGGCAAGGGCAAAGGCAAACCTCCTGATGGTGTAAGTTTATGGTAAACCAGGAAGAAATTAATAATGCTTTTATGGCAATAATCAGTGCCACAATAATAGTCATGTAAGTTTTCACAGCCCAATATAAAGTTGGCTAATTGATAATTAACTAATTTATACTATTTTATACCCAAATGGAGAACTTTCATTTATTACTCTCCAAGTTAGTCATCTTTACTTTCTAAATACTGCGGTATTGACCTTCCTACTTCAGTTAGGCAGAGATCAGCTGGATTTCCTTTATCCAAAAATGCTGCTGCACTTGATCTATTTCTTCACAAATTATACCGACATTGACACCACAAAATCAATGAATTTACCAATGCATTGTTTTTCAAGGCATTAAGTATGTTCCTTAATTTCAATAAAATTATACTTTCTAAAGTACTATTTTTCAAACGCAAAGGGAAAAATTTTGCCCAGATACCTAGGGGACCAGCCCATCTCTGAGATAATCAACCCATGGTCTCAAATCGTAAGGATAGTTCACAATGTGTATCAAAGACGATATGTGTCTTCTCCAACTGGAAATCATGGATGAACCAGTCCAAATCTCCAAAATCCAAATCTGCAGCAATTAAATCAAACGATCTTGTATATGTGTCTGGCACAATAGCATAGTGGTAGAGCTGCTGTCTTGCAGAGCCAGATACCCAGGGTCGACCCTGACAACTGGTGGTGATTGGATAGAGGTTTTACGTTTTCCCTGTGACTCTGAGTGCTCCGGTTTCCTCCCACATTCCAAAGACGCACAAGTTTGACCATGAATTGGTTTCAGTAAAATTGCAAATTGTCCTTAGTGTGTAGGATAGTGTTAGTGTATGGGGTGATCGCTGGTCGGTGTATATTTGATGGCCCGCAAGGCCTGTTTCTGCACTGTGTCTCTGAAATTTAAAAGTAAAAGATACAGACCAGTACAAGAAATCTATCTATGATCTTCACAGAGCCATTAAGAATACCAAAAGGGAATTCAGGACTAAACTGGAGTCCCAATAGACAATAGGTGCAGGAGTAGGCCATTCGGCCCTTCAAGCCAGCACCGTCATTCAATGTGATCATTGCTGATCATCCCCAATCAGTACCCCGTTCTTGCCTTCTCCCCATGTCCCCTGACTCCGCTATCTTTAAGAGCCCTATCTAGAGCTCTCTCTTGAAAGTATCCAGAGAACCGACCTCCACCGCCCTCTGAGGTAGAGAGTTCCACAGACTCACAACTCTCTGTGAGGAAAAAGTGTTTCCTCGTCTCCGTTCAAAATGGCTTACCCCTTATTCTTCAACTGTGGCCCCTGGTTCTAGACTCCCCCAACATCGGGAACATGTTTCCTGCTTCTAGCATGTCCAAATCATTAATAATCTTATATGTTTCAATAAGAACTCTCATCCTTCTAAACTCAACAGTATACAAGCTCAGCTGCTCCATTCTCTCAGCATATGACAGTCACACCATCCCAGGAATTAACCTTGTAAATCTATGCTGCACTCCCTCAATAGCAAGAATGTCCTTCCTCAAATTAGGGGACCAAAACTGCACACAATACTCCAGGCGTGGTTTCACTAGGGCCCTGTACAACTGCAGAAGGACCTCTTTGCTCCTATACTCAACTCCTCGTGTTATAACGGTCAACATGCCATTCACTTTCTTCACTGCCTGCTGTACCTGCATGCTTACTTTCATAGACTGATGTACAAGGACCCCCTGATCCCATTGTACTTCCCCTTTTCCCAATTTGATGCCATCTAGATAGTAATCAGCCTTCCTGTTTTTGCTACCAAAGTGGATAACCTCACATTTATCCACATTAAACTGCATCTGCCATGCATCTGCCCACTCACCCAACCTGTCCAAGTCACCCTGCATTCTCATAGCATCCTCCTCACAGTTCACACTGCCACCCAGCTTGGTGTAATTTGCAAATTTGCTAATGTTACTTTGAATCCCTTCATCTAAATCATTGATGTATAATGTAAATAGCTGCGGTCCCAGCACCGAGCTTTGTGGTACCCCACTAGTCACTGCCTGCCATTCTGAAAGGGACCTGTTAATCCCTACTCTTTGTCTCCTGTCTGCCAACCAATTTTCTATCCATGTCAGTACTCTACCCCCAATACCATGTGCCCTAATTTTGCCCACTAATCTCCTATGTGGGCCCTTATCAAATGCTTTCTGAAAGTCCAGGTACACTACATCCACTGGCTCTCCCTTGTCCATTTTCCTAGTTACATCCTCAATAAATTCCAGAAGATTAATCAAGCCTGATTTCCCCTGCGTAAATTCATGCTGACTCGGACCGATCCTGTTACTGCTATCCAAATGTGCCGCTATTTCATCTTTTATAATTGACTCCAGCATCTTCCCTGCCACCAATGTCAGGCTAACTGGTCTATAATTCCCTGTTTTCTCTCTCCCGCCTTTCTTAAAAAGTGGGATAATATTAGCTACCCTCCAATCTCCAGGAACTGATCCTGAGTCTATAGAACATTGGAAAATTATCACCAATGCATCCACGATTTCTAGAGTCACTTCCATAAGTACCCTGGGATGCAGACCATCAGGCCCTGGGGATTTATCAGCCTTCAGTCCCATCAGTCCACCCAACACCATTTCCTGCCTATTGTGGATTTCCTTCAGTTCCTCCGTCACCCCAGATCTTCTGCCCACTAGTATATCAGGAAGATTGTTTGTGTCCTCCTTAGTGAAGATGGATCCGAAGTACCTGTTCAACTCATCTGCCATTTCCTTGTTCCCCATAATAAATTCACCTTTTACTGTCTTCAAGGGTCCAACTTTAGTCTTAACTAATTTTGTTCTCTTCACATACCTAAAGAAGCTTTTACTATCCTCCTTTATATTCTTGGCTAGCTTACCTTCGTACCTCATCTTTTCTCCCCGTATTGTCTTTTTAGTTATCTTCTGTTGCTCTTTAAACATTACCCAAACCTCTTACTTCCCGCTCATCTTTGCTACGTTGTACTTCTCTTTTATTTTTTATACTGTCCCTGATGTCTCTTGTCTGCCACGGTCGCCCCTTGCTCCCCTTTGAATCTTTCTTCCTCTTTGGAATGAACTGATCCTGCATCTTCTGTATTATTTCCAGAAATACCTGCCATTGTCATCCCTATTAGGGTATCTTTCCAGTCAACTTTGGCCAGCTCCTCCCCCATGGCTCTATAGTCCCCTTTATTCAACTGTACCACTGTCACCTCCGATTTACCCTTCTCCCTCTCCAATTAACCATATAACCATATAACAAAAACAGGCCATCTCGGCCCTTCTAGTCCGTGCCAAACACTTATTCTCCCCTAGTCCCATCTACCTGCACTCAGACCATAACCCTCCATTCCTTTCCCGTTCATATAACTATCCAATTTATTTTTAAATGATAAAAACAAACCTGCCTCCACCACCTCCATTGGAAGCTCATTCCACACAGCCACCACTCTCTGAGTAAAGAAGTTCCCCCTCATTTACCCCTAAACTTCTGTCCCTTAATTCTCAAGTCATGTCCTCTTGTTTGAATCTTCCCTACTCTCAGTGGGAATTGTAGATTAAACTTGACCATATTATGGTCACTACCTCCTAATGGCTCTTTAGCCTCAAGTTCCTTTGTCAAATCCGGTTCAATCTACAGGTGACACAGACACCTGTAGATTGTGGCAATGATTCTACACGAAAACAGGCTACAAAGCAAAGGCGGGCAGTACCATTGGTAACAATGGGCCCTTCCCCGATAAACTGAATGCATTCTCTGCATGCATTGAACATAAGGTCAGTGGTTAAATACCAAATGGTGAGCTACAGGTGCCTCTGTACATATGATTACTGTGGCACAAGTAGGAATGGTTTTCCTGAGAAGGATCCGCAGAAAGTAACTGCTCCAGATGGAGTCACTGGCCACGTCCTCAGGACCTGTGAGGATCAGCTGGCAGACGTATCCACAGGCATCTTTCAGCACTCACTATTCCATTTTGAGGTTCCCACTTACTTCAAAAAGATCACTATCATCCGAAAAAGAGTAAGGCAGCGTGCCATAGTGACTCCTGACCATCGGCTCCGACATCCACCATTATGAAGTGCTTCAAGAGATTGGTGCTGGCATACATTAACCAACCTCACTGCCAGCATTGATTCACTGTAACATAATTAACACTTGGCCTACCCTGATCATTCCTTCTCCTCCCTGCTCCCTTCCAACAGAAGGTACATAAGCTTGAAAGCACTCACCACCAGTCTCAGGAACAGCTTCTTCCCCTCTGTTATTAGGTTTTTGAACAGTCCTTCCCTAAGCACGGGTACTGTTCGATTCACCGCTACGGAGCAGGGAGGTTCTACTGCAGTTGTACAGTGTCTTGGTGAGACCACACCTGGAGTACTGTGTACAGTTTTGGTCTCCTAATCTGAGGAAAGACATTCTTGCCATAAAGGGAGTACAGAGAAGGTTCGCCAGACTGATTCCTGGGATGTCATGACTTTCATATGAAGAAAGACTGGATAGACTTGGCTTGTACTCGCTAGAATTTAGAAGATTGAGGGGGGATCTTATAGAAACTTACAAAATTCTTAAGGGGTTGGACAAGGAGGCTAGATGCAGGAAGATTGTTCCCGATGTTGGGGGTCCAGGACAAGGGGTCACAGTTTAAGGATAAAGGGGAAATCCTTTAGGACCGAGATGAGAAAAACATTTTACACACAGAGAGTGGTGAATCTCTGGAACTCTCTGCCACAGAAGGTGGTTGAGGGCAGTTCATTGGCTATATTTAAGAGTGAGTTAGATGTGGCCCTTGTGGCTAGAGGGATCAGGGGGTATGGAGAGAAGGCAGGTACAGGATACTGAGTTGGATGATCAGCCATGATCGTATTGAATGGCGGTGCAGGCTCGAAGGGCCGAAAGGCCTACTCCTGCACCTATTTTCTATGTTTCTATGTTTTCCCCATTGGGTATGCTAAACAGTGTCTAAGGAATCATATCCTGCACTCTGTATTTTACCTCTGGTCTATCTATGGTACTTGTGTATGAACTGATTGTATCTATGTGTGGTATACTTAAACTGCTTGGATAGCATACAAAACAAAGCTTTTCGCTGTACCTTGGTATATGTGAAAATAATGAACCTAACCCTAAAGAACATTTTCGTGCATGACAGTACCTTGCTAAAAACACTGAAATAAACACCAAATTGAAGACCATCTACAGAGTCATCAGGAAGAAGGGAGAGCAGCAGCAATAGGAGAGGATAAGATGCATGAATGAACTCCTTCCCCATTGGGATTTCAGTGCACTCCTTTTCTTCTCAACTTTATCCAGAAAAAGCTTTCGTGGCATGTTTGAGAAACTGCATTTAAGGTGAATCAGTCCCCAAGTTATTGTTCTCTCTGTGACTGGCTGCTTAAAACCTTTGTTTCTTGAAAAGGGTTTTGAGATAAGGAAAAGTAGTGGTCTAATCAGATAGCTTTTTCCAGCCACAATGTCCTGAACAGCCACTCCATGTTGTGTCAATGTATGTTACACTAAACCTGTGAATAAACATTTATTTCTCCAACAAGATGTTCGGGAAACGTTGGGTATTCCTCTTGAGGGAAAGAATGCAATCAATTCTTCTATTAACACACTTGGCAAAGGAAGTTATTAAAGCAGGAGTAAAGCTTCATGGAATAATCCAGTAGCACAATCATGTGCAACTGTTCAACTTTTTTTAGCAGGGCTGCTTGGGTGGCTGAGATTTATTGCAGCCAAGGAAATTAAATTATCTGCATAGTGTATTGCTGAGAACAGGCATGTATTAAAAGCACTCTCGAGCTGTGGACTGCAACTGTTTTCTCAGTTGTTCCAGCTCCTGAAACCCCAGGATTGTAAGAAGATGGATAAAAATGCTGACATTGAGACCACTAAATGCACTACTCAGTCTCTCAGCATTGGTACAAAAGGTTACCATTTGCCTCAAAGGCCCAGATGAGGATGACTTCACAGCCACAGAGTTCACAGACTGCACCAGCCTCTGGGAGGCCAAAGAAAACATTTAACCTCCCATGATCCTTTGATTTTGCACAACACCAAATAATGAAAGCAATGGACCGTTATTGTTTTAGAGAAATATGACTGCAGATCTTGAGGGCCAACGTTTACAATTGCAGAATTGCTTACAATACCGTGGGAATATTTGACACTGAACATTGTGTACAAGTTCATATATATAGTTCCTAAGTATAATTAGATGTCTGCATTCCCTTTGCCACAATAGATTTCTCTACCCATGTGGCTTTCATTTTACATACATACTAGTAGCCGTTGAAACAGTGAACTGCAGTTTAGTCTTTCACTTTTCCTTTCACTGAGTTGACAGGTTTAAATAAGTGGTTGCTATTCAAGGATCCTTTAAAGTGTCATTAAAAATACTTCTCAGAAAGGCCACTATCACACCAATTACTCATTAGCTTTGACTATGTTTCTTCACAGGTGGTCTGTCAGAAGAAGATTGCTAATGTGGTGTCAGACCTGAGAGTATTGATGTGTCCAAGCCTTATACCCAAAGGGAATATCCACTCAGTCTTTGAAATGCTGTAAGATTTTCCAGAACGTTGCTGAATGAAAATTGAGATTTACAAAATCTACTGAATCATCAAAAAAAACAACTCTTTATTTTATATTAAAGCTGTGTGATGAAGTCCTGACAAAATGATCCTGATCAATTTAAGTCAAAGCAATTAGCTCACTGGGGCTTTGAAACTCGATCGAGCAATAGTTTGATATTCAACTCTACATAGTTTTTCCAGGGGTGGACTTAAATATGATGGTCTCCAAGTTGACTCGCACCACTCTGGGACTCTTTTCCAGTCATACTGGTGCTCACATCAGCTATTTTCTGTAGTCAATGCACAACGACTTTGTCCCTGTGTTGCCTAGATAAGTTAATTCATGTAGCTGTCTCATCACAGCCTACGATCAGTGCTGGGTCCTCCTAGAATGTGCCTTCTCGAGCCCACATTCGCTGTTATGCTATTTCAGTCATGGTCACAGAGGTCAGGAAATCCTTCAAAGGGGTGAACCCTCGGAAAGCGCCTGGACCTGATGGTATACCCGGTCGTGTTCTAAAAACCTGTGCGGACAAACTGGCTGGAGTTTTTACGGACATTTTCAACCTCTTAATTCTGAGGTTCCCACCTCCTTTAAAAGGGCATCAATTATACCGGTGCCCAAGAAGAGCAAGGCGACGTGACTCAATGACTATCGACCAGAGGCACTAACGTCGGTAGTGATGGAGTGCTTTGAGAGGTTGATCATGGCACAAATCAACTCCTACCTCGACAAAAACCTGGACCCACTGCAGTTTGCTTACCGCCACAACAGATCAATGGTGGATGCGATCTCGCTGGCCCTCCACTCCGCTCTGGACCACTTGGACAACAAAAATTCATATGCCAGGCTATTATCCATTGACTACAGCTCGGCATTTAACACAATCATCCCCTCCAAACTGGTTACCAAACTCGCAGAACTGGATCTTTGCACATCCTTCTGCAATTGGATCCTCGACTTCCTCATTCAGAGACCACAGCCTGACCGTATTGGTGGAAATGCATCAGCCTCGATAACAATCAGCATAGGAGCACCTCAAGGCTGCGTGCTCAGCCCCCTGCTGTACTCACTCTATACTCATGACTGCGTAGTCGGTCATAGTGTGAACTCCATCATCAAGTTCGCTGACGACACCACTGTTGTGGGACGTACAGTATCACTGATGGTGATCGACCGTTTGACCAAATGGTTCCAGCACAATAACCTGGCTCTCAACACCAGCAAAACCAAGGAACTGGTTGTGGACTTTGGAAGGGCTAGGATGGGGACCTATAGTCCCATTTATATCAATGGGTCGATGTTGGAGAGGGTCAAGAGCTTCAAATTCCTGGGCGTGCACATCTCTGAAGATCTCTCTTGGTCCGAGAACACTGATGCAATTATAAAGAAAGCACATCAGCGCCTCTACTTCCTGAGAAGATTAAGGAGAGTCGGTTTGTCAAGGAGGACTCTCTCTAACTTCTACAGGTGCACAGTAGAGAGCATGCTGACCGGTTGCATCGTGATTTGGTTCGGCAACTTGAGCGCCCAGGAGCGGAAAGACTGCAAAAAGTTGTAAACACTGCCCAGACCATCATTGGCTCTGACCTCCCTACCATCGAGGGGATCTAACACAGTCGCTGCCTCAAAAAGGCTGCCAACATCATCAAGGAACCACACCATCCTGGCCATTCACTCATCTCCCCGCTGCCTTCGGGTAGAAGGTACAGGAGCCTGAAATCTGCAACATTCAGGTTCAGGAACAGCTACTTCCCCACAGTCATCAGGCTATTAAACTCAACTCAAATAAAACTCTGATCATTGATAGCCCATTGCACTTTATCTGTTTATTTATGTGTGTGTATATATATTTATTGGTATATGGTCACACTGATCTTTTCTGTATTTATTTATGCCTACTGTATTCTGTTGTGCAAGAATTTTATTGTCCTATCTGGGACACTTGACAATAAACTCTCTTGAATCTCTTGAATCTTGAATCTAGAATGTTGTTTGTGGTACATAAATGACGATGAAAATGTGGATGGATTGATTGTAAGTTTGCAGACAACATCAAAATTGGTGGTGTTAAGGACAGTGAAGAAGGCTGACAAAGGATACAGTGGGCTATAAATCAGTTACAGATAAGGGCAGAGAAATGGCAGGTAGAATATCCTCCACGCATGTGTGACGTGTTACACATTGAGAGGTCAAATGTTAGGAGAAAGTATTTCGTTAATGCAAAACACTCTGATGTACAGATAGGCCTTGAGGTCTAAATCCATAGCTCTCTGAAAGTGGCAACACAAGTAGATAGACATAAAGAAGGCATATGGAATGCTTACCTTCATCAGTCAGGGCATTCAGTATATGAGTCAAGAAGTCATATTGCAGTTTTATAGGACATCGGTAGAGCTGCATTTGGAATGTTGCGTGAGGTTTTGGTTGCTCCATTACAGGAATGATGTGGAGGCTTTGTAGAGGGTGTAGAAGATGTTTTTAATCAAAATGCTGCCTGGATTAATTTAAATTGGTATCATATTTAGCACAGACATTGTGGGCCAACGGGCCTGTGCTGTAGTGTTCTAGCAGAGAAATAGGCCCTACAGCAACCAATTACATTTGCCCTACACTAATCCCATTTCATTTTCCGTGCATTCCCATCAACTCCTTTAGATCCTGTCATTCATCTGCACACCAGAGTCAACCCACTCTAACCCACAGATGGCTAACCCACAGATTTTTAGGATGTGGGAGGAAAATGGAAGGCTCAGAGGAAATCCATGCAATCACCATGAAAATGTGCAAACTTCTCACAGTTTGCACTGAAGATCATGTGAAGCTGGTTGCTGGCTCTATTATCTGCAACCTTTGCTGCCCGTTTTCAATCCATCTACCTACAGTGTCTCTAGCCCTTTATTCCTTTGTCACTTGAAGTCTTCTCTAAAACATGAGTAAAGCATTGACTTAAGAATGAAAAGAGTACATATAGTTGAAGCTCCAGTTTCTTTAAATCATCAAAGATCCACACCACCCTGCCCATGTTCTCATCATGCTGCTACCGTCAGGAAAAAGATGTAGGACTCCAAGAACTATAACCTCCAATTTCTTCCTGCTAACCATCATGCTATTAACATAGAAACATTGAAAATAGGTGCAGGAGTAGGCCATTCGGCCCTTCGAGCCTGCACCGCCATTCAATATGATCATGGCTGATCATCCAACTCAGTATCCTGTACCTGCCTTCTCTCCATACCCCCTGATCCCTTTCGCCACAAGGGCCACATCAAACTCCCTCTTAAATATAGCCAATGAACTGGCCTCAACTACCTTCTGTGGCAGAGAATTCCACAGATTCACCACTCTCTGTGTGAACCACACTATTGAACCACACTTAACAATGCTAACCTATAGCTCAATCTCATGAATGATCTACAATGGACTTTGGTTAGGTTGTACGATGTACTCCGTTTCACACTATTATGGTGTGGCTACCTCGTATTACTGATGTTATTGTGCTATTAATTATTGTATGTTTATTTGTTCTGTTGATGATTTATTGTGCCTGTAAAGCTGCAGCAAGTAAGAAGTTAATTGTTCCGTAACCAGTGCATATCACAATTCCCGCACATGACTGTTGAAAAAGGAACTCCTTTCAAACACAAATGTACAATATCAGTGAGGCTGACAGGGCAAAGTGAAATAAGGACAATCAGATACATAACTGTTCTGCATGTTTTTTTCTCCAGGCAGACCAATTAATGTTCCTGAACTGTTTCTACTTAAAATGTGCTGCCTGTGGTTTCTCAGAATGACAATTGAACAGTTTAGCAATTTTTGATGGTTGTCTGAAAGACAGGTTTGGAGAGTGGTAAAAGACAACAAAAAGGAAAGTCTGATGGAGGTGTTAACCATTGTGGGAGACTATAGAAACACTTCTTACAATGATAAATGGTGTGTCTGAAGAGTTGTACGTTTAAATTATTTGGCACGTCAAGGCGATAATGACAGTGAAAGGCATTAATATTGTCAGACATCATTTCTTTCCACTCAGAACTTCAGTTCCCTAAATAGGGATCTGCCTCCAAATCAGAATGAATGGAAATCAAGGCCCAGTACAAATTTCACAATGTGTAGTTTGAACTAGCTTATGTGTTTGCATTTCTCATCCTAATCTCATGATATGCTCTTAAATCACATAGAAAATAGAACCTTTTACTGTACAAAGCAGGAACAGGCTTTAGACCACAGTGTCTGCGCTGAACATGATGCCAAGCCTAACTCTTTGCTGCCTGCACATAATCCATATCCCGTTCATATCCATGTGCCTGTCCAAAAGTCTCCTAAATGCCACTATTGTATCTGCCTCAACTATCACCCCTGGCAGTGCGTTGCAGGCACCCACCTCTTGGGCCTCCTTCAGTCCCTGGACGTCCGGTGGCGCTGTTGCTAGCGGCCTCTGCCCACGGTCTGGCTGTCTTTTTAAATTTTGTTATGTTTAGAGTGTGATTTTTTCGTTTTTTAGGGTTTTTTCAGTATTTTATGTGGGGGGAAACGGGTAGAGTAAGGGGGAAACCGTCCTTCAGTCGCTTCCTGGTGAGGATGCGGCTATTATCCGAGTCGTGTCCTCGCCCCCCCACCCCGCGGCCTACTAGCTGGATTGTCGCGGCCTTTCCTGCTGGGACCGGACCAGAGCTTCAGCAGCGGCGGCGAGGCGCTGGAAACATCGCAGAGTGGGAGAGGCCTTCGTGGGATCGCCACTTGGAGCTCCGGAGTGCTGGGCCGCTGCTCCAACATCGCGGAGCTGTGGGTGTGGAGCTCCCAAAGCGCTGACTTTAACATCACGGATTCCTGGGACCCTTTGCCCGGAGTCGCCAGCACGAATCTCCGCCCTGTGGACAGCGGGAGCCGCGGACTCCGGTGGAAGGTGGCCGACCATGGGTGTCTCCAGTGTGCTATTCTCTATATGGAGGATGCCTGTGTGCCTGACTCTGTTTAACATGGCGAGACTGGTGCACAGACAGTCACCCCACGGTCCTTGACAGATCTGGGTCACGATCCAGTGGCATGGAGTCCAAGACGACCAGAGACCCTTTTCTGCTGCAGCCTTCATCCGCCTTCCCAGCCGTTCTGACGCTCCACTATGGTCTGCCATTGTCCTCTGCCTGTTCCACCGTTGAGGTCTTGGTTGGATTGCTCTTTGTCAGAGACCTCCCCCTCGACCTTATCGCCATGGGTGGACCTACCAGGAGCATAGCTCCAGACAGCATCGCTCTCAGGATCTCAGGACCACACAAGCTTCTCCACAACGACAAGGTGACAATCCACGGAGAACCTACCATCCTCTGTGTAAAATCGTTCCCCCGCCCATCTCCTTTAAACTTTGCCCCTCTCACCTTAACGCTTTGCCCTGAGTTTTGATTTTTCAATTCTGGGAAAAAGGTTCTGACTGTCCACCCTATCTATGCTTCTCATAATTTTTTTATACTTCTAGCAGGTCCACCTGAAATCTCCGGTGTTCCTGAGAAAATAATCCAAGTCTGAAAAATGCTAGTTGGTTGTTTGGCAAAAAAGATGACTAAGAATAAACTTGCCAGTCCAGGCAACTGGGTCCACCATGGGACAATAGACCAAATATCTCTGACAACTCTCCTTCCTTGTCGTAGTTAGGAATGGAGTCCTGTGCATCTGTGTGGTCAACTCTGGGTACAAAAAACTGGTTGCCCCCAGTGAATGACTGTGGTTTTTTGATGAGCCCATTTATAATAATAATAATAATAATAATAATAATAATAATAATAATAATAATAATGTTTATTTATATAGCACTTTTCAACAAAACCAGTATTTGAAATCAAAGTGCTTTACAGAGATTGATTAAATTAATTGAACAGATCAATGCAATAAATCCATAGAAATCAAAAAAAGAGAAAAAGAAAAATGACACAGACACAGTACACTATAGAAATCAACATGAAACGTCCCCCCACAGCAGAATTCACTGTGAGGGAAGGCACTAAAAATAACCAGTTCCCCCCCTCATAGTGAATTCTGCTATATATTCATTATATAGAACAATGCATCATCTTGTAAAGAACAATTACCTGGGGGATTTATGAACATTCTGGACCCGAAAGTGGAATGCAAAGCACTTTTTAAAGTGTTGTGAAATTAATCTTATCCCAGAATAAATAATTTAATAATAATTTCCAGCTGAAATTGCAAAATTGGATCGCATTCTTTGGGTGTGATTCAAGTTTTTACAGTATTCCATAACACAGCTAAAGATGTTCGTCACCTCTCAAAGTTAGTTTCCAGCTTTGTAAAAACTGCTTGTAACAAATGTTGCAGAACTGTCTCAATGTAATCAACTAGAGATTACTTTTTTCAATACTTTAACTCTAAATTTCTTGATAGTGGTACAGGTACTTCAAGTAAAGAAGTCTGACCCCATGCATTTCTCCGAGGGACTCATTGAGATGGAGCATCTTGGTCGGCATGGACGGGTCGGGCCAAAGAACCTGTTTCTGTGTCGTATGACTATGACTCTAAGTGTCAAGATAGTTTGGGCTTCTATTCAACGCTGTGTATGACCACTATTGCGGTCAGTGCAGCTGAGAAGAATGTACATCACAATATATTAAGCAGATTGGCTGTCAGTAAGTTAGGAGATGCAAAATGGGGCTAAAATTTCAAATCAATGAAATTCAAACACTCAGTTAATGATGGAAAAACACTCATGGAACTTTATTGCACCAACTGACCATTGTAAGTGGGGAGGAACCTAGAGTGATACAGTGTGGAAACAGGCCGTTCGGCCCAACTTGCCCAAACCAGCCAACATGTCCCAGCCAATAGGTGCAGGAAGAGGCCATTCGGCCCTTCGAGCCACTGACTTGTCTGACGCTCGGACAGGAAGCGCCCTCTGCCCTGACAGCTGCCAAAAGTAGCGATGTTACAAAACCTACCTTCAACGGCGCTGCACGGGCTGTGTGCGCGACTTTGGCGTCTTTGGGGGGGGAGGGGGGGGTGGGATTAAAATGCAGGTTTGTATCGCTTGACGGAGAAGGATTTCCTCGGGCTGCTAGTCGATGAAGAAAAACCAATCGGACTTCAGTTCCCGGTTTAAAAAATAAATGAAAATAAAAATAAAAATCGCTGCACAATTTAATAGTTGGATTAAAGTAAAAAGCGACTTTGAACGCCTTCAACGTGACAGATCATAATATCAGGACAAAACAAAGGGTAAGTCGTGTATTTCACATATAATCTTGCTTCTTGGGGTGGCTTTAGTCTAATTTTACGACGCAAAAATGTTATTTAGTCCCCAAAACGATTCGGCCATGTTGTTGCCTGCCGATATGGGGTTAAAATTCACGGCAACGGCAGCGTTCCAATCGATCGCATTCCAGAAACACCCACTCGTAAGATGATTTAAATCCTCTTTTTTTTGGACAATCATCTCATAAGAGCATCTAAATCGTCTATATTTTGTGTAACTGTCTATCCATAATCAATATTTTTATACTAAATATTCACAACAGTTTTAGTCACATGTATTGTGCAAAAAATAATAATTTTGATTATATTGAGTGGATGTTTCTAGATTAATTTATGGGAATTAAACATTAAATTCCTTCCATTTGGCATATAAGTTCATGACAATGAGATTTAAAAACCATGTTATATTGTGAATTCTTGTGTGAATGGGATTAGTTTGTTATTTGGATACTTAGGCTATTTAAAAAAATTAGCCTTTTCTTAAGAAATGATAGATGTTTAGATCTAGTAATTGAATTTAGATGAATTTAATTGATTAGATGAATTTAATTGACTATAGGTCTGCATTCAATACGGTCATCCCCACCAAGCTCACCACCAAACTCCACCAGCTAGGCCTCAGCTCGCCGATATGCGATTGGATCCTGAACTTTCTGATGGAGCGACCGCAGGCAGTGAGACTGGGCCCGCACCTGTCCTCCACTATCACCCTGAGCACCGGCACACCACAGGGCTGTGTACTAAGCCCCATGCTCTACTCCCTCTTCACTCACGACTGTGTTCCTGCATTCGACACCAACACCATCGTGAAGTTTGCAGACGACACAACAGTGATTGGGCTGATCACCAACGGTGATGAAACAAAATACAGGGCGGAGGTGCAGAACCTGGCGGACTGGTGCACACGTAACAACTTGTCACTAAACACCTCCAAGACCAAGGAGCTGATTATTGACTTCAGGAGGTCCCATAATGGAGAATACGCCCCAATCTCCATTTACGGGGAAAGTGTGGAGAGAGTGTCCAGCTTTAAGTTTCTGGGCACTCACATTTCAGAGGACCTCACATGGTCCACCAACACCGCTGCGCTGGTCAAGAAGGCACAGCAACGACTGTTCTTCCTGAGGACATTAAAAAAAGACTGGTCTGCCCCAACAGCTGCTGACAATGTTCTACCGCTGCACCACAGAGAGCATATTAACGTATGGCATCTCTGTGTGGTATCTCAGCTGCACGGAGGCGGAGAGGATCTTCAGCGCGTCGTCCACAGAGCGCAGAGGATCATTGGGACAGAGCTACCAGCCTTGGAGGGCATCTACCACACACGGTGCCTCAGGAAGGCCGCCAGCATCCATAAGGACTCATCACATCCCTGTAACGGACTGTTTGAACTACTTCCCTCCGGCAGACGTTACAAGGCCTTCTACGCCCGAACCTCCAGACTCAGAAACAGATTTATTCCCAGAGCTATAGCGGCTCTGAACCGGCCCTGCTGAATGCCCCCCACCCCCCCTGGACTGTCTTCCTCGGATGGTCACGACACACAGCTTATTTATTTATTCTACTTTTCTTTTTCATCGGTTGGAGCTGCATACTAAATCTCGTTGCACTGACGTGCAATGACAATAAAATATATTATTATTATTATTATTATTATTATATTATTATTATTATTATTATTATTATTATTAATTAATTTGATGAAACTGATGAATATGAATGTTTTGTAGGGTATTTACCATTTGTTTTGGTGTTTAACTTTATAATTTCTACCTTTTTTCTAAAAATGCAAATAATAACTTGTTTCTGATAATGCTGTTCAGTGTTTTTTTTCCTTTACATTTTAAACAGATGTCTCTGAAGAAGAAATGCAAAATTGTCAATCCAAATGCCCAGCAAAAGAGACTGATTTAGACAGCATTCGCAGAGATTATCCAAATTTGGACTACTCCAAATGTGATGATGTACAGGACATTCTTAATGGGAAAGTAGTGGGCAGAAAGGCATGTCATGTGTTGTTTGAAGAGCAAAAACTTGTAGTTTACAATGCCAAAATTGAAAAGTTGAGGAAAAACAAGATGTACAGAGTTTCTTATTGGTTTCAATCTGAGGAGTATGATGATGCTACTGATTATGATATGCCAATGTACCAGCTATCAACTGATCTTCTCCATAAATAATTGGTCTATTGCTAGAAATTGTAATTTATTTACCAATCTGTTACGGACTTACAGCATATAATACAATAATATTAAAGTTCTGATCTTGAGAATATCACATTTTTGAATTTTCAAGGCAGTCTGGGTGTTTATTACTATTTCTGTCACAACAGTCAATTTTGTAATTAGCTACAATTAGGTAACTAGCTAATTATATGCCTTAATTTCAGGATATCCAAGTAAGATGTTTCATACTTGTTTCAGAATGCTTCAATCTACAATAACTGAACATTTCATTCAGTTCTCTTAATTTTTAAGAAAGTTTTGGGCTTTTGACTGTCCTTTATCACAGATTTTGTGTTGTCAATGGAAAAGCAATTTGCTAATTTCCAATAACGATTTGCAAAAACAAGATGCTAATTTCCGAGTATGAAAATGGCCATAACTTTTTTTAATACTGAAGATATGAAAGTGAATTAAGTATCAAATTAAACTTCCCTTTATGCTTTATCTGATGGGATAAATTGCAGACTTGATTTTTAAAATCTCAAAATGTTGTAACATTGCCACCAAAAGGGTGTACCTGTTTTCATTAGGTACAGCCACCCGGGGTCTCCTGCACTACATGTTTACTCCTCTTCCTCATAGTCACACACCTTCGCTCTTCCTGTATCCCTGGTGTGACAACCTCACTGTAGGTCCTGTCCAGGAAACTCTCGTTTTCCCAGAAGGCCCTGAGGTCATCCAGCTGCTGTTCCAGTTCCCCCAACACATTTATTCAGGAGCTACACCCGGACACAATTTCTGCTGGTGTAGTTGTCAGAAGCACCAGTGGATCTTATGTGCCCACATAAGAATGTACATAAATATTGTTAATATCATCAAAATTGGCAGGACAAATCAAAATAGGACGTACATGGTAAATGGTAGTGAATTGAAGAATGCAGGTGAACAGAGGGATCTGGGAATAACTGTGCACAGTCCCCTGAAAGTGGAATCTCATGTAGATAGGGTGGTAAAGAAAGCTTTTGGTGTGCTGGCCTTTATAAATCAGAGCATTGAGTATAGAAGTTGGGATGTAATGTTAAAATTGTACAAGGCATTGGTGTGGCCAATTCTGGAGTATGGGGTACAATTTTGGTTGCCTAATTATAGGAAGGATGTCAACAAAATAGAGAGAGTACAGAGGAGATTTACTAGAATGTTGCCTGGGTTTCAGCAACTATGTTACAGAGAAAGGTTGAACAAGTTAGGGCTTTATTCTTTGGAGCGCAGAAGGTTAAGGGGGGACGATAGAGGTATTTAAAATGATGAGAGGGATAGACAGAGTTGACGTGGATAAGCTTTTCCCACTGAGAGGAGGGAAGATTCAAACAAAGGGGACATGACTTGAGAATTAAGGGACAGAAGTTTAGGGGTAACATGAGGGGGAACTTCTTTACTCAGAGAGTGGTGGCTGTGTGGAATGAGCTTCCAGTGAAGGTGGTGGAGGCAGGTTCGTTTTTATCATTTAAAAATAAATTGGATAGTTATATGGACGGGAAAGGTATGGAGTGTTATGGTCTGAGCGCAGGTATATGGGACTAGGGGAGAATACGTGTTTGGCACGGACTAGAAGGGTCGAGATGGCCTGTTTCCGTGCTGTAATTGTTATATGGTTAAAATTAAAAATACCAATGTGAAACATAATACTCCATGAATAGGAAATCACAATCTTTGTCAACTTATTAAACAATCTGGTGTTATTCCTGTTTGACAACCACATAAGTGGGTTTTAATCTCATTACATGCATTTCATTTCACCTCTGCGGCTATAGGATCATGGCAGAGTACTTGTTCAATTTCACTTTCAATCCTACAACATGGGGGTGTCAACTCCCGATATTTCCCTATAACAGGCCGACCATTGCTCCACATTGACCCTCTGCAACAGGATGACCTCTGCTCCCGATGACCCCTTACAACAGATTGAACTCTGCTCCTGAAGGTTTGCTATCCACAGATCAACCTCGGCACACAACGAACCCTTCAACTGGCTGTTATCAAGGAGTCTCTACAACAGGATTCCCACTGGTCCTAATGATCCCCGCAGCAAACTGATCCTTGCTCGTGATGTTCCAGAATAACATGCTGATCACTCCTCCTGATGACCCTCGACAACAGTCTGATTTTTGCTCCCCCTGACCTCCTACAACTGGCTAACCTTTGATTCTGATTTCCCCCTGCAACAAGGGCGGCACGTTGGCACAGCAATGGAGTTGCTACCTCACATCGCTTTCAGGCCAGAGACCCGGGTTCGATCCTGACTACGGGTGCTGTTTGTACGGAGTTTGTATGTTCTTCCGTTGACCGCATGGGTTTTCTCAGGGTGGTATAGTTTCCTCCCACACTCCAAAGACGTACAGGTTTGTAGGTTCATTGGCTTTGATTAAATGTAAATTGTCCCTAGTCTGCGTAGGATAGAGTTAATATGCGAGTATCGCTGTTCGGCGCGGACACGGTGGGTCGAAGAGCCTGTTTCCACGCTGTATCTCTAAACTAAACTAAAAACTCAACCTTTACTCCTGACGACCCCAATAATAGATCTGGTCTCTGCTCCCGACGTCCCTAACAACAAGACAAACTCTGCCCCAATTGTCCCTTTTAACAGACCCATCTGTACGTACTTGACCTCAAATAGGCCGGACCTCCAATCTCAATGTTCTCTCAGAGCAGGCCAGCCTCTGCTCTTCAAACTGTCTCACAATAAGTAGCCTTCTGATTCCAATCTCCCCCTAAACTGAAGATAGACAACAAGCGCAGGAGTAACTCAGCAGGTCAGGCAGTATCTTTGGAGAAAAATGATTGACATTTCAGGTTGGGATCCTTCTCTGACGGACCCGACCCGAAACGTCACCCATCCTTTTTTCTGGAGATGCTGCCTGAGGAGCACTTTGTTTCTCCAGCACTTTGTGTCTATCTTTGGTATAAACCAGCATCTGCAGTTCTTTATTTTGACATTCCCCCTAATCTGGCTAGCCTGCATGCAAAACTGCCCCACTGGAAGGCTTCTCTCCTGATCGTCTTCCAATAAGATGAGAATAAGACCATGCTGTCAACAGTATTACACACAGAGTTTGCTCTCATGCTTTTGCCGTCTGGGTAATTTAAATAATAAGTTACTGGCAATGTAAATTGAGTATAGAAGCTGGGGTGTAATGTTAAAATTGTACAAGGCATTGGTGAGACCAAATCTGGAGTATGGTGTACAATTTTGGTTACCCAATTATAGGAAGGATGTCAACAAAATAGAGAGAGTACAGAGGAGATTTACTAAAATGTTGCCTGGGTTTCAACAACTAAGTTACAGAGATAGGTTGAACAAGTTAGGTCTTTATTCTCTGGAGCGCAGAAGGTTAAGGGGGGACTTGATAGAGGTCTTTAAAATGATGAGAGGGATAGACAGAGTTGATGTGGGCAAGCTTTTCCCTTTGAGAATAGGGAAGATTCAAACAAGAGGACATGACTTCAGAATTAAGGGACAGAAGTTTAGGGGTAACATGAGGGGGAACTTCTTTACTCAGAGAGTGGTAGCGGTGTGGAATGAGCTTCCAGTGGAAGTGGTGGCGGCAGGTTCGTTGGTATCATTTAAAAATAAATTGGATAGGCATATGGATGAGAAGGGAATGGAGGGTTATGGTATGAGTGCAGGCAGGTGGGACTAAGGGGAAAAAAGTTGTTCGGCACGGACTTGTAGGGCCGAGATGGCCTGTTTCCGTGCTGTAATTGTTATATGGTTATATGGTAAATTGCTCGTTCTAAGCTTCCCCCCAGTCTAGTTTCAGTCAACTTGCGCGACTAATCTTTATTTTGACAAAACACAATTACAGTTCCAAACTACTGTATCTAACCACCATGGACTCGATCCTCATATCTGCCTGACCAAGCCCTCTAGGCCTCGCTCAAACAGAGACACTCCAGAAGGTCACGCAGTCCTAAGCGCTCTCCCAGAAGATCAACACAGGACCTCATGGCAGCGGACTTTTATAGGTCCCTGGATCTCGAGGGGCCAAACCACATGGCGATGGTCTCTTTACAATCCAATTACAGATATCGATTAACCCCATACATGAAAGACATTTCCCTTACCAAATAATACAGTAGCTAACACATTGTATTGAAACAGTGTTTCTCGGAGGAAGCGAACATCGCAACATGTGCTCTGATATGCAAGAAAACCAGACAAGGCTCAATACCTCATCCAATCAACATTCAGTAACATAAAGCTTTGCAACATTATTTACAATTATTTACAAAGTGTACGTCTGGTTTGCAGCCATCCAATTCATTCTATGCATTTTGCACCTAATTACCAGGGTCTGCAGATGTCCCCATTCTCTTCCTGCAGCTCAGATCCAGGCTCTAGACAAACTGGCACCACTCTGCAGCTTGTCCCATTTTTACAGAGAGCACTTTCAAATTAACCAAATGGCCCAGCAGCCCTAAAGCCTTTACTCAATTTTAGTCCTAGTTTCTCCAATCTGGCCAGGATTAACAGCAACACCAGGTGAATTCTGGAGATTTTCAGAATATCCTGGTAGAATGTGTAGAAATGGGTAGAATGTGCATAAATGTACTTGTCAATAGGGTTTCACATGAATTCCTCATGTATTTAAATGAACATTTATTTGAGGGAAATTATTGACCTGACTGCAAGGTAAATTATAGATTAGAAAGTGCAGTAATAAAAATTGGTGTGTAATCAAGTTGGAAACAAGTGGTAAGTGGTGATTTCCAGGAGACATATGTTTAAGATGAAGGGGAAAAGATTTAATAGGAATCTGATTTTTTTCACACAAAGGGTGGTGGGTGTACGGAACAAGCTGCCAGAGGAGGTAGTAGAGACTGGGACTTTCCCAACATTTAAGATACAGTTAGACAGATACATAGATAGGACAGGTTTGGAGGGATATGGACCTGGTGGGACTTTTGTAGTTGGGACATGTTGGTCAATGTGGGCAAGTTGCGTCAAAGGGCCTGTTTCCATGCTGTATCACTCTATGACTATGACTCTATGAGTGATGTCCCCCAATGATTCGTGTAGAATCTGAACTCTTCACTATATTTATTAATAAGTTAGACAGCATAATAGAGAGTTATACAGTCAGGGTTGCCAAAGAAGCAAGGATAAATTACTTTCTAAATAGTGTGAACAGGAGCTTAAAATTATTAAGAGACAATGATAAATGATGTGAGAGTTCAACGTGGATGGATCAACACATGTTATTGTGAATCAATCATTTTGCTCTGCAAAAATGAAAGTTCACCAAATTTTTCTTTGTAATAAATTTGGTTGGAATAATTGAGGTCTAAAAAGCTTTAATCTAACATCTTTCAGTTTTAGCCTTTGCAGTTTCTTACAACTGACCACTAAGCATCAGGGTCAAGCAGAAAAAAATAGAAAAGGCAGATGTAATACCTGTCTTTATTTCTAGTGGTCTAGGTTTTAAAAGCGAGTACGACTTGTTACAGCTGGACGAGGTCCTAGTTAGCTCACTTCAGGATTATTGTTCATGTTCTAGATTCCGAACCATGAAATGATATTTTCTTTGGAAGAAATGCATAAATATCAGAAGATACGCAGCATGTCAGGAGTATGAAGAGTTTTCAGAAAGAAAACACAGTTTTGAAGGCAGAAGTTCATTGTTTTATTTCTTAGAATTTTCAGAGGAAATGATAAGATGGGTAGGATATAGAACATAGTTTTCCATTGTTATTGAAAGCTACATAAACCCGAAGAACTAGGTGTAACACTCTTTTGCAACAAGTTAATAACGGCTCAATTAATAATTTCATACCTGTGATATGGAGCCAAGGAAGGCAAATTAAATGCTAGCATTTATATCATGAGGACTGGAATACAAAAACAGAGATGTAATGCTGAGGCTCTTTAAGGCACTGGTCAGGCTTCATTTGGAGTACTGTGAGCAAATTTGAGCCCCATATCTGAGGAAGGATGTGCTGGGTCCAGAGGAGGTTTACAAGAATGATTCCAGGAATGAGTGGGTTAGCACATGATGAGTGTTTAGTAATGCAAACTTAGTAAATTGTAAAGGATGAAGCAAGATATTCTATTTAACTTTGCACTGCTGCTAAATTATAACTTTCTGGCAAGATTCAAATTTCACTGTACCTTAATTTGTACGTGTGACAATACACTGACCTTGAAACCTTGAAATCGTGATTATAAAAATCGGCAAAATATTGAAATTCCTGTCGATTTCACAAAAATAAAATCCCTCTTTGTTACTCAATGAGGTGGTAACTTGAAATGAGAAAAGGGAATAGTGCAGTATCAATGCATTAATACAAGAACACAAGAACATTGAAGTGGGAATAGGCCGTCAGGCCTGTCATGCCTTCTCCACCATTCACTATGATCATGGATGATCTATGCTGGCCGTGTCTCTCTCTCTTGTGCCAGTTTCACATAACCCTCAATTCGTTGATGGTTCAAGTATTTATCTATTGCCAACTCAACTTCACCACCTTCCGAGCGAAGGAATGTCTGCGCGACTCGGTTTTACGTGACGGTGCTTTATTTTGCAGCCATGTCCCCTTGTTCATAACTCTCATTGGTGAGAAAATCTCAAATTTTACTCTCAGACCACTGAAGATCTTGTATATTAATAAACCTATTCAGTTTGATGGAGAACAAGCCAAGCATCCCAATTGTCTCACATATCTGGTGAATCTCATCCCTGACAACAATGCAGTAAAGCGCCTCAATCCTCATATTCTGCTGCATGGAGAATAGACAAGAGTTTTATAAGGTTATTTGTGATAGGAGAAGAATTAGGCCATTCGGCCCATCAGGTCTACACCGCCATTCAATCACGGCTGATCAATCTTTTCCTCCTAACCCCATTCTCCTGCTTTCTCCCCATAACTTTAGACACTTGTACTAATCAAGAAATTATCTATCTCTGCCTTAAAAATATCCATTGACAGCCTCCACAGCCTTCTGTGGCAAAGAATTCCACAGATTCACCACCCTCTGACTAAATAAATTCCTCCTCATAACCTTCCTAAAGGAATGTCTAATGATGAGGCTATGGCCTCTAGTCCTAGACTATCTCACTAATGGTTAACATCCTCTCCACATCCACTCTATCCAAGCCTTCCACTATTCAGCAAGTTTCAATGAGGTCCCCCCCCCCTCATACTTTTAATCTCCAGCGAGTACAGGCCCAGTGCCGTCAAACGCTCATCATATGTTGACCCACTCATTCCTGGGATCATTCTTGTAAACCTCTTCTGGACACTCTGGGCAGAGATCTAATCTACTTTCCATTTTTATGGGGCATGCGTGATTGAGTTCTTGGATCTTTCTGCAAAATATGGCATGGTGGAACCAATTCAAACGCTGCCTTAGGCTCCATTGGGGGCCCAGCTGATGACATCTACAGAAGAGTAGGGGAAATAATCTTGTGGAATTCTGTAGTGTGTTAATTGCTTTTTGTGACAATATTGTAGGTCCTCTGGAAAATGCAAGATAAGAGCTGTTCTTATGTTTAGTGGCCCTTCAAGTTCATTTGATTTGTCAAGACAGACATAGAATCATGTGGATATTTTGAATCTCAGCCCAGGTGGATGAGCTGATTCCTCTTTGCCAGCTGCAACTATTTGAGAGACTTTGGCGTTTCAGGATAGTCCTTGTTCCGCTCCACCACATTCTGCTGGCAAAGCAACTTTATAAGAATTTCAGACATGGCTTTTTCAACCTATTTTCAGATTGCCTTGCATTTCATGAATAGATTTTTTTGAATGACACATGTTTTAAATACCAGTGATAAACACAGGCTGTGGTAAACAGTCTTTTACCCTTCAAGCCAAATTTTTAAAACTTAAGTAAATGCTGAAAAAAAGATGTTTAGTGGTTTAGAAAAATGTGAGTTAAGATTTAAAAAAAAACCATTTCATTTATATCAGGTTTAAACTTTATTTTCAATTTTAAGTCTTGAAGACATTTTGTTTGTCACAGCATTTTATATCTGATTTCAATATTGTGGGGATGAAATCCCAGGCTTTCAGAATACTCCTTGTAAATACCTGAGTTGCCACAATATTTGCCTCTTACAATTCCCTCTTGACAGTGATAGACCCAGAAGACCAATTAATAGATCAAATGGTTCTGACTTGATAGGGAGTTTTGGCTACTTGACAACATGTCACTGCGTGGCTTTATCCTGTCCATATAACGTTAAATCATAGATTACCGAGCAGAGCCACCACAAATATAAAGGTGAGCGGCCACCTCCTGCTGTTCTTATTCTGAACGGTTTGCAATGCACCCATTTTCTCTCCAGTTGAGATCTATTAACTCAGCAGATTCCAAGGCTACAACTTTCTTCAACAGAACTGAACTGAATTCTGCATGCTGAGTGGCAATGAGCTGGCAGTGAGATAGTTGTGGTGAATCCACTGCTGCACTCCTGATGAGTTTCAATATTTACTGTGGTCTCAGTTAAGTAGAGTTTTGATGAAGGACCTCAAAATCGTATGTTTTAAAGGCATAAATTTGAAGAAATTGTTTCAGTGATAAGGAGAATTCATATGTCAGATGATAAATGGTGTGTGTGTGTGTGCATGTGCAGGGAACAGGTAACGCATGAAATGTGTTTTGTTTTACAGTGAATTGTGATCTGAAATATATTCCTAAATCGGGTTGTGGAAATTGTAGCTTTTGAAAGAAAACCAGATACATTATTGAAGTGAAAACATTGATAAGGTTCTTGGAAAGGAATAAAGGAGCAGAATTGACGTACAAGGAACTGTAAATATTGACTAACGGACAAAGTGCAGGATCAGACAGCACCTCTGGAGGGTATGGACAGGTGATGTTTAGGGATTGGACCCTTCTACAGAAGAGTCACACTTCTTCATTCTGAAGAAGTGCCGCGACATATATAACCATATAACAATATAACAATTAGAGCACGGAAACAGGCCATTTCGACCCTTCTAGTCCGTGCCGAACACGTATTCTCCCCTAGTCCCATATACCTGCGCTCAGACCATAACCCTCCATTCCTTTCCTGTCCATATAACTATCCAATTTATTTTTAAATGATAAAAAATAGATAGTGTAGACAGGCATAGATAGGGCAGACAGTCAGAACCTTTTTCCTAGGATGAAAATATCAAATACTAGATGGCATAGCTTTATAGAGAAGGGCAGAGTTTAAAGGAGATGTCAGGGCAAGATTTTTACACAAGGGTGTTCGGAGCCTGGAATGCACTGCCAAGCTGGCGGTGAAAGCAGACAATAGTAGCGTTTAAGAGGCTTTTAGATGGGCAAATGGATATGGATTTGGAGATATGGATTACATGCAGGAAAATAAGAGTTTTCTTGGCATCATGTTTGGCACAGACGTTGTGGGCTGAAGGGTCTATTCCTGTGCTGTAGTGTTCCATACTTAATGTTCCGGAACATCGCCCTGCCATTCCTTCCCCAGATGCTGCCTGACCCACTGAGTTAGTCATGAACTTTGTGTTTGACTAAATGGAGTAGATTTATTTGGTTGGGTCTTGTTAGGAGACTCAGCTGGCAAAATGAACTCATTCTCTGCAGTATCATCAGTGTCATTTCATGATTTTTTCCATGAATGGCCTGGGTACGTGACATGATTAAATGGTAACCTCATTACAATAGACAATAGGTGCAGGAGTAGGCCATTCGGCCCTTCGAGCCAGCACCGCCATTCACTGTGATCACGGCTGATCACCCAATGTCAAAGAATTGCTGTTTTGGGATATTTGTAGATGCTGATGGAATTCAAAAGGAGTTTTATACTTTCTTCTATTGATCCCCTGTCCCACCGTCCCAGTTTTGCTGGATAATTATGGATTGTGGGGGAAGGACAGACAGGAGAACTCTACAAGAATATCATGTGTTTGGTGTACTTACAATTATAAAGCACACTAACTGCCCCAGCCTCATATCCCTGCTATTTTTTACCCTGCACTTCGGGGGAGCTGAAGTTTGACACACATTTGGGCAGAAAGCACCCTGACACAGCATAAACCAGATTCATACCTCAAACTCAACTCGGAGTCCTACCACCGTGTTTAAGGTTCAGCAGCCGGATAGCCTAGATTTATAATCTAATTGGAACCTTGAAAAATGTTACCATGTTAAAGGTGTTTTATATAGTTTGTGTTATGTCTCTAGCATAATATTTATCTCCTTAGCCATCTGTAAATTTAATTTAAGTTTTTCTTTGTATTACAATAATTCCTTATTTTAAAAATGGGCATAAATCCCATGGCTCAGACCTTATGTTTCAAAATTCACAAAGACGGCTGTAGAAACAAAGAACTGCAGATGCTACACAAAAGGACACAAAGTTCTGGACTAATTCAGCGGGTCAGGCAGCATCTTTATAAGTGATGTTTCGAGTCAACCCGAAACGTTCCCTATCCATGTTCTCCAGAATTACTGCCAAACCCCCTGAGTTATTCTGGCACTTTGTGTCCTTTTCTGTTTCAGAGGTTTCACGATGATTCAAAACACTCTGAATCAAATCAGATTGAAAACAGCACACTGCACCTTTAAATGGACTAATTCTTCATTATTCCTGTTTTGTTGGCAAATCTTCAGACATGTGAAATCCAGGTCGTGCACAGCAACATGGTACAGTGTGTGCAATCTTGGCTCTCAGCGTTACTTGTTCACGGTATTGCCCACACACAAAGCATTGGCTGACTGACTGCTGTTTAACACCCAGGAAGAGCCTCATGCATGCAAGACCTCAGGCCAGCACAGGAAACACCCTGTCAGGTCATGAAGCTACCTACTACCCCAGAGATGGCCTTATAATGGGGCCACAATTGATCAAAGTCTGGCATCCTGCCTTATCAGTACTCAATCATAATTCAGGAATGAAAATGCTGCAGATTGCCCCTCCCTACCATTAACTTTCATTCAATCATAGCACAAAAAGTTCATGTGCTCACAGCTAGATGTTATCATCATGTGCCTTTTACGTTTCTTTCTCATATTTTAATGCATTGCTGGTGAAATCTGAGTTGCTGATGAGCTTAGCTAAACAGTTTTACCTTTGACCTGATTACATTAAACTTGCCCAATCAATTTAAGTTCAGTATAAACATTATTTCCCAGGCTCCCTCTAGGCTGAGGGTGAAAAGGGACAAACTGAAGCTTTAAATTCAAGTATTTATAAGCAGCATTGAGACCCTGATGATGTTGAGATTTATTTATAACGGAGAAATATAATTAATGTTAAATGTTGGCTTCCTGAGCGAATCAGCACACTGAACTCATTACAGTAATTTCAAATTTAATTTCCACAAAATTGAGGATACATTTCACTTCATTTAGCAATGAAATTTAGAATAAAAGCAGATGATGTGGAGATGCGGGAAAGAAAGTGATAAAGTCCACTGAACTGTCAGAGAACAGATAGATGGAGGGTAATTGTTTTGTTACTCAACAGCTTGGAAGAGTATTAAAATTGGGCTCAATTTACATTTAATTTAAATATCATTATACATGGCCACAACTACCTACATCCAGCCGCTTTCAGTTATTTACTAAACAATTCTACAGTGTTTTTTTAATATATAATTAACTGTTCAGTTAAGAAAAGAAAAAGAAAAAAACAGGTTCATATCAATTAGAAAATTAATAAAATACTCTGTAAGTACAAATTCAAAGTACGGTACTGCCATCTTTTCTATGTAATTTAACCTGTTTATATACAAAAGCAGAAAATTGATTTCTCATCAAGAAAAGCTCACCAGCATAAGCCTTTACGCTGTTGCAATGTCTCAGCTCTCTTGCTTCGAAGCTGTGGACGTAATGTTTAGCAGCAGTAGCAGAAATATTATTATTTTTTTTACAAATGTACATTGTGTCCCTCAACAGATTGATATATTTCAGATTCATTGACAGCAAAGAGGCCAATGAACCTCTAGTATTTGGTTTGTCACAAATACACCAGGCGAATTCCGTGGCCTATATGCGTATTATTATACGCCTAAACCAATGGAACTATTTTTTTGGGGTACTTCATAGGAACACTGCTGGTATGTGCGCTGAACGAGAGCAGCTTGGCAGTCAGGAAAACATTTTATTACAAACCGCAGCTAAGGAGGCAGTTTCTCCAAAGGGCAGGGTCAATGAATACACTCTTTGTACGACATATTAGTAAAAATATTCAACATTACCTGGTACACTGTCCCAGCTCCCTCTACTGAAAATAAACTATACTGCCTCAAACTCTTTGCTTTCAAAAGTGACTTTCAAAAACACTTTCCGAAACAGGCACTTCAAGTTATTTTACAAAATAAATCCACAAACAATTTTTATTTGTATATAATGTATATACCTGTTTGATCAGGAAGGGAAAGAAAAACATCAGGAATGTCAACGTTTGCAAATTCTTAGATGTGAATAAAAACGCTATGAAGTGTTTCACATTACAGACCATCAGTAATGTTTTGAAAGGTGTAATTCCACACAACAGAGGTTTATAAAAATGTCAATCATGCCATTTATGTGGGCAAGTTTACTCCCTCTCTTTAAAAAGAAACATCTTTTTCTCTTCCGCCTTTACATTGTCCATTTGAAAAATGTCTTGCTGTGAAGCTGATTTCCACTGACATGACCTCACAACCGGCCTTAGTGATGAGAGAGGGGGTTTGCTGATGGGAAGAGTATGTGTGGAGGTTCATAGTCGGAGCACAGCTGCAGGGCTTATTGAAATTCTACACCAGAAATTCTGTTTCCCTATAACACACTTCACAACAAACACGGTGCCTTTTACCTCCTTCCCTTCACTTCATTACTTTACATATTGATAACATTTCCCTGTAATTGACAACAAGTTACGAAGAGCCTCAAGGTTCAGTAAAACCACTGTTGTGTCAATTAAGGAGCCAAGCAATCCCCGAAGCAATAGATCGCTAGGCAAATATGTCAGCCCTCTTTAATTTGTTGACAACTTCATCCATTTCAATTACTTAATTAAAAAGTTGTTCTGTTAATCCAAAGCAGAAAGTTTATGATAGCAAAAGTTCAAATTATTTAAAGATCTCACTTAAAAAAAAAATCTTGCCAATGCAGCTTTTTAAAACTTTCCTTGGAAGAAGTATCTAATGTAAAGGAAAGAAACTAAATATTTAGGCCAAATGTATACTAATCTTTATCCGGGTAACATGTGGATGACTACATGGTATTTCTTGAGATGACATCTTAAAATTTTTTTCAACTTTAAAGATTGGTTTTGATTAATTTTAGTTAACTTGTCAACTTAAAGATAATGACACTCAAGTTGAAAAGTCCAGTCTAAAAATAGATTTCTTCAAAAATATTTTGTTTTGACCCCTTAATTTTGAGCTAGGATTGTCAATTGGACACAGGGCATCCAGAATACTTAATACAATATTATGTAAGACAGTAAAACATAGAAAACTCCATTAAAAGATTATCTTTTGAAATGCAATGTAATCTTCTTTATTTTTAATATTTCCTTAATCACACGTAATTCCAATAAACGTATTAATTAATAGGTATTTCCATTTTTTCAATGAAGATTTTATCAGAATTTAGAAACTAAATAGTAAAGCTGGTTCGCACTCATTATGCAAAAAAAATCCTGATTCATGAATAAAAGTGCATTGCAGATTAAATAGAGAGGAGAGAAGGACGGCTCGCTGGCGATCCGAATGTGGTGATGACTGCAATGGGCCTTCATGGCCAGTTGCTCCTTGGACTGTGTAAAATGGTGCAAAAATCTGACGACTATTGCACATGGACTCAGTCAGCTCTTTCCATGCATGGGGTTCTTATAGAAACTTACAAAATTCTTAAGGGGTTGGACAGGCTAGATGCAGGAAGATTGTTCCCGATGTTGGGGATGTCCAGAACAAGGGGTCACAGTTTCAGAATAAGGTGGAAATCTTTTAGGACCGAGATGAGGAAAACATTTTTCACACAGAGAGTGGTGAATCTGTGGAATTCTCTGCCACAGAAGGTAGTTGAGGCCAGTTCATTGGCTATATTTAAGAGGGAGTTAGATGTGGCCCTTGTGGCTAAAGGGCTCAGGGGGTATGGATAGAAGGCAGGTACAGGATACTGAGTTGGATGATCAGCCACGATCATATTGAATGGCGGTGCTGGCTCGAAGGGCCGAATGGCCTACTCCTGCAACAATTTTCTATGTTTCTATGTACTTAATCGGGGACTCAATTGTCTTGATGTATGGCAATAATCTATACACACAAAATATTTTTCACCGTACCTTTGTACAAGTAACACCAAAAGAACCATTGAACAAATTTACATTCTCAAGAAACTACTACCCTTGCCTACATACGCACACACCCTTTCCCCCCTGCCCGCTCCATGCCGTAAACATGCTGAGATGTGAAACTTTACATTATGGATAATTTTTTGAAATCGATCGCTAAAAAATGCTTCATAAACTCTCTAAAATTAAAAATACTGGACGTTTTAGAAACAGTGTAGATAATCAGCAAATGTTGGGATAGTGACAAATGCTGAGATATTCAATGATATTCTATTCACATTATTTTATGCAAAATATTAGCAAATAAAATATTAGCCAAACAAGTGTGTGTTCCAAATTTTATATGGTCTTAGTAAACACTAATATGGCTGGTTATATTATTAAAAATGCCCAACTGCTTGCTTATCATTTGTATGCATTTTTGCAAAAGTACAGGGGCTATTCCGATAGGCAAACTAAAACTAACTGTATGGGAATTTTTTCTGCCTTAACCCAATTTTGTTAAACACTGTTCCTTCACGATAGTGAAGAATACAAATGTTTTCGAAGTAGCTATTTCTTGGACTAAATAGGCACACATGAGGCAAAATAAATCCAGTATTCCATTCCAACCATTCTACTTCAATTTTCCATCTCATGATTAGGCTACCACTTGGAACCCCTTGTGACTAGATGGTTGAGATGTGGAACACACCTTGCAGAAAATGTGCACAGATATTTTAGAGTCTTAAAGGCACATTTTGGAGTGGCACATTGTGGAAGCAGGCCCTTCGACCCAATTTGCCCACACTGGCCAACTTGCCCACACTGGTCCCAGCTACACCTGCCCGCATTTGGTCCATCGCCCTCCAAACCTGTCCTTTCCATGTATTTATCCAACTGTTTGTTAAATGTCGGGATAGTCCGTGCCTCATCTACCTTCGCTGGCAGCTTGTTCCATACACATGTTACAAGGCAACAGGTTCAAGGATCTGACGAGTAGAACAGAAAAAGGCTCACTCATCTGTTTGGTTGCAAATCAGCTTTATTGGCAAGAGAGGACAAACATAATTGTCTTGGTATGTGCGGGGACCAGTTTTACAGCACACCTCTCTCTCTCTCTCTCTCTCTCTCTCTCTGCCTCCGTTCGCGGGGCTGATCGCAACTCAGCCCATCGGAGAACCCCTCTCGTACATGAACTTGAACTACTTTCTGGCTTACTGGCGCCTGCCTTTATACAGGTAAGAAATCGAGTTTTGAAATAACTGGCGGTTAGTCATGGCCAATAGTGCTGATCCCAAATTCGAGCAAGCCCCCCCCCCCCTCGCTTCACCTCGTTACATCCGGCCCACAGGCAGTAGTAACGTCCACACTGTCGTGATGCCAGTCCGCACATACATCACAGTAATATTATGGCCAATAAGATTGTCCCAAAGGTCAGTCCCCAGTGCACCAATGTTGTCAACCAGCCTCCAAGCATCCTGAAAGGCCACCATCCTCCCGGGATGTTGTAGACGTGGTACTGTTCTACGACCCTTCAAATCCTCCCTATGTGGTCAGCGAGGTTGGTGATGTTCTCCATTACCCCACTCAGGGTCAAACCTGTCACCGAGCCTGTATGACCACGCATGGTATAGATTAACTTGTTTTATTGGAGGTCCCAAACCCTAATGTCGTCATAAATATCACCATGGAAAATCTGATCGCTTGTGTCGTTAAACGTTGCTGCGAGTACTTGGCACGTGTTTTGAAACGTACGGATTGCAGCCTTCTCCCGAATGTTGCTTCCTGTACAGACCAACTGTGGTCCTCGTTGGGGACTCCGAGCTCACTGTGTCCACACTGTCACACTGTCCACTCCGAGCTCAGTGTGGCCACATTGTCACATCACACTGACCACTCCAAGCTCACTGTGTCCACACACTGATCACTCCGAGCTCACTGTGTCCACACCATCACACTGACCGCTCCGAGCTCACTATGTCCACACGGCTACAGTTTTGTCTGTTGATACTGGAAAAAGCATGCTGCCATCTGTGTTATAATGCAATTCCATCACCGCTTCACTGTGACCTTTCAATGTAGCATAATTATCGCAGTCGCCATATACATTCCAAAACAATACGAGTCGATCAAATCCTGCAGATGCCAGTGTTGATCCATTCAGGTGAAATTTACAACAATAAACTTCTCCTTCGTGTCCCGTTAAAAGCATTAGAGGAGCTTGAAGATTCGAGGTTCTTGGTCCTGCCTGCAGCACGGCCTGCAGCGGGCTCCCCTGCACCGAGGGCAGCAGCTTGATGCGGGGGTGCTTGGCTTGCACTGGTGCCATCTCGTTTGCTATTCCTTTTTACCAAACATTTTCTATTCTATTTGTCAGAACCAGCCGACTACGCGAAATGTTGCAAGGGAACAGGTTCAAGGATCTGACTGGTAGAACAGGAAAAGGATCACTCGTCTGTTTAGTTGCAAATCAGTTTTATTGGCAAGAGATGACAAAACTAATACTTGTCTTGGTCTGCCTGGGGTCCAGTTTTACAGCAGCATCCCTCTCTCTCGCTTATCCAGAAAGACTGGATAGACTCGGCTTGTACTCGCTAGAATTTAGGAGATTGAGGGGGGATCTTATAGAAACTTACAAAATTCTTAAGGGGTTGGACAGGCTAGATGCAGGAAGATTGTTCCCGATGTTGGGGAAGTCCAAGACAAGGGGTCACAGCTTAAGGATAAGGGGGAAATCCTTTAGGACCGAGATGAGAAAAACATTTTTCACACAGAGAGTGGTGAATCTGTGGAATTCTCTGCCACAGAGGTAGTTGAGGCCAGTTCATTGGCTATATTTAAGATGTGGCCCTTGTGGCTAAAGGGATCAGGGGGTATGGAGAGAAGGCAGGTACGGGATACTGAGTTGGATGATCAGCCATGATCATGTTGAATGGCGGTGCAGGCTCGAATGGGCGAATGGCCTACGCCTGCACCTATTTTCTATGTTTCTATTTTTCTCTTTCTCTGCCTCCAACCGCGACGCTGATCACAACTCAGCCCGTCGGTGAACCACTCTCGTACATAAACCTGAACTACCTTCTGGCTTACTGGCGCCTGCCTTTATACAGGTAAGAAATCGGGTGTTGAAATAACTGGCGGTTAAGGGCCTGTCCCACTTAGGTGTCATTTGCGCGTCATTTACGCAACAGGCCGGCAGTGACTGTCGCGCGAAAATCGTCTAGCGGTACGACAGTCGCGCGCTTTGGTCTTGAGGGCCTTGCTTCTTTTGGGAGCCATTGTGATGTCATTCGTACTGTACTGTTATTTTAGTCCGATCTCCGTGGCAAGGATTTTCCCAGTGAAAAATGTTCAAAACTCGGCGCGTTTTGTACCCGGGTGATCACGTGGTGCGGCGCTCAAATGACGCGCCAACGGGCGTACACGGTGACGCATGGTTACGGACGTTGACGCACGGTGACACATAATAAATTAGCATAGGCAATGTTTGTGCGTCACCGTGCGTAACCATGCCCCACCACGTGCTACACGTACGCCATACACGTACGCCATCAGTACGTCAGCGTGCGCAAGGGATACGTCACATTGAACATTACAAAATCCTGGGGCGATAGGGAAGCACCGCGCGATACCGCACGTCACTGCATACGCCACAACGCGTCGCGATGCCCCGCTGCTCACAAATTTAAACTGCAGTCATTGGCAGGCAAATGCATCAGATACCCCCCCCCCCCCCCCTTCAAAGTGCGATCAGTTGCAAACTGGCTCCTAAAGCAATACACACAGCAATGAAGACCTTGGGTAAAGGTAATACACAGAACGGTTTGGCGCACATAGAATTAAACAGCATTGTCAGCTTAGTGCGTGGGGATTGCAACAAAGCCCTACCGGCCACAGCGCTATGGGTCACAGACTGTCTGGGCAAAATTCTCGTCTCACATCCACCCTCAGATTCCTATTAAATCTTTTGTCCTTCACCTTAAACCTATGTTCTCTGGTCCTCGATTTTCCTACTTTGGGCAAGAGACTCTGTGCATCTACCCAATCTATTCCTCTCATGATTTTATACACATCTATAAGATCACCCCTTATCCTCCTGCGCTCCAAGGAATAGTCCCAGCTTACTAAACCTCTCCCCATAGCTCAGACCCTCTAGCAATGGCAACATCCTCATAAATCTGTTCAAGAAGGAACTGCAGATGCTGGAAGATCGAAGGTACACAAAAATGCTGGAGAAACTCAGCGGGTGCAGCAGCATCTATGGAGCGAAGGAAATAGGCAACGTTTCGGGCCGAAACCCTTTTTCAGACTGATGGGGGGTGGGGGGGGGCGAGAAGAAAGGAAAAAGGGGGAGGAGCAGACCGAGGGCTGAGGGAGAGATAGGAAGGGGAGGAGACAGCAAGGGCTAACAAAATTGGGAGAATCGTAGGTGATAGACTTCTGACCTCAGGGCATTTATACTCAGTACTTTGGCTGATGAAGGCCAATGTGCCAAAAGCATTTTGGAGCACCCGTTCTACCTGCGACCCCACCTTCAAGGAACCATGCACCTGCACTCCTAGATGCCTCTACTCTACAATTAATGTCTGACATGCAGATTCTTAAAATATAACAGCTATTGAAAGTTAATCTATGATTTTATTGTTTGTGCTATATTTTTGACTGTTCAGATGTTAATGAAAGTTTTTTATCTGATTTAATCCAGACGAGCATTGGCATGGTCAGGGAGTGGTAATATCTTCATATTCCAGACATCAAAAGTGCCAAATGTACTGGAGCTCTCTCCACTCTGTCTCAGAAATGGCTCTAGTTTCAAGAGTATTCTCATACAACTAGGGTGTTCTGAACTGACGTCTCATGAGACTCGAGCTCAAGAACATTAGTCCTATTTATATTTATTTCGCATTTGATGCCATATCCTGAGTGATATTTGTGGATCTAAGGGTTTGGAAGATCCGTCCTTAACACTATTGTCTTAATGATGGCAAAATACTCATTTAGAATACCATGAAATGTTTTCATTACCGACTGGAGGTTTGCGCAAATGAATGGAAACATTCATTTAAACTTTATGGGGTAGGAAATCTGCAGCCTTTTTGACATTCTTGCACCGTAGCTTAGGTAGGAGCGCACCAGAAGGGTGGGAATTCAGGCTGGGATCAAGCCACAGAGGGTCCCAGCCTTGCACTGGAATTTCTGTTTAGTCTTGCCAGAGCCAGACACTGCTTTCCTTTGTGGGCTAGGGACTGCCCACGTTGGGAAGTTCCACATTCCTAGCTCTCAGAGAGACCCAGTGTAGGGCTGGAACAGTGCATCCAGTGACTTTAAGTGCAAAATGGGGTTAAGTATTTTCATGGTGTGCCCATTCCCGTCCAGACACTTTTGTAGAGGTGTCATCATAAACATATTTGTGGCGAGAATAGGGACATTCAGAATGAAACATTTTCGGATACTTAATGTAAGTAGCTTGAGGTGCGACATTTGGATAGTGGCTGCCTTGGGATTGGGAGACTGGATGGGATAGATGTTAATAAAGCTACTCCTCAGCTGGTACACCATGAGAATCAATGAGTTAGGAGACTGGTAGCTGCAGTTGGTGCTTATAATTGACTGGCCACAAGTGCACTGATAGGCACTTTCGATAATACAAAGAGATACTGTGGACTTATCCAAGGAACGTTCACGTATTTTAAGGCAACAAGAAAGTTGCACCGCAATGATGGTTTAAGGGTAGGAATTAGCAGAATGAAGGGGAAGGCTTGAGAGGACATATAAAAAAATATTAAGACTGGAAACGAGCTAGTGGAAGAAATAGGGCAAAGGGCATAAAAGCAAGGTCGAGAGCAAAAATGAGGCGGAATAAAAATATGGCCTGGAATTCAGAGCCGACATTTAATCTGGACTGGATTTGAGATTCAGTTGGTCTTACTGCACTGGTGTTTGTCTGCGCCTGGGAATGGCTGACTGTCGGAATGATATTATCGATTTGATGGAGAAGTTATTGAAAAGAACAAAGCAATGATTAACGAGTCACCAGGGATTTTCATTGGCAAAACTGGTCAAATGCATGGCAATAAAAATGGTCATGAGAAACCATCTTAATGAGTCCCTACAACCAGGCAACTAAAGTAATGAATCGTATGGTCGTTTTAAACAAAAAATAGGAATTTATGGCAGTAAATGGGACTATTACTGTTATTTTGTGTCAAATCCAGCCAGTTTCAGTCTGTGGTTCAACAACATGCGAGTGAAATGTAATGTAAGGGTTTACTATAAGTAGATATCTATACATATATAAGCACACACAGTGGACAAAGCGTTTTATTTGGCATACATTGATTTACAGATGTACGTAGCAGGAAGAGGGAAGGAGGAAATGAATCACTGGCAAAAAGACATATTAGGATAACATCTTATTTCAGTTTTTTATGACATTTAAATGTTCCAAAACCTAATCTGAAACTGGGTATAATTTAAGGCAGTGAATGCAAAAAATTCTGGAAGAATGTCAATATGACAATGAAGAAATGTTTTAAAAAATCATCCAATTGTCAGAGGAATTCTGTACATGAATATAATCTCTCTTTTTCTGTGATGACAGAAAAAAACCCCACATTATTTATAGACACAAAAAACTGGAGTAACTCAATGGGACAGGCAGCATCTCTGGAGAGAAGGAATGGGTGATGTCGAGCCCCTTCTTTAGACTAGTCAGGGGAAAGGGAAACAAGATTTCTCAGATTTTCTTCAGATTTCAACCTTCCTCAGATTTGGTCTCCAAATCTGAGGAAGGACATTATTGCCATAGAGGGAGTGCAGAGACGGTTCACCAGACTGATTCCTGGGATGTCAGGACTGTCTTATGAAGAAAGACTGGATAGACTTGGTTTATACTCTCTAGAATTTAGAAGATTGAGAGGGGATCTTATAGAAACGTACAAAATTCTTAAGGGGTTGGACAGGCTAGATGCAGGAAGATTGTTCCCGATGTTGGGGAAGTCCAGGACAAGGGGTCACAGCTTAAGGATAAGGGGGAAATCCTTTAAAACCGAGATGAGAAGAACTTTTTTCACAAAGAGAGTGGTGAATCTCTGGAATTCTCTGCCACAGAGGGTAGTTGAGGCCAGTTCATTGGCTATATTTAAGAGGGAGTTAGATGTGGCCCTTGTGGCTAAGGGGATCAGGGGGTATGGAGAGAAGGCAGGTACGGGATACTGAGTTGGATGATCAGCCATGATCATATTGAATGGCGGTGCAGGCTCGAAGGGCCGAATGGCCTACTCCTGCACCTAATTTCTATGTTTCTATGTTTCTATGTTTAAGAGATATAGAAGATGATGTGGACAGATATAGAACAATGAATGAAAGGTATGCAAAGTAACAATGATAAAGGAAGCAGGCCATTGTTAGCTGTAGCATGGAGAGAATGAAAGCTGGTGTGACTTGGGTGGGGGAGGGATGGAGAGTGAGGGAATGCATGGGGTTGCTTGAAGTTAGAGGAATCAATATTCATACCACTGGGCTGTAAGATGCCCAAGCGAAATATGAGATGCTGTTCCTCCAATTTGCATTTAGCCTCACTCTTACAATGGAGGAGACCTAGGACAGAAAGGTTGGTGTGGGAATGGGAAAGAGAATTAAAGTGTTTAGCAACCGGGAGATAAGGTAGGTGCAGGCGGACTGAGCAAAGGTGTTCAGTGGAACAATCCGCTTTCCACAGAGACCGTTCCCTCTGCTACTCCCTGGTTAACACATCCCTTCCCACCCAAACAACCCCAAGTACCTTCGCCAGAAACTGCAGGAGATGCAACACTTGCCCCTAAACCTTCTCCGTCAACTCTGTCCAAGGACCCCAACAGTCCTTTCAGGTTAGGCAGAGGTTCACTTGCACCTCCTTCAACCAAATCTACTCTATCCATTGTTTAAGATGTGAACTCTTATATATCGGCCAGACCAAACATAGACTGGGTGATCGTTTCGCTGAACACCTTTGTTCAGTCCACCTGGACTCACCTGATCTCCCGGTTGATAAACACTTTAATTCTCCTTCCCATTCCCACACCGACCTTTCTGTCCTAAGTCTCCTCCATTGTCAGAGTGAGGCTAAATATAAATTGGAAGAACAGCATCTCATATTTCGCTTGGGTAACTTGCCGCCGAGTGGTATGAATATTGATTTCTCTAACTTCAAGTAACCCTGGCATTCCCTCTCTCTCCATCCCTCCCTAGCCAAGTCACACCAGCTTCCATTCTCTCTTAGCTACAGGTAACAATGACCCGTTTCCTTTATCATTGTTACTTTTTTGCATATCTTTCATTCATTTGTTCTATAACTCTCTACATCTTCATCTATATTTCTCGTTTCTCTTTTCAGTGACTTTCAGCCTGAAGAAGGGTCTCGATCCGAAATATCACCCTTTTCTTTTCTCCCGAGATGCCGCCCACCCTGCTCTAATCCAAGGGAATGGCTAAGAAAAAGAAGAGGAACTAGAGATCTTGGAGTTCATATATATCTGTCATCGAATGCTGAACTGCAGTTAGCAAGGCAGTGAAAATGCACAGTAACCCTTTTTTTCTGTCACAGTAGATATAAGATGTAGGGAAGTTACAGCAAACCTGCATAGACCACACTTAAGAGTAATACAAACAATTATGATTGCTGCATTTAAAAGGGAAAAGTGTCACTAAATAGAATCTGTATACAACAGAAATGTGAGGCTTACACATCAGGAAAGGATAGACAGACCTGGTTTCCTTTCTCTTGAGCAATGTGGTATGAGAACAAACCTATTATCATTTATTTTTAAATTGTGAAGTTATTTTGATGGAGAATGGATACAGAGAGAATGTTTCCTGTTGTCAGTACGAGCTTAACTAAAAGCCATATTAGTAGAGCAGTCACCAAGTAATCAAATGGGGAATTCACAAGAAAGTTCATCACTCCAAAGGTGGTGGAAATGTGGAACTCACTAACAGAGGGATTGGTTGAAATGAATGTGTAAGGGATGGATAGAAATTTAAAGGGGGGCTAGATACAGCATAAAGAAGATGAGGAAAGACTAAAGGAAATTTGGATAGAGCATATAAGCCAGCATAAGTCAAGTCAAGTCACATTTATTTATATAGCACATTTAAAAAACAACTCTCGTTGGCCAAAGTGCTTTATATTTGTTATAAGAATAGCACAACAAAACAAGCTACATACATATATACATGTAGCCCTCACTCAGATGACGTTAGGAAAGGCTTGGGAGTATAGATAAGTCTTTAGTCTTAACTTAAAAGAGTCGATGGAGGGGGCAGTTCTGATGGGAAAGCATAAGACATAAAATGCTGGAGGAACTCAGCAGGTCAGGCAGAATTTGTGGAGAACATGGATAGGTGACCTTTTGGGCCAGGGCCCTTCCTTATCATAGACTGGCTCTGCCAAATTGCTTAGTCTGTGCCATTTACCCAATTCAAACTTAAATATCACTTCAACTGTCAGAATGGAAAACTTAAAGGTCGTTTTGTATCTGTAGCAAATTTGTACATTCAGCAGGGCAGAATGTCACTGATACTACAATCATTATCTAACATCAGACCTGGTAATCCCTCAAGAAATATGAGACACAAGAAAAATATATGATTCATTTTCACATGTCACTTGTCCAGGCCTGGTCTCCTTATTATGACTGAACCACACATTGTTAGAACCTGAAGATACTTTTGTCAGTTATTGGTTAAGTGCTTTTAGTCAAGACTGTTTGATAAATAAAGATCATCAATCAATTTGCTAATGTGATTTTGTGTGGAGCCAAAATCTCGTGCATTGTTTCCAACACATGTAGATTGCTTTATAAAATTCTTGATAAATTCTTAATGCTAACAAATGGCTTCTATTTTTTTTTTTAATGTTTGGAAATTTTTAAATTCTAAAGCCATATTAACGAATGCATTTTCTTCGATATGTAGATTTAAGAAGATTTCGAAATTCACCAACAATGGATGTAACTGCTGAAGTAATGATGTGGAGCAGTGTTCATTGGCGATAATAATATGGAACAAGCTGGATTGGGACCAGAACATACTGGCTACTAACTTGATCGCTTAACGCTTGTTTTTTCAGTGGCAGGCGTATAAAAATCAACATTTCCTGGAATGGAACACAATTACAATGGTTTCCGAGTTATTCCCCTGCGTTCCAGCATTTTCTGTGACAAATTTTGCGCACACAGACTAGTCAGTTTCTTTATTGGGCATACAATTGATGACATTATTTCTCATAAAATGCTCATTTAAAGTGGTGCTGGGAGAAACAATGCCGTCTGGAGCTATGCTCCTGGTAGGGCCACCCATGGCGGTAAGATCGAGGGGGAGGTCTCTGACAAAGAGCAATCCAACCAAGACCTCAACGCTGGAACAGGCCGAGGATGATGGTTGACCTTAGTGGAGCGTCACAACGGCTGGAAAGGCGGATGAAGGCTGCAGCAGCAAAGGGTCTCCGGTCACCTTAGACTCTATGCCACTGGATCCTGTCCCAGATCTGTCGTGGGGTGGCTGTGTGTGCACCAGTCTCCCTACGTTAACCATATAACAACCATATAACAATTACAGCACGGAAACAGGCCATCTCGGCCCTACAAGTCCGCGCCGAACAACTTTTTTTCCCCTTAGTCCCACCTGCCTGCACTCATACCATAACCCTCCATTCCCTTCTCATCCATATGCCTATCCAATTTATTTTAAAAATGATACCAATGAACCTGCCTCCACCACTTCCACTGGAAGCTCATTCCACACAGCTACCACTCTCTGAGTAAAGAAGTTCCCCCTCATATTACCCCTAAACTTCTGTCCCTTAATTCTGAAGTCATGTGCTAATGTTAAACAAAGTCACGCACAGGCGTCCTCCATGTAGGGAATAACACCCTGGAGACACCCATGGTCAGCCATGACTGAAGGGGGCCAAAGACGAAGGGAGAAGCTGGTTCATGAGATTCCGAAGCGCTTGGTGTTGGGCCAATGATAGTTTAATAATACTGAACAAGAATAGGCAACACTGGAAATGCTCAGCAGGACAGGTAGTATCAGTGGGGAGAGAGAAACAGAGTTGACATCAAGAGTCTAAAACCCCTCCTCACCATTGGAAAATATTAAAAAAAAACACAATGCCCAGTCCTGGTAGGTGAATTGGCCAGCGTAAATTACCACTAGCAAATTAGTGGGCAGCAGGAGTATCAGGGTAAGTTGACAGCTATCTGACAGAGAATAGGTTATACAGAAATAAAAACAGATAGTGGTGCAAACATTCATCAGATCAGTCAGCACCTGTGGAGAGAGAAACAGTTAATGGTTCACGTAGAACACTCTTCACTAGATCCACCCTGGAGCCTCCTCAATATTGCCAGCAGGATCTTTAACCCCCATTGCACAACCCTAATGACAACCCTACCTCAGCACAGAACCACTATGGACTTTGTTTAAGGTTGCACTTCATACTTCAGCTTTCACTATTATGGTCTGGTTACCTAGTATTAACCGATCATTTATTGTATTATTGCTGATTTTTGATTTATCCGATGTGCTGTTGCATTAATATGCCTGTAAAGCTGCAGCAAGTAAAGAGTTTCATTGTTTATAAATCATAGGAGAAAGGGTGAATGGTTCAGTGCAAGAAAGACATGACCTCTGTGGTTTGTTTTTACCTCATGTTTATGGAGAATAGTATAAGTGACACATTGGAATAGTTAGTCATAGAGTGATACTGTGTGAAAACAGGCCCTTCGGCCCAACTTGCCCACACCAGGCCACATGTCCCAGCTACACTAGTCCCACCTGCCTGCATTTGGTCCATATCCCTCCAAACCTGTCCTAACCATGTACCTGTCTAACTGTTTCTTAAATGTTGGGATAATGCCAGCCTCAACTACCTCCTCTGGCAGCTTGTTCCATACACCCACCACCCTTTGTGTGAAAAGGTTCCTATTAAATCCTTTCCACTTCACATTAAACCTATGTCCTCTGGTCCTTGATTCACCTACTCAGTTATCTTGATGTAACAAAACTATGGATTAGCAATTCTGTAAAATCAATCCTGAATGGGCGACACTTAAAATATATCACTTGGGATATAAAAGCTCGATCTAAAAGCAACAGACTGCAGATGCTAATCTGCAGAGTAGAAAATGCTCGGGAAAGCCAGCAATCAGGCAGCATCTGTGTGGATAGAAACAGAGGTCAGGTTGAGGCGATGTGATCAGAACAGGAAAAGTTGGAAACCAAACATGTTTCAATTTGAAGAGAAGCGGTGGGGTTTGAAGAGAACAAAAGGAATATTTTTGACAGGGTGGAGTCCAAGACATACAAATAGAGATAGTAACGCCGGAGACTAAATGCCAACGGCTTGTTCATCACAGATCACCTGACATTTAAAGCTGTAAATAGATGGAGATCAACAAAGAAACTGAAGGAAAACAAATGAAGCTGGCACTAGAAGATGCAGAACAGGGTAGTTGCTGCAATTCTTAAGTAAAAGAGATTGCTGGAAAATACCTATCCAGATTTTCAATTTGCCCATTCTTATACGGCAGCATTTTCCAGTATTATTCACAAGATTTCTAACACCTACTGAATTTAAAAGATCAATTCTCCGTTGGGGTCTGTGCAAACTATAAAACTGTTCTGTCCTATTTTGGTCCAGTAGCAACCCCCTTCTGTATTAGAAAGCCATCTGTGGCCTGAAAATATTTTCATTACAAACTCAGTAAATCTTGCCGCAATGGCTGGCTTTATAACAGGCTAAAGAAGGCCCCTAATGTACTACTTGCAAAAATATGCATTCTCTGTGGCTTGCTTAGTTATGTATTTGACAGCTTGTTATATTCTGAATGAGTTGGGTGTTACTCATTATAATGAAACCTGGCAAAAGGTTGAGCGCTATAAAAAGGAGCTAATGGGACAACACTCCGCAGAGTATTACTGACTCAAACAACTAAAATCTTTATTGAAAGATGTTTAACCAGCTCACGCAGCTCTCAAGCAGAACTATGTACATAACTGTGTTTACTGAGATACAGATTAACATTTAGATTTGTAATATTTTGTTATGAAATGGCCAGAAGCAGTCTGCAGTTTCATGGGACCCCAAGGAGTGATCTTGCATTACTGAGCTCAGAGGTTGATTTTAGATGTTACTAGACTAATGATTACAACCACTGATTAGTCGTAATATCTGGACCAACATGGCCAAGCATGTGTGGCTATGCTTTCCCCTTTTTTATAAAGGGAAAGAAGAAATCAAGGTTTTCATATAGAATATTTGCAGTGGCAGAGGTTACAAAAGCACTAGTGATAAACTGTGTAAAATAATGCTTTAGAAATATGCTGAATAGTGATCATAAGTAGAGCCACATTTTTTCATTGTCAATCACCAGTAGACACTTTTGATGTGTAGTCATAATAGCGGTTTCGGGGAAAATACACACCTGTACCCAGAACAAGGACACATATCGACTAACCAGTCTACCTGGGTTGCCATCAATAATGCAGTTGTATCTATCAAATGCCCTGAAGAAGGCATTTCAATTGCTGATCCAAATGTAACCATCTCCTATGGTATAGTCCTGCCCTAATTTAGATTTTGTGCCCGCATCTTTGGGGTGGGGATCGAAACCCAGAACCATCAGACACCCAGGTTCAAATGCTACAACAGAACCAAGGTTGTTATCTTATGTAAACCTAAAAAGACTATTTCATTTTAATTTGGCGTGCAATGAAATGACATTTGTGATTCTACTACAATAACAAGCATGGTAGATTATATGATGAGATATTGAGCAGGAATTGTATGAAAGCACATAATCCAGGCTGATACTTGGGTGGATTACTTAGGGATTACTGTACTATTCATAGTGCCCACAATCTGGGTCCTGTGTTGACTACCTGAGCCTCTCCTGTTGCCTGGCACATTCCTTCTATTTCCATCAAAACTGCTGAAACATGGTTAATCCCTGAACAAAGCAAATCTGAACACGGGATAAAGATAATTCCTGGAAGGGATTACACCACCGTTTCCAAACTGTTGCAACGCTTGTTAGGTAAAGTCAATCAGAAAAGTTTTCATTGTGAGAAAATCCTTGTCAAACAGGTTCAGGCAGTAAAACTGCATTTACATCTCTTTTAATTATATCAAATGACATATGTTCAGATATTTTTCAGAAATGTCTTTTGGCGCAAGGATGACACTAATTGGAATCAGATAGGCCATTATTTTTCATTCAACGAATGAATCATGCAAATTATGAAGCTTCTTTCCTTGTAAAAGTTTTAAAAAAAAATTGTAATAGGTTGAGCAGTCCATTAAAAGGGACTGTTTTTTTCCGAGCATAAGGCATTTGGGGATAGTCAATTCTTTAGCAAAGCACATGCAAGATAGAGACTAGATCTTCCACCATCTGTTAGCTCCTCCTGTACATTGTCCTTGAAGGCCATACAAGACAAGAATTTCACCTTTTAAGATGTTGAATTTAGTTTATTGTCACACGTATCGAGGTACAGTGAAAAGCTTTGATATCAGGCATATCATGTTGGGCTTCTACTAAATAAAAATGGGCACAACTCACTTCTCCAGGCTCTTTCTCCACAATTCCCTTGAAGCACATTTTACAGCAATGCCAACAGCTGTGCTAACTTGATCAGATCAAAGAGTTACGAGCTCTGATTCTTTTTTGAGGAAGTGCGGCCTTGTGAAAATATGCTCGTCCTCTTCCACAATCCTAATGTCGCTTCCTGAAGCAGTGCAGGTGAACAGTGCTGTGATGTCCTAATTCTCCTCTGATAGACGCTCAAAGTTTGAGGTTTAATTAATCATATGCATCAAAGATTTCTCATTCACAACTATTTTGCCAATGTGGATCATAAAACCACAAGTAGCAATTGTCAATATCTTGAACATCAAGAACATTCTTTTTCTGTTAATTGTTACCTTTTCAATCTGTGTTCAGAATGAATCAGACTGTTAAGGTGTTGGCAAATTCTAACATAATCTACATAACCAGAGTCTATGCAGATCAAACATCCTTGAAAAGATGTGGTATTACTTAGCATGCTCTTTGCACCAAAGTTGCATTTACATACTGTTAATATAGCAACAGCGTTGCCTAACTAGCCTCATGCCATGCCAAGCCATCCAAGGATCTTATAGAAAAATATAAAATTATTAAGGGATTGGACAGGCCAGATGCAGGAAAAATGTTCCCGATGTTGGGGGAGTCCAGAACCAGGGGTCGGCCATTTAGGACTGAGATGAGGAAAAACCTTTTCACCCTGGCAGTTGTGAATCTGTGGAATTTGCTGCCACAGAAGGCAGTGGAGGCCAATTCACTGGATGTATTCAAGAGAGAGTTGGATATAGCTCTTCGGGCTAACAGAATCAAGGGCTATGGGGAGAAACCAGGAATCGGGTGTAGATTTTTGGATGATCAGCTGAAATCATATTGAATGGCGGTGCTGACTTGAAAGGCCTACTCCTGCACCTACTTTCTATGTTCCTATGTTTCTAAGCCATCTTTGGCTCTGCCCTCTGGGAAAAGTAGATTTGAAAGGCTAATAACATAAGATGGTGCAAAAGGTAAAGCAGCCCCATTACACCACAGTGGTACAAGATATATCTGGCAGATTGCCACCTACCAATTCTAAATGCATAGAAGCAAAGGCTGTACTGACTACATGCTCCACACCGTGACAGAACATTGCGTTCCATCACACTAGGTCATGAAGCAGAGTATGAATTTTCTAATCATGAGCGAGAGTTGAAAATGCAGATCATTAAAGGATGTAAATCTATGCAACCAAATGAAAATCAAAGCCACTTCAATGAAACAATGAATACAGGCTGCTGCATCTCTGGTGAGAAGGAATGGGTGCCGTTTCGGGTCAAGACCCTTCTTCAGACTGAAAGTCACGGGAAAGGGAAACGGGAGATATAGACGATGATGTAGAGAGATGTAGAACAATGAATGAAAAATATGCAAAGAAACACCGAGCATAAAGGAAACAGACCATTGTTAGCTGTTTGCTGGGTGAAAACGAGAAGCTGATGCGACTTGGGTGGGAGAAGGATGGAGAGAGAAGGAATGCAGTGGTTTTGGAGTTTTGGAGTGAACAGGATCAAAAGGGAGAATAAATACCAAGAAAGAACTGTTCACTTGAAACCATCAGCAGAGAACAACTTGTAGAAAGAAGGAATTGCAGATGCTGGTTTCCAAAAAAAAGGACACATGGTGCTGGAGTATGACAACAGATCGGGCAGCATTTCTGCAGAACATTGGTAGGGGTTGTCGGGACCCTTCTTGAGATGGACTGAACTGACTGACAGAGCGAACAACTGCCAGCATCATCAAAAGTGGACAGAAATCAAAACAGTGAAATAGCAGCTATCCTCGTCAGACAGAATGTCCTGCTGAGAGGAAGCAGTACAAATGTTGCATGGAAAACCAAACCATTCCACTTGGTTAGTCGTTCTTCAAGCCCAATGCATGAAAACTCAGCAGTCAAGTGTTGAACCCAATGCAAGAAGCAACATAATTCTGAAGATTCTGAGTGGACAGTTATTATTCAATGCATCATCAGAGCACTAATCCATGAATAAGAGTGAATGCTCTCGATTTGTGAATCACTGTACCAGTTGAGACAGGTGCTCTGTCAATGTGATGAGAGAACAGACAGCCATTCAACAATATTCATGTCCTTACAACAACACCCACATCTTTGATGGTTAAGGGAATATTTCCATCACAAATGACATATAAATCCAAATAGTTAAAATGATAATTTATGTCATTTTAGGAGATTATGATATCTTACTGAATTTCAAGCCCGTGCAGACAACATACTAAGTGGTTTCAACTAACCCCTGTGGGTACAAACCGATAAAAATGTATATTAGTTTTGTGTGAGTATGCATGCGTTACACAAAATAGTGACACTAAGCGACATCACATCTGAAATGAACCAAGGTATTCTGTTCCTGTATATAGCAATAACCCTCAGAGGTGTTACACAAAGGGTGGCACAGGAGCGCAGTGGTAGGGTTGCTGCCTTACAGCGCCAGAGACCTGGGTTCGATCCTGAGTATGGGTGCTGTCTGTATGGAGTTTGTACCTTCTTCCCGTGACCTGCATGGGTTTTTTTCCGGGCGCTGCATACTCCAACGAAGTACAGGTTTGTATGCTAATTGGCTTGGTAAAATATAAATTGTCCCAAGTTTGGGTGGGATAGTGTAAGCGTGCGGGATCACTGATCAACCCAGACTTGGTGGGGCTAAGGGCCTGTTTCCACATTGTATTTCTAAACATACTTTGTGAGACTTATATAAAGTTTGTATTGAATCCACAGTACCTTGTGCTTCATTCAACAGTCAGTAATAGATCGGGTGGATGCAACGTCTCTTGGCCAGAGTAGGTGAATTGAGGACCAGAGGACATAGGTTTAAGGTGAAGGGGAAAAAATGTAATAGGAATTTGAGGGGTAATATTTTCACACAAAGGGTGATGGGTGTATGGAACAAGCTGTCGTGGGTGTATGGAGGAGGCAGTTGAGGTTGGGACTATCCCAACATTTAAGAAACAGTTAGACAGGTACATGGATAGGTCACTGAAGAAGGGTTTCGGCCCGAAATGTTGCCTATCTCCTTCGCTCAATAGATGCTGCTGCACCCGCTGAGTTTCTCCAGCATTTTTGTGTACCATGGAGAGGACAGGTTTGGAGGAATAGGGACCAAAACGTGAGCAGGTTGGACTAGTGTAGTTGGACATGTTTCCACACAGTATGACTCTTTAATAAAACATACTATAGACAATGCTCATGTAAGCCAGCAAGAAATCCTGAAACGAAATAATTATTGAGATGCTTTGCAGGAGGAAATTGGTTGAACAAAACATCAACACATGCCTTCATGCCAGATTTATCCAAAGGATTAATATCAATGTTGACTTGGCAGACCTATACTCTGGTGATCATTTCCTTGTGATTGTCAATGACTCCAGCAGAATCTCTATTGTAGAAATTGTCAGCTTCATTTTGCCAAAAGCTACCCTTCTATAACCTGAGTATATCTTGGCTCTTTCTGATGTACTGGAAACAGTTAAGACACATAATGGATTGCTGATCAACAATTATGATTCCGAGATAAATGCAAATGACAGAGGTTTCATACTGCCAAGATCACTTCTTGCCACTCGTGAAGTGGAGAGGTATTAAAATGTTCAAGAAAAAATTTGGTCACACAATTCATATTGAAGGGAAATCGTAGAGCCATACAGCATGGAAACAGACCCTTCGACCCAAGCTTCCCATGCCGACCAACATACCCCATCTACACTAGTGCCATCTGCTTGCATTAGCCTATATCTTTTCAATGTTGTGATAGTATCCTATTCTACTACCTCCACTGACATGTTGTTCCATATACCTACCACCCTTCGTTTGAAAAGGTTGTCCCACGGGTACCTATGAAATCTTTCCCCTATCACCTTAAGTCTATGTCCTCTGGTTCTTGATTCCCCTACACTGAGTTACAGACTCTGTGCATTTACCATATCCATTCCCCTTATGATCTTATACACCTCTGTAAGATTACCCCTCAACCTCCAGCGCACCAAGGAATATAGTCCTAGCCTGCTCAACCTTTCTCTGTAGCGCAAGCCCTTGAGGCCTGGCAACTTCCTCATAAATAGTCTCTACACCATCTTAACAACATCTTTCATATAACAGGGTGACCAAAACTGAACACAGTACTCCAAATGTGGCCTCACCAATGTTTTGTACAACTGTAACATAACATCCCAACTTCTATACTCATGTTGCATCAACTGACAGGAGTACTAGCTGTTACACCAATTTTTGAACAATCTATGCATAGCTATTTTCCAGTAAGATCCCATGCTATGTCAAAGTGACAAAGGGTAAAAGGACATCAATAGAGGTAAATGTAGAGAAACGCATAAAGTTCAAATCTATGCCACCGCAGTCTAGTGACAGAACTCTTCTGAAAAGCAATAACCATCCAGGTAAGCAAGCAACTCCATATGGCACACAGCTATTTGAAGTTCTGTTATTAAAGACTCTATGGCATCATTCTTCACAATAAACCTCAAAGCACACAAACATGTATTATCAGTCAATGCTAAAACAGGTAGTCACAAGATTAAAGATGAAATCACACCGCGTCAGTACCCTTTGGAGATTTCCATACATCGGGAATGAAACTAAATTAAACTAAACAACCTTCTTCATATCTGAGGCACTCTGCAACAATCTGCCAAGGATGGTGGCAGAAGCAGATACAATAGTGGCATTTAAGAGGCTTTTGGATAGGCACATGGATATGCAGGGAACAAAAGGATAGGGATCACACACAGGCAGATGAGGTTAGTTTTTTTGGCATCATGCTTGGCGCAGACATTGTAGGCTAAAGGGTCTGTTCCTGTGCTGTACTGTTCTATGTTCTACGTGAAATAAAGATTGAAGGTTAGCATGGTTCTTTTAATTAACATTAGATGAGATGAAGTATTGTTATCAATTGTTATAATTAAAGGAATGGTTCCTTTAATTAACATGAAAAGTGGTGAAATGTTGTTATGTTCATAAAATTACTTTTAAAGACTGCTGTGTGCATTTCTTCAAGACTTTATGATTTTGAGTATTTCCTGGATGTCGGGTGTAAAGAAAGCAGCCATTGTTCTTAACCACGCAGAAGTTAATTTGCCTAATAAGGCACATATATCAAAGATTTACCATTTGAGGATAAATTGACCAGTCTGCTTCAAGAGATGAAACCATGCTCCCGACTGACAATAAATACAGAAAACACAGGAAATACTTGTCAGGTTAGATAATACCTTTGGAGAGAAACTTAACTTTTCAGTTCCATTATCTATTATCAGGTTATTGAGCTGAAATATTAACTGGTTAATAGTTATATTTTGGCCATCTGTCCGATTATCATTTTATGGGGCTGAGCATCATATATTGTTTGACATTAAAATCCGCTAATACCTTGCGATGTTTTGCTATGTCAAAAGCGCTAACAAAAAGCGCACACAAAAACGTTTGCTTTTGACTTTCCCAATACGATAAGAAACCGAGTGAGAAACTCACCATTCTGTATGTCTGATTGGATTCAACCAAAGTATGCTACCTCCTGGGAAGGAGGTGCAGAAGGAAAACGAGGAGCTGCAGTAACTCATCGGGCAGCAGCATCTCTGGAGAAGATGAATAGGTGACGTTTCAGGTTGGGACACTTCTTCAGACTGACTGTGGGGGGAGGAGGTGAGGAAGAAAGCTGAAAGAGAGGGAGGGCAGGACCAAGCCTGGCAAGTACTAGGTGGATACAAATAGGGGGTATGGATGGCAACCATGGCAGATGATTGGACAGAAGCCTGAGATGAAAAGGCATAAAGTGTGAGACAAAAGAATTGAAGAGTTGCGACTTGTAATGCTGGAGGAAGCAATGCAGATGGAAGGGGAGTGGATGGGAGAAATAGGTGGCAGGCTGAGGCCAGATGCCAGCTCCTCCTCATACTTACCATAGGTATGTTGCAAAACCTACCTGAATCGTCGCTGAGAATCTGCCTCAGCCCGTGTGAGCGATTTTGGCGCTGTTTAGAGGGGGCGGGTTTAAAATGCGATTTTTACTAGGCTGTTCCAATCGAAGATGTTCAGCCTAGTAAATCATTAACGAAAAATCGCTGAAAGACCCCGTCGCAAAAGGTATTATTAGTTTTATAGGCCTCGAATAATAGTTATAATAGTTTTAAAATCACTCTCTCAACCCGCGACCTCTCGCAGCCCCAGGGTTTTATAAAGCAATCAATTAAAGGTATGTACCTTATTTTTACATTAAAAGGGGATTCTTAAGACCCCTTTATACAAAGTTTACTATAGCGAGTAGTTCATTTTGGGCTCTTTATATCCCGCAGTATTTTTCTGGGCATTTGAGGGCACGAATCTACCGCAATGTGAACTTTCTAAAACAGCGCGTTCACAGGAACCCACTAGAAAGCTGATTTAAAATGGACTTTAATTCACAGCAATTGAACACTAAATTCCTTCCATTTGGCCTATAAATTGATGTAAATGAGATTTAAAAATCGTGTTTTATTGTGAATTATTTGTGAATATTATTTGGACACTTAGGCTTTTTAAAAATGTTAATCATTTATTAAGAAATGGATAGATGTTTAGATCTAGTAATTGAAGTTTGAAATTAGCTACAATTGGGTAACTAACTAATTATATGCTTTAATTTCAGGTCATCCAAGTAAGATTATTTTATATTTGTTTCAGAATGGTTCAATCTATGATAACTGAAAATGTCATTCAGTTCTCTTAATTTTTATGAAGGTTATGGGCTTTTGACTGTCCACGATCACAGCTTTTTTGTTATGTCCATAGAAAATCAATAGGGAACAAGATGCTAATTTTCGAGTATGAAAATGGCCATAACTTTTTTATTACTTGAGATATGAAAGTGAATTGGGTGTCAAATTAAACTTCTTTTTATGCTTTATCTGATGGGATAAATTGCAGACTTGATTTTTTAAATCTCAAAATTTTGTAGCATTGCTACTTACTACCCCTTGACTATGATCCCACAGGCGAACACCAGGCCATCATCTCCCAGACTGTTTCCAATCTCATCACCTATGGCAATGTTCCCTCCCCAGCCTGCAACCTTATTGTTCCCCAGCCTCGCACTGCCAGCTACTTCCCAAAATCCACAAACGGGTCTGGCAGACCCATTGTTTCTGCCTGCTCCTTTTCTCTTTTGACTCCTCTCACTTCCTTCAAGTTAAAGGTGTAGACATGGGCACTTGCTTGGGGCCCCAGCTATGCCTGTTCCAGGTGAACACTGATCCTAATCCCCAGCTCTTACTCAGCTACAACAACGCCTGCTTGATTTCACTCTGATTTGATGGGTCTCTCCAGGATTTTCTGTTTTTATTTCATTTATAGAATCTGTACTGTTTTTTTTTTACTATTAAAAATTAGATATTTAACATGGGAATCAGCAGCTGCAGACGAGAACGCCCCACCACCCAGATGATCACCTTCGTGAAGGCCGGAGTGCAGCTGCCAAGAACCACAGCAGCCAGGAATCCGTCAGGAATCCTGGCGACTGCGCAGGACTGGCAGCTTTCCGTAGACCTGGTGAAACAGCTGATGTTTCCACAGCACATTGCCACGACCACCCTGAGCCCAGATATCCTCCTGGTCTCAGAGGCGACCAGAAACATTGTCTTGTTGGAACTGCCTGTGCCGTGGGAGGACCGTCTGGAGGAGGCCCACAAGAGGAAGATGACCAAGTACGAAGAGCTGGTCATAGACTGCCGCAAGCAGGGCTGGAAGGCAAGGTGTATGCCCATCAAGGTTGGCTGCAGAGGGTTTGCAGGGCAATCGCTCTACAAAGCCTTGAGTGCACTGGGCATCAATGGAGTGGCGAGGAGAAGGGCCATCAAGTACACCACAGAGGCAGCGGAGAAGGCCTTGAGATGGCTCTGGATCAGGAGAGGAGGTCCATGGGGAGGAGCGAATGCCACCTGAACACAAGTTGTGGTCTGATCAACCACGGCTGGGTCGCCTGGGTGAGGGTGTCTGATGTTGATAGACCCGAAACACCCAATGACCCCAGGTTACATCACTGATGATGTGTTCAGGAGCATCTATCGATGTATTTGTATCAATCAAAAAGAGACATAGAAAATAGGTGCAGGAGGCCATTCGGCCCTTCGAGCCAGCACCGCCATTCATTGTGATCATGGCTGATCATCCCCTATCAATAACCCGTGCCTGCCTTCTCCCCATATCCCTTGACTCCACTTGCCCCTAGAGCCTTATCTAACTCTCTCTTAAATCCATCCAGTGACGGCCTCCACTGCCATCTGTGGCAGGGTATTCCATAAATTCACAACTCTCTGGGTGAAAAAGTTTTTTCTCACCTCAGACTTAAATGACCTCCTCTTTATTCTAAGACTGTGGCCCCTGGCTCTGGACTCACCCAACATTGGGAACATTTTTCCTGCATGTAGCTTGTCCAGTCCTTTTATAATTTTATATGTTTCTATAAGATCCCCCTCATCCTTCTAAACTCCAGTGAATACAAGCCCATTCTCTCTCACACATAAAGCAATCAATGGGAATACTACACAAATAAAATATTATTTGATAATTAATAAAATCATATCTTTCAATGAATCAATAGGTTGGGATTACGACTAATATTATTTTCCATAACATACGCTGATATCTATATTACTAAAAGTCTGTTCTTGACCGGTTTTGGCCATCTGTGCTGCGATTTCCGAGAGAACACCGCCACCTACGGCCGTCATTTTTGGCCACCTTGCTCAGAACTCCCCTCCGCCGTCTGTGTGCCGAGGATTTTTCCCGTCAATGAAAAATGACAGAGATATTAATGATTTTACAAAATCCCCCATTTTCTCTGCTGGCGGCAGGGGGGACTATAAAACCAGGAAGTGGTGTGCCTCAATCAGTGTCTGCAAGCTGGAGGAAGGCAGAGGGTCACGTTTATCTGAGCTGTGAATAACACTGAACACATGTCTACTCAAATGTAAGTGTCCTCAGTGGTTCTAAAACACTTGCAGAATGTGTCTATTGGTTCTAAAATATTTGCAAAAAGTGTTTATTGGTTCTAAAATGTTTGCAAATAGTGTCTCTTTTTGGTTCTACAATGCTTGCAGAATGTCTTTTTTGGTTCTAAAATGTTTTTTAGGATCCCCCCCCCCTCCCCTCCTCTCCTCTCCTCCCCCCCCCCCCCCTCCCCCCCCCCCCTCCCCCCCCCCCTCCCCCCTCCCCCCTCCCCCCCGCCTCCCCCCCATCCCCCCCTCCCCCTAAACCCCTCCCCTCCCCTCCACACCCCCTACCCTCTTCCCTCCACACTCCCCCCCTACCTCTGCCCCCCTCCCTGCTCCCCACCTCTCCCCGGGGGGAGGGAGGTAGGGGGGAGGGGGGGGTATTAGTGTGTGTGCGGGGGGGGGGGGGGGGGTAATTAGTGTGTGTGACGCTGCATGCCGCCTCCCCCCCCCACAACTGCACGTTGGGGGAACAGACCCAACGGGTCTGCACTTGGTCTAGTTTAAGATAAAACTAGTCATTTCCCTGTGAAGTGTGAAAAATCATAGAATTAAAAAAGATTTGCTGATTTCCAAATCGCAATGGTTTTGAAATACTCCATACCTAGTTATTGCTACTATTTCAAATGTTATATATATATATATATAACATTTGCAATTAACCCTCCATCCTGCACCATCTGCCTGCCACCAAGACCTGAAAAAAAAACATTTTTTCACACTTGCTATCTGTGAACTCTAGTATTGTTCAATCCTAATCATTTTGGGCAGTACTTCAGAGGCAAGTATCCCATTCTAATTACACATCTGAGGAACTGGCATGGGTGAGTGGATTATTACTGAGTAAGTGATGTCAGATAGTGATGTTGGTGACATTTTCTGTCAAGTTGCTGATGATTGGGAGTAGACTTTTAGTCAATAATTGCAATTTTTTTGTGCATTTGACCGAAAGTGCAAAAATGACTCATTAAACAATTAAACCAACACTTGCTCAATTCATTTTTGAAAGTAAATTGAGAGGTGCAAAAAGAACTAAAATAACAACTTTGCGGAAATTATTTCAAGCAATTAAAATAGAATTAAACACTATATGCCACAAAAGGATTAGATCAACCAGAATAATCCCAGGCAAGAGTAAACTATAATATACCACAAGAATTTCACAATATAATGCAAGTATTTCATTATACAAGTATTAATGGTAGAAGTGTATTACTAACTGTCAGAAATGCAACTAACACCTCCTACTGACCTACAATATTTTTGGAACCAAATTACAATTTCAGATGATTTAACAAGTACCATTGGTAAAAGTCAGTTGCCACACCACACATCAACAAAACCATGTTGTTTTTTAATTACTAGTTGATTATTCTTACCACTTCAGTGGGTCTGTAGTACTTGGGATCCACTTTTATATGCACTTGGTTAGTTTCCTTACACTTTCCCACTTCATTTCTACCTTGACCTTCCCAGCTGGAAAACAAGAAAAAATCCATTATTACATTATGAAATTCTCATATGTACACATGGACAGACATAATATGGATTCAGAGCTTGTCCCACAACCACTGGCGAGGGTAGGAAAAGATACATCAAAGATTTTATGGTGCACAAAGCAGGATAATTGGAATACAATTCACTTCAAAGCAGGAGAATACAATTGATTGGTAAGACAGATAAATCAAATCGAATTGATGATTTACTTCCAGAAATATATATCAAACAAATATATTTTGTCTGACAAATAGTGGGAGGGGAGTGATCTGGGTAAAATAAGTATGTTGGAAATAGGATCAATGTGGGAAAAGAGGTTGGATCAGGATTGAAAGAAGGGTTGTCAGACTTGAAATGGTAGAGAGGTTGAGGCAGGATGTTGCGAGAGGGTGTGTGGGAAAGAACTGCAGATGCTGGTTTAAATCAAAGGTGGACACAAAAAGCTGGAGTAACTCAGCGGGACAGGCAACATCTCTGGAGAGAAGGAATGTTGTGAGAGAGGTCAGGGTAGGAGATGGTTGGAAGGGTTTGGGCAAGTGTCACTTGCCATGGCTATAGAAAATGGGTCAGTGCACAGAATGGTGTCAGGCAAACAAATTGTTTATTGGGCTTAGAATAAAAGAGGTGCACAGTACGGAAACAGGCGCTCCAGCCCATCACAGCCATGGTAACTATATTGCCCATCTGCACTAATCCTGGTTGTGCCAATATGCCCATATCTGTCTATGCTTTGCCTAATTAAGTGCCTAAATGGCTCTTAAATCTAATGATTGAATCTGATTTCATCACTTCCACCAGTGACGAGTTCCAAATATCAACTTCTCTCTGAGTAAATAAAAATTTGCTCCTTAGGTCTCCTTTAAAAATGTTTCTTCTCACCATAATCCTATGCCCTGTTTTTAATACTCCTACCATAGGGAATTTTGTTTTAATCTCTATCCTTTCCAATAGCTCTCATAATATTAATAACTCACTCTTCAAGTCAAGTCAAGTCAAGTCAAGTTTATTCGTCACATACACATACGAGATGTGCAGTGAAATGAAAAGTGACAATGCTCGCGGACTTTGTGCAAAAAGACAAACAAACAAACAACCATACAAACTACAAACAGAATGTAACAGAATCACATATTCTTTTCCATATTAAATATTGTGGGCGGAAGGAAAAAGGGAAAAAAACAGCAATTTAAAAAAAAGCAGTAGAGTGGTTCAGTAAAGTTAGTCCCTGGTGAGCTAGGAGTTTACAGTCCTAATGGCCTCTGGGAAGAAACTCCTTCTCAACCTCTCCGTTCTCACAGCATGGCAACAGAGGCGTTTGCCTGACCGTAGCAGCTGGAACAGTCCGTTGCAGGGGTGAAAGGGGTCTCCCATGATTTTATTGGCTCTGGAGTTGCACCTCCTGATGTATAGTTCCAGCAGGGGGGGGCGAGTGAAGTTCCCATAGTGCGTTCGGCCGAACGCACTACTCTCTGCAGAGCCTTCTTGTCCTGGGCAGAGCAATTCCCAAACCAGATTGTAATATTTCCGGACAAAATGCTTTCCACAACCACTGAGTAGAAGCACTGGAGGATCCTCTGAGACACTCTGAATTTCCTCAATTACCCGAGTTGGTAAAGGCGCTGCCTTGCCTTACTCACGAGTGCTGCGGCGTGTGATGCCCATGTCATATCCTCAGAGATGTGGACTCCCAGATATTTAAAGCAGCTCACCCTATCCACATCTTTGTTCCAGCAAAAAACAAACAAACAAGCACTGTCTATTCAATCTCTCGTGTAAACAAAGTCCCCCAAACCAAAGAGACATCTAGGTGCATCGCCTCTGCGCCTTCTGCAATGCCCCTCATATCCTTGCTGGTGAGATGCAGGGGTGACCCAGGAGGGAAATCATCTGCCATACAATTGCGAAAAAATCCTTGATTTTACTTTAAGTTTTATATTTCCGGTAAATCAAATTGCACACTGCATTCAAACGTGGCACTCCGCGATCCAATTTCTAGGCATTATTTTTACAGCACTGCAGCTGCAGCTGTGAATTCTCAACATAATTATACTACACAAATATATATAAATACAATCTCTGTAACAGTCTTTGAAAATTAAGAATGTCTTCCTGGCAAACTTCATTATACATTCAAAACAAAATGCCAGATTGTTAAAAAAAATTGTAACATAAGTTACCTTTAAAATTGCAGTTCTTGAGGCAAGCTAAGCTGCTATAAGATTGAGGGAACTCTCAAAAACAACAAACTAATAATTAAAACACACATAATTAACTGGTTTTCTAAATATTTAACTGAAGGTGGGGAAAAACATGACATCTAAATAGGATTAAGCTAAAAGCTGAAATACCACAAATAAACTTCTAAAATAAATATATTTTATATTATGATGTATATTTTATACTTTATGGAATTTCAAAATAATTATGAGCGAATTATAATCTTTTTTTAAAGTTTGGCTTTGTGGGAATAAATATGGTTTAATACAGCATTAAAATGTACAACACCGCATGTAACGAAGCATAGTATAGATATAATCAGCGTCAAAACCTCTGGATGTCAACATTAAACAATGCATCTGTGTGCAGTCGATACTGTTGCCAGATTTCCTCTATTGTAATGGTGAAAGCTGATATCTTCATAATTATTTCTCGTTGCAAATGCCAAAACATGATCACTTAGTTACTGATCAGAACGATAATAAACCACATTCTGATGTTACATAACTTTTCACGAGAAAGAGACAGGCAGAGAGAATCAAAGAAAACCGACATCTGATATCAACAACAACAACAATCACCAATCACTTTTATTCGTCACATTGCTCATAAAGTGCAAGTGAAATGAATTTGCCAGCAGCGGTACAATGAAAAACACAATCTAAAATTTAACACGAAGATCCACCACAGCATTCACCACTGTGGTGGAAGGCACAACATTTGGCCAGTCCTTCTCCATTTATGAGAAAGTGACAGAAATACCAATGGAATGATGCCAGGTGAGAGTGTTAACATTCTTTCCAACTTAGTAAGAGTATTGGCACATTAAATGTCTACAAAGTCCGGCAGCTTACTAAATAACTGCGCAAAAACAAGTAAAATTCTTTCAGAAAATAGTGAATGATCCAAAGATAAATGATCCTGTTCCAGGTGTCGCAATGATGATAAAGTGCCAGTGGTCACCATCCTGCTCATTCCCCGAAGACCGGAGAACTGATGAGGAGGGAGCCACTGGAGATGTCGGACGTGAGGAGCAAGGGGGGGCAGCAGGGTGAACTGGGGTATTGGCTCCAGAGCCTTCAAGATCGGGAACGGTCAGTAGACCGAGCACGTGGGCGGACCAGACCAGACTGTGGAAATAGCGGCAAAACATGGCAGTGTCTACATGAGTAAATATGCAAAATGAATTTTACTGTGCAGTTGCACACGTGACAAATAAAGCACCATTGGACCATTAGAAGTCATCTGATAAGTCGAAGCGCACAATTGAATCGGTGTGTAAACATTTCAAAACATTTGCTTATTGATGTAAAATTACCATTATTGACAAATTGACTAAAGTGCATCTGAGGGAAAGGATGTAACTTCTGCATTCTGACAGGGCTCAGAAGTGTAATGTATATTACACCTTAAGAAAATTATGTTTTTGGAAACAAAAATTGAAGTTGTGTTAGGTTGAGGCATGGGTAATGTTGAGGCTTGGTCTGTAGCAACTAAAAATAAAAATATCAAACTACGGAATCGAGTTTAGTTTTGTTTAGTTTATTGTCATGTGCAATGAGGTACAGTGAAAAGTTTTTGTGGTGTACTAACCAGTCAGCGGAAAGACAATGCATGATTACAATTGACCCTTTCAATCTACAATTGAAGTAGGCAAAGTAAAACACATAAAGCGTGGGTAAATGAGAGTTCAGAATCTACCAGGAATGATGAGAATTAGTTTCTACAGGAAATGTGTCATTTTAGAAATTGAAAGTGAAGTGTAATCATTACTATTTTATTACTTGGTAATTAATAATTATAGATATCATAAACAAGAGACGATAGCAAAGAAATAAAACAACAGCTTTGAGAGTTGTGAAAATACATAAAATGTTAACCAGCAAGACTTGAGCTACTTTCCTAGTAACTGAGTAAAAAAAAAATGAGCAGAATGTTATGTTCCCAGAAACAGTGCATGATTGCTTCTTGATTAATTTTGCACAATCTGCACCTTTCTTGATTTGTGAGTCAAGAGTGTTTTTTCGTGTATTATTGTATACTTATTGAGTAATAATTCAGACAATTTGGATCGTAGAATTAGGGGAGCATATAGAAATCAATATTTGCAACGGAATTAGAAGGTTGCATTTATCACACGGATGTAAAGCAGCTTCTCCTGTTGTTTTTTCACCAAAATTAATGTTAATAGATTAAAACAATTAAAAATGGCAATTCAACTGCACTTTTACATTGCATATCTTAACATAGAAACATAGAAATTAGGTGCAGGAGTAGGCCATTCAGCCCTTCGAGCCTGCACCGCCATTCAATATGATCATGGCTGATCATCCAACTCAGTATCCTGTACCTGCCTTCTCTCCATACCCTGTGATCCCCTTAGCCACAAGGGCCACATCTAACTCCCTCTTAAATATAGCCAATGAACTGGCCTCGACTACCCTCTGTGGCAGAGAGTTCCAGAGATTCACCACTCTCTGTGTGAAAAAGGTCTTCTCATTTCGGTTTTAAAGGATTTCCCCCTTATCCTTAAGCTGTGACCCCTTGTCCTGGACTTCCCCAACATTGCGAGCAATCTTCCTGCATCTAGCCTGTCCAACCCCTTAAGAATTTTGTAAGTTTCTATAAGATCCCCTCTCAATCTCCTAAATTCTACAGAGTATAAACCAAGTCTATCGAGTCTTTCTTCATAAGACAGTCCTGACATCCCAGGAATCAGTCTGGTGAACCTTCTCTGCACTCCCTCTATGGCAATAATGTCCTTCCTCAGATTTGGAGACCGACCAAAACTGTACACAAAACTGTTGGTAACTGTTGGCAAAGATATGTTGGTAACACAAAGAGAATGTTGGCAAGGATAGTCAAAATGCATTCAGTTATTTTAGGTGGATTTTGATTATCTGGACAAATAATAAGGCATTTTCCATCCTTTACGAAATTATATAGAAATCTCAAATTATCCTTATTAGATGTTTATTAAAGCCAGATTAGCAAATAGAAATGTTGCTCATAAAATTGAAAAGAGATCAGTAAACAATGGTTTACATGACAAAATACTGATCAGATTCAGATCAGTTTATATCCATTTACACCAGGGTGCAAAGAAACTCCTTGTTCACACGAAGTTCCTGGAATAATCAGTTTACAGGCTAATGATAGGTACACCAATAAATACAAAGACAAATGCAAAACAGCACAATTCTACAAAGATTGTAGTGCAATCTAAAGTAGTGCAAAAAGAAAATAAATACAGTAGTTTAAAAAAAAACTCCCTTTATATCATGACAAAAAAGACAATAGACAATAGACAATAGGTGCAGGAGTAGGCCATTCGGCCCTTCGAGCCAGCACTTCCATTCAATGTGATCATGGCTGATCATCCCCAATCAGTACCCCGTTCCTGCCTTCTCCCCCTATCCCCCGACTCCACTATTTTTAAGAGCCCTATCTAGCTCTATATTAAAAGCATCCAGAGAACCTGCCTCCACCGCCCTCTGAGGCAGAGAATTCCATAGACTAACCACTCTCTGTGAGAAAAAGTGTTTCCTCGTCTCCGTTCTAAATGGTTTACTCCTTATTCTTAAACTGTGGCCCCTGGTTCTGGACTCCCCCAACATCGGGAACATGTTTCCTGCCTCTAGCGTGTCCAAACCCTTAACAATCTTATATGTTTCAATGAAATTCCCTCTCATCCTTCTAAACACCAGCTGCTCCATTCTCTCAGCATATGACAATCCCGGGAATTAACCTTGTAAACCTATGCTGCACTCCCTCAATAGCAAGAATGTCCTTCCTCAAATTAGGGGACCAAAACTGCACACAATACTCCAGGTGTGGTCCCACTAGGGCTCTGTACAACTGCAGAAGGACCTCTTTGCTCCTGTATTCGATTCCTCTTGTTATAAAGGCAACGTGCTTACTTTCATAGACTGATGTACAAGGACCCCCAGATCCCATTGTACTTCCCCTTTTCCCAACTTGACACCATTTAGATAGTAATCTGCCTTCCTGTTTTTGCTACCAAAGTGGATAACCTCACATTTATCCGCTTTAAACTTCATCTGCCATGCATCTGCCCACTCCCCCAACCTGTCCAAGTCACCCTGCATTCTCATAGCATCCTCCCCACAGTTCACAATGCCACCCAGCTTTGTGTCATCTGCAAATTTACTAATGTTACTTTGAATCCCTTCATCCAAATCACTGATGTATATTGTAAATAGCTGCAGTCCCAACACCGAGCCTTGCGGTACCCCACTAGTCACTGCCTGCCATTCTAAAAGGGACCCGTTAATCCCTACTCTTTGTTTCCTGTCTGCCAACCACTTCTCTATCCATGTCAGCACTCTACCCCCAATACCATGTGCCCTAATTTTGCCCACTAATCTCCTATGTGGGACCTTATCAAATGCTTCCTGAAAGTCCAGGTACACTACATCCACTGGCTCTCCCTTGTCCATTTTCCTAGTTACATCTTCAAAAAATTCCAGAAGATTAGTCAAGCATGATTTCCCCTTCGTAAATCCATGCTGACTCAGACCGATCCTGCTGCAGCTATCCAAATATTCAGCTATCTCATCTTTTATAATTGACTCCAGCATCTTCCCCACCACCGATGTCAGGCTAACTGGTCTATAATTCCCTGTTTTCTCTCTACCGCCTTTCTTAAAAAGTAGGATAACAATAGCTACCCTCCAATCCACAGGAACTGATCCTGAGTTTATAGAAAATTGGAAAATTATCACCAATGCATCCACAATTTCTAGAGCCACTTCCTTAAGTACCCTGGGATGCAGACCATCAGGCCCTGGAGATTTATCAGCCTTCAGTCCCATCAGTCTATCCAACACCATTTCCTGCCTAATTTGGATTTCCTTCAGTTCCTCCGTCACCCCAGGTCCTCTGGCCACTAGTATATTAGGAAGATTGTATGTGTCCCCTTAGTGAAGACAGATCCAAAGTACCTGTTCAATTCATCTGCCATTTCCTTGTTCCCCATAATAAATTCACCTTATCGGTCTTCAAGGGTCCAACTTTGGTCTTAACTAATTGTTTCGTCTTCACATACCTAAAGAAGCTTTTACTATCTTGCTTTACATTCTTGGCTAGCTTACCTTCATACCTCATCTTTTCTCCCCATATTGTCGTTTTGGTTATCTTCTGTTGTTCTTTAAACATTACTCAATCCTCTTGCTTCCAGCTCATCTTTGCTACGTTGTACTTCTTCGCTTTAATTTCTATACTGTCTCTGACGTCCCTTGTCAGCCATGGTCACCCCTTACTCCCCTTGGAATTTTTCTTCCTCCAAGGAATGAACTGGTCCTGCACCTTCCGTATTATTCCTAGAAACACCTGCTATTTTTGTTCCACTGTCATCCCTGCTAGTGTATCTTTCCAGCCAACTTTGGTCAGCTCCTCCCTCATGGCCCCATAGTCCCCTTTATTCAACTGCAACACTGACACCTCCGATCTACCCTTCTCCCTCTCCAATTGTAGATTAAACCTGACCATGTTATGGTCACTGCCTCCTATTGTCTCATTAACCTCGAGGTCCTTTATCAAATCCAGTTCATTACATAACACTAAATCCAGAATTGCCTTCTCCCTGGTAGGCTCCAATACAAGCTGTTCTAAGAATCCATCACAAAGGCACTCTACGAAGTCCCTTTCTTGGGGTCCAGTACCAACCTGATTTTCCCAGTCTACCTGCATGTTGAAATCTACCATAACAACCACAGCATTACTTTTACTACATGCCAATTTTAACTCCTGATTCAGCTTGCACCTTATGTCCAGGCTACTGTTTGGGGGCCTGTAGATAAATCCCATTAGGGTCTTTTTACCCTTACAATTCCTTAGTTCTATCCATACTGACTCCACATCTCCTGTTTCAATGTAACCCCTTGCAAGGGACTGAATTTCATTCCTTACCAACAGGGCAACCCCACCCCCTCTGCCCATCTGTCTGTCTTTTCGATAGGATGTATACCCTTGAATATTCAGTTCCCAGCCCTGGCCCTCTTGCAGCCATGTCTCAGTAATTCTAACTGGGTCTCAAGCACTGGGAGTAGTTATTCTAAAACCACAGAATCAAAACCAAGGACCCATTAAATATCAAGTTTACGAGGGCGTACAAATACCTTGGAGTGTACCTGGACAGTGAACCGGACTGGTCCAGGAATGCTCAAGCTCTGTACAAGAAGGGACAGAGTTGGCTGTACTTTTTGAGAAGGCTCTGTTCCTTCAACGTTTCAAGATATCCTTCTTCCAAGTGGCTATCAAACCTCACAACTCCTCCCCATTTTGCCATGGGATAGACTGAGAATGACCCCCCCCCCACATCCCCCAAGCCTTTCCACTCGTCACTTTAATCTTATGTTTCATGTATTTTGTGTTTTGTGTATTTTGTGTTTTTATGACTGTTGGCAGATCTTTTTCCCTCCTGGGTTAAATAAAGTTATATTGTATCATATCGTATATACAATTTATTACTATTAAAACACATAGTATGTGCGATAACACCATGATAAGTGCTCAACCAAGAAAACTAAGCCCAAAGCCAAAGTAGTATCTAAACTGCTTATATACATTTACACGAAGGACAATAATTAACTCCATGTGCAATAATAAACTATCTACATGTTAACAAGCACATAAAAACTGATCATATAGATGCAAGTAAGTACATCATAAGGGTTATCAAGTGGGCACCTTCCTTCACTGGTGTTTCGTTGAGTTAGGCCCATGACACGTAAGGAAAGCTAATTTATGTTCAGTTATCAAGGGAAATGAACCCGTAATAAAGATGAACCATGATTTAATTCACTTTAAAAGACTCGGAAGTTGAACAGTAGACTTTTTCGGATCTGAACATTGCTGGCATTTATCAACCCAGGGCTCGAAATTAACGGTTGCCCGGGTGCCACTGACCACTCAAAGCGCCGCCAGGCAACCTAAACACCGAGTCATTTTGCCCGGCTTGGCAACCAGATACTAGTTTATACCGAAGCCAGACACAAAAAACTGGAGTAACTCCGCGGGTCAGGCAACATCTCTGGAGAAAAGGAACGCAACATTTTGTGTCGGCGGTGACACTTGTATTGCGTAGTAAAGATACTAGGTGCGTGGTGACGAAGGGAATGACGGGCCCCGCACAGCGGATCCATCTCGACCACCTCCCGCCCGCCCTGATAGCGGCCACTGCTTGCAAACCCGCCGTTTCAATACAAACCCTCCCGCACGCCGAGGCAGGGAGGAGGGTTTGTATTTTATGCGCCGTTAGTGGATTTGCACGCAGAGGCCCTTATCAGGCCGGGCGGGGGGCGGGAGGAGGAGGTGATGAAGCCGCTGCCGCGGGCGCTGCTGCTGCTATTCGGGACCCGTCATTCGCTCCGACACTTCTGAAGCAGCTGCACCATAGATCCAATAGCTATAGGCTCTTTGAGCTGCATAGCACGGCCCCGCACCTTGCTGTTGGCTGGCGGAGGCGGTGGCGAGGAAATCCCAACGGCCAAGGCAGCGGGGCGATGTTGTCCGAGGAGTGCTGACCTTCCCTCCTCCCCACCTCGCCCCCTCTCTCTCTCTCTCTCTCTCTCGTACGACTCCTCCACCCCCCCCCCTTATCCCCCTCCTCTCCATCCTGGATCCCCTCCCGCCTCTATTCATCCTCACTGACAGATCCCCATTCCCGCCTCCCTATCTCCCCCCCCCCCAATCTATTCATCCTCACTGATCACATCCCCTGTGCATTGATTCTCCTGCCCCCCCCCCATCTATCCACAGTGCACTGATTCACACACATCCCCCTCCCTGACCCTATTGTGCTGGAAATGTCTTCATTGACTATGTTTGATAACGGAATGCAATCAAATGTGTTTCAATTCCCACTATTTGCTGTAATCCATAAAGATGGATTAATTAAATTGTGAACACGTGAAACATTAAAATCGCAGTGTTCGATTGTCACTGCTGCCGTTGACACGTTATTACAGATTTCATTTTAACGGTAAATCAATGCTCTTAATATGGAGTATCAGTACTGTAGTTATTTAATGAGTAACATTCACAACTATACGTATGCATATATGTTACCATGGTCCAGGATTTATTGACACAGGTTGATCATACGCTGAATAATCCAACCACATTTTTGTTTGGAAGTGGGAAGAACTAATAGAAATTGCATTAATTGCAATATGTAAAAAGAGTTGAGATACTGTCTTATAATGTTGCTGCATGTCATTGTGGGATATATCATGTCTTGATTGGTGAATATGTTTAGTTTGTGACTTTATTTGAAGCAGAAATAATATGTGAATGCTTCATTTAGTATAATTCCAACTGGTAACTATGCACTTTGTCCGAGCACATTATCGCACACGTCATGCAAGCCGTCTTAAATGACCACCTAAACTTTCATTTGGCAACCTAAAAAGTTGCCGAGGTTGCCCGGCTGACAACAGAGAAAAAAAGTTAAGCGAGAGCCCTGACAACCACTCCTTGTTTTCTTCAGAAGGAGGCAGTGAGCTGGCTCATTGAACCACACAGCAGCCCTTCTGGTGAAGTTGCTTCCATGATACTGTTGGGGAAAATCTTCTAAGGTTCACATCCAACAATCATGACGGAATTGCTAATTTTTTCCAAAAATTAACTTGGACAGTGATGGGTTGATGTTTCTATACACCTGAAGCCCTTGTCCCTCTTGAATGTTTTGAGCATGGGTTTGGAAGGGATTGTTTTAGATACCCAAGTGAAAAACTGTTGTGCATGGTGGTATGGTCTACTTATGCTACGTAAATGGTCAAAAGGTCTTGGAATGGGCACTCAGCCTCTGAACTGCTGTTTCTGCAGCTCTATACGGGTGGTCTTGCTGAGTCTCTGGCTGAACAATGACCTTGGATGTTAATGGTGGGGGGGAGTCGGTATTGAGAAAAAGGTGGTCCTAGCAATGTCCACAAGGTTAATTTTTCATTTCCTGAGACCCCAGTGCATTTGAAAACCCTGCTTTAGGATCACAAGGAAAAATGGCATTGTATAGTTTTAGTTTAGAGATAGAGCACGGAAACACACCCTTTGATCCACCAAACCCACACCAAGTATCGATCAACCATGTTCTATGTTACCCATTTTCATATCCACTCCCTACACACGAGGGACAATTTACAGAAACAAATTAACTTACAAACCCCCGCATGTTTGGGACGTGGGAGGAAACCAGAGCTCCAGGGTGAAACCCATAAGGTCATGCGGAGAATGTCTAAACTCCATACAGTCAACATCCAAGGTCAGGATTGAACCCAGGTCTCTGGCGCTGTGAGATAGCAGTTCTACCAGCTGCCCCACTCTGCTTCCCATAATGGTATGTGAGCATCTCAGCAGCACACACCATACTGCCAGTGCTGGTCAGATGAAGTGCTTTCTCCCATTCTCTCCTCCATATGCTGGGAAGTAACAGTGGTCACAAAACTATTCTGTGTGTGCACATTTTTCTGTTGTTCCAGCTGCCGTGGAAACTACCCTGAAACATAAACAGAACAGCTCTCACCGCACCAAGGTCTAAAATTACAACGGTTAGGATGATGATTAGTTCTTAGGAAATTCCATTATAACCACTGGTCTTTTATCCAGGAAGAGGAGGGCAGAAAGTCCTAGTCAGGGATCAAATGTTTGAGATCAGAGGAGAAATTATGCAACATGCAAATAATTAAGGATACGTATAGTTCTAAGGCAGTTTGATAAGTCTTAAAGTACCAGGTATTTCAACATGAACACAACTCTAATAACAAGGGGGTGAAAATTGGGTGAAGGTCTTTAATTTCCAATATTATTAGGTTGGCTACATCAGAAAAGTCTCCTAGAAAAGCGCTTAATTAGCCTAATTGGTTTCTGCATTGGTCTATTAAACACATTCCAGCCAATCTGTGATTTCTTCTATAAACTAAAAAATAATAAACTCTGTTCTAAGATTTAACGAGTGAATAATTTGGAAAAAAGCTGCTAAGAAACAGGTGCTATGAAGTCAAGAATAGGAGAATATAATGAACGCCACAAGAAAATTGGAATAGTTGGAAACCACTCAGGGCGGTAGTTGATCATCATATTTTGCATGTATTACTTACAGGATGGTAAGTTTGTTTTAAATAGGAGGTAGAGGAGCTGACCCCGTGGAAAGATTAGGGTGGAGAGGAGGAATGGTGATAGACGAGGGAAACTGGCAGGATGCTGTAGAACGGTGAAGGGAGAAATCACATGTGGGCCACAGATGCAATTAATGCAATTAATTGGCTGGCAATCTGATGTGAACGTGAATGGCTCTTTTTAAAAGCAATATATTTCCTGGACAGATAAGGAGTGGCAGAAAACTAGCGTGACTGAAACAAAGCTGGGAAAATGAGCCAGAAGTTGTCTGCCATTATTAATGCTGATAAAATAATCTCTTTTAGGCAGGATGCTGAGCTATATCATGAGTTCCTGATTGATGTAAATGGCTGGATGATTTGCACAGCATTGCGACAAATTTCCCCCAAAATTGGGTCTTGCTGTGACTATCAACGATTTACAACCCAAATACAGAGGAACAGTACAGAAATTAACGGCTGATATTGAGGGTGCCACTAATAAAATTAGCAATAGTCTTGACATAAAACACAGCTGTGGAGACCTGGAGACTGATCTATAACATTCACCCCTACAGATATTGGTCTAAGGCTTGTAAAACATTCTTCTATTTCTTTTAGCCTCCTTTTATTCAAGTCAAGCCAAAGCTCGTCCCTACTTTCCTATTTTAATTGTGATCTGAGGAAGGACATTCTTGCCATAGAGGGAGTACAGAGAAGGTTCACCAGACTGATTCCTGGGATGTCAGGACTTTCATATGAAAAAGAAAGACTGGATCGACTTGGCTTGTACTCGCTAGAATTTAGAAGATTGAGGGGGGATCTTATAGAAACTTACAAAATTCTTAAGGGGTTGGACAGGCTGGATGCAGGAAGGTTGTTCCCGATGTTGGGGAAGTCCAGAACACGGGGTCACAGTTTAAGGATAAATGGGAAATCTTTTCGGACCGAGATGAGGAAAACATTTTTCACACAGAGAGTGGTGAATCTCTGGAATTCTCTGCCACTGAAGGTAGTTGAGGCCAGTTCATTGGCTATATTTAAGGGGGAGTTAGATGTGGCCCTTGTGGCTAAAGGGATCAGGGGGTATGGAGACAAGGCAGGTACAGGATACTGAGTTGGATGATCAGCCATGATCATATTGAATGGCGGTGCAGGCTCGAAGGGCCGAATGGCCTACTCCTGCACCTATTTTCTATGTTTCTATCTCTCAGCATTTTGCTGAGACCATTCATTTTGCAACTCCCTAGTCCAATCATCAGTTCTGACCAATCACCCCTTTCTGAAGGCAATTTCCCTTACAACTACACCCAAAGAGTCTTTCCAGATGAAGTAGTGATTTATATGTGCTACTTTCTAACAGGTGTACTGCATGTGGCATTCACAATGTAGTTGCACCGACCAATGCCGTTTGGGTGACCACTTTGCAGAGAATCCGCATTCTGTTTACAGGCCTTAGCCTCTTGTCGCCTAGCACTATAATTCCTCATCTTACTTCCACTGACCAATCAGTGCATGGCCTCCTGCACAGTAACAATGAGGTCTGAGTCAGACTTGAAGAGCAGCACTGCATCTTCTGGCTGATCATAATGCAGCCTTCTGGACCTAATATTAAATTCTACAACTTCAAATAGCTTGATTTTTGTCTGTAATAGTTGCCCATCCGTAATATTGGTTCAGCTAGTTTTGTTTCATTTTCCTTCTTTTTTTCCCCATCTGGGAGTGGAGGACCTTGCCAGTCATATATTCCTACTCTACATTTCACAAAGGTGAAATTGCGGCACGGTGGCACAGTGGTAGAGTTGCTGCCTTACAGCACCAGAGACCTGGATTCAAATCCCGACTACTGGTGCTTGTCTGTACAGAGTTTGTACGTTCTCTCCATGACCTGCGTGGGTTTTGTCCGGGATCTCCTGTTTCCTTCCACACTCCAAAGACGTACAGGTTTGTAGGTTAATTGGCTTGGTATAATTGTAAAAGTGTCTCTATTGTAGGGTAGCGATAGTATGCGGCGATCGCTAGTGGGCACGGACTTGGTGGGCCATAGGGCCTGTTTCCGTGCTGTATCTCTAAACTAAACTAACTATCCTCCTACAGTACTTTATTTAGCCTGTATATTTCTGTATCTGGATGAATACTTTAATGAATGAATACTTTATCGTCACATGTGACAAGTCACAGTGAAATTCTTTGCTTGCTTACCCAAGGAATGCAAATAGTCACCACATAGAGGGCGCTTACAAAGTTACAAAGTACCTCCGCACCAGGTCCCCCTTTCTTCACCCCCTCTCCCCCTCCCCATCCCCCCCCTCATGGCCGTTCCTCCATTGTCCATTGTTCTTCCCCTCCCTCACAACGATCGATGGATGTGTTCCCATTCTCTAGCTGCTCCCATTCACTGATTGACTAGATAAACTAGTTCATGGTCACCTGGGTCTTAGTCCATCAGAAACATCCTCCTCTCCCACCCTTCCTGCAGCTTAACAAGCTTCCCACTTTTGACCTGGCTCTGTTTCTCATCCCACCGATGCGACCTGATTTGCCAATTATTTCCCACAATTTCTATTTTTAATTTAGATTTCCAGCATTTGATTTTCACTGTGAGAAGTAGTGAACCTGGTTCATATTTCTTGCTTACTACATCTTCCGCTGGAGCAAACTGCATATTTATTCAGAATCAATTGAGATAGAAAAGATGTAGAGGATGTGAATCAGAAACAAAATAACCAGAAAATAATTGTGCAGAAGTTGCTCAAACTAATCTTGAAAGACTAATCAATCTATCTATATATTACCAAAACTCTCATCTTGTCTGTGAGTGAGTTTGCGTGTTTGTTTGTGAGCCTGTTTTCATGGCCTGGTCTGCGCCAAAACTGTACATGATAGCGCTTCAATTTTTGCACCACTCACCATTGTCCTGTGGTGTGTTGTATCATGTTTCGTTCAGATTGATGTTATATTTTACGTTATTCACATTTTTAACTTTACAAAATCCCAATTTGAAAAACAATTCTTCCCTCTGCACTGGCAGTTACAGCTATGACGTCACGATGGGATTGTAGCCCTGCCCACTGCAAGGTTGCAATCCCAGGACACTGAGCCCTGCCAGTCCTAGCAAGTGCAATTGCATTTAAAAAAAATTAAAACGAGTGAATAAGGAAAAATAAGCAGCCGCTGCACAGTTGGGGGCTATGGGTGAGCTGTGGAATATTGCGTTGGGGAAACGGGTTGCATTGGGGGAACTGGTGAGTGGTGGAATATTGCCTTGGGGAACGGGTGCGTTTGGGGACCAGGCCTTCCGTGTGACAGGGACCCAACTGGTCCCACTTGGTATAGTCAGTACTAAAATTGGGTCTGTTATTGTTTACTTTCAGCAATTCAGGGAAAATGTAACATCCAAAAGAAAAATCAAACTGGGAATAGGAATGGACCCTCACACATTGTTTGTGTTTCTGCCTCCAAATTAGATGTGGGATTGAACTCCACCCCAGGAATAGAGCAATTGGGCGTTTCGGTGTTTGTCTCCGAATACTGGGCTGAAATCCATGTACCCAGAAGTGCACTAAATGTTCTGAGGTTGGCTGAGAGGTGACCATGTGAAATGAGGGACGCCGTGTTCCTGAGTTGATTTGTTCAGATTGAGCTATTGGTGCAATGGGCCCTGAAGCAGCCTTGGGCTCAATTATAACTGGCACTACTCCAAGTGCCATAGAGGGAGTAGAGAAGGTTCACCAGACTGATTCCTGGGATGTCAGGACTTTCATATGAAGAAAGACTGGATAGACTTGGTTTGTACTCGCTAGAATTTAGAAGATTGAGGGGGGATCTTATAGAAACTTACAAAATTCTTAAGGGGTTGGACAGGCTAGATGCAGGAAGATTGTTCCCAATGTTGGGGAAGTCCAGAACAAGCGGTCACAGTTTAAGGATAAAGGGGAAGTCTTTTAGGACTGAGATGAGAAAAACATTTTTTACACAGAGAGTGGTGAATCTCTGGAATTCTCTACCACAGAATGTAGTTGAGGCCAGTTCATTGGCTATATTTAAGAGGGAGTTAGATGTGGCCCTTGTGGCTAAAGGGATCAGGGGGTATGGAGAGAAGGCAGGTACAGGATACTGAGTTGGATGATCAGCCATGATCATATTGAATGGCTGTGCAGGCTCGAAGGGCCGAATGGCCTACTCCTGCACCTATTTTCTATGTTTCTATGTTTCTAAGTGGCTAACTATACAGATCAAATGCAGCCTGCAGCTACACAGATCGGTGGAGGAGGCCATCAACAACAGACCGGTCCTACAACAACAATTTAGTCCCACCACCAGGGCAACGGGCCTTTATGGCCAAGTTAAGGCTAACATTTGTAATAACTCTGAACTTGAAGGGTATAAAAGTGGCGACCCTTGTGCACTAATTATATGCAATCTCTTACTATTATTTTCTTGTTCTTAAGTATACATATACCAATGTATGGTATGCAAAGGAAGAATTTCACAGTCCCTAGTTAGATATGACAATAAAGTACCATTGATGAAACTCGTTGTACTACGGGTGGAGACTGGAACTCCATCCTCATTGTGAACAGGCTTTATTTTGCTTCCCAGTAATATATCTTAGCAGAGAAGAAGCAATCATTACATCCAGCTTATTGTATCTCACTTTCTCAACCTTTTTATGACCCTACAATGAAGTTCTTGGTTTCTTGGTCCTCCAAAATATTCCAAATGGAATTTAAACTGGAGGTGGTGAAGGGAGGACTTAAGCCGGAAAGGGTTTTTGGGAAGAAAGAGCTACTTTAAATTTAGTTGCATCTGGTTGGGTAACTATAGTAGGGTGGAGATTATTCCATGCTTTAATTGTGCGGGGGAAGAACGAATTGCTGTACACATCTGTCTTTGTAGCTGGAATCACAAATTGGATCGAATGCCCTCGTCTGCTCCTAATTGGTTTGGGTTTGGTGTAGGTCTTGTAGTCTATGTCGAGCTGACCATTTAACATTTTGTAAAAACAGGTCAAACGGTGAGCTTCACGTCTGTCTTGGAGAGGGTTCCACCCCAGTGAATTCAGAAGTTTGGTAACACTCGCTTCTCTCTCATAAATGTTAGTAACAAATCGAGCTGCCTGTCTTTGGACACGTTCGATGGAAGAAATGTTTTTATTTGTGTATGGGTCCCATGCTGCAGCTGCATAGTCCAAATGAGGTCTAACAAGGGTGAATTATAACTTCTCCTTGACAGAAGTTGAACAATGATGAAAGTTGCGCCTCAGAAAGTTTAGGACACCTGTTGCTTTCACCGTTGCATGATGAGTCTGACCATTCCAACGCAGATCGTTCTGCAATTTGATGCCAAGATACTTGGTTTGTTTGGATTCTTCAAGGGTGGCACCAAGTATATTGTAAGATGTTTCGCCTGGATTCCTCCTTCTGGTGACACGCATAGTTTCACATTTGGAAGGAATGAACTGCATGCGCCATTGTTGTGACCACTCAACCATAGTATTGAGATCCTTTTGGAGAGCATCTTCATCATCAGCTGACTTAATTGGACGGTACAGCAAACAACCATCAGCGAATAGTTTGGTCGTACTTGTAGCAATGTCACATAATTTTGAGATTTAAAAAATCAAGTCTGCAATTTATCCCATCAGATAAAGCATAACATAAGTTTAATTTGACACCTAATTCACTTTCATATCTCAAGTAATAAAAAAGTTATGGCCATTTTCATACTCGGAAATTAGCATCTTGTTCCCTATTGATTTTCTATGGACATAACAAAAAAGCTGTGATCGTGGACAGTCAAAAGCCCATAACCTTCTTAAAAATTAAGAGAACTGAATAAAATTTTCAGTTATCATAGATTGAAGCATTCTGAAACAAATATAAAATAATCTTACTTGGATGACCTGAAATTAAAGCGTATAATTAGTTAGTTACCCAATTGTAGCTAATTTCAAACTTCAATTACTAGATCTAAACATCTATCCATTTCTTAATAAATGATTAACATTTTTAAATAGCCCAAGTGTCCAACTAATATTCACAAATAATTCACCATAAAACATGACTTTTAAATCTCATTTACATCAATTTATAGGCCAAATGGAAGGAATTTAGTGTTCAATTGCTGTAAATTAAAGTCAATTTAAATCGGCTTTCTACTGGGATCCTGTGAACGCGCTGGTTTAGAACGTTCACATTGCGCTGGATTTGTGCCCTCAAGTGCCCAGAAAAATACTGCGGGATATAAAGAGCCCAAAATGAGCTACTTGCTATAGAAAACTTTATATACAGGGTTATACACAAGCCCCATTTAATGTAAAAATAAGGTACATACCTTTAATTGTTTGCTTTATAAAACCCTGGGGCTGCGAGAGGTTGCGGGTTGAGAGAGTGATTTTTAAACTACTATAACTATTATACAAGGCCATAAAAACTAATAATACCTTTTGCGACGGGGTCTTTCAGCGATTTTCCGTTAATGATTTACTAGGCTGAACATTTTCGATTGCACCAGCCTAGTAAAAATCGCGTTTTAAACCCGCCCCCTCTAAACAGCGCCAAAATCGCGCACACGGGGTAGGGCAGATGCTCAGCAACGATTCAGGTAGGTTTTGTAACATACCTAGTAGTTGCGCCTTTTTCATGGATGTCATTTATGTAAAGTAAAAACAGATGTGGGCCAAGTACTGTGCCCTGAGGTGTACCACTCAACACTGGACGCCAATTGGAGCTCTTTCCGTTCACACACACACGCTGAAGACGTTTTGTCAGGGGACTGGAAATTCATTGTTTCGTGTTGGAACGAATACCATAGAAGTGAAGCTTCCGAAGCAGTCTCTGGTGTGGGATGACATCAAATGCTTTAGAAAGGATTAATTATCAAGACTGCAGGCAGATTTGATTTGAATGTTCCAAAAGTAAAATGCGATGTTTGGAAAATCTTGGGAAATACTCATGTGGGCAGGTGCATCAATATACATATCATGCAGCTCATGTTTCAAATCAACTTCTCTGAACAAAACCTGTCGAAATCATTTGTTACTGCCGCCACCTATGCTGCGGGATCTTCTGCATTATTTACAGCATTTTCTATTTTGGTTGGGCCATTGAAACAATTAAATCATTTATCTTTAGTTTCTGCCATAGACCAATTTCTCTTCCTACTCAGCACCACCGGAAATTGGAGGAGCAGCGCCTCATATTTCGCTTGGGCAGTTTATACCCCAGCGGCATGAACAGCTTCTTCTAACAGCTGGGACATATACCTCCCACCCTTAATATGAAGAAGTTGCCCTTTGGTTTCCTTTTAAATCTTTCCCCTCTCATGTTAAATGCCTCCGAGTTTTAGGTTCCCTGGGGAAATGATTGTGACCATGCACCTTAACTATGCCACCCTATGACTGTATACATCTCAGCCTTCCACACTCTGGGACAACAATTCCAGCCTATCCAGCCTCTCTTTATAACTTAAGCCCTCCAGTCCAGTAATATCCCTGGAATCCTTTTTACCCCCTTTCCAGCAATAAAACTCTTTTGGCCATATATTTTAGAATCGAATAAAACAACCTAGTTTTAGCGATCAGTGATAAATCGCCACGATAAGAATCTAAGAAGAAGGAGACATTTCCTGATTTTGACCATAATATGGAGGCATAAGAGGAAGAATCCTGATGCAGCGTCTTTCACTGAATCATTCCTTTGCCCCCACAGATGCTGCTGAACCCACTGAGTTCCTCCAGCAGTCTTGTTTTTTTTTGCTTTGTGACTACAATATTATTGTAATCTAAGATTTGAGAGCAAAGATAATTCACAAACCAATTTTTACATTTAAGTAACATAAAGTTCAAATTGAGGAGAAATGAACTAGCCACAATAAACTCAGTTGAACTATGACTGGGTAAACATACAAACCGTAAGAAGCATTCAAAGCTCCATCTGGCACAGTCCAAAACTAGCTGATAATTCTAATATGTAAAAATGAGGCATATTTTGGTAGGTATTTAGGTTAGGGTCGCTGAAGAAGGGTCTCAAACCGAATTGTCACCCATTCCTTCTCTCCAGAGATGTTGCCTGCCCTGCTGAGTTACTCTAGCATTTTGTGTCTACCTTTAGCAAAAGATGTAAGTGACTATCATGATACAAGAAAAAACTCTTAAACTGCAAAACAAAAGTGGATTGGAACAGCAGCAAAATACATTTGGCAAGCAAAGAAATGTGCAAAGGGAAATAAGAAAAAATAGATGAAAGGAATATCAAAGCTCAAGAAAATAAAAAATATATTTTTTTAAAAGTGTGGTAAAGAATAATATGAGATGACTAAAGACGCAGATGGAATGATAATGAATGGGGAAAAGATAAATTTGTTCAACATATTTCATATTTATTTCATAACTGTTTTCACCATGGAGATGGAGGACAAAATGCCATTGGTGATGGAACAAGTGCGGTATTTTGTGAAAAGTGTCAACATTTCACAAATAATGGAACTTAATATAAATATATATTCAGGTGTTTGATAGTTGCCACCAAAAACTCAAAAACTAATACAAGTCAAGTCAAGTCAAGTTTATTTGTCACATACACATACGAGATGTGCAGTGAAATGGAAGTGGCAATGCTCGCGGACTTTTGTGCTAAAAGACAAACAACCTATAAACACAATCATAACACACATATACCTTTACATAATAAATAATGGAAGGAAAAACGAAATAGATGAGAATAAATGTAGTTTTCCAAAGCTCTAGAGGTTTTGCATTGTGCCTTTGGAAAGTTCACAACATTCATTATTTAAGGGAGGAGGGAGAGGGGAAGAAGTCAAGTTACCTCTCTGTCCATCACACTACACAGTCACCCCCCACATTGACTCCATCTATACACTGCCTCAGGAAAGCAGCCCATATTTGTTTATGATATTTACGGTATGATTTGCCAAACAGCCTGGCAGTAATGAGTATTCTGCATGCCTCGGTTTGGCCACTCCAGTACAATGCATACTCTCCTTCATCCTTTTCCTTTTCTAATTTGTATGCCAATTCTCATGATGACACCTCACCTTTCCACTATTTCCTTGTAGTTTCCATTAAACTCTATTTTGGTCAGGGTCCTATCTAATATCAGGCTGCAGGTGAGCCAGACATTTCTTCCGCCATAACCTTGGTCAATGGTCCCTGGCGCTCTCTAATGAAGGAAGCAGAAATTGTGAGCTCTCACTGCCTTATTTCCAAGATGATATTGATTCACAAGGATTATCTAAATGGTGGCCGATTGGGAAAGGGGGAGATGCAGTGAGACCTGGGTGTCATGGTACACCAGTCATTGAAGGTAGGCATGCAGGTGCAGCAGGCAGTAAAGAAAGCGAATGATATGTTGGCTTTCATAGCAAAAGGATTTGAGTATAGGAGCAGGGAGGTTCTACTGCAGTTGTACAGGGTCTTGGTGAGACCACACCTGGAGTATTGAGTACAGTTTTGGTCTCCAAATCTGAGGAAGGACATTATTGCCATAGAGAGAGTGCAGAGAAGGTTCACCAGACTGATTCCTGGGATGTCAGGACTGTCTTATGAAGAAAGACTGGATAGACTTGGTTTATACTCTCTAGAATTTAGGAGATTGAGAAGGGATCTTATAGAAACTTACAAAATTCTTAAGGGGTTGGACAGGCTAGAGGCAGGAAGATTGTTCCCGATGTTGGGGAAGTCCAGGACAAGGGGTCACAGCTTAAGGATAAGGGGGAAATCCTTTAAATCCGAGATTAGTAGAACTTTTTTCACACAGAGAGTGGTGAATCTCTGGAACTCTCTGCCACAGAGGGTAGTTGAGGCCAGTTCATTGGCTATATTTAAGAGGGAGTTAGATGTGGCCCTTGTGGCTAAGGGGATCAGAGAGTATGGAGAGAAGGCAGGTACGGGATGCTGAGTTAGATGATCAGCCATGATCATATTGAATGGCGGTGCAGGCTCGAAGGGCCGAATGGCCTACTCCTGCACCTAATTTCTATGTTTCTATGTTTCTATGAAACTATTCTACATTAGTAATATTGCCCACTTTCAATCTATCATGACACCATTTGATATAAACTATTCAAGGCTCAACTTATCTGGCATCTTTCACAAGCTCCAATCTTCTGGCAGCTTTTCCGGCATTCCAGACTTGAAATGAAGAAAGAAAATTAGGCCTGGAGTTAAATTGTCATTACTGTCCTTCTATCATGAAAGGATAGAAGTAATAACATCCCTCCTTGGATCCACTCTACGTTTTATAGCTTGGGTTATTCCGAATATTATTGTAAGAGCATGTACTAAATTTCAGACTCCGTTATAATTCAGATCGTGGTCATTATATTGCAATTCCATTGAGTTGAAAGAAAAAAAATACAGAGTTTGCACAGTACATAAAATGTACACTGCTTATGCAGGAGAAATCAAAGTTGCAATTTGCCAACCAAGTCTTTCAGCACACGGTCAGCAAAGACTCTTAAGTAATCTCAGTGATTTTAACAACGATTAAGAAAGTTTGGACCAAGATCAAAATTTGCGAATCTCCCAGTATAAAGAATAGGCCCACAGTTGCTGAGTTTCCTTTCTTCAATCCTTTGCCTCCAAACATAACATGTAATCTGCCTTTCGGAGACACATATCATCAACACCCATTGAATAAGCTGCCGTAGCATAAATGGTTACAACCGTATGAGTTACTCTCTGTTCAGCTAGCTCTGTTTGGATACATATTGCTGACACAGACTACATCCTAGTTTGGGTACCTGCAATAATGCGAATGGCAGCTGTGGCAGAGTGGTAAATGTGCCTCAGACCCTTCCTCCTCTTCTTCTTCTTTTTCTTCTTGCAAATGAAACATAAATAAACCAAAGGAATAGTTAGATCTCAAGCTGGGTGTTGAGCAGCTAGGTTGTTGTTTCTGCGTCAATGTCTGCCAGGCCCTGAGCTCCATTTGGTGGGTGGGTGGTAGAGCGGGCACCCAGAGATGACATGGTTGGTTGTCTGTTGCTCTGCTCCGCTTTCACAGGCTGGGCTCTGGCGGAGCCCCCTTCTCCACATGCAGGCATTGAAACGCCCAACTCCAGTACAAAGTCTGTTGAGCTTCACCCATGCTCCACTGGGGAGGTCAGACCCTGGGCAGCTTTTATCTGGTGAAGAGATGTAGCTGTGTAATGGAGATGAGGTTGCCTTCCGCTCCTGTAACCGCTTGGTGGCTATCCAGTGGTTACACAGAAAAGCTGGAGAAACTCAGCGGGTGCAGCAGCATCTATGGAGCGAAGGAAATAGGCAACGTTTCGGGCCGAAACCCTTCTTCAGACTGATCAGGGGTGGGGGTGGGTGGGGACAAGAAAGGGAAAAGGAGGAGTAGCCGGAAGGCTGGAGGGTGGGAGGAGACAGCAGGGGAGCTGAGGAAGGGGAGGAGACAGCAAGGACTAACAGAATTGGGAGAAGTCGATGTTCATGCCCCGGGGTGCAGACTCCCCAAACGGAATATGAGGTGCTGTTCCTCCAATTTCCGGTGCTGCTCGCTGTGGCCATGGAGGATACCCAGGACAGAGAGGTCGGAGACGGAGTGGGAGGGGGAGTTGAAGTGCTGAGCCACCGGGAGGTCAGCTAGGTTATTGCGGACCGAGCGGAGGTGTGAGTTTCTCCAGCTTTTCTGTGTCCCGCTGAGTTTCTCCAGCTTTTCTGTGTAACCTTCGATTCTCCAGCATCTGCAGTTCCCTCTTTAACACTGGTGGCTATCCAGTGTTGCTTTTGTCTCCGTTGGCTGGATAGATGCTAGGAGTTTTTTACCATGTGGAGCAAAGTGGTGACGGGACTTCAGTCGGGGTGGCCTCTGCTCTCTGCTGATAGCCGGATGGAGGAGATGATCTGGGTCCATGGCACGACGGGATAGTGCCAGAGTTGTTGCTTGCCTTCGGATCCCTGCAGGCGGAATGCCTGCAAGTATAGGGAGCTGCTCGACTGAAGGCACCCAGAGATGGTTCGCAAGGTGCTGTTCAGGCTCGTGTCTACCAGGCTAGTATGCCTGCTTCTACTCCATACGGGTGCACAGTATTCAGCTGGAGCATACACAAGAGCTAAGGCAGAGTTGATGGGCTGGCTCCCCAACTTGTTCCTGCCAGGCGTCGGACGAGGCCGCTATGTGCCATGACCTTGTCGCGGACACCAGCCAGGTGTTGACGAAATGTGAACGACCTGTCCAACTTTATGCCTAGGTAAATGGATGTCTGTTGGAAGTATAAGCGCCTATTGTTAACGAGGACAGCTAGCTCTCCCTTCGTTTCCTGTTTAGATGAAATGCTGTTGACACTGTTTTGTCTTTGCTCAGCTTTGGACACCACTGTGGTATGTATACTACCAAAGTCCCAATGTCTTGATTCAAAGAGTTTTAGACTATCTCCCACTCTGTATGTCTCATCAGGATGGCTAGATCGTCAGCATACCCATATTTCCCAGCGATGGTCTCTGGGAGGTCATGGATGTACACGTTGAAAAGCAGCGGAGCCAAGACAGATCGCTGTGGGACGCCATTATTCAGTCTATGTAGCCTACTCTGCTGTCTATCACTGGTTTTAAGCACAAAGCTGCGGTTTGATATCAGCTCCATGGTGTAGCGTACTATGCGCCTGTCTGGCAGCAGCCGAAGCCAACTATCTTTTTTGATTCCCCAAACTGTATCAGTTACTTTAATGAACCTGAAAATTAATGAACTTGAAGGACCTAATGATCTACAGTGCCCTCCATAATGTTTGGGACAAAGACCCATCATTTATTTATTTGCCTCTGTATTCCACAATTTGAGATTTGTAATAGAAATAGCTATATTTAAGAGGGAGTTAGATGTGGCCCTTGTGGCTAAGGGGATCAGGGGGTATGGAGAGAAGGCAGGTACGGGATACTGAGTTGGATGATCAGCCATGATCATATTGAATGGCGGTGCAGGCTCGAAGGGCCGAATGGCCTACTCCTGCACCTAATTTCTATATTTCTATGTTTCTAAATAATCACATGTGGTTAAAGTGCACATTGTCAGATGTTAATAAAGGTAGTTTACACCCCAGCGGTATGAACATTGACTTCTCCAATTTCAAGTAATCCTTGCTTTCTCCGTCCTTCCCCTCCCCTTCTCAGCTCTCCCACCAGCCTACTATCTCTGCCTTTTCCTTTCTTTTACTCCCCCCCAACCCCACCAGTATCAGTCTGAAGAAGGGTCTCGACTCGAAACATCGCCTATTCCTTCACTCCATAGATGCTGCCTCACCTGCTGAGTTTCTCCAGCATTTTTGTCTACCTCAGATTTTAATAAAGGCCATTTTTATACATTTTGGTTTCACCTTGTAGAAATTACAGCTGTGTTTACACATAGACCCCCATTTCAGGGCACCATAATGTTTGGGACACATGGCTTCACAGGTGTTTGTAATTGCTCAGGTGTGTTTAATTGCTTCCCTGATGCAGGTAAAAGAGAGCTCTCAGCACCTTGTCTTTCCTCCAGTCTTTCCATCACCTTTGGAAAATTTCTTGCTGTTTATCAACATGAGGACCAAAGTTGTGCCAATGAAAGTCAAAGAAGCCATTATGAGACTGAGAAACTGTAAATAAAACTGTTCGAGACATCAGCCAAACTTCAAGCTTAACAAAATCAACTGTTTGGAACAGTTTGAAGAAAAAAGAGCACTGATGAGCTTACTAATCACAAAGGGACTGGCAGGCCAAGGAAGACCGCCACAGCTGATGACAGAAGAATTCTGTCTATAATAAAGAAAAATCCCAAAATCACTGGTTAGTTGCAAAAATAGGATGGCCAGGTTACATTTTGCCAAGAAGTACTTAAAAGAGCAACCACAGTTCTGGAAAAAGGACGTGGACAGATGAGATGAAGATCAACTTATATCAGAGTGATGGCAAGAGCAATGTATGGAAGAGAAAAGAAACTGCCCAAGATCCAAAGCATACCACCTAATTTGTGAAACACGGTGGTGGGGGTGTTACAGCCTGGGCATGTATGGCTGCTGAAAGTACTGGCTCACTTATCTTCATTGATGATACAACTGCTAATGGTAGTACATAATTGATTCTGAAGTGTACAAACACATCCTATCTGCTCAAGTTCAAACAAATGCCTCAAAACTCATTGACTGGCGGTTCATTCAACGGCCAAACATTGATCCCAAACATACTGCTAAAGTAACAAAAGGAGTTTTTCAAAGCTAAAAAATTGTCAAATCTTGAGTGGCCTGGTCCATCACCCTATCTGAACCCAATTGATCATGCCTTTTATATGCTGAAGAGAAAATTGAATGAGACTAGCCCCAAAAGCAAGCATAAGCTAAAGATGGCTGCAATACAGGCCTGGCAGAGCATCATCAGAGAAGACGCCCAGCAAATGGTGATGTCCATGAATCGCAGACTTCAAGCAGTCATTGCATGCAAAGGATATGCAACAAAATACTAAACATGACTACTTTCATTTACATGACATTACGGTGTCCCAGACATCAAGGTGCCCTGAAATGGGGGGGTGGGGAACTATGTATAAACACTGCTGTAATTTCTACACGGTGAAACCAAAATGTATAAAAATGGCCTTTATTAAAATCTGGCAATATGCACTTTAACCACATGTGATTTTTTTCGATTACAAATCTCAAATTGTGGAGAACAGAGGCAATTAAATAACTGATGGGTCTTTGTCCCAAATATTATGGATGGCAATGTATGTTCCAGACTTTGAACGGTGTACTTATGGATATCAAGAATACACTGGATATATCCTGCTAAAATTCTGTTCTGGAATGATTCTGAAAATTGAATGGTAGAATAAGTGATCCCACCTTATCAGATTCAGATTCAGATTCAACTTTAATTGTCATTGTCAGTGTACAGTATAGAGACAACGAAATGCAGTTTGCATCTCCCTGGAAGAGCGACATAGAATATGATTTCAATAAATAAATCTATTTACATGTATACAGTCATAGTGTTTTTCCTGTGGGAGGAGTGTCCGGGGGGGGGGGGGGGGGGTTGATTGGCAGTCACCGAGGTACATTGTTGAGTAGAGTGACAGCCGCAGGAAAGAAGCTGTTCCTGGACCTGCTGGTCCAGCAACGGAGAGACCTATAGCGCTTCCCGGATGGTAGGAGGGTAAACAGTCTGTGGTTGGGGTGAGAGCAGTCCTTGGCGATGCTGAGCGCTCTCCGCAGACAACGCTTGCTTTGGACAGACTCAATGGAGGGGAGCGAGGAACTGGTGATGCGTTGGGCAATTTTCATCACTCTCTGCAGTGCTTTCCGGTTGGAGACAGAGCAGTTGCCATAGCATACTGTGATACAGTTGGTAAGGATGCTCTCGATGGTGCAGCGGTAGAAGTTCACCAGGATCTGAGGAGACAGATGGACCTTCTTCAGTCTCCTCAGGGAGATGCAAGGGAGAGTGAAAACGGGAATAGTTACTTCAGATCCATACCTTTGGAAAATGCTGGAATAGAACCAGCAAAAATAGGTGCAGGAGTACGCCAATCGGCCCTTCGAGCCAGCACCGACCGCCATTACATATGATTATGGCTGATCATCCAGAATAAGTACCCTGTTCCTGCTTTCTCCCCATTTCCCTTGATTCCATTCGCCCCAAGACCTATACAGTATCTAACTCTCTCTTGAATACATACAGTGAATTGGCCTCCACTGTCTTCTGTAGCAGACAATACATAATGAAGGCCAAATATTTTTAAGGCCAGGCATTATTTTGTATTTTTAATGCAGAGATTGACAGGTTCTTGATAAGTAAGAGTGTCAAACGTTATGGGGAGAAGGCAGGAGAATGGGGTTGAGAGGCATAGATTGATCAGCCATGATTGAATGGCGGAGTAGACTCGATGGGCAAATGGCCTAATTCTGCTCCTATGACATGAAATTATGACGGATGTAAAATCAGGGCGTTAAAATTATATGATTAAAGGATGTGGAATTGGAAGTAATATATCTGCAAACATAAAACCTGGAATATAGGACAGTACAATTTGTTCAGCCCACAAAGTCTCTGCCGAACATGATGCCAAGTTAAAATAATCTACCCTGCCTGCATGTGATTCATATCCCTCGATTCCTTGCACATCCATTCACAACCTATTTCAATGATTTGGCTGTAGAGACCAAATATTCATTTCTGAGTTTGTCATTGATGAGTAGAGCCAGGATTTTGCCATAAATGCCATGTGCCTTTTCATGCCTATTTGATGATTTCACCAGGATAATGCCTTTTTCACGATCAAGTGCCTAAATCAGCCATTTTCTTTGCGCCATTTTGCTAAAAGGTTGTGCTATTTTCTCTAGTTGTACCGTGATTATCATGACATTTTCTGTGTTAACACTTTAATATTAATAGAAACATAGAAATTAGGTGCAGGAGTAGGCCATTCGGCCCTTCGAGCCTGCACCGCCATTCAATATGATCATGGCTGATCATCCACAATCAGTATCCCGTACCTGCCTTCTCTCCATACCCCCTGATCACCTTAACCACAAGGGCCACATCTAACTCCCTCTTAAATATAGCCAATGAACTGGCCTCCACTACCTTCTGTGGCAGAGAGTTCCAGAGATTCACCACTATCTGTGTGAAAAAAGTTCTTCTCATCACGGTTTTAAAGGATTTCCCCCTTATCCTTAAGCTGTGACCCCTTGTCCTGGACTTCCCTAACATCGGGAACAATCTTCCTGCATCTAGCCTGTCCAACCCCTTAAGAATTTTGTAAGTTTCTATAAGATCCTCTCTCAATCTCCTAAATTCTAGAGAGTATAAACCAAGTCTATCCAGTCTTTCTTCATAAGACAGTCCTGACATCCCAGGAATCAGTCTGGTGAACAGTCTCTGCACTCCCTCTATGGCAATAATGTCCTTCCTCAGATTTGGAGACCAAAACTGTACGCAATACTCCAGGTGTGGTCTCACCCAGACCCTGTACAACTGCAGTAGAACCTCCCTGCTCCTGTACTCAAATCCTTTTGCAATGAAAGCTATTATTATTAACGTGTTAACATAGTATAACTTACAAGAAAATTTCCACCACCGGGGCGACACCGGGGTCGGTCATTCATTAGTTCGTGCCGCTGGTTCAGTTTTCTCCAAGATCTATTTAAGAAAGAACTGCAGATGCTGGAAAATCGAAGGTAGAACAAAAATGCTGGAGAAACTCAGTGGGTGACGCAGCATCTATGGAGAGAAGGAAGAGGCGACGTTTCGGGTTGAGACCCTTCTTCAGACTGATGTGGGGGGGGGGGCAGGAAAAAGAAAGGAAGAGGCAGAGACAGTAGGACTAGAAGGAGAGCTGGGAGAAGACAAGGACTATATAAAATTAGAGAAGTTAATGTTGATACCACTGGGGTGTAGACTACCCAAGTGAAATACCCAAGCTTGGCTCCTCGCTACATTTACTGCTGGCTCCAGTCGCAAATCTGAGGTTTTGAGTGATTTGTGCAAGGCATTCATTGATGTTGGAATTCCACTGTGGAAATTGGAAAACAAATCTCTCAGGGTTTTTTTTTTAGAGAAATACACAGAGGAACATAACAAGAGACTCATTATGGAAAAATTATGTTGACAGCAACTTCAACATTGTTGTGCAGAAAATTAGAGATGAAGTTGCATGCGACAAAATATGAATCCCAATAGGCGAGACAACCGATGCTGTGGGGAGATATGTTGCCAATGTGGTCATCGGTACACTGGAGGCAGGTCAACCTTCAAAGGAGTATTTGTTGACATCGGAAATATTGGGGAAGGCAAAAAGCTCAACTATTGCTCAGTTGTTTACATCTTCACTTGCTGTACTTTGCCAGAAGGTATAAAGTACGAGAATGTACTTCTGTTTGTGACTTAAAGTTTTATTCCTCGAAATGTTGCATTTGACATGCTTAGCTCAAGGACTTCATAGAATTGCCAAGCACAGACGTAGCTTGTTTCCAAATGTCAATCGCTTAGTTTCCAATGTCAAAAAAATCTTCATCAAAGTACTGTCATGTGTGCAGTTGTTCAAGGAAATGGCACCCGAGATTCCGCTACAACCTCAGCACGTTTTGACTAGGTGGGGTACATGGCTCTCTACTATGCTGCAAATTTTGAAAAGATGAAATAAATCGTCAACTGTTTTGAAGAAGAAGAATCCGTTGCAGTTAGGATCGTCAGTGAAATCATGCAGAAGAAGTCCCTCCACCGCGATCTAATGTTTATTGCTTCCAATTTTGCAAACTTCCCACAAGCTATCACTTCCCTTGAGAAACGTGTCGAAAAATTGGTGAATAACTTGCAGGTTTTCAACAAAGTAATTGATGATATTCGTAAAATTCCTAGCGATGTAGGTAAAGACATTCAGGAAATGAGAGCGGGTGATTTTAGCTAACAATGATCTTGAATAAATACAAAACATAGCTAAAGTTCTCAAAGGTAGTTGTAATGCACAAGATATCGACATGAATATAGTGTCTGTAGCTTGTTTCAGGTATGCACCAGTGACCCCAGCTGGGGTAGAAATAAGTTTTTCACAACTGAAGCATATTCTGTCTGACAGACGGCATAGTTTAACAACAGTTAATTTGAAGAAAATGCTAGTAATTATGTGCAACTAGGCAACTTTGGTCATTTAATGTAGTATACCTTTATAATTATCACTTTTAACCGTATTTTGGTGGTGGAAATAAATGCCTTTAATGCCTTTTTTGTCAATAAATGCCTTTTTGGTGCCTTTTTTGTAAATTTATTATGCCTTTTTGCCTGCCTATTTCAAAGTTTTTTAGTGCCTAAACATCCTGGCTCTAATGATGAGAAACTGAGCGGGAATGTGAATTATGAATAGAGGCTTCAAAAGTATCCAGACAATCACATATTGCCTTTCAGCTGACTGGATAGCATGCAACAAAAGCTTTTCACTGTACCTCAGTACACATGACAATAAACTAAACTGTTCAACTGAATAAACAACAACATGAAATGTAATGTCGAAGAATATATAATACTAGACTAAGTGGGACCCGTTGGGTCCCAGCTTCACACAGGAGGGCTGGTCCCCCAACACAATATTCCACCTTTTCACCAATTCCAAGATTGCTGGCCAGTGTGGGGCGGGGGGGGCGGGGGCTTTCTGGAGTGCTAGCATAGGTGTTGTGGGCCAAAGGGACTGGTTCCCTGGGGGGGGGGGCTAGTATGGACATTGTGGGCCGAATGGATTCTTGGGATGGCAGCTCGGTCACTCAGGCCTGGCAGCTCAGTCACTCAGGCCTGGCAGCTCAGTAACTCAAGTCTGGCAGGCTGGCAGCTCAGAAACTGCCAGAAATTCTGCCAACAACACGTGAGAAAGACTGTGAGAGAGAAGGGGAAGAGAGTGGACAATCAATTTTAGACATTTTCATCTTTTTTTACAGTTGCAAAAGGCACACTATTTAAAAGCCACACACTTGCAAAATGCACACATTTCAATAGCCACACAGTTGCAAAAGGCACAGTTTAAAAACAGATAAAGGGCACTCACAGGTCAGTATTCTCAGTGTTCTGTAGATTTCCAGCTCAGACTGAGAGCTATGACCCCCTCCTTCCCCCATCTTGCAGAGACTGTGCCATGCCCACACTTCTGGGTGTTATAGCCCCTCCCCTCACACCAGAAGGGGCGTGGCCTTAATGCCGTGATTGACAGGAGGGAGAATCTCAACATTTTGTAAAAAACATTAATAAGTCTTTTATTTTTCATCGATGGGAAAAATCCTCTGGCCCTGACAGCTGGAGGGAGACCCTGAGTACGGTGGCTAAAATTCACAGCCCGTAAGTGGTCGCGTTTTTTCAAAAATCAATATACAGTGCAAACAAGAAGTGGCCAAGTTTAGACTTTTAATTATATAGATAAAGTAATTCAATGGCAAAAGAAGGCAAGTGCTGAGTAATTTTTAACAATGTGTTGATGTTCATAGGAAGCCAGATGTTTGTGTGTATAAGTAACTGAAAGCCAACATGAGATGAGTCAATGGTCAAAATAAAACAATTATCTATAACGGGTCATGTAAGTGTTATGTAATTGAAAATTCCTTCTTTTCAGAAATGAAATGTGACAAGGACTGGAACCTTAAGCTTGAGCCACCATTAGTGTACTGATGTAACACATCAGCAGCAGATAGGATTTGAAGCTTTGCAGATAGACAATAGACAATAGGTGCAGGAGTAGGCCATTCGGCCCTTCGAGTCAGCACTACCATTCAATGTGATCGTGGTTGATCATCCCCAATCAGTACCCCGTTCCTGCCTTCTTCCCATATCTCCTGACTCCGCTATCTTTAAGAGCCCTATCTAGCTCTCTCTTGAAAGTATCCAGAGAACCGGCCTCCATCGCCCTCTGAGGCAGAGAATTCCACAGACTCACAACTCTCTGTGAGAATAAGTGTTTCCTCGTCTCCGTTCTAAATGGCTTACCCCTTATTCTTAAACTGTGGCCCCTGGTTCTGGCCTCCCCCAACATTGGGAACATCTTTCCTGCCTCTAGCATGTCCAAACCCTTAACAATCGTATATGATTCAATAAGATCCCCTCTCATCCTACTAAACTCCAGAGTGTACAAGCCCAGCCGCTCCATTCTCTCAGCATATGACAGTCCCGCCATCCCGGGAATTAACCTTGTAAACCTACGCTGCACTCCCTCAGTAGCAAGAATGTCCTTCCTCAAATTAGGGGACCAAAACTGCATACAATACTCCAGGTATGGTCTCATTAAAGGCCTGTACAACTGCAGAAGGACCTCTTTGCTCCTATATTCGACTCCTCCTGCTATAAATGCCAACATGCCATTCACTTTCATTCACTGCCTGCTGTACCTGCATGCTTACTTTCCTAGACTGATGTACAAGGACCCCCAGATCCCGTTGTACTTCCCCTTTTCCCGACTTGATGCCATTTAGATAGTAATCTGCCTTCCTGTTTTTGCTACCAAAGTGGATAGCCTCACATGTATCCACATTAAACTTCATCTGCCATGCACCTGCCCACTCCCCCAACCTGTCCAAGTCACCCTGCATTCTCTTAACATCCTCCTCACAGTTCACACTGCCACCCAGCTTTGTGTCATCTGCAAATTTGCTAATGTTACTTTGAATCCCTTCATCCAAATCATTGATATATATTGTAAATTTCTGCGATCCCAGCACCGAGCCATGCGGTACCCCACTAGTCACTGCCTGCCATTCTGAAAGGGACCTGTTCATCCCTCCTCTTTGTTTCCTGTCTGCCAACCAATTTCCTATCCATGTCTGTTGAATTCTGACAATGATTAATTGGGATCAATCTCTGTGAGGCACTCCTGGGAGAATTTGATCCTCACAATGCAGTGTTGGATTGGCATGCTCTTCGAGCTTGAGGAAGTCCTGACCTGAAACGTCGCCTAGCCACCTTCTCCAGATGCTGCCTGACCCGCTGAGTTGCTCCAGCACTTTGAGTCATTTTTTTTGTAAGTCAACATCTGCTGTTCCTTGTGTCCACCTTTTATTTACCTTCATCAATTAGATCAGTGGTTCCCAACCTTTTTTAGCTCATGGCCCCCTTGGGACCTTTTAATTTTTCTGTGGACCCCCCTGATATTATTAGCGGAAAAATATTATTATACCTTCCATAAAAATATCAGTGTCTATTAATTGCACATATATTCTCTTTTATTCTATTCCACAAACATCAAAAATATTTCAATTGCATAGATTTAAATTTATCAGAACTGAAATTTAGGAGGCAACAGGGTGGTAGCTCTGTGGCTCCGTTCATTGAACCTGTGGCCCCCTAAATCCCATTTTTTTCCTGTGAATTTGCCATGGCCCCAGGTAGGGAATCACTGAATTAGATTACCACCTCCTCCCTAATCATCAAAACTGCTTTTGCATATGTAAAGGTGGGAAATTTATTGGATTTCGATTGCTTTAGTTGCTATCTGTATCCCAAAATCTTACTCCAGAAAAACATTGAATATCTCCTGGCCCTGAACATTGAATTCTCACAATTCTGTTAACCCTTGCTGTCTCCTCCCTTCCTCTCCCTCAGCCCTCAGGCTCCTCCTCCTCCCTTTTCCTTTCTTCTCCCCGCCTCCCCCCACCCCTTATCAGTCTGAAGAAAGGTTTTGGCCCGAAACGTTGCCTATCTCCTTCACTCCATAGATGCTGCTGCACCCGCTGAGTTTCTCCAGCATTTTTGTGTACCTTACATTAAAAACAATGTCTTCTTCTTATACCAATCTCAGTTCCATAAAAGCCTTCCAGACATATTAGCTAACTTAAGTTGAATGTAAACAACTCAATAAAAGCTACAAAGATTTATGCATGTTTAACAGAGTCACAAGCCAAGAATGGATTAGTTTCAACATGTAGCTTGCCCAAGTTAAAAGCAGTTTCTTCCTTCCCTGAAACACTTAATATTTAAACAAAAAGATGCTGGGTGCCAAATGAATTAAAAGATCATGAGTTACTTGCAGTTCTAATCACAATATTAAACAGCAAAGTACGTATCCCTCTTGCTTTCTTTTCTCCCAGTCACTCACTAATCGCTGCATGTCTCTTCCCCATCTCAACACTATCCCTTTGCCCTCTCTCACCTTCCCTCTCCATCTCTCTCTCTTTGCCCTTCCCATTTCATTATTTCTCTCTCTCTCTTTTGGGATGGAAGTGTGGTGCATCGAGATTGCAGGCTGGTAGTTTGGTAGCAGCTTCAGCAGACAATAGACAATAAACAATAGGTGCAGGAGTTGGCCTTTCGGCCCTTTGAGCCAGCATCGCCATTCACTGTGCTCATGGCTGATCGTCCATAATCAGTACCCCGTTACTGCCTTCTCCCCATAACCCTTGACTCCATAATCTTTAAGAGCTCTGTCTAACTCTCTCTTGAAAGCATCCCGAGAATTTGCCTCCACTGCCTGCTGAGGCAAAGAATTCCTCAGAATCACAACTCTCTGGGTGAAAGCGTTTTTCCTCATCTCCGTACTAAATGGCCTACCCATTATTCTTAAACTATGGCTCCTGGTTCTGGACACCTCCAACATTGGGAACATGTTTCCTGCCTCTAATGTGTCCAATTCCCTAATAATCTTATGCTCAACTCCTCTTGTTATGAAGGCCAACATGCCAGTCTGAAGAAGGGCTTCGGCCCGAAACGTCGCTTATTTCCTTCGCTCCATAGATGCTGCTGCACCCGCTGAGTTTCTCCAGCAATTATACCCTAATAATATTATATGTTTCAATAAGATACCCTCTCATCCCTCTAAATTCCAGTGTATACAAATCCAGTCGCTCCATTCTATCAACATATGACAGATCGCCATCCCGGAAATTAACCTTGTGAACCTACGCTGCACTCCCTAAATAGCAAGAATGTCCTTTCTCAAATTTGGGGACCAAATCTGCACACAATACTCCAGGTGTAGTCTCACAAGGGCCCTGTACAACTGCAGAAGTACCTCTTTGCTCCAATGCTCAACTCCTCTTGTTATGAAGGCCAACATGCCATTAGCTTTAGGTACTGCCTGCTGTACCTACATGCTAACTTTCACTGACTGATGAACAAGGACCCCCCCAGATCTCTTTGTATTTCCCCTTTTCCTAACTTGACACCATTCAGATAATAATCTGCCTACATGTTCTTGCCACCAAAGTGGAAAACCTCACATTTATCCACATTAAACTGCATCTGCCATGCATTCGCCCACTCACCTAACCTGGCCTAGTCACCCTGCATCCTCATAGCATCCTCCTCACAGTTCACACTGCCACCCAGCTTTGTGTCATCTGCAAATTTGCTAATGTTACTTTTAAACCCTTCATCTAAATCATTAACATATACTGTAAATAGCTGCGGTCCCAACACCAAGCCTTGACGTACCCCACTAGTCACTGCCTGCCATTCCGAAAGGGACCAGTTAATCCCTACTCTTTGTTTCCTGTCTGCCAACCAATTTTCTACCCATGCCAGTGCCCTACCCCCAATACCATGTGCTCTAATTTTGCCTACTAATCTCCAATGTGAGCCCTTATGTGGGACCTGGATTTCTGAACGTCCAGCTTTTTCCTTGTCCATTTTCCTAGTTACATCCTCAAAAAATTCCAGAAGATTATCAAGCATGATTTCCCCTTCGTAAATCCATGCTAACTGAGACCGATCCTGTTACTGATATCCAAATGTGCCGCTATTTCATCTTTTACAATTGACTCCAGCATCTTCCCCACCACCAATGTCAGGCTAACTGGTCTATAATTCCCTGTTTTCTCTCTCCCGCCTTTATAACCATATAACCATATAACAATTACAGCACGGAAACAGGCCATCTCGACCCTTCTAGTCCGTGCCGAACACGTATTCTCCCCTAGTCCCATATACCTGCGCTCAGACCATAACACTCCATTCCTTTCCCGTCCGTATAACTATCCAATTTATTTTTAAATGATAAAAACGAACCTGCCTCCACCACCTTCACTGGAAGCTCATTCCACACAGCCACCACTCTCTGTGTAAAGAAGTTCCCCCTCATGTTACCCCTAAACTATTGTCCCTTAATTCTCAAGTCATGTCCTCTTGTTTGAATCTTCCCTACTCTCAGTGGGAAAAGCTTATCCACATCAACTCTGTCTATCCCCCTCATCATTTTAAAGACCTCTATCAAGTCCCCCCTTAACCTTCTGCGCTCCAAAGAATAAAGACCTAACTTGTTCAACCTTTCCCTGTAACTTAGTTGCTGAAACCCAGGCAACATTCTAGTAAATCTCCTCTGTACTCTCTCTATTTTGTTGACATCCTTCCTATAATTAAGCGACCAAAATTGTACACCATACTCCAGAATTGGCCTCATCAATGCCTTGTACAATTTTAACTTTACATCCTTTACTTCTATACTCCATGCACTGATTTATAAAGGCCAGCACACCAAAAGCTTTCTTTACCACCCTATCTACAAGAGATTCCACTTTCAGGGAACTGTGCACAGTTATTCCCAGATCCCTCTGTTCTCCTGCATTCTTCAATTCCCTACCATTTACCATGTACGTCCTATTTTGATTTGTCCTGCCAAGATGTAGCATCTCACACTTATCAGCATTAAACTCCATCTGCCATCTTTCAGCCCACTTTTCCAACTGGCATAAATCTCTCTGTAGACTTTGAAAATCTATTTCATTATCCACAACCCCACCTATCTTAGTATCATCTGCATACTTACTAATCTAATTTACCACACCATCATCCAGATCATTGATGTACATGGCAAACAACAGTGGACCCAACACAGATCCACGTGGCACCCCACTAGTCACTAGCCTCCAACCTGACAAACAACCATCCACCATTACTCTCTGGCATTCTCCAATTCAGCCACTGTTGAATCCATCTTGCTACTCCACCATTAATACCCAACAATTGAACCTTCTTAAGCAACCTTCCGTGAGGAACCTTGTCAAAGGCCTTACTGAAGTCCATATATACAACATCCACTGCTTTACCCTCATCAGTTTCCCGAGTAACCTCTTCAAAAAATTCAAGAAGATTAGTGAAACATGACCTTCCAGGCACAAATCCATGCTGACTGTTCCTAATCAGACCCTGTTTATCCAGATGCTTATATATATTATCTCTAAGTATCCTTTACATTAATTTGCCCACCACTGACGTCAAACTAACAGGTCTATAATTGCTAGGTTTACTCAGACCCCTTTTTAAACAATGGAACAACATGCGCAGTCGCCAATCCTCCGGCACTATTCCCGTTTCTAATGACATTTGAAATATTTCTGTCATAGCCCCTGCTATTTCTACACTAACTTCCCTCAATGTCCTAGGGAATATCCTGTCCGGACCTGGAGACTTATCCACTTTTATATTTCTCAAAAGTGTCAGTACTTCCTCTTCTTTGATCCTCATAGTTTCCATAGCTACTCTACTTGTTTCCCTTACCTCACATAATTCAAAATCCTTCTCCTTGGTGAATACCGAAGAAAAGGAATTGTTCAATATCTCCCCCATCTCTTTTGGCTCTGCAGATAGCTGTCCACTCTGACTCTGTAATGGACCAATTTTATCCCTTGTTATCCTTTTGCTATTAATATAGCTGTAGAAACCCTTTGGATTTACTTTCACCTTACTTGCCAAAGCAACCTCATATCTTCTTTTAGCTTTTCTAATTTCTTTCTTAAGATTCTTTTTACATTCTTTATACTCCTCAAGCACCTCATTTGCTCCATGCTGCCTATAATTATTGGAGATCTCTCTCTCTTTCCAAACCAAATGTCCAATTTCCCTTGAAAACCATGGCTCTTTCCAATTTTTACTATTTCCTTTCAACCGAATAGGGACATAAAGATTCTGTACTCTTAAAATTTCACCTTTAAATTCTTCCATTTCTCTTCCACATCTTTCCCATGAAACAAACTGTCCCATTTTACTCCTTTTAAATCCTTTCGCATCTCCTCAAAGTGAGCCTTTCTCCAATCAAAACTCTCAACCCTAGGTCCAGTTCTGAACCTCTCCATAATTATATTGAAACTAATGGTATTGTGATCACAGGTCCCGAACTGTTCCCCAACGCATACCTCTGCCACCTGACCCGTCTCATTTCCTAACAGGTCCACCTTCTCTAGTAGATACTTCTATGTACTGCTGCAAAAAACTATCCTGCACACATTTTACAAAGTCCAACCCATCCAACCCATTTACAGAATGTGTTTCCCAGTCTATGTGTGGAAAATTGAAATCTCCCACAATCACTACCTTGTGCTTACTACTAATATCTGCAATCCCCTTACATATTTGCTCTTCCAATTCTCGCTCCCCATTTGGCGGTCTATAATACACCCCTATAAGTGTTGCTACCCCTTTCCCATTTCTCAGTTCCACCCAAATAGCCTCCCTAGACGAGCCCTCTAATCTATCCTGCCAAAGCACTGCTGTAATATCTTCCCTGATGAGCCATGCAACACCTCCACCTCTTGCCCCTCCAATTCTATCACACCTGAAGCAACGAAATCCTGGAATATTTAGTTTCCAATCACAGCCCTCCTGCAACCATGTTTCACTGATCGCCACAACATCATACTTCCAGGTGTCAATCCAGGCTCTAAGTTCATCCACCTTTCTTACAATGCTCCTAGCATTAAAATATACATATTTAAGAAACCCACCCTCTCTTATTCTCTGATTATTGTCTTTTTCTTCTCTCTCCCCCACATTTTGGGTCAGAGTGCTACCATTCTCTGCCTCCTGTCTCACACACTGACTGCTAGCTTTCCCAATTTGAGTTCCTCCCCCCCCCAACCATACTAGTTTAAAGTCTCCCCAGTAGCCTTTGCAAATCTCCCCGCCAGGATATTGGTCCCCCTCGAGTTCAAGTGCAACCCGTCCTTTCTGTACAGGTCGCACCTTCCCCAAAAGAGGTCCCAATGATCCAGAAATTTGAATCCATACCCACTGCACCAGTCCCTCATCCACTCATTTATCCTCCACCTCGCTCCATTCCTACTCTCACTGTCGCGTGGCACAGGCAGTAATCCTGAGATTGTTACCTTTGCGGTCCTTCTCCTTAACTCTCTACCTAACTCCCTAAATTCTTCTTTCAGGACCTCTTCTCTTTTTTTACCTATGTCGTTGGTACCTATATGCACCACAACCTCAGGCTCCTCTCCCTCCCATTTCAGGATTTCTTGGACACGTTCAGACACATCCCTGACCCTGGCACCAGGGAGGCAAACTACCATCCGGGACTCCTGTCTGCGTCCACAGAATCGCCTATCCGACCCCCTGACTATAGAGTCCCCTATTACAATTGCCCTCCTCTTCTTTTCCTTACCCTTCTGAGCAACAGGACCGGTCTTTGTGCCAGAGACCCGGCCGCTGCCGCTGCCCCCAGGTAGGCTGTCTCCCCCAACCTTACTCAAACATGCTGGCATCTGAAACCCAATATATATTGTACTTCTAGTTGCAGCACGCAAGCACAGAAGTTCAGAACAAGTTGACCCACAAACTGCAAGTAACTGGCGGTTCTATGCAGACATATTGGCAAGCTGTCAACATGAACCATCCATTAACTGTGACTACTTGAGAACCCTGAATGTATACAAAATCACATTCAGGATTAAATAAGACGATCAGCCAATTCACCTGAGTTAGGGCGTAATAAAGATACATAATATCATGAAAGAGAAAGGAATATTCTATTTTACCACCCATCTGATATGATTAAAAGTATGTATCCTATTGGGCAAATTCCCTCAGGCAATTCCAATGAAAAATACCATGGAGTTGTTGTTGGGAAATCTATATGTGAACTCCATCATCATTTGGCACAGTGCCAGCCAAGGACATGTTCTATAAGGTATAGAACTGCAGATAAAGAACTACAAGCAATCATCCTTTATGGCTGGTGAAACATAACTGGCTGCTGTCATGAACCACAGTGGGTCGCAGGTTAAGAGAAACGCAAATATGAAACGAGTAGAAACAATACCATTCTGTCCTTAGGCTAATCTACTGAATTCTAACATCAACAGTGATTTGGGGGCAGGGGGAGTTCAACTGTGTGCTTACATGTGCCATGAGCTCATCAAAGAAACATGTTGTGCAGACCTGTCTTCCCCTGTTGCACGTTTGATTAAATCACAAGTTATATGTAAAAAAGCTACATATTTTGTGCTAAAGAATGTGAATTATGTCATGTGATATCATGTGAGTTATACTGATCTCTTATGGCATTAAAAAAAAGCACAGAAAATATGATAAACAATTATTAAAAACATCAGTCCATGAATAAGTCTGTGTATTCATTTGAATGTGGAAGAGATGTACCCTGTGCTCAAAGCCAGCAGAGCAATTTTAGCCATCAGTCAAAGTGATGGCACAAAGTACTTGCTGTTCCACCGAGAACAAACATATATGTGAGTGCACAAGCAAGTTATTTCACCCTGGGCATGAAATAATTGTCTCACACACACCCATTGGGTCAATAGAAGTACACTTGGCAATGTGTTCTTTTGATTTGTCATGTAAAATCACAATAGTTTTAGATAATTAATAGTTTAAAATGGGTTGGTGAATGTCAAGTCACCCAAACATTGTCAGAATTTTATAATTGCTGCGTTGAAATGTGTGTCACCATTGATAGCATCAGACTAAGAATTGCATTGTGTCATAATAGAAAAGAGAGCAGTTGCTCAATAAAATCAATTTTATACTGACGCACTTTTAGTTTGAATATGTCTATAGTTCTCACGAGTAAATAGCGAGGAGCGTTTAATTGTCATTTGCACTGCAATCCAACACTGAAATTCCCACTTGCTGTAACAACAACACAGATGAGATGTTAAATGGATGCCATTTCATACATGACGCAGAGCATTATTTTGATTATTTGATTATTATCATACTTCTACATGTGGGACCCCAAGTGAAAGACTTGGATTGAGTGGATGTGGAGAGGATGTTTCCACTAGTGTCTGAGTCTAGGACTAAAGGTCATAGCCTCAGAATTAAAAACGGCGTTCCTTTAGGAAGGAGATGGAGGAATTTTTTTAGTCAGAGGGTGGTGAATTCTTTGCCACAGAAGGCTGTGGTGGCCGTCAATGGATATTTTTAAAGAAGAGATCAATAGATTCTTGATTAGTACGGGTATCAGGGGTTATGGGGAGAAGGCAGGAGAATGGGGTTAGGAGAGGGATAGATCAACCATGATTGAATGGTGGAGTAAACTTGATGGGCTGAATGGCCTAATTCTGCTCCTATCACATGATCTTATGACTTATGACCTTATTGCAATTTAGCAGCCCCTACGTTTTAAAAGTGACAACTCTTGAAAAGGTTCATTAGCTTAAAGAACTCCGTGACATTCTGATGGGGCCATAAAAGCTACTAAATAAATGTTCAAAGTCACGTTAAAATAGCCTTGGCACTCCCTCATATTATTTACCCTGCAAAAATGGACTTCCCGAATGGCAAAATCAAAGACAATTGTGACATCAGGATTATAAAGCCAATTGCTGAATCGTGAAAGCAATGAGACAGTATACAAAACTAGACGGAAACTAAACCAGGTATTTGAATAAAAGCAAATAAAATGACAATCTTCCTATTAACAAAGTGTTCTAAGTAAGGCCAGTGTCACAGATTACTTGCACAGGTATTGTTAAGGGTAGAAACATAGAAAATAGGTGCAGGAGTAGGCCATTCGGCCCTTCGAGCCTGCACCGCCATTCAATATGATCATGGCTGATCATCCAACTCAGTATCCTGTACCTGCCTTCTCTCCATACCCCCTGATCCCTTTAGCCACAAGGGCCACATCTAACTTCCTTAAATATAGCCAATGAACTGGTCTCAACTACCTTCTGTGGCAGAGAATTCCACAGATTCACCACTCTCTGTGTAAAAAATGATTTTCTCATCTCGGTCCTAAAAGACTTCCCCCTTATCCTTAAACTGTGACCCCTTGTTCTGCACTTCTCCAACATCGGGAATAATCTTCCTACATCTAGCCTGTCCAACCCCTTAAGAATTTTGTAAGTTTCTATAAGATTCCCCCCTCAATCTTCTAAATTCTAGCGAGTACAAGCCGAGTCTATCCAGTCTTTCTTCATATGAAAGTCCTGCCATCTCAGGAATCAGTCTGGTGAACCTTCGCTGTACTCCCTCTATGGCAAGAATGTCTTTCCTCAGATTAGGAGATCAAAACTGTACGCAATACTCCAGGTGTCGTCTCACCAAGACCCTGTAGGTAGGCTTCTTGTGTATGATGTTGGAGACACTCAGCTGCTGCTGATTCCATGTGTTGGAATGTAGGACCCTTCAGACCAGTAAGATAAATCTCTGTACATCTGGATCAAGTGAGGCAGAAATTTCTAACGGAGGCAGCAATTTCTGATGGCCAACGCTGATCAGCGAGATGTGACACACTAGTTCTGATGATGCACAACTTTCTTATATAAGTCATTTACATCTCTAATTGCACATTAGCTATCATTATGTTATCAAGTATATGTGTAGGAATATCATTTAGTAATATTTAAATAAAATCAAAATGTTAGCAGTTAAAACATCCCAATTAATACAGTACAAAGGTTTAAATTGATTTGTTTTCATTGACATCCAGAGGAATTCAGGGAGTCCCACTGGAAATGAAAACAATCTTGATAAACATTATTTGAAGGCCACAATATATGTCTAAAACTCCACATGACAGAGTTTCACAAGATATTGCTTTAATAATTTTGCATTTTTAGCTGTTCCTGGTTACCTTTATAACTTTTAAATTCTTTATATCTTTTACAGTTTTGAAATGTCTCTGAATCTTAGAGAGAATGAAGAATGAAGAATGAGTATAGACGTTGGGTGGTCATGTTGCAGTTGTATAAGACATTGGTGAGACCACATTTAGAATATTATGTTCAGTTCTGGGCACCACGTTATAGTAAAAATATTGTCAAGCTTGAAAGGGTTCAGAGAAGATTCATGAGAATGTTGCCAGGACTGTAGGGTGTGAGCTATATGGAGAGATTGAGTAGGCTGTGCCTCTATTCTATGGAGCGCAGGAGGATGAGGGGTGAACTTATGGCTACAAAATCATGAGAGGAATAGATTGGGTAGATGCACAGAGTCTCTTGCCCAGAGTAGGGGAATTGTAAACCAGAGGACATAGGTTCAAGGTGAAGGGAAAAATAATTAATAGGAATCCGAGGGGTAACGTTTTCACAAAAATAGTGGTGGGTGTATGGAACAAGCTGCCAGAGGAGGTAGTTGAGGCTGGGACTATCCCATTGTTTAAGAAACAGTTAGACAGGTACATGGAAAGGACAGGTTTGGAGGGATATGGACCAAGCGCAGGCAAATGGGACCAGTGTAGCTGGGACATTGTTGGCTGGTGTGGGCAAGTTGGGCCAAAGGGTTTGTTTCCATGCTGTATCACTCTATGACTATGATTCTAAATATGAAACGACTCATACACTGGTGCTGGGCCCAATGCTATTTGTCATCTATATCAATGATTTGGATGGGAATGTACACAACATGATTAGTAAGTTTGCAGAATACTCTAAAATAGGTGGTATTGTAAAAATGAAGATGTTTATTAAGAATTACAGCAGGTGGTGAATCTCTGGAACTCTCTGCCACAGAAAGTAGTTGAGGCCAGTTCATTGGCTATATTTAAGAGGGAGTGGCCTTGATGTGGCCCTTGTGGCTAAAGGGATCAGGGGGTATAGAGAGAAGGCAGGTATGGGATACTGAGTTGGATGATCAGCCATGATCATATTGAATGGCGGTGCAGGCTCGAAGGGCTGAATGGCCTACTCCTGCACCTATTTTCTATGTTTCTGTGTTTCTATGATCTTGAACAGCTGGGCAACTAGGTCAACCCAGAGGAGGACCTTCACAGTGAATGGTAGGGTACTAGAGAATGTCCAGGGAATTGAGTATTGAAGTTGGGACATTATATTATAGCTAGAGCAGGGCAGAATCAAGTATGAGGGGGCATAGGTTTAAAGTGAGAAGCAAAAGATTTAATAGATTGAATGAATGACTAAATATACTGGCCAAGTATTCACATACAAGGAATTTGCCTAGGTGATCTGCCTGCAAGTGACAACATGGCATACAGTGACGGTTAGGAATTACACATATAATAACCATATAACAATTACAGCACGGAAAAACAGGCCATCTCGACCCTTCTAGTCCGTGCCGAACACATAATCTCCCCTAGTCCCATATACCTGCGCTCAGACCATAACCCTCCATTCCCTTCCCATCCATATAACTATCCAATTTATTTTTAAATGATAAAAACGAACCTGCCTCCACCACCTTCACTGGAAGCTCATTCCACACAGCTACCACTCTCTGAGTAAAGAAGTTCCCCCTCATGTTACCCCTAAACTTCAGTCCCTTAATTCTCATGTCATGTCCCCTTGTTTGAATCTTCCCTACTCTCAGTGGGAAAAGGGAAAAGATTAACATAAAACATTAAACATTAATAATAAAATATTATCGATTAATAGGAAGTTGAGGGGCAACATTTTCAAACAGAGGATGGTGATTATTTAGAATGAGCTACCAGGGGAAGTAATTGAGGCAGGCACAATAACTACGTATCAAATACATTTAGATACATACCTGGATAGGAAAAGTTTAGACAGATATAGGCAAAATAGGAGCAAATGGGATTAGCTTAGATGGGGTAGCGTGGATGAGTTGGGTTGGTATGGATATTAAGCTGAAGGGCCTGTTTGCATGCTGTATGAATCTATGATTCTTCCCGTACACAATAATAGGTTACTCTTTATAATCACTTTCTAAATGGACCAATCAATAATTGGTATCAATCAATCAATAAATGAAAACGAGCTTGATATTTTGTTAAATCTCGGGATAAACTGCAGTAAAGATCCTCAGAATGCACTGCCTGGGCAAAACGAGTACAGAGAGTTCAAATGAACTTGACATTGATCTTATTCATTCATTCTATTAATTGGATCTGAGCATTCTGCTTCTTGAACTGAACAAACATAAAGATGAAGAATGTAGAAACAAGGAACTGAAGATGCTGGTTTACACAAAAGGACACAAAATGCTGGAGTAATTCAGCGGGGTCAGCATCTCTGGAGAAGATGGATAGGTGACCTTTCGGGTCAGGACCTTCTTCAGAAACCCGAAGGTATGGGAAGGAGTCCAAGCCGAAACGTCACCTATCCACTTCCTCCAGAGATGCTGCCTGACCCACTGAGTTACTTCAACATTTTGTGTCCTTAAACATAAAGAAGAGTTTGTGTGCACGTGTGTAAGATATAACCACTAGCTCTGATTCTTATACTTGACCTGCTAACATGACAATGTGAGCCATTTGCAATAAAAATCATAAACAAATATTTGGATCAGGCAAACAAAGTAAACAAGTATATTGGAATGACAAGATGTCATGGTAAAAATGCCTATATCAATGTAAATGACTACATATTGAGACAACATCATCTTTTAGTTCAGAGTTCAATGGATCAAGCATCAAATAAGGAATAAATGATTATAAATGTATCCTAATTAATTGTAAAATTGGTATTGGGTTGCTCTATAACATGATGCCATATCACTTAAACAAGCAAATGTTTCAAAGTTTCACCCATTCTGTTTTGTGTAGTTTTACATCAAGTAGAAATGTTTGGACCTAATTTTTCTCTTCGCTACCAGACTGCAGTATTTATAGATCTTTGGTGACTCTACAATAAATTGACAATAATCAATTTATTTCTCCAATGTATCTCGAGAAAGTAAATTACTTTCGATACATTTCTAAATGCAAAGATGTAGTAAGGTTAGAATACAATGATGTTTCAGAGGCCCATTCTGGTACTCACACAATGGTCTTGCCAATATGCTTGAAGGATTTTTCAACAAATTCTCGAACACTGTGTACTTCACCAGTGGCTATAATGAAATCTTCTGGTTCATCCTGTTGTATCATCAACCACATTGCCTGATAAAAGAAAAAAAGAGCAGAGTGAATCATCAGTATTTTCCTAAGTAGACACAAAATGTTGGAGCTACTTAGACAGGCAGGCAGCGTCTCTGGAGAAAAGTAATGGGTGACGTTTCGGGTCAAGACCCTTTTTCAGACTAGCGTTAGGGGAAAGGGAAACGAGAGATATAGATGGTGAAGTAAAGAGATATAGAACAAATGAATGAAAGATATGTAAAAAAGTAACGATGATACAGAAAGAGGCCACTGTTAGCTGTTTGCAAGGTAAGAACGAGAAGCTGGTGTGACTTGGGTGGGGAAGATGGAGAGTGAGGGAATGTAGGAGTTACTTGAAGTTAGAGAAATCAATATTCATACCACAGGGTTGTAAGCTGCCCAAGCGAAATATGAGATGCTGTTCCTAAGTAGAGTCTTAATTGATGGTTTTAGTTAAACCAGCACATTGTTACTTAAGATCATAGTTCCATTTGCAAAAAGGCCTGAAGACATATACTGTGATTCTTGTAAAATGGTTTCCATTTTCACTAGTGTCAGTGATGCATGTATGCAGAGATGCACAATATTTCAGAGATCATCAGGCAATCTTTGTGTTTTGGCAACTTGCAAACACATTGCTTCTAACGTGCCAGCTCTGACAGGTTATTTCCAGCCATGACAATTTTCATTTTCATTTGCTTGCTATAATCTTACAACAGTAATTTGACATCTTAAGGCAGGTATTATGAGCACAACAACTTGAATGAACTTGGGGAAACCAAAACAGAAATTTAGAGGACTTTTCAAAGTGCATACATGGTCAGATCACACAAAGTGTGCAAAAACTCTTTCATAACGTATCTTTCAGTGCATAACATAGCAATTTAAGCATAAATGGTCTGCAGAGTAGATAACTAAGACTTAAAACTTGCATTCTTCCCTCACAATTAAAACACGCTCTTTCTGGTAAAAAGAATAATGTGCAACTATCTTTCCCAATGGTCTGCAAGCGATCCAAAAACTGAGCAACCAGTCAAATGCCAAGAATGCATATTTGTCAATTGTTATTGATTTCTGTATAAAAGCTAGATCTGAGTTTTGTAATTGTGGCCAAAACTACATTGGCTTTTTCTTTTTCTTAAATCTCCCCTTTCTTTTCATTTCATGTCAAATTGATCAGGGATAAATATCGGCATAAAAATGAAATTACCAAAATGATTTGTTTTTTAAACAAGCCAGCTCTGACAGGTTTATACAATTTTCACTTTCATTCGCTAGCATTAATCTTACATTAATTTGACATCTTCAGGCAGGTATTATGTGCGCAATAATATGGACGTGGGGAAACTGAAACAGAAATGTACAGGACTTTTCAACACAACCATTGTACTTCATGGCTTAGCACTGTTGGCAGGTTTGACATCCTTTGATCAAGAACCTTTTGAAAGTTAAATCATCCAAACCTGAATACAATCAAACGATATATGAGTAATCAAACCATACATGAGGAATCAAACCATACGTGTGGAACAGGATGAACAGAAAGATTCTTCCAAGTATTACTGGGCAGAAAATTGTCTTAAATGTGCAAAGCCTGATCATTAGACACCATGTTTTGGGCGTTGTATGCTAATGAATTTCTTAGCAGGAATAAAACATCCCACTGTGAAGTGTCTGACAAATACATTTTTAGAGGTGTTCATCAAGTGGGCGGCATGGTGGTGCAGCAGTAGAATCGCTGCCTTCTGCCCCTGTCCCACTTAGGAAACCTGAATGGAAACCTCTGGTGACTTTGCGCCCCACCCAAGGTTTCTGTGTGGTTGCCGGAGGTTCCCAGAGGTTTTTGTCAGTCTCCCTATCTGCTTCCACTACCTGCAACTTCTGGCAACCATCTGCAACCTCCGGGAACTGCACGGAAACCTTGGGTGGGGCGCAAAGTCTCCAGAGGTTTCCGTTCAGGTTTCCTAAGTGGGACAGGGGCATTACAGCGCTTACAGCGCCAGAGACCTGGGTTCGATCCTGACTATGGGTGGCGTGCGTCTGTACGGAGTTTGTACGTTCTCCCTGTGACCACCATAGGTTTTCACCGAGATCTTCCATTTCCTCCCACACTTCACAGATGTACAGGTTTGTAGGTTAATTGACTTGGTATACTTGGTAACTTGGCCTTAGTGTGTATTAATGTGAGGGGATCGCTGGTCAGTGCGGACTCGGTGGGCCGAAGGGACTGTTTATGTGCTGTATCTCTAAAATAAAATTCTAGTCAAATGATATTTTCATGTAATTCTGTGCAGTAAAAGTAGAATTTTTTTAAATGATTTTTGTTCTTATGGAGGTGGCCAAAATCATGAGAGGAATAGATTGGGGAGTAGAAGCACAGTCTTTTGCCCAGAGTGGGAAAATCAAGTATCAGAGGACACAGGTTTAAGGTGAGGGGGGAAATAATTAATAGGAACCTGAGGGTAACATTTTCACACAAAGGGTGGTGGATGTATGAGAATGTATGTTGCTGGAGATGGTAGTTGTCAGGTATTATCGTAACATTTAAGAAACATTTAGACAGGAACATGGATTGGACATGTTTAGTGGGATATGGGCCAAATGCAGGCAGGTGGGGCTACTGCAGATGGGAGATGTTAGCCCGTGTGATCAAGTTGGGCCAAAGGGCCAGTTTCCATGCCGTAAGACTCTATGACAATGGCAAAGCATTTTTGGACCATGAGAAAATGTGAAAGAAAGTTTTTAAACCAGTATTTCATCTATGCCACCATCAAGTGTATTATCACTATCCTCTATGAGAACAGACTGATTCCTGGGATGTCAGGACTTTCATATGAAGATAGACTGGATAGACTCGGCTTGTACTCGCTAGAATTTAGAAGATTGAGGGGGGATCTTATAGAAACTTACAAAATTCTTAAGGGGGTTGGACAGGCTAGATGCAGGAAGATTGTTCCCGATGTTGGGGAAGTCCAGAACAAGTGGTCACAGTTTAAGGATAAGGGGGAAATCTTTTAGGACCGAGATGAGAAAAACATTTTTCACACTCAGAGAGTGGTGAATCTCTGGAATTCTCTGCCACAGAAGGTAGTTGAGGCCAGTTCATTGGCTATATTTAAAAGGGTTAGATGTGGCCCTTGTGGCTAAAGGTATCAGGGGGTATGAAGAGAGAGCAGGTACAGGATACTGAGTTGGATGATCAGCCATGATCATATTGAATGGCGGTGCAGGCTCGAAGGGCCGAATGGCCTCCTCCTGCACCTATTTTCTATGTTTCTATGATCACCAACAATATCCACCACCACAGAAAAAGTATCCAAAATCTCAACAGATCACAACTTGCTGTGCTGCAGTTGCTGTGGATCAGAATGCATTAGCTGAAAGAATTGGAAAAGTAGATTTTTCAGCAACTTTCAAAAGGGAATTATATTCTCAGCACACTTGAAAAGGAGAAACTTGCAAGGATACAGGTACATTCTAGGAAAGCAGGACAAACTCAAAGCAGTTTCAACAACCCAGTTCAGGTTTGTTGGCTCTAATAGTGTCCTGTTTCATTCAGCCTAGTTTAAAAAAAAAAGTCATGTTTGTCAACGACTGGATTTCGTTTACAAAAGTTGGCTATTTCCTTGGAGCTGAACTTTCCAAGAGGTTCTCAGCCAAAAAAATGTAAATCGTGCCAAAAGTGCAAAGCCATAAAATACATCTAGGATATATCACAAGTGCAAGGTCTGTGAACAGACAAAGGTGCACTTGAAATAGCGACAGCAAATGTCACGTGACACTGAATATGAGCAGGAAAGGGGGGGGGGGGGGGGAAAGTGAACTTTTGCCTTGGTAGTGCAGCCCATCAGAGAATAAATGGACCAAATCAGCAGAGCAGATGTGTAAGGATGTGGAGGGTTGAATACCTTTCACACAGAGGCCTTTGTGTTCTGGGCATGATCTGGCATTATGATGGGATGCAATCGGCTTCAGCTTCACAGCAATTACTAAGCCATTATCACGCTACAACACAAGATCGTTTTTCTTCTGATTTGGGTTGTCACCTGTTCTTCATTTACCAGTCAATAACCATTAATTATCCCCTACAAAAGTTTAAACACAGTGTCCCTCCTGTTAAAACCAGTAAACCATTCAGTAATGATAAATAAACTGGGAGCTGTAGGGATCCCTCCCAACCACTTGCACCATTTACTGCCTGAAGTCCTACATGAGGGAAACTGCAAAAGGAAATAGCTAGAAATTGCAAGGTCAGAGGTTTGATGAGGTCACATTCTAAGCCGCAGCAGAAACTAATTCAGAATTCTTAATATGCCTGCACAGTTGCTTGTAGATTTGACACCAGAAAGTATGTGTATGCTGCAAATATAGACAATACTTTTTAGTACTTTGATAAATTCAGGCATAGATTATGAATACTTGTACCTGTAATTACAAATTTGGAGAAAATGTTCTTTGGAACAATAAAAAGGTTATATCAGTCTTGAAGTAGATTGAGTAGTAGTGGGAACAGCAGCTCATATTTCGCTTGGGTAGCTTACACCCCAGCGGTATGAACATTGACTTCTCTAACGTCAAATAGCCCTTGCTTTCCCTCTCTCTCCATCCACTCCCCTTCCCAGTTCTCCCACCAGTCTTACTGTCTCCGACCACATTCTATCTCTGTCCTGTCCACTCCCCTGACATCAGTCTGAAGAAGGGTCTCGACCCGAAACGTCACCCATTCCTTCTCCCCAGGGATGCTGCCTGTCCCGCTGAGTTATTCCGACATTTGGGGTCTATCTTTGAAGTAGATTCTTTTCTTTTACGTTTTGTCCTTTAGATTGCTGAATGTTTTTTTAAAATCTCACACGGGAATCTGGATCTGTGAGCATAGTCCCAGGTGAAAGCCAAGACTGCTGCGTACTTCAAATAATCCCGAGTGGTACAAAAAAAGCTCGCTACGACCTTCTATTGACGTCATTTATACCTCACTCTGCCATCATGAATGCCAAGAGACAATACTTGAGTTCCAGTACAATCGCTTGGACACCCACCGACTGCGGCAAGGCCTGAATATTATAATATGGCTGCAAAGCGGTCAGGCTGCATTGCTGGTGATAGTGCAACTCTCCTTGGTCAACAATGCATTCTATGCTTGATTTGTGCAGAAGGCCGACAGGCAGTGACATTCATCCTGTAAAATTCAAGTGTGCCTCTTCCCAAGGCTACTGGTGCAGAAATTAGATCAGCCTTCCTGGGCGCGAACCCACGGAAAGCAACTGGCCCTGACGGAGATCCTGGCCACATCCTTCGGAACTGCGCGAACCAACTCTAATCTTCATCGTTAATACTCAGTTTCAATTGAGTTTATTATCACGTATACCAAGGTACAGTGAAAAGATTTTGTTGCATGCTAACGAGTCAGCAGAAAGGCATGATTACAATCGATCCATTTCCAGTGTATAGATACAATTGATAAGGGAATAATGTTTAGTGCAAGGTAAAGCCAGCAATGTCCGATCAAGGATAGTCCGTGGGCATCAAAGAGGTAGATAGTAATTCAGCACTGCTCATCTGGTTGTGGTAGGATGATTCAGATGCCTGATAACAGCTGGGAAGAAACTGTTCCCGAACCTGATGGTGTGCATTTTCACACTTCTATACCCTTTGCCTGAAGTGAGAAGGGAGAAGAGGGAGTGGCCAGAGTGCGACTTGTCCTTGATTATGCTGCTGGTCTTGCCGAGGCAGAGTGAGGTATAAATGACGTCAATAGAAGGGAGGTTGATTTCATAATCATCATCATAATCACACTTTATAAGAAGAATGTTTTGCAACATATGAGGAATTTGATTTGCCGTACAGTCATATGAATAAAAAGCAACAGAACACACTAAATACATTTTAACATAAACATCCACCACAGTGACTCCTCCATATTCCTCACTGTAATGGAAACGCAAAAAAAGTTCAATTTCTTCACTTCTTTGTCCTCCAGCGGTCGGGGGCCTCTAACCTTCCGTTGACGGGACGATCTTACTCCCGTAGCCAGCGGAGGGCCTCCTCGTCGGGGCGATCAAGCTCCTGCATCTGGAGGGGGGAATCTCAGCACCCCCGCGCCGGGTGATCTACCCCGGGTCGGGGCTAGTCGAACATCGTGTGGTTTTAGAGATTCCCAACTCAGTCTCTCCGGAGACTACGAGCTCCTTGATGTTAAAGTCCACAGGCCGCAGTTGGAGCGTCGATCCCAGGCACGGAATCGGCTCCGATGGTAAGTCCACGTCCCGTGGTGGGGCTCAAAGTCAGACCTGAGCAAGGCCTCAGCTCCACGATGTTTGGCCGCAGAGCAACCGGAGATACGACCCAGAAAGCAATCGCATCTCCGGCAAAGTAAGAGATTGAAAAAATGTTTTCCCCGACCCCCCCACCTGAAACAAACCGGAGAATATTAACACAAACTTTTTAAACACACTAAAAATAACAACAAAAAAAGACAAAAAGTACAGATAGACTGTAGGCGAGGCTGCCATCGAAGCGTCACCCGTATGTGGTATTTGTGTGATGCACTGGGCTGCGTCCACAATTCGCTACAATTTCTTGCTATCTTGGATGGAGCTGTTCCCAAACCAAGCTGTGATGCATCCTGCTTTCTATGGTGCACCTGTAGAAATTGGTGAGAGTGGTAGGGAACATGCCAAATTTCCTAAGCCTTCTAAAGAAGTAGAGGTGTTGGTCACTGCCTCAATATGGGTGGTCCAAGAGAAGTTGTTGTTGATACTGACTCCTATGAATTTGAAGTTTTCAACCATCACGACTTCGGGGCACTGTCAATGCTTCCATTCCTGACGTCGTTACCACCTCCTTTGTCTTGCTGACATTGAGAGAAAGTTTGTTGTCTCGACACCAGGACACAAGGTTCTCAATCTCCTTCCTGTATTCTGTCTCATTATTAACCATATAACCATATAACAATTACAGCACGGAAACAGGCCATCTTGGCCCTACAAGTCTGTGCCGAACAACTTTTTTCCCTTAGTCCCACCTGCCTGCACTCATACCATAACCCTCCATTCCCTTCTCATCCATATGCCTATCCAATTTATTTTTAAATGATACCAACGAACCTGCCGCCACCACTTCCACTGGAAGCTCATTCCACACCGCTACCACTCTCTGAGTAAAGAAGTTCCCCCTCATGTTACCCCTAATCTTCTGTCCCTTAATTCTGAAGTCATGTCCTCTTGTTTGAATCTTCCCTATTCTCAAAGGGAAAAGCTTGTCCACATCAACTCTGTCTATCCCTCTCATCATTTTAAAGACCTCTATCAAGTCCCCCCTTAACCTTCTGCGCTCCAGAGAATAAAGACCTAACTTATTCAACCTATTTCTGTAATTTAGTTGTTGAAACCCAGGCAACATTCTAGTAAATTTCCTCTGTACTCTCTCTATTTTGTTGACATCCTTCTTATAATTGGGCGACCAAAATTGTACACCATTATATTGTATATCATTATTTGATATCCGGCCCGCAATGGTGGTGTTGTCTGCATATTTGAAAATTGAATTGGATTTGTACATGGCTGCACAGTCGTGGGTGTACAAGGAGTAAAGAAGGGGGCTACGAACGCATTCTTGTGGGGCCCCCAGGTCGAGGATTATCGTGGAGGATGATTTGCCCCCTATCCTCACTGATTGGGGTTTGTTGGTCAGGAAATCAAGGAGCAATTACAGAGATGAGTGCTGATACCAAGCCCCCCTAGTTTAGTGAAAAGCTTGGATGGTACAATGGTATTAAAGGCAGAGCTGTAGTCTTTGAATTGGAGTCTGACGTGGGAGCCTCTTATCCAGGTGTTCTAGGGATGAGTGTAGGGCTGGGGCAATGACATTGTCCCTGGACCTCTGATGGCGATAGGCAGACTGCAGCGGGTCACGGCTGCTGGATAGCAGACTCAATCCACACTTCACGCTGCCCCACCAACATAATCAAGGACCAGTCTCACTCCAGTCATTCCCTCTCCTCCCCTGTGCCATCAGGCAAGAGGTACAGAAGTTGGAAAGACATACCATCAGATTCAGTGACAGTTTCTTCCCAGCTGTTATCATCTCTTTGAGCTATCATTAATGGACTTTATCGGACTTATCAAAAATAAAACATGAAAAATCAGGGATTAGCATTGTGATTGTGATCATACTTCTGATGAGCTCATCTATGAAGGAACCCAATGTGCACAGTGGAGTATGATGCACATTTGGAAATCACACTTGTTTTTTTTTTCATGGATGACAGTAACTCATGCAAAAGGAAGCCTTCAAAAGTCTCCCTATGAATAAAGGAATATTTTGGGGAAAAATTGAGCTCCCCATTTTTGATGCTCCACATCTTCCCAATATCTTTACCGTGCAGGTTCATGATTTTAACCTGAACAGATGCCACATATCAATTTAGAACGCCAAACCTATGCCACCTGCTATACACCTTGCAACATGACCTGACCAAATGCCACCAATACCCCCCTCCAAACACCCCAACCCCCCAAAGGTTTCTGGCTTGACCTTACCCAATGCCACCTAACCCTACCAATACCAGGCTGCTGAATCTTGCCTGTTCCCCCCCTCTACCTACTGATCAGCACCAAACTCAACCTATCAGTACTAGGCATAGACCTACCTCAAACAAGGCAGGTTCAGTGGTGAAAGGTACCTTTGCTACATGTGCTGCAAATTTCCTGGGAACATAATGTTGATTTGCTTACCTGAGACCATGCCTTTACAAGCACTTATTCCTAAACCTACACACTTTTATAAGTAATATATTGACATTATTACATTTATATTTAGTATGGTGTACAATTTTGGTCGCCCAATTATAGGAAGGATGTCAACAAAATAGAGAGAGTACAGAGGAGATTTACTAGAATGTTGCCTGGGTTTCAACAACTAAGTTACAGAGATAGGTTGAATAAGTTAGGTCTTTATTCTCTGGAGCGCAGAAGGTTAAGGGGGGACTTGATAGAGGTCTTTAAAATGATGAGAGGGATAGACAGAGTTGATGTGGACAAGCTTTTCCCTTTGAGAATAGGGAAGATTCAAACAAGAGGACATGACTTCAGAATTAAGGGACAGATGATTTAGGGGTGAAACATGAGGGGGAACTTCTTTACTCAGAGAGTGGTAGCGGTGTGGAGTGAGTTTCCAGTGGAAGTGGTGTCGGCAGGTTCATTGGTATCATTTAAAAATAAATTGGATAGGCATATAGATGAGAAGGGAATGGAGGGTTATGGTATGAGTGCAGGCAGGTGGGACTAAGGGAAAAAAGTTGTTCGGCACGGACTTGTAGGGCCGAGATGGCCTGTTTCCGTGCTGTAATTGTTATATGGTTATATGGTTATATTTAGTCAATCTTCATTGATAGATTAGGAAAATATTTGCTAAATTCAATTAAGTTAGATTACATAGAAACATAGAAAATAGGTGCAGGAGGCGGCCATTCGGTCCTTCGAGCCAGCGCCGCCATTCATTGTGATCATGGCTGATCGTTCCAAAGAATACCTTAAAAAATATTTTTTTGTGCTGGGCTATTAATTTTGAAATATATATATTTTCTGTAATTTTATTTTTAAATGAAACGCAGCAACACAAATTATGTTGCATGATGTGAATACATATCGAAGAGAAGAAAATAAAGGCTGTAGGGATTTAGGAGTTTGAAAACTTTTCATATTTTAATTTTAATTTGCCACTTGTCAAAATAAGACTGACTACAGATTTCACCTTCATATTTTGCTCTTTGACAAGTGTCATAACAATCAGTCTCATTTCACAGGTTCTTGCCTCCAGTATTTTGCTGGAGCAGGGAGATTGAAAAGATCGGCATGTGAATACGAAATACAAATTACGCTTCTTTGAGATGTCACAGAACATTACTACGGAATCTTTAAATGAATAATGAGCCACAATTTCTCCAAAACAAGCTCAAAGTTTGTGTAAGTATTCCTTCCTTGAATATGAACCACAGGAAAACATCCAAAGAATGCCTTTTTTTAGAAAATTCCCATCAATCGCTTTATTGGTACATTGCCCAAATTATTTTGGTCATATGAATACCACAGTCTGTGAGTGTGTGAAAGTTATAAAATGTCTTCAGCAGTGGATAAGCACTGATTTTCCCTGCTTTCCATATATTAAAGAGGATTTTATTCATAATTAACAATGAGTTCGGTATTTTTCTTCGTAATGACCCTTCACTCAATATTTCTGTACACTCGACAGAAATGTCATTATGGATTGTTCCATCAGAAGTGTATGAAAATGGGGAACAATTTAACACATAATAACTCTACATGTTACAAATGGAAGAAATAGAGAGTTTATAGTTCCATAAACGAACTGACCTCATGATTCATAGAAACGTAGAAAATAGGTGCAGGAGTAGGCCATTCGGCCCTTCGAGCCTGCACCGCCATTCAATATGATCATGGCTGATCATCCAACGGTATCCTGTACCTGCCTTCTCTCCATACCCCCTGATCCCTGTAGCCACACGGGCCACATCTAACTCCCTCTTAAATATAGCCAATGAACTGGCCTCAACTACCTTCTGTCGCAACGAGGAGCGGCCTCCAACAGGAAGAAGCCGGGGACTCTGGTGCTACGACTCACCGTCGCCGTCGCGGGGCTGGCCGAGTCCGGAGCGGGTGGAGCGGTGGAGGAGCGCTGCTGCTGCTGCTGCTGCTGCTGCTACCGGAGAGTCGGAGGCTCCAACGGCAGGTCTGTGGACGGCGGCACCGGGAGCCCGCGGGTCCCTGGAGGGAGACCGCTTTTCAGGGCTCTCGCAACGGCGACTTCCCCCGCCCGAGTTGCGGGGTTGAAGAGCTCCTGGAGCGGGGCCTGAAATCACTGCCCCGCGCGGCTTGGAATGGCCGCGGGACTCTGTGAGCGCACACCGGGGGCTCTAACACCAAGAACCCGGTGTGCGACATTGCACCACCCGGCGTGGCTTTAATGGCCGCGGGACAATCGCCATCGCCAGCCGGGGGCTATGACTTTGACTCTGACATCGGGGGGGGGGGGGGAGAGGGCAGTGGAGAGATAAGTTTATTAGGCCTTCCATCACAGCTATGTGATGGATGTTTATGTTAATTATGTTGTGTCTTGGGTCTATGTGTTTGTAATGTATGGCTGCAGAAACGGCATTTCGTTTGGACCTCAAGGGGTCCAAATGACAATTAAATGTATCTTGTATCTTGTATCTTGAGTTCCAGAGATTCACCACTCTCTGTGTGAAAAATGTTTTTCTCATCTCGGTCCTAAAGGATTTCCCCTTTATCCTTAAACTGTGACTCCTTGTTCTGGACTTCCTCAACATCGGGAACAATCTTCCTGCATCTAGCCTGTCCAACCCCTTAAGAATTTTGTAAGTTATGATTCATAAGTTATGATTCATAAGTTCTATCTGGGACATATGACGATAAAACACTCTTGACTCTTGTATGTCATTTTTAGGTTGTATATTGTACATGTCACAGCAGCTGTGTGATGCAAGGTATGTGTCCAGGTGAACCCGCCCAGATAGCTCACTGCAAAATAGTGAAGGAGTCTACAGCTGTGTCGTATTTCCTACCTGATGCAATGTTTGTTGTGGTTTCCCAAATCTCCTCCAAAGCTATTAATTCAAACTTGTGCATTAAGATCAAACAAGTTACAAAATCAGATGTTTCATTTATCACAACAGCTCTTTTATCAGATGCACTATCATAATCAAAAATATCACAGCAATGTTTCTTCTGTATGGAGGCAAGTTGTTGCATGCTTGATTGTGGAAAGTCACAGATATTTGGCTTCATCACAATCTTTTTATGCAGATCACAACTCGACAATTCTCTCTGTTTGCTTCTATGGTAACTGAGTTGCTTTTCTCATCAGTGGTAGAGGTGGATGTGTGACATGAACATCAAACTGCTCTCACCAAGTGCCTTATGGAGCTAGAATTGTATTTTAAATGTTACATTTATTCTCGTTTGTCTTTTTGCTATTGACTTTTAATGGATATTAAGTGTTCCTTGTGCGCTTAGCCAAAGTTCATTATTTAATTAACACATCAAAGCATATTAACAAAGTATATCTAATTGATGCTGGTGCAATCTGATCTACAATAATAACATATTTATATTGTAGCTATAATATAGCTCAAAATACCCACTGTGTTTTGCACCACTGTTGACATATGGAATCTAGCATCAATCCATAAATGAAGGGATTGGGAACAATGACCAAAGGATTGGTCAAAGAGGCAGAGCTGTAAAAGTACAGCAATGAAGGACAAAGCCATTAAATTCATGGCAGAGCAACAGGCTCACATATATCAAAGAGTTTTAGAAGATTAGATAAAATGGAGAGATCCTGTTATCTGGAAGATATTTCCTTTGTACTATCCATCATATCTTCCACTCTCTCTGCAACGTAAAACTAATGTATTCACATTTCTCCAATTCTGATGAAGAATCTTTAAAATGAAACATTTTACAGATGCAGCCAGATGATTGAGAGATTTTGGCATTTTCCATTTTTATATCAGATATCTAACACCTGCGTTTTAATTGATATTTAACCTAATTAATCATCTTTAACGGTGGTTTGTAGCATACAGTTGCCACCCAGTGATAGTTATTTGATCCTGCGCTTTTGCTACTGAAGGGAATTTGGTCTGGTGCCTCTATTTATACTACATGTTCCAATTTCAGTGAAGAGGAAATTGAAAATTGACTACTCATATATGTTACACAAAGTGTGCGATTTTCATTCCAGACCCTCAATTGGAGGTCAATTCTGTAATATTCAGTACTGTGTGTATGCCTTGTACCATCCATTGACCATTCATGTAGAATAGTAAGATTAAACGAGAACTTACCAGTTTGAAGTTTGATCTTTATTTTATGAGGAGTAACGTTGAGGGATTACGTGAAGACCCCGTCCAGTACGCATGTGTGTCAATCTTCAAAGCAGCGGTGTGAAATCACAGAAACAGTTGTTGAACTGAACATAGTAAGATAAGAGAACCATAATACCTGTTGAACTTCATGATAGAGGGCTGGGAGCGGAGGGCACGTAATCCCTCAACGTTATTCCTCATAAAATAAAGATCAAACTTCAAACTGGCAAGTTCTCATTTAATCTTACTATTTTACTTCGGAGTCACGTGAGTGACTACGTGAAGATTTTAAAGCTCTGTGATTTCATGCCGTGGAACCGAGTCCAGGTGTCATAAACTGCATCAGAAGGCCAGTGATGAGTGAACATTAAGAATGCATTCAGACATGACATAGATATAGACATGTTGATGAATAATAGTGGCAATAGTAACCTCCCTCAACCTGGAGGAAGTATAAACCATACCTAACATAGAGTTGGCAAATACCCCTGATCTGGCAATAGGTTTATTCTGAATATTTGGACAGATCAATAGTTTGACCATCCTGCAACCGCTAGGATGTGGTCCATCCCTGCTGCAGAGCTATAGCGGTCCTGGTGGAATGAGACTCAATGTCAATGTACACTCCTGTATATGCCAGACCCATATAACCATCTGGAGAAGGATCGTAGTAATTCCTTCTAACAAGATTTTATGTAACTAATAATATTGCTGTCAGTCTATAAAGCTCTTAGGAACCTTGACATACTGTAAATGCGTGATCACACGCAACCCAAGGTCCATGGGATATGCAACATCTAGTTTGGTCTTGTGTCCCTGTCTAATCTGCTTGATTAATCATAAACAAAACGTTATTATAGCCCGCGGATATGATCATCCTATCCAGTGTTGCAATGACTGGACCCATAGCGCTGAACTCAGTGCCATGGCGTAATCACTAGTTCGTGAGTATGACCATGGACAGGGATGTTGCTGGTGCCCATCGGTGAAGTGACGTAGTACAATGTTAACAACCCATGTCTATGCGTCCCTAAACCTGGGAGGTTTTAAGCTGACAATACCTTCATTCTCTGGATATCAGAGGGTGAGACCGGACAGAGTGGTTTATGTACTCATCAACCAAATGATTAGGAGGTACTTAAGGCACAGTAATGGAATAGTAACTTAATGTTATAATCCCATAAAACTGAATTTTAATGTGTCAGTCATCCATGCCGAGTTAAACGTAAGGAAGCATAAACAATGCTTCCCATCTCCTATGCAGATTGCTGCTATTTGGTGCTATCCCTGCAATCTGTAGTGAGCACTCTTAACGCTCAAGGTTTGACAACCCAAGCCGCAGAAACGATCTCTCAGAGTCTGTAAGTCTATGATTGATTATATCATGCAGAGGATGGTTTCAACATCACAACTGAACCAGCATCTTTTTATCCGGGATTAACCAAGGTTTTATGTTAATTCTTCGCCTCAGCAGGAGCCATAGGTGTATAACCCAGGCAGGCACTATGAAAACCCGGAAGCGGGAATCTTGCTGAATTTTGCAAAACCCGTCTATTGAGCCAAATGGAGGAAGACATTAAGGAACATTCCTTCCTAGTGTAGCGAGAATGCACCCTTCGCCACTGTATGCCTCGTTCACTGTTGATTGAAACTGGATGCAAGCAACTCAATAGTTAGTGTTCTATCAATCCACATTGTCATTAAATATTTTGTGATCACACATTCATTCTGTGTTGTAATTGATTTTGCATAATAATACACCAGTGCTAAATGCGGTTTGGTAAAACTATCACCGGATACTTTGATTTGATTGTACCTTTGTGATCAACATATACCACCACCAAAGTGTATCACCTTGGACTTGTGCATGCCGTATATGCATATCGACACACTCTTTAATGTCCAGAATGCACCTGGAGTCCATTGGCAGTTGATATCATGAATGAACACTTGATAACTCATGCTAATCCCATCTGCCTCCGTAACTAGAGATGGTATTAGTAAATTTACCATCTTTGGGCAGTAGCATCAGTTTGGAAATGACTGAAGATTTACAGATAAGAGGTTTTAATGGACCAAAGCTGTCCATCATTGTGACTTTGATTGTTTCAGCTAAAAATAGCAGAGGTCTAATTTTTTGTCTCAGAGCTGATCCCAGACCAATAAATGGATGATTGTATCCCAACAGTTTCAGTTGGTATCAACTTAATTTAAATTTAACTGGACGGGTGAGAACCAATTCCTCAAATATAGCTATGTGTCTGATAAAGCTAATTTAGTAAAATACAGTATGTTCAATATCATCCAGATTGGCCATGCAACTTATTTGTTAGCTCTGTGCAACCGAAGCACTGATAGTAGTGATTTGGTAAATAATCTGGAAACTGGAGTTAGCCCATTATAACGCTACTAAGTGAATCGATGCCTCATCCAGTTAAATTTCAAATATCTTCAACCCTGTGAGTGGAAATGATCACATGGAAGTTATTCAGAAAAGTCTATACTGCACATGCGGGTTGAGGCTGTTGACAATGATCAGTCCACATCCCATTCTTGTGAGCCTTGTCTTGAAAGGCAACTCCAACCATACCTGTGTGCAGTATAAACTAATCTAGTGTTATCCCAAACCAGTGTAAATATTCAAACCAGTTTAATATTACCAACTTGTATCCGTGACTGGAGACATCATCGATGAGGTTCCATACCTTTATCTGAATGGGAGGACTTATGCAACCCGACCAGGAGCTGCCTCAAGCATGTGTGCATGATTTTACATCTGCTCCTGGGAGGTAGAGCAGCTCGAGTACGAGGTTGGCGCATCTTCCAGGAAGGCCGTTCTGGGCTGTGGCCTAAAAAAGACCTTTGTCCTGGTTGTACGGCCTTCAAGCTTTCACCAGCTTCAGTTCATCGTGGTTTGTTGATGGGTGCGTAGAGGTGCTGCCGTCGAAGACGTGAGGTCTTGCGTGATGATGTGGCCTTCCTGGACCCGACGCCACTCGTCGAGCTCCTGCTGCTGGTAGTGTTGTTCCTGCACCCCCTGCACACTTGTGGTTTCTTCAGCCAAACCCCTGTCTTCAGAGTCAGCCCATAAGTGACTCCTAATGCTCCCCTCTGTCGAGGGAGTTGCATTATGCAGCCCTCAATAAGGTGCTGCTATGGGCATCCCAGGACCCCCTGGTGACTAGACGCCATATACCGGAGCATGTCACATTGGAGCTTCTGATCCATCAACCGCTCCATGCGGGATATGCGACCACAGTTGCTCCCGCCGGTGTCCATTCCTGTAACATAGTCTCACAAAATAGCACACAACGACCTTCGAGTAAGGAATTTACCTGCATGTCCTTTTAAAACTTTCTGCTGCGGGGCAACACTCCTCCCGAGCCTGGTCTCGTGGTCGTGGTTTGTTACAGGTGGGGTTCCTCTGTGATCCTTGTAGAAACATTCCATTGCGGGTTATTTCTCCTCCCAGCTTCTTCTCCACGGTGTTCTCCAGTCGAGGCTTTCTTTACCCCCCCCCCCCCTCCCCTCAGGTCTGTTGCTGGCAGGAGAATCACATTCCCCAGCCAGTCGTCACGCAATGCAATAGACGATATGACACGCATGCGTACTGGACGGGGTCTTCACGTAGTCACTCACGTGACTCCGAAGTAAAATCAGATTTTCTACAGTGCCTGTGAAACCAGCTTCAGTGACACTTAAAGGGTCTAGCCTCAGTAACTCACAAGCTGATCTGGGACCATGACTCGGTTATATTAGAACATGATGAGGTTACTTAAGGGCTGCTGCCTCACAGTACCAGATACCCTGCTTTGATTCTGACCTCGAGTGCTGTTTATGTGGAGTTTGTGCGTTCTCCTTGTGACTCTCAATGGGTTTCCGAAGGTGTCTCCTGTTTCCTCCCACATCCCAAACATGTATTGATTGTATGTTAATTGGACTCTGTAAATTGCCACTAGTATGCAGAGAATGGAAGCGAAAGTGGGATAGCACAGAACTAATGTGTTTAAGAAGGAACTGCAGATGCTGGAAAATCGAAGGTAGACAAAAATTCTGGAGAAACTCAGCGAGTGCAGCAGCACCTATGGAGCGAAGGAAATAGGCAACGTTTCGGGCCGAAACCTGCTGCACCCGCTGAGTTTCTCCAGCATTCTTGTCTAACACAGAACTAATGTGAACGGGTGTTCAATGGTTTGCGAAAACACGGTGTGCCGAAGACCCTGTTTCCATGCTGTATCTCTAAATTGAACTAAACTAAACTTATATAGTTTTTTGTTGCACATCTCTTGCCCCCTTAGTAATCATCAAAGACCATCACCAAGAACGCAATCTCATCTTTTGCAATCTTCATCCAACATACTCCCACGGACTGACCATTGAAATAGTATCTGTACATCAATAGAAGGACCTGGCTACCAAGTCTGCCTCATCCCTGACCATCATCCACAAAGCCAATAGACCTAAGAAATCTATCAACACCCCTCAACCAATCAATTGCTGCCTGGATACAGAATTGGCTTCATGGAAGAAAGCAGAGGATGGTGGCTGAATGTTGTTTTTCGGACGGACTGAAGACCCGTGACTCATAGTGTGCCTCAGGATTAGTAAGTTTGCAAATGGGCCCATTCCTGGTTGTGGTTTATATCATGTGGGCTGAAGAATGGCTAATGGTGTTCAATGCAGATAGGTGTGAGTGCTGCATTTTGGGAGGTCAAACCAGGACAGGACTTTCACAGTGATAGGACACTGAGGAGTATTGTAGTCCTCATTTGAGGAAGGACATCCTTGTGATTGAGGCAGTGCAGCGTAGGTTCACGAGATTGATCCCTGGAATGGCGGGACTGTCATATGAGGAAAGATTGAAAAGGCGAGGCGTGTATTCACTGGAGTTTAGAAGGATGAGGGGGAATCTTATAGAAACATATAAAATTATAAAAGGACTGGACAAGCTAGATGGAGGAAAAATGTTCCCAATGTTGGGTAAGTCCAGAACCAGGGGACACAGTCTTAGAATGAAGGAGAGGTAATTTAAGACTGAGGTGAGAAAAAACGTTTTCACCCAGAGTGTTGTGAATTTGTGGAATTCCCTGCCACCGAGGGCAAATCACTGGATGGATTTAATAGAGAGTTAGATAGAGCTCTAGGGACGAGTGGAATCAAGGGATATGGGGAGAAGGCAGGCATGGGTTATTGATCGGAGACGATAAGCCAAGATCACAATGAATGGGGGTGCTGGCTCGAATGGGCCGAATGGCCTCCTCCTGCACCTATTTTCTATGTTTCTAGAGCAGAGGGATCTAGGAGTACAGGTGCACAGTTCCCTCAAGTAGATAGGGTGGTAAGGAAATTGTTTGGTACAATGGCCTCCATCAGTCAGGGTACTTAGTAGAGAGGTTAGGACATTCTGTTACAGTTGTACAAGATTTTTGGTGAGGCCGCATTTGGAGTATTATGTTCAATTTTGATCATCCTGCTATTGGAAGGATGTCATTAAGCTGGAAAGAGTGCAAAGAAGATTTACAGGTACAAGGGCGATTCGAGAGCCTGAGCTACAGAGTAGGGTAGGCTAGGACTTTATTCCTTGGAGCACAGGAGGCCAAGGGGTAATCTTATAGAGGTGTATAAAATAATGGGGGAAATAGATAGGGTGAATGCACAGTCCTTTACCCAGAGCAGATGAATAAAAACAGAGGCCAGACGTTCAAGGTGAGCGGGGAAAGATTTAATAGGAAGATATGGGACATCTTTTACACTCAGAGGGTGATGGGTATATGGAATGAGCTGCATGAGGAGATAGTTGAGGCAGGTACAATAATATTTAAAAGACACTCGGACAGGTACATGGACAGGAAAGGTTTAGATGGATATGAGCCAAATGTTGGAAAATGCTCAAATAAAGCATCTTGGTCGGCATGGACGAGTTGGGTCGAAGAACTGTACTGTACAACTCTATGACTTCAATCTTGTTTGGATTAAACTCCATCCGCCATTTCTCCGCCCATTTCCGTAGTTGATCTATATCCCGCTGTATACTTTGACAACCTTGCTCACATTACGCAACTCCAGCAATCTTGGTTAATATAAAATGAAAAGTATTACTGGAAAGTATTCCGATGATAATAAACAAGCAGAATTCCACATTAGAACCTGCGTGTGTGGAGGTCCCAGACCTGATTTCATTAATTGGCAGTCTTGTAAAAGGATCACATTAAAATCAATTTGTGCTAGGAGAGAACTCAATTACAGGGATCAATAAGAAAGCTTTTTAAGGGCACACTTGAACAGTTAAGTTCTGGGCATTTAGTAAAGAGGATCTATGGGTTGTTTTGTCAAGGCATTTTAATTTGTTTTAACCAGAAGTTCATGCTAGGTTTCAGGAAACTTTAAAAACCATTTCCAGTTTAAAGAACATTGCAGAAAGCTTTTGGATAGTGTACAATGTGAACTTAAAACCCTACAGTTTGAATTGATCCTTTTCCAAAAGACATTACATTAAAAATGGAATCACTGATGTCCAAGAAGAAAGTACAGTACTGGGATTCCCAGACACAAACACAAGGCTGAGGCTCTCACTGTGTAGCCAGATGGTTAACTCTAATCTTTATAAATCTCTTGCTCCCTTCCTTCAGAATCCAATCCAGCCCCACTGATCACTGCCTCCTGCTACCGTCACTCACACTGATTTTTTTCAACCAGTTTGCCTGTTAATTAGCCCATTTTGAAACACCAATGAGAAATGCAATCAAGCTAATTTACAGGATTGGTAGCAGAGGCCACATTGGGCCTGGCGTGTAAAACTCCTTTGTTTAGCAAACTGCTTATTTCACTGAGAATGAAGTGACAGTGCGAGAGGGTTGTGTGATTGAAAAATTGAGATAAGTGTACTGTTCATGCAATTATTTATTAAATTAAATTCAGCCAGTATATGGACTATTACATGGCCTCAACAGTAATAGAAGATTAATCAGTTCTATTTGGGTAAAGCTTGCATCATAAATGATATTTGCGCTTGAAAAACTAGACCAGGGAAAGCTAGCATTAACAGCCGTTAATGAGGAAGTTCGTTCTAAACTAGGAACTAGGAGTACATTGCCTTATGGTGGGTTTGTGAGAGTAGCCCTTTGAGCAACTTACTGCTTAGAATATTACCTGCACCCTTCCAACTTTACATTTTCATGATAGCGCCACATTATGCAAAACATTTAACATATTTTTTTGATTTCCTAGTAGGCATTCTCAGTCGCTACAAACTTTGGTGAATAATTATGCTTTTGATAAGCAGTAGGATATTGTTTTGGGCAACTATTAGATAAAGTGAAAATATGCATCACCAAAAGAATTATCTTCGATCCTCAATTGGTGACTTTGCGATTGCAGTTGTATTACTCATAAATCTTTGTCATTCCTACGGCAAATGAGCAGTAATGATAGAGCCCCAGGAGAAGACAGCAACAGTGAGTAACAGCACATGCAAGGGAGAACAAATTACAACCTTACCCCCTCTGTTAGAGCCTAAAGGGCAATTGGACAGGGAAATGGAAACACGCATGTTATCTTTTGAACACTGAAAGCAAAATCATTCCAATTCTACAAATGTTTGAGACCAATTCTTACAAAAAATATCATACAGATCCAAAAAACAACTAGGAATTGTATAAACCTACAGTATAGTCTAAGTGGAGTAGACCAATACATTTATCATCTGTATGCATAAAAGCAAAACTGTATCATACATACCAGCATCCTCCTCAAACTGGGCTGGCTCAGATTGGAATTTACCATATAGGGTATAACAGCTGTTAACAGCTGCCTATTGGGATATATACAGAGATTAAATAATAACTGATTTTTAAAAAAGCTTTGGGAAGTGTTCTTGAATACAGTTGATGTTTAAATGCAAGTCAGAGTTGAATAGGTATCAATATAAAATCACTAACATTGCGGGAACCATTGCATTTCTTTCTAATGGTTTCTATAAATACATGACATTTTGAAAATATACGTACACTAATGTTCCAAAATTAAGTAGTCAGCCTAAACTACTTAATGCGGACAGGAGGTATTTTAATTCATTTCAAATACGCTTACTTTCATAACATCTCAATGCAAATTAACTTTGAAATTCTTATTATGCAGTGAGTGCATACATGGTTACGAAACAGGGAAATCATGTTCCCTGCAGTTTGCTGGGGGGGAGGGATCCTATTTTCTGCTTTTTTTTAAATAAAGTCAGTAAACGTTTTTGTTTTCATAGTTTTACAAACTACGACTTTTATTTTTTACACTACTTACTTTTCTCATTATTTTGGACAATTTTGTGTTACTATTGGAACTTTGATCTCACATTGCTATTATTATCACTATAAAATTAATTTATTGCATTTTGGCATAATTTGTGACAGAAATGTCTCCCATGCCCCATAACTCTCGACAAGGGCTTGGCCTTTACAACATATAAACTTGGCTGAATTATGGAGAAACTTGCAGACCTCCCAGTATTCCACCCCCTTTTCCCCTATTGGTACCTTCCCTGTTGACCAAGGAGGCCCAGTCTTGATTGGTGACTATGTCAGAGAAGTGCTGAAAAGGTGACTAAGGTCTCAGGCAGCGAGTCTGGAGCCAGTTTATGTCTAAATTCTCCGGGGGCTGTGGCTTTGCAATTTCTCAGGAATGTTTGATTCACTACGTCCTTGCATGTTTCCCTCATGGAGGACTCTGGCCTATCTAACTTCCCTAGGGGGCACTGGATAACAAAATTAGTTTGAGATAAGTTTAGATTCTCATCCAAACATGAAAATACAGGAGAGAATTTCATTAAACTGGGAGAAGTGGGTGATTTAAGATAATCCCATCAGTAAACTATGGTAGAGACATTTGCTTTTGTGTGAAAAGACTCCAAGCAACATTGTCCTGTTCAATTAATATACTTAAGCAAAAAAATATGCAAAATGTATAATGACCACAGTCAACTTTAGATAGTAATTCTTGGCTCTGACAACATCAAATGCTTGCACAAATTTATCTCAACAAACGAAGACTTTCAGTACTTTTTTGTTTGTTTCTGTTCTTTTTTGTGAATTTCATTTTATCCCAATTCCACATCGATCAAGGGAGGTTATGAGTTTTGGATGAAACCAGTCCCTTCTCTGGCTGCACCAGTGCTTTTCTCTGGCTGCCCCAATGGTATTCTTATGAGATATTTTAATTCACACAAATGCTGCCAATTGTGACAACAAAAAAATGTGATCATGCCCTAAATTAGGCACATAACATCATTAACAACAACAACAAATAATGACAGCACCACTAAATGATTACAAGGATTACAATGGACCATGATCAAGCCAAGTCAATACGGTAATGGGAATCTGGAGTACTACTTGAAGGCAGCCGGCACATCTTAAAACAGAGGCACATTTTAACGGCTGATATTTTGGCATGAACATGGTGGGATTAAGGGGCTGTTTCTGCACTGTACAACTCTATTATTAATAAACAGTGAATGGATGAAACAATGATGCACTTTGGGATCCATCCTGCAGGTAGTGAAGAGATGTGGGACCATAGAAACATCGAAACATAGAAATTAGGTGCAGGAGTAGGCCATTCGGCCCTTCGAGCCTGCACCGCCATTCAATACGATCATGGCTGATCATCCAATTCGGTATCCTGTACCTGCCTTCTCTCCATGCCCCCTGATCCCTTTAGCCACAAGGGCCACATCTAACTCCCTCTTAAATATAGCCAATGAACTGGCCTCAATTACCCTCTGTGGCAGAGAGTTCCAGAGATTCACCACTCTCTGTGTGAAAAAAGTTCTTCTCATCTCGGTTTTAAAGGATTTCCCCCTTATCCTTAAGCTGTGACCCCTTGTCCTGGACTTCCCAACATCGGGAACAATCTTCCTGCATCTAGCCTGTCCAACCCCTTAAGAATTTTGTAAGTTTCTATAAGATCCTCTCTCAATCTCCTAAATTCTAGAGAGTATAAACCAAGTCTATCCAGTCTTTCTTCATAAGGCAGTCCTGACATCCCAGGAATCAGTCTGGTGAACCTTCTCTGCACTCCCTCTATGGCAATAATGTCCTCCCTCAGATTTGGAGACCCAAACTGTACGCAATACTCCAGGTGTGGTCTCACCAAGACCCTGTACAACTGCAGTAGAACCTCCCTGCTCCTATACTCATATCCTTTTGCTATGAAAACCAACATACCATTCTCTTTCTTTACTACCATGACACCCAGGTCTCGCTGCATCTCCCCCTTTTCCAATCGGCCACTATTTAGATAATAGTCTGCTTTCCCGTTTTTGCCACCAAAATGGATAACCTCACATTTATCCACATTATACTGCATCTGCCAAACATTTGCCCACTCACCCAGCCTATCCAAGTCACCTTGCAGTCTCCTAGCATCCTCCTCACAGCTAACACTGCCCCCCAGCTTAGTGTCATCCGCAAACTTGGAGATATTGCCTTCAATTCCCTCATCCAGATCATTAATATATACTGTAAATAGCTGCGGTCCCAGCACTGAGCCTTGCGGTACCCCACTAGTCACTGCCTGCCATTGTGAACAACCTGGTCTCTAACCTGGGGCAAACTCTTCAGATGCCCAGTGAGTGAACATAACTGAATACATTAATTCCAGCAGCATTACAACAAGAATAAAGCTCCCTCAAAAGAAAAAAAAAGACCAATCCAACCTAACTCCTTTGGAGTGCTATCATATGTTATACTACTATGGGGTAGATGACACAGGTTTGCCTATGATCATAAAAGAGTTATACACTGAGGGAGTGGAAATTCCTTCCATCAATAAAGATATGAAGCAGGAGATAAAGATGAAGCAAAGCAAAGCAAAGCAATGTAAGAACAGTCAGCAGAAGTTATGAACACAAGATATGACAGCTTTTTTTAAAATCCTACTTTCCTGGTCCGAGAACACTAATGCAAATATCAAGAAAGCTCATCAGCGCCTCTACTTCCTGAGAAGACTACAAAAAGTAGTAAACACTGCCCAGTCCATCATCGGCTCTGACCTTCCTTCCATCGAGGGGATTTATTGCAGTCGCTGCCTCAAAAAGACTGGCAGTATCGTCAAAATAATAATAATAATAATAATAAATTTTATTTATGGGCGCCTTTCAAGAGTCTCAAGGTCACCGTACAAAAATTTAGCAGGTAGAGGAAAAACATGTAAGGGGAATGAAATAAATAGTAGAGACATGACTAGTACACAAAGTAAAGACAGAATTCAATTCAAAACACAATATGAGGCAATTAATGCACAGATTAAAAGGGAGGGGGACGTGGGGCTAAGGATAGGCAGAGGTGAAGAGATGGGTCTTGAGGCGGGACTGGAAGGTGGTGAGGGACACGGAATTGCGGATCAGTTGGGGGAGGGAGTTCCAGAGCCTGGGAGCTGCCCTGGAGAAGGCTCTGTCCCTAAAACTGTGGAGGTTGGACTTGTGGATGGAGAGGAGACCGGCTGATGTGGATCTGAGGGACCGTGAGGGTTGGTAGGGGGAGAGGAGGTCAGTGAGATATGGGGGGGGGCAGATGGTGGAGGGCTTTGTAGGTGAGGATCAGGATTTTGTAGGTGATCCGGTGGGAGATGGGAAGCCAGTGAAGTTGTTTGAGGACTGGAGTGATGTAATGCCAGGATTTGGTGTGGGTGATGAGTCGGGCGGCTGCGTTCTGGACCAGTTGGAGTCAGTTGATGTAGGTGGAGCTGATGCCAAGGAGAAGTGAGTTGCAATAGTCCAGTCGGGAGGAGATGAAGGCATGGATGAGTCTTTCAGCAGCAGGAGGTGTGAGAGAGGGTCTGAGTTTGGCGATGTTGCGGAGATGAAAGAAGGAGGTTTTAATGACATGGCGGATGTGAGGCTCAAGGGAGAGGGTGGAATCAAAGATCACGCCAAGGTTGCGGGCCTGGGGAGATGGGGAGACAGTGGTGCCGTCGATGGTGAGAGTGGGGTTATTGATTTTGCTGAGTGTGGCTTTGGAGCCTTTGAGGAGGAATTCTGTCTTATTGCTGTTGAGTTTGAGGAAGTTATGTTGCATCCAGGTTTTTATAGAGGGGGGGGTGGTTGTGGGGGGATTTGGTGCCGAGGTAGATCTGGGTGTCATCGGCGTAACAATGGAAGTCCAGGTTAAAGTGGCGGAATATCTGACCAAGGGGGAGGATGTCAAAGACCCACAACATCCTGGCCACACACTCATCTCTCTGCTACCTTCAGGTAGAAGGTACAGGAGCCTGAAGACTGCAACTACCAGGTTCAGGAATAGCTACTTCCCCACAGCCATCAGGCTATTAAACCTGGCTCGGACAAAACTTTGATTATTAATAACCAATTATCTGTTATTTGCACTTTATCATTTTATTATTCATGTGTGTATATATTTATATTATAGTATATGGACACACTTATCTGTTCTGTAGTCGTGCCTACTATGTTCTGTTGTGCTGAAGCAAAGCAAGAATGTCATTGTCCTATCAGGGACACATGACAATAAACTCACTTGAACTCGAACTTGCTCTTTTGAAAAGGCAGAAGATATGATGAGTCTGAAGATGAGTCCAAAGAAGGATCCCGACCCGAAATGTCACCTTTCCATGTTCTCCTGAGATGCTGACTGACCCGCTGAGTTACTCCAGTACTTTGTGTTTTTTTTAAATGTAGATGTTTATCCAGGAATAGTGAGCCCCAGTGATCTATCTGACACATCTGTCTATTGGGAACTGTGAGGTACTGCCCATGATATTTGTTGCAACCTGAAAGAGCCCAGGATTTCTGTGGAATGCTGTCTTGCATACCATGAATTATGCTGCCCACACTTGGTGAATTGAAGGCACCTCACTCAATGTCCCCAAGTAAGCTTGTAGAGAAGCATATACATTCATTAGAAATCCTCTATCAATATGATATTCCAATTAGTGTCCACTGTAGGTTATCATTAAAGCAAAGCATAAGAATGGTGAACCTTACATACTCAAACAACAAGGCAAAAATGGCCAGAATTCAAACAGTAACCGGGAAATGGTTAGTTAGTAAATGAAAGTTATTCATTCAAAATTATAGCATATTGCCTTAAATAACATTTCTTATTCTAATGCTTTTGGCCAAATTTAATAGTTTCCCATGAAAACCTAATTGATATTGGGGGTTTGAAGGACAAAGATAAGAGCACACAGAAGATGGATACAAAATGCTGGAGTAACTCAGCGGCTCAGCCAGCATCTCTGGAGAAAAGGAATAGGTGATGTTTCAATTGTGACCCTTCTTCAGAAGGTCTGAAGAAGGTTTTCGACCTGAAACTTCACCTGTTGCTTTTCTCCAGAAATACTGCCTGAGTTACTCCAGCCATATGCGTCTATCTTTGGTGCAAACCAGCATCTGCAGTTCCTTCCTACACAAGATAAGAGAACAATTTGGCATGTGTTTCTTCAATAAAATTATATTCTTTTGCATTAACTGGAACAGAATGCACTTTCAGGGAAGCAGAAAGTGAATACATTTTAAAATATTACATGAAATTCTATTCGCATTGCTGTAAAATGTTGACATTTTTCCAGATTGTTAATTTACATTCTAAAGCAGTCAATGCCAGTTT